>NC_061772.1:15750000-16350000 GCF_022458985.1 Mugil cephalus | reverse complement strand
TCTGTATCTTCCCAAAACGTACATACACTCACCGCAACCACAGTATCCCGGGTGACATAAGTAGACTGTTTTATGCCTAACACACCACCCTCCTGCCATGTCTTCATTTGTTTTGTTTGTTTTTTTTTATTTGATGAAGGTTACACCAAACAACAAGGTGCACTACCAGAAACTACGCAAACATCGATAGTGTTAGGGTCCAAGCAAACAAGGACTAATACAAACCATAATAAAACACACAAATATGGAAGATACAGTGAGTCATAAAATATTGACTAAATAAAATGACGATGATATCAATAGAAACTCAACTTGAAATGACAGAACACAAAAGTAAATCTTCTTTTTAATTTCTTATTTTATTATATATAAATATATTATTTTATTTTATTTTTAATTTTTTTGGTGAGCAATGACCATCCATTGTGTTGCTGGGAACAACCTATGGATAGACTTCTATAAAGTCACTGTTCATCTATTTGCTTTGCAGCTCACTGGAAATGTGTTTTTGTCAATAAAATTATTTTTAAAGAAATGTGTTTGCTAATGGAAACACGTTTCTATGATTTCAATCTATAGACTCTATAATCGATTTTCAAAGACCTTTCATAATTTTGGTAGTATTATCCTTTCACTGTGCTGGTGATTGTACGGACTTCTGTCAATATAGTGTTGGCTTTTGCAATTCCAAAATCGAACCTTTGTTTAGGTTAGAGATAATTTGTAGTGCGCAGCCCTGCATAGATAAGCTCACTGTCTCTGCTTATTTGTGACTTAAATTCATTATACCACTAAATGCACTGAAACACATCAGTCTGCAACTGAGCCTAAGATTGTATTGAGGCATGGAACTGCTCTAAGTTAAATGCTAATGCTGTTAGCATGTTAGCATGCACCATGTCATTCCTGTAAATGGTAGATATTTGCCTTCAGGGCTTTTTGCAGAGAAAATTTTGTAATTTTTTTTAACAGTCAAAAAATGATATTTAAACCTAAAGTAGTTTAATTGCATTACATGCAACCAGTTTTGAATTTAACTTGGAGTGAGATTTTTTTTTACTGGGGGGGATGTAATAAAGCAAACATCACCATGTGCGCCATGGTAACCATCTTATTTTAGCATATTAGCGCGCTAATAACTGCAAAATATCACTAAACACAAAATGCTGCTGTCGAATACCTTCATAAAACCAAAGTGTAGAATAAGTTTAAAGTCTAGCCAGATGGAGGTCTTAATTAAGAGCTCACCAAAAATGGTTTCTGACATAGACATGTACAGTGTGTCTGTAGAGAAAGTTCATGGCATACAACCAGTATTTGCTCAAGCGTTACACATAAAGTCACAATTGCCAACAAGCCTCCTTGGTGTGGGAGCTGTAGGAGTCAGAGGATCCTCAAAGTCAGTGTAATAAATTAGCTTTCATAGAAGTAAGGCATTATTAATTATGGAAGGCACAGAAGTCAAGGTTTCTCTCATAACACTTGAATTGCAGTATGCTGACAGGCTATTGTCAAATTTGGACAAAATTACACCAATAAATAAATAAATAAATAAAAATAAATAGATACCTTGCCTTTAAACTCAAGTGCACAGCACAGGGAAATGTTCAATTATATTGTGAATTTAGAATCATTAAACTACCGCACAGCTGATCACTCCCAGCAGGAAGGATGACCTGGGAGTTGAGGCATGCATCTCCCTTTCTTGCTTTTCGCCTTCTCTCTGTCATGACAGCTACAAGCGAGAGAAAAAAAATACACTTTTTAGATTTAATTTCATGTTCCAGGGCAGGTAAAAGAGCTATCCGTGTGATGCTCAGACACAGAACCCATGTACATATCAAGCATTTGGGACCGTGTCCACAATTGTAATCCATCCATTTGTTGTTACATTGATATATTACTGTCTGGGGTTTGTGGTAAGTGCATACAGGGGTCCATCAAAACGACAGCCTGCCTCTGCACCCCCCCACCCCCCTGCTGGAGACCTATGCTCCAAGTATCAAAAAAGACTAACACATACTGATCATCTCCTATCTCTGGAGTCCATCAATGAATTACATTTCTGTGACCTCAGATCTAAGTGTGTTCGTGCGTAACAGTGGCAGCTGCGTCACGGGTTAATATTCACTGAGCACAGGCCTACTGAGATTTCCTAACCCTTTAAGTAGTGTCTAGAGAGATGGAGGTCATAGTAGGATTCACCTCACACCGCTTCATAAATCTACATATTTGGAAGTAACTGTCAGTGCACATCCACGTGCAAAATGCCTGTTCTCAAAGAAAGGATTTGTTTTCCGTTTCCATCTTGTGATTAGATCAAAGCAGGTGCCTTATGGTGCCTAAATGTAGTCGTCTGCATGATTCTCACACACTCTGCTTGGACTTAAAAAGGGAAATTTGTAGAATCTGTCACAGCAGGAGATTTTGTATGCCAGCGAATTGTTTTCCGAAATGACCCCGTTTTCACGAAAACAAACAACTTCTTTTTGTTGTTGCGCTGGCACGTGTGTGTTTTAGAGTGTGTGCGAGTGTGTGGCAGATGAATATTGCAGCGCAAATTGATCACTCTGTAGAGTTAGAAATTTGATGAAATGCTCAAGGCTGATTTCCGCAACAGCTCCTGTATAAGTCATGAGAGCACTTTGGGGGAAGTTAAAACTGTGGAGAAAACAAAAGCCATCCATTTACCTCATTAGTGTGCGTGGAAAATCTTGACATGCTTTGAAGAGAACGTGCTTGTGAAGCTAAATCAGCTTAAGGGCCCAAAGCAGACATACAAGGAAGGCAACCAAACATCTTCCCAAAGTGATAAACAACCTCGTCTTGGTTGGGAGGACTGTAAAAAGAGACTTTGCTCCATTTTTCAAGTATTATTATTATAAGTTCCTCAGTTAATCTTCGTGTTTGCCTTCAAGCCAGCATTAACGTGGCTGGTGACAGGTTTCGGCTCATTCTCTGACAACGGAGCTCCGTCACACAAACAGGCACACATGTGTGTTGCACAGAGACCCTGCACACTCAGCTCCTTGCAGACACTCGCGCTGTTTACGGCAGCAGCAACTGCATCAGTGCTTCTGCGAAAACTCCTCCTGTATTAACAGAACAACAGCGACCGGAGGGGGCCTGGTGCTCCGGTTCGATGGGGCAACATTTGAGAGGCGGAGAATTTCCTCAAATGTCAAACGTCAAACGCCCAACTGCGCCGATTCACACGCGCGCCATCTTAATTCTCCCCCCTTCTTGCATGAAAACCCCTTGTTTTGTCAAACCACCGCAGCACGCCCCAGACACACCTGTCAGTGAACCTCATTAAAATGATGTGCTCTGTCTCTGTTGCTAATGACGCAAAGAGAAACGACAAGTGGGAGATAATTTCACGCAGGAAATAACCAAACTCGATTTCCAGTGGAATGTGTCCTCTTCAGTTGACTGTCCTGGCTTTCTAGGCTTTCTAAAAACAAGCACTCACCGCATCAACAGGCTGGATGAAACCATAAGGATCGTCATCAGAACTTTCTTTTTTGTATTTGCTCCACCAGAATCTTTCAACGTCACAAGACACTTTAATTTGGAGTTTAGTTTCAAAAATGTCAACACTAAGGCCAAGACCTCAGATTTTAGGAGTAGCAGGATGACTAATCTGATCATAGATTTATTTTGAAGGCCTTTTGTCTGTTGCTTATTTATTTCTTCTGAGACATACCATATTTCAACCACATGGTGGCAGTACTGTATCTGAAATGCTACAGACATATCACAAACCCCAGCCCTTGACTTGCCTTTCAAAGAATGATGTACATCCATGGATTAAAGTAATGTGCACTTTGACACTCAATTTGCTGGCGCCACATGTCAGCTATCCTTTTTTTTTTTTTTTTTTTTTTTTTTTTTTTTGACACTAAGACACCCATGCAAGTCTCCTAATTAGGCTTAATGCTGAAATTGACATACATTATGCAGGAGCTCTAATGAACTTGTATCAATAAGGTTTTATAATGGAGTCACACAGGCAGCTGTGGGCTGAGAGCTTCTTTAACCTTGGGGCTACGTCTTTACCGAGCTGACACAACTGCCCGGGAATGGCTGAAACATTTGGGCTGATACGACGATTCCTCACGTCGCTTTCTCATATTTAGACCGTCGCACCTCCGCCTGACTCGAGTGACAGCATATTGTGGATGTATTTTTAATGTAAAACAAACTGAGGGTTGAGGCAAACATCTGGGCGGTGATGCTGATGGACCGGGATGGGGGTGGGGTGGAGGCGTACTGAGTGTTAAAGAAAGACGAGGAAATGCAAGGACAAACCACACATTCGTAAAACAGATTGCATTTTTTTTTCTCCCCCAAAGACACGTTCTTAGGAAATACACACAAATCCCTGACTTTCGAATGCCTTTCGCTGCAGTGGCTGCAATGTCACATTGGCCCAACAGAGATAAGTGACTAAAACGACTTTATTTATTTGACAGTTAATCAAAGATTCACAGGCGTCTAATAAAACCAATAAAGAATAAAGAATTCTCATTCCAATTGTGGGCCTAAAACCAAGTTTTGTTTTTTCGAAATGTTCATCACTTCTTTGTAACAGTGCCTTCTAACGCTGAGCATTAGCGCTAGCGTCCAAGTCTTGGAGACAGCGTTGGCAATTTTCTTGGCTGGTAACTTCACACACAAGTACAATGTCAAATAAAAATTTGCTTCTCAAACACTTCAGCCGCATCTTTCAAATTGTTGATTCAACAGTTCCCCCAATAATAGATTAATCAACAGTGTCTAGAAATTAATGGAAATATTACATGATATCCAATGAACTGTCCTAGAAACAGTGCAGGATAGATGTCATTGATCATGAGGAAGATAAATGCAGTTGTAATCGTAAAAGATTTCCTTTAATACTTGTGGCTTTCTGTAAGCTAAGTAAAAACACAAATAATGTGTTCTTCTATATCTAAAACCCAGATGTTTTATGTATTTATGTATATTTTATGTATTTTGAGACTGACATAGTCACATCTCTGCCGTTTCCTCCACCTATTCTAAACAACACAGTGTTTCTTCTCGAATAGACACAACAAATTTGTCGGAGGAATCCTTTGTGTGCTCTCCATAAACCAGCCGGGATCCCCTGCCAGTTTCAAACTGTTCCGATTTTTTTCATCAATAAAGGTGCATCACACATGCGTCAACATTCGACATTTAAAAGAAGTCTCGTTGGCTTTGGAGTCGCTCTCGGAGCCTCCTATTTCGCTCGTGTTTCCTCGTGACTGGCAGCTCTCAGAAACTCCCAAAAAGGCTGCCACCGTCTCTCCTGCTCCCTTTCAAGGGGAGAGGCGAGCTTTCAATGAATCATCCCGTCTCCCGCCGTGTTCTGAACTGTGTCTTCCCTTCGTCAAGCAGCGTGAGTGATGGAAGTGACAGAGACGACACCTGCTCTGAACCACCCCTGATAGGGAGGGAGAGAAGGGGAAAGGAGGAGGGAGGGAGGCGCACTGCCTGATGGGAGAAGCGCACAACGAGGCAACAAACTTGCAGAGACTATCACTTATAGTGACAGGGCAAGAGGTGCCGTGCTATTAGGAGGCCGTAGGGTAGGCCCTGAGCGCGGCCCGTCCTACCTAGGATGGATGGGCCTCTCTCTCGGGACTAAATTAATACTGGGAGTCTAGTGAATTGCTTTTGGAACAATGTCCTCCTAAGGAGCTAATCAGACAGGAGTTATCTAGGAGTGCCTGTAGGCTGGCTGGCGTGGCTTCAGCGCTGTGGCTGCCTGGCAGAAGGCAGGTGCGCCACACTAGTTCACAGCAGTTCATTCCTGAGCAGGGCACGGTGCTGGTGTTATTCATTAGACTCTGGAAATGATACCAACTTTCCGTGGAGATGCACTGACAATAAAGAAATGTGATCCGACGGGGTGATTCTTGTCTGAGCACCACAACAAAGAAAACTTTTAATGATAGTTTTAATTATTCATCTTTAGACAACTAAATACACAATAATTCAACTTTTTTAATGCTTGGTGCAGGTGAATCAAACCTAAACACAAAAGGTGTACAGTACTACATGGCAGATATTCTATATCCTCTAAGCATTCCCACATCCAGCATCCAACCTTTAGCGGTCATTTGACGTGAGCTTCTGGACACCTGGGAAATGTAAGGTCAATACTCGTTCATGTTTTAGCTTTGTTTCACTCCCCCACTGACTCCCGAGGGGGGGAAAAAAATCTCTTTAGCTACTAAATGCTCCACGATGTTCACCAGCTAACTCGGTTTGTTTGCCATGTTGTGCCGAACGGGCAGAGAGCAGAGCCGCTTTACTAAAAATGTCTCGCAGTGGGGGTGGGAGTTTCATGAGGAACACGTTGTGTTGTTCTCTGCGGTTAATATAGTAGGTTAGTGCCTAAAAGATTTCTAAATGTTTTCAGATGAAGAACAAACACATTTAATGTGTTGCATGTACACATTAGATCGTATTCATTCAAACTGAAACAAGGCAGATCCAGAGCACCGAGGGAACAGACTCTTTTTGCATTTCCAGATCAGCTAAAGCAGAAGTGTTTCTTATCCAGTGGTGCTGTACTTTGCTAGTCAGTGGCTTCACAGCAGTGGATTAATAGTCCATATCAGAGGCCTGAACTGACAGGATGAAGCCAGAGCTGAAACAGAGGAAAAGGCAACAGTGAGACCGCACACACGACTGAGCGATAATGATGTGTCCGAGAGTAAACTCTCTGGTTGGAGTACACAATAGAAGCCCAGTATTACTTATGGCCACTTAACACAAAGTGTTGGTGAAAGAAAGCAATGTCTGTGGGGCTCCGGCTGCTCAGCCTGCATCACGGCGGCCTGGGAGAGAGCAGCGCCTCTGGCTACCCCCAGCCTCAGCTCTGCCTCACCCTCTGGAGGATGGCAAACACATTCAGACTATAATTCACTGCACAAAACAGATATATCAGAGGTTAACAGGCGAACGAAAACCAAGATGTTGGGTCAACTTATTCTTGTGAAACTGGTACCTGCAACTGCGAGAGGAAGCGGTCCCACACTATCAGCTACCAATACGTTACATTTATATTTAGCCAGTGGTGGATGTCAGATATTTTACTGCAGTAAAAGTGTCAGAAAAGAGCTTTTATTTTAAACTTGCAGTGGAAGATGTAGAATGCAGTGAAGTATTCTGATCCTTATATAAACCACTACAGCAAAGTGAAAACACTCCATTACATAAGTCCTTTGGTACTATTAGCAAAAGCTGGCTACTATTATTATTCATGATTGTAGATAAATCAGAGGAGTAGTGAGACAGCTAATCAGTTGTTGGACTTTTTTTCTCTAATCTTTGAATTTTTGTTGAAATAAAACCACGTGAGATATTTCGAGGGGGAAACCACTTCAACCATTGCCTTTTGATAGACATCCAAAGTTGGCAATAACTGATTTAATCTAATATTATAAAGGCTTGTACATTGTGCAAGCAGTGTGCATTATCTTAAAAATAACTAAAGCAGTCAAACAAATTTTGTAAAATGTACAAAAGTTGTACAAAATTCCCTCTGAAATGTAGTGGGTTATAAAGAATAAAGTTGTATAAAATGGAAATACTCAATCAAATTATGAGTACCGCAAGAAAAATAATATAAATATAATTGTGGGAAATCTAGTTCGAGTATCGAATGCAACAGTACTAGGTCTAAGCCCCATCATGGCCACAGTTAATACTATTGAAGTTGAGTATCTCTAAGTTTCAGCTCAAATTTAAAATCTTTTTTTTTTCTCATCTCCACGTTCTACTTCTACTACTTAATTCTCTCTGGAGCATTAAATATGCATTTAGATGAAACCATCTGACAGGTTTACTCCATCTCATCTCATCCTTTGCTACCGCTTAATCCTGCACTAGGGTCGCTGGGGCCTGTCCCAGCTGTCATCGGGCGAGAGGCGGGATACAAACTGGACAGGTCGCCAGTCCAGTCCATCGCAGGGCCACACAGAGACAAATAACCATTCGCACTCACACTCAGAAGAACAATCTCCAAAATTGTCTTTGGACATGTTTATAAGGGAAATGTTTATCAAAAAAAAGACAGACTCTAGTCATGTTCCTATTAAACCCCATCTGCCCACCAGTCTTTAACAGCAGAAGTATTTATTGGTTGAGTGGTGAAACATCTTCAAGAAACCAAGCAAGTCCAGTTGTTTCTCGTTTCCTCTTTTTGGATGTGACCTGGATCACTGAGAACCTTCACAGACATGCAGTAGGTTTAGAGGAATTAAACATGACATGAAATCAAACCGCTGAAGTACAGCTGCTGTGTTTACTTGTAGCTGTTTTTCATCGCAGAGCAGAATATGTTTGTCTGCATTCCAGAAGTCGTCGCTAATACAGCCAGTTTCAGCTCTCTCTTTCTTCTATGAGATGTAAGCCACGCCAGTGCTAGAAAACAGTGTCTCATGCCTTCATATGGTGTGGTCTTAGAGATTACTTTCGCACCCACTGTTGTTGTGTTGACTGTAAAAGAACGAAAACTCTGAGGACATGATGACATGCAGAACTGCGTCATTCTTTGTGTGGCTGTAACCAAAAAAAAAAAAAAAACACCACCGTCCAGTGTATGAAAACTGGATTCTCAACAACTAAAGTTGGTGGGATTGCATGTTGTGACCATAAAATGTCATCAGCCAGCAGCCTCAGTCCCTATCAGGCAGTCTGCTGCACAGAGCACTCTCCTCTAGCCTTGGGCTCTGGCCACACTAGCAGGCACCCTTCCCCCCATTGCCTCTCTTCTCTCTCTTCCTCTGTCTGTCTGTCTCTCTTTCTCTCCGTCTCTCTTTTACCAGGCTGCAGTGACCCACCCTTCCCTCCCTCCCACCGCAACCCCTACCACTCCCCTCCCTGTCACCCTGAGGCGCTCGGCTCCCATAGTGTCAGTGCATAGGCCTTAGTGTTGACAAAGCAGCAGGCCTTCAGAAGACACATCAAACCCCGTCTTTCCTCTGTGCTGTTAGGGAGTTCTGTGCACAACAAAAGGACAGGGACTCCAGTTTCAGTCTCAGGACATTACTAGTCTCAAACATGGCTGCAGACGGAAAAAGGCCCTCGAGGATGTGGTACATACCACGACTTACAAACACAAGCTGGATCGGCTCAAACCGTTCAAGACTAAATCCGTGTTTTTTTGACTGTTGTGATGACAGCGTCCTGATGGATGGTTGTAAATATAAAGCATAAGCCAAGGCTGCGGGTTGATGCCATCATGACACATGCACTCTAATGAGGACTGTGGGTGCTCTGCAGTGCCAGGGACTTCCCCCAAGGCACATTGAGCGGGGGGAATGGTATGTGATGCATACCAGATGTGATTGGAGACATCACACTGTTCACGTTGTTACTGTTAACCAAATAGTAGCAGCAACAAAAGCAAAAGATCATTTTTCCTCTGTTCACACATTCAAGGCATGATGCTGGATGTGTGTAAGACTGGTTTGAGCCAGAAGCAGAATAACACATTTCAGAGGAGTTTTTTTTTTTTTTTTTTTTTTCACAAAACATCAGAGAGGATTGCATTTAGAAAAAAAAAAGAAGAAAGTTTGTGACGGATACAACAAATGACACAAAACAAAGTCGCATTACCACCTCTTCCCCTCGACAAAACAGAAAAAAGCCTAAGTCCTCTGCATTTTGTCAATGTTTCCTTGACGATCACACGTGGTAATTTAACCCTTCACTTGCAGATACAGCTGCTGCCGATAATCACCCCCGAAGGCCTTCGTGGCAGGCGCTACGCAGCTCGTCACGGCTTCTGTATATTCTGTGATTAGAGGCTCAGACCACATGATGGCAGCAGAAGAGATTCTTCAGCCAAATCTCAAAGGCTTGCACAAAAGAAAAGAAAAGAAAAGAAAAGAAAAGAAAAGAAAAGAAAAGAAAAGAAAAGAAAAGAAAAGAAAAGAAGAGAAAAGAAAAGTGGATTAAGGTTTCTTCAGATGTATATGACCTCCCAGAAGGGGACATGTATAAATATATATATATGAGCAGTTTCTGCCACATCACGTTGTGCTTATTTTATCTTTTGTTGAGCTTTAATTCCTCCTTAATTCCTCCTTTAATCAAGTAAAAATACACACACACATATATAATGTTATTGTAAATATTATTACAATTCTTCTCTTGTAGCTGTGCTGTTCTGTCTATAAAGTGTTAAAGTAACTAAATACTGTAAGTCAAATCAATATGGCGGAGTTTCAAAGTAATATATTTCCCTCTGAGTCTTCGGTTGTCTGCAAGTAAGAAAAAGTGCATTTAGTGAATACACTTGTGTAAATACTGTACTGCATATACAATATGAACTGCTTTTAAGTGCAGTGTGGTATAGGGGTTCTCCGCCTTCCTCCCATTGGTTAATATTTACCTAATGTCTCATCCAATCACGTTAACATTCTGAACGTAACAAAGACATAGCTTGACAGCATCGGGGGTTTTGCAGTTTCACCTGTGCAAGTGGAATTGACTCATAACTGCAACTCTCAGAAGTATACAGAAAGCACACACTCTTTGTGCTCATCTTTTTCAGAAACTTAATTGCTGGCATTAAGCACTTGAGGGAATTCTGCACTGTGCTTGTTAGGTGTTTGTGTGCAACACAACCCCATGCGTTCTATTAATAAACTGACACCCATTTACCCTCCCCTCTCCCTTCCTTGCTCCCCCCCCCCCCCCCCCCCCCCCCCCCTTCCCTCTCTCTCTCTCTCTCTCTCTCTGAAATAATGAACAATAAGTGTCGCTGCTGCACCTCAGACACACACCAACATCAAGCAGAATGTCAAATGGCTGGAAGAACGGAGCGATTGACAGCAACCAGGCTCCACAAGGCATGCAGATTACTAAAAGCAAGTTCTGAATGTTCTTTGCAAACTTTCTCCACATGCCAGAGGGGAAAGTAGAAGTGTTGATCTGATGTGAAATGCTTAAAAGAGATTCTTGCAAATGCTCGCATTTTGAGGGGCGGATGTGACTGTAGTGTACCTACTGTTTTCACCTCAGTGCATATGCTGTACAGTGTGCTGGTGACTTGGGATACTGTATGTGGCTCATGAAAGGCAGCTTTTAACCAAAGGCCTTGAGGCCTCAGTGGAAACGTAAGGGTTAAAAAACATGAGAAGGCTTATGAAAATTAAATCAGTAGGCTTCACGTACAGATTAGATTACACAGCATGTGGAATAACAGGACGCAGTGCCACATGAAAGGAACATATACAAACTCATTTGGAAACTTTTTTGAACCAGCCTCGCACAGATAAATTTGTAGGACTCTTAAGTGCGGTAATGTGGTAATAAATTATTGTATCGTTTCTGCACAGTGTCGCTCCTAGCCAGCAGATGGTACTAAGTCCCATCTTCTTGTGATCCGGTGATATAATGTTGACACAGTGATATAATGTTTTAGCAGAATATTCAGCCTCTGAGTTTGGGACCCTGATCCAGCTGCGAAATCGTAGCATACTTGACTTTCTGTCATTTTACTGTGAATTGCTTTGAGGATTTTAAATGGCCGTTTATCCACGGCGGCTTCACATACATGCTGTTAATCGTCTAAATAATTATACACATATTAAACACGTTAAAAGTCTTGTCATCCTCCGTAAAAAGGACAAAACCGAAAGAAGAAAAAAGCACAATATTGTCGTCTGTGCCACTTTAAGCAACACCACTAATAGCACCTGCCTTCGAACCTAGAGGCAAAGTTATTATTCTTACAGGGTCATGCATTAATTCATACTTCATTAACATATGATGTCTGAAGGAGACTTTGAAATGTTGACTGATGTATGCAGTTTAATGTTTCTTGTTGCAGCTCCAACGTTGGAATTAAGTTAAAATCCATATCAATTAGACTTCCATGTAGTTTTAGAAAACGTTTATTATCATAGTAATAATAATATAGTAATAACAATAATGGGAAATTAGGTGGAACTGTCCTTTAATGAAAACTAGAACAGAGCTGTTATCTTTGTCTGCGCCTGCATCTGGGAGACCAAACATCAATAATCTCATTACCTGGGTCAAATATTACAAGCAGACCTGCATTTTTTAACCCTTAACGAGGAGATTTCCCAGTTTAATTCTTTTTATGTCGCTATGGAAATTGGACCATGTGCAGGCCCTATGGCCTGCTGAGGTGCTGGTCAGGAGGGCAAGATGTTTGGGTTTGTTGTGAAATCTCAAAGCTGTATGCAAATCCTCAAGATGACCTACTTCTCCCCATCCACATAGACACCGATAAAATCCATAAATTAAGGAAATTAACTGACGGAGCCCGGGGCCACTTTGTAAGCTATTTAAATCTTTAAATTTACAACATCCCTGCATACTTCATGTAATTGAACTAACTCCGGGCTTGTTTCCTTTAATGAGAAAAAAAACCCAGATTCCCCTCCAGTTTGTACCTCTGGAAACAACAAATCTGTGCCAATGGGGAAGATAGGAGCGCTCTGAGGCGCGCTGAGGTTTCTCTAATTACGGAGACTTGGCCCGCTTCAAGGAGAGACGCATTCTCACACTCTCCTTAGTCGTACTGACAAATATCACGGGCATTAGTGTTTAATTTCAAATTTAAATGCTTGTCATTTTGTCGTTACTTTATGCAAAACATGCAAAACGCCATGGTGCGAGTGCTTTGAAGTGCTTTGGTGTGTCATAGGAGTGCATATACTATTAAAAATAAACTATAGAAATCCATAAAGATCATATTTTTTTTGGTGAGGATGAACAATGAAGGAGGTTCCAAAAAAAAATAATAATAATAATCAACTACATTCATGTATTTTCTGGCGGCCAATAATAAGTTCCTACACTGGTTGGCGCCAAATATCAAGAAACGAATATTCCACCTCTCTCGTGATGCTGGTACAGAGTAATTACTGGGCTCAATGTTGCATCAATTATTCACAGTTATTTACCCGCAAATAAACAAACACGCAAATAAATAAATAATCGTCTCTTTGGTGTGAGCACCTGCTTGACTCCTTCTTCCCCCACCTTCACCCTTTGCAAAGGTGGCGCAACACTTCACTGCTTTATCACTTGCATTGTGTCTTCCAGTACTGAAAAATAACACTAATCAGGCACAATCTTATTTTTCTAAAAGTCTGGAGGCTGCCTGCTTTCATTGGAGAGTGAGGAGGAGGGGGGTGTTCTGGGCAGATATCTCCATCTAAGCCCTGCGCTATAATTGAAATGGCGCATTTGGCTGCAGGCAGGTTGTGAGGGCGCTTTCTGCAGCAGCATGCATGCATGTCCATAGACGTCATTTGATTTTAATGGCCTGCAGGAAATTTGGCGTTACAACTCCAGACATTAAGGCAAGAGGGAGAGAGGGAGAGAAAGAGAGAGCAGGGACACGGGGAAAATCGCCGCATGAAAGATATTGGTACAAGGATATCTCTTCATTTTCAGCATATTTTTCTGCTAAGACTTTATCAACAAGTTATTGCGCCTTTATTATATGTTTCCCGAGTGAAGGACTATGGCAGCCCGCCTGGCTTTAAACTTTAAATTTAGGCTGGAGATGGAGATGGAAATGTATTCCTACTAGCTGGACTGCCCGGGGAACTATTACATCAGACGAAATGACAATGATTAAAATCTGCTTTTTGCTGCTCTAAATCTATTGAGCGACTGACAGTTGCCTGTTAGGTTTCTTACCCCCTCTAAATCACAACTTCACACCGTTAAGGGCAACGGTCTACTTTTGCCGGAAAATATAAGATAAGTTATTATATCTGTGCAGTCATAATTTCGAGAATAGAGGATATCACGTTTTCTTCCTTGAGAAAATTGCCTGGGCGAGAGAGTGGAGTTGAGCTAATTGTAGCCTAATCCCTGGCCCAGAGGCGCTCGGGCAGCCCGGAGCAAGAATTTTCTTTTTTAGCTCGGCTCTGTTATTTAGAGAAGGATTATTGGCTTTCTTCTTCTCATAACAAACCACAGGGGCAGTTTCATTTAGGCAAAAAGGCAGACAAGAAGCCCGAAACGCGAAGGAGGATTCCGGCAAGAGCGCACATTTTACGCGTATCCAAATAAGAGCTGAGAAGGGGAAGGAGATCATCTCATCTATGTTCAAGGTAAGGACGCTTCCTGTGCGCTTTGGTACAAAGAAGCTTGGTGAGGACAGGTCGAGCCAGACTTGCAATAGAGCCTTTAAAGCCACAGAGACTCTTTGCAAGCAGTCGATCCCGGCCACAGCTTAGTGTCATTTAAAAAGCAGTTTAGTGCGGGATACGGAGGAAAGACTTGGCTTTCCCGTGCGGCAGTATAGGTATCGTACTGGAGCTGGATGGCGGTGTAGTCACAAACTCGGGGGCATTCGGAGAAAATATTTGAAAATTTTCGGGGGTTACGCGGACAGCAGCGGGGACCGATCACCGGCACGGATCTCCTCTGGACTCCCCTACGATGTTTGAAACGGTAGGGTGAAAATTTAATATTACCGGATTCACTGTTTTACTCACAGTGCAGGTTTGGCTCCACAGTTTTCGAAAAGGATAGCTGAAGTGTGCTGGAGAGTACCGTATACAGTGCACTGCTCGACCCAAAGTGATTTTACGCGTTTTCTGTGCAGGTAATACGTTTGTGTTTGTATCAAACGGGCTGTGAATTACACGTGTCGTGATTTTGCTTTTAATTGCACAGCAGGAATAAGACGCCATATTGAGCATTTGGTAGATTAAAGGCAGAGCACAGGCTCGCGGTGCCTGTGCAGAGTGGGCTGTTTGTATCGCATTGTGTATTATTTTTCCTCCCCAAAACGTTTCCGTATTATTATTATTATTATTAATAATAAATATTACCTTAATTGTGAGACGTCGGTGGATTATGTGGATGTGATTAAGTGTGAAATCGACTTCAGTGTCTGAGCAGGGGTCAGTGGAAGGAGGCGGCAAGAAGGCAGTTGTCAGGAGAAAGTTGATGCCTTTATAGCTGCTGTGATTTTGTGCAGGAATTTTATAATGGTGTGTATGCTTCCTTCTGCCCCCCACCCCTCTCTGCCTCTCTCTCTCTCTCACTCACTCACTCTCTCTCCCTCCCTCTGTGTGTGTGTGTGTTAGGGATAAGAGAGAGATCATTTCGTGATGTGATTGGGAGAGTACGGTGTGTTATGGGTTTCTTCTTCCCCCACTCGATGTCTTTAAATCTGCCTTTATATTGTGAGTTAATTGTTTGATTGGTCGCTTGTGTGGGTGATGTGGGAGAGTCATGGATACCGGCGGTGGGACAGCCCGGTATGTATGCATCCCAAACTTCTTAAGTCTCTCCAAGTTTTTTTTTTCTCTCTTTCTTCTTTTCCTGGGATTTGGAATGTAATGCCGTCCTCCTGTAATCGTATTAAACGAACACGATACTGCTGTGAGGAGGGAAACACCCTGGGAAAAAAGGCTCCAGAATCACTTGGTAGCCAGTGGCACTACTGTCAGAGCCGCGGGGATGATCTGGACTCTCACAACCGTCTTCAGTTTACCAGTAATGACAGTATAAGAGCTCATATGTGCAACAACAAACTGGCCAATTGTGATTTATCGAAGAGTGGAATTATATTAGCTGAGTCTGTTTAAATCCACTATATGTACCGTGAAGCTCAAATACTATTTAAAGTTCAGTGGTCAGGGCAGATCTGAATTTTAAGCCTATGCTTGGAATAAACTCATGAAACATCCAAACTGTAACCTTTTAGTCTATAATCATTGAAAAAAATTAAAAAGGAAAAAAGAACAGTGCGTATTTACTGATTTTTGGTTTTAAAAAAATATTCATACAAATTCAAACATTATTTCATTCTTCGGTGATTCAGCTTTCCAGCAGACAATAGTCACATTTGTATGTGGCCAAACTGAGGTTACGGTGGTTTACCTGCCGTTATTTGGCAAACAAATTACGCACCAGCGGATTGGATATGAACGCCTCATGTACTCCTCCTGGAGCATTGCGGAATCAGATGGCGGCGTATCGAAGTGAACCAAAAATATTTTCTCAAACATTTTACCACTTAATCAAATACAGCTCGGCACTGACTGACCTCGCTGTGCTCCGAGTGAGCTCCAAGTTCCCAAACTGTGCCACAGTCTTTATATGGAGCTTCTTGTTCTTTTGGAAGATTATTTTAGACGTTTCCCTCTTGATCTCGAACCACAGCATACCAACAGTGGGATAGTTCAGGTTTTGGCCTCCCAGTGTGGACTGCAGCGTTGTGCTTTATCTGCTTTGAGCTGAATTCTGGTGCTTTTTTTACGCGCGGTTAATGGCCCATTAGTCGCTGTGGTCACATGACAAGCGACCACCTTAATATTGTGTGTGTTGAACACGTGTATCTATTCTGTGAGTGTGTTTTTTTTTTTAGAGGGAAAAGTTGCACCCTCCCTCGCTTCCGTGTTTTTCTTGCTCTCAGATTGGTGGTTGGTGTGTCTGGGCGCATCACGTCTAACACATAAGGCGACCTTTAATTAGAATATTGCAGCAGCAGTTTATTTTATTCCCCTGGAGGCTGACACCTAGCATTCCTCCCTCTCTTTCTCTCCCCCCCTCTCTCATTCTATCTGTCTATCTCTCCCTCTCTCACCCGGGTTCTCTAATAAGCATCCTCCTATCCTCGCCTGCGGTGCTGCATGAAAAGATGCAAACATACTTAATTAGAGCGGTGGCAATAATTTCCAGGCTAAATATGCGACCAGACAGACATGGAAGTGATCTGATACCATTCAGAAAGGATACTATCTGCTTGCCTGTGTAGGATCTCTGTTGTTGTTTTTTTTCTACTTTTACCTTTATTCCCATGGCTTTTCTTTACACTTGTTTTCAGGAGGGAAGAAGCATGTCACGGCTGTCTCTGACCCGGTCCCCGGTCTCTCCTCTGGCCGCTCAGGGGATCCCTCTGCCGGCTCAGCTGACCAAAGCAAACGCCCCGGTGCACATCGATGTCGGGGGACACATGTACACCAGCAGCCTGGCGACCCTCACCAAGTACCCAGATTCAAGGTAAGACACATCACTATTTTTTATTTATTTATTTATCGTGGTCGTGCCTTAACCTCGATGATGCAGTTACTGTATTAGTTCATATTATTTATCTTATTTTTTCGAAAATCATTGTTAAGGGAATATCGGCACATTCACTGAAGAGTGACTGGATTTGTATTATTGTGCTTTGTTTGATGAACTGACGTGATGCATTTATAGGAGCAGCCTCTCGCTAATGGAAACAATTTCCCAATTAATTCCTCCTCCAGCAGATCCAAATCACTTTGCGTCTTAATGCTGTATTTTAGTCAACGAATCAATGATTATATTACTCAGCTGGTGTTTGTATTCATTATGTGCAATCAGATTTGTGATCTTAACAACT
This sequence comes from Mugil cephalus, assembly GCF_022458985.1. NCBI lineage: Eukaryota > Metazoa > Chordata > Actinopteri > Mugiliformes > Mugilidae > Mugil > Mugil cephalus. The sequence goes on along the minus strand of NC_061772.1, from coordinate 16,332,602 downwards.
CTTTTGGCTGACTGGCACTGGAGCAACTTTAAAAGTGCCCTCAAAAAAAAAAAAAAAAAAAAAAGCTATTACTTTAACATCTTTTGAAATTACATGTGGACATTTGTCTTTCCTCTATTATATTTAAACTTCTTAAAATCTTATAATCGAGAGATTTTGTTGGTTTTGATTGTGATTAATATTTTTTTTTTAAATCCCTCAGGCTGTTATTTTTTGTAGCTCCTTTCACATGATAAAGTTCTTGAAAATCCAGCTGCTGCCAGGCTGACACATACCTTTCACAGGCTTTACTGAGGATGCAGGGCATGTGACAATTTGCACCACACACACACAGTTTCACACCTTTTTATTTATATATTATTATTATCATTTAAGTTGTAATTTATTATTTAAGTATTAAGTTGATCAATGTGCTGTTGGGAATCACTAAAGCTGATTTATTGCACCTTCAGATCTGTTTGAAATCAACTCACTGGTGAGTTACATATTGATTTTGTGGCTATTTTAGATTTACCATTATCACATCTTCTCTACAGTCATTATTTGGGTTTGAACATTTGATTATCTTCAAAACTTACATACAGCATATTCATATTTTCTGGAGCAGCATAGCAATAATAATGCATTTTCAACTTGCTAGCTCCCCTTAATTTCAGTTGACAGCAAAATAAACCTAAATTTTGGATTATGTTATTCAGTGTGACAAGAGTGGACAGATAAAGAAATGTGCTCCCTATCAGACATCAGATAGCTCTAATAATTCACTCAGAAAACATAAAGTTTTTCTTTTTTTTATGATGCACTTCTATTTGTAAGATTTAGTCATGATGATTCAGATTGTGTAAGAGCTGGTGGTGATCCACCCTCCCACTTAATTCACGATTTTAGCTCCATCCACAAAGAAGGTGACAGCAGCAGAGTTGCTGTAGCTCTGAACGCACATGCAACCGATAATAAAATATCTCTGCTCGTTTGAATTTTTCCCCTTTCATGTTTTGGGCCCCCCGCGTTTTTTTTTTTTTTTTTTTTTGCTCTAATGCATCGTGTCATTCATTACTTTGCACTGCGTCAGTTGAGTCCCACGAGGTCCAAGGTAAATACACAGCAGGTTGTTAGAAAATCTGCCAAATTGGCTACAGGAAACAATCCACATAATCCCTTGGTAAAAAGTCTTGATATTCATAGAGCCCGCTGACAGGAAATCGCTGACAACTCAACGCTTTTATTCCAGCGTAACATGTCATGTGAAAAAAATAAATCTCGACCCAGAAGAGGGTTTATCGTTGCCTTTGTTATCGAAACGTTTTTTTTGTTTTTTTTTGTTGTTGTTTTATATTAAGTTAATCCAGTGGATAGTTGCAACGTTACTTCTCTGTTTGTCTATTGCTACTGTGTTGCTGTTTTTTTTTTTTTTTGGTGATCTGATGCAGCTTTACACTTTACAAAGGCGTTATTCATGGGGACACACACACACACAGAGCGCCATGTAAATGCTGCAGAGAGTCATGTCAGAGCATCCAAACAGTGTTTTCACAGTGCGAGTAAAAAAGAAAAAAAAGAAAGAAAGAAAAGGATATCAGTGTGAGTGTTGGTTGGAGTGTTCTTTCCTCTTTCTCTCCCTCTTTCTTTTTCACACATGCTCCTTCTCTCACTCTCTCCCTCTGTTTTTTTTTTTTTTTTTTTTTTTCACTCTGGATCACACGCACATACGTACACACTGGCATGCATACACTCAGTGTTTCTCTCTTTCTCCCAGCCTCCTCGGCGTACATTTGGCCTCAGGGCTCCACTTTCCACTGGAGCCAGTGGAAGGAGGGGCCCTTTTGTGTGAATTAGGATAATGGCTGACAGCAGAAAGCAAAACAATTACACTGGCATAACCGTGTATGTCGCGTTCAGCCATGTCCAGTCCAGCGGGGCACTTTAACAGAACCGAGAACGTGACGACTCAAAGAGCAGGGTTAAAGAGTTTGAAGCTGCTGATTACTTTTAATAGATTGACCCCTAAATAATGCAGCATGCCAAGAGAAAGTTAGTCTAGTAACTAATGTGCGGCCATTCATCTTCTTCTGTGTGGGCCATATTAAGGGACAGGGGTCATGAAACATTGATGTGCACTCTGTGTAGCTCTCAAGGAGGACAGTCTCAGCAGTCACTTGAACAGAAGCTGAGGAAATTAGGGGAAATGTTCCAGAGACAAGGAAACTATTTTGAAAGGAGCACTAGATATTTTTCTCTTTGAAGGCCAGTCTTTTGTGTCCAGGGACACTTATGTCTGTACTGACCTCATGCTCTTGCTGTAATACGAACCATAATTAAAAGAGGAAATTATTCACAGAGCTTCATTTGTATTCTTTTTTTTTTTTGTTCCAATTTTAAGCCTCTTTTTCAGTCTATAGGACGTTAACGCGAAGCTACGAGCCTGTTCGGAATTAGATGCTCACTTAACGTTAAGCAGTGATGAGATTTAATTGTTGCTCTCTGTGCGGAAACACATTGTGCAGCTTTATCAGATTAAATGTTTTCATGAACTGCTGATGAACGCTGATTATTAACAACAGATGAAGTCATTGCAAGATTGCGTGAAGATGTTTGCATGGATGTGGTGGAGTTGCCGTCTCGCAGGCAGGCCTAGGTGTGCTTGTTTCACTTTTCTCCAGGGAGCTGCCGGGTGTCTCACCTTCATTAGGCGTCCATTAGAGTTTACAGATAGTATCTGTTCAGTGAGGCCGGCTCCGGGTCCTCGTCCCTCCTCTTGAGGACACGTCTCTGGCAGCTCTCAGCCACTGGTCGAATATATATCCCACCTACTTGGCTTTGTTTGGGTGGGAGGCCGGAGCTGTTTCTGTCCTTGATAACCTCCTACACCCACCACCTCTTCTCCTCGACTCTTTCTCTTTTTCTAAGTTTTGTAGCTCTGTTAACCCTTTCTCTTTGCATCTGTCTCTTTAATTTCTCCATTTCCTTCTTTGGTTGTCTCAGCCTAGTTCCCCGTACATCTGTCTGCTTTGTCTTCATCAATTTCTTTGTCTTTGGCTTTTTTGTGTGTCTTGTCTCTTAATTTCTCTCCACAGCTCCCACTCCCCCCAACATACCCCCTTCTCTCTCTACCTACCTGTTAAAAACAACCCCCCCACCACACACACACACACACAGATACACACACACACACATACATACACACACACACACACACACATTCAGGGATTTAACAGCAAAGGGAAAAATGAGGAGACCAACAGAGAAGGGAGAGAGAGAGTAGAAGGGAGTGGAAGAGAGGGAAAGAAAAAGAAAAACAGGCAGCATTTTAATTGCTTTTTAAAAAAGTGGAGATGAAAAACAGAGTTAGCCTGCAGGGGTATGGTGAAATTCTAGCTGGAAGAATTGCAAGACCATATGAGAAAGGAACACCTCAGGCAAAACAGGGAGATGAGTATTGGTTTTTTATAAAGCATTTTGCATCGATTTCCAGAGAGAAAGCGAGTAGGGGAGAAGGATGGAGACGGAGAGAGAGAGAGAGAGAGAGAGAAAGAAAGAAAGAAAGAAAGAAAGAAAGAAAGAAAGAAAGAAAGAAAGAAAGAAAGGAGAAAGGAGATGGCAGGAGGGGAAAGAGGGAGGGAGAACCATCTTTGCTTTGCTTCTTCACACAGTCAAGTCAAAGAAAAGAGACAGGGCGGATTTGACTTGATAGCTTCAGCGTGTTGAGCCGACACATCGGGGTCAGGAGATTCCTTATCCATCCATGAAACACAAGCTCACTCACTTTTACAAAGTGGAAGGTTGTAATTGTAAATCCAGTAAAAATGAGTGTGCGAGCGGAGCCAGCCCCGCTGTTTGTTCATTGACATTCCCAATACAGCTCCCTTCCAGTGTCTCGTAATAGAGTTTGACAATGCCAGCGTTCAGGCGGCGGTGGGTGTGAGCACCGGTCGGCGCCTTTGCAAATAGATTTTATGATTGTCTGTGTCATACAGCATTGTCAGCCAACCTAGACGCAGTTACTGTGATTAAAGCGCTGATTACTCCAGAATGATGATAATAACAGCAACACACCGCCGTGCCAAGAGCTGTTTCTCTGTAAGATAATGCTCTGTAAACGTGCGGCGGAAATCTTGAGGAGGTTATGTGCAAGAGATTTCTTGTGCAAATCAGGTGCACGGCTTATTTACACTGCAGGTTTTTGTTGCAGAACTAGTAGCCGTTCAGTTCATCGAGACCCGGGAAAGTTTCACAAAATGGGACACTTGCAGCCTATTTCACACGAGCTGAAAACTATTTTTAATTATTAAAGAGGGATGTTTAGCATTCGGAAATGAACAAACAGACAAAGTGGAGGTGCCTAGATGAGATTATTAGACCAGCGAGAAAGGGACCTGCAGGTAAGCGGCAGGAAAACCATACAAAGACGCAAGGAAATGAATATCTGTCCGAGGGTATCTTGGAGGCACGGCGCCAACATGCTGCGATGAAAGTTTAAAGATAACAGCAATTTCCACTCTTTGCCTTGATGAGCCCCCGTGGCCAACTTCAACTAAGCTCTTAATCTTGCGGCGCACTAGTGGAAGGGGTTAACCGTGGGACGCAAAGCAGCAACAAGTGTCTTATTATTACGCCAGCGTCTCGTCAATGTTTGGCGAAAGCTTAAATTCATACATCTAATTACTGATTTAGTTAATTATGGTGATACTTAACAGGAAAACACTATTCATAATTTAAGATGCTGTTATTTTCCGGATCTCAGAAGCAGTTTTCTTCTACATTATGAAACCTTTAGGTATGAAACAAATATGCTCTCAGGATGTCCTGCGAGCTTAGTGTGCATCCAGTTCATCTAACCAATGCATTTGACGCTCATGTAGGAGAAACTAAACTGAAAAGCAGCGTACGTTAACGGAATGTGGCCAGGTTTTTCTTACAAAAATTGATCCTGACAATAAATGTATGCCTTTAAAGTCCAACATGTGGACTTCATTTTTAGCGGTGGTTCAGTTCCACTTACTGAGATCAGGATTGTGCATCGCGTCCAAGTCATTAATGGCTCAAGTAGGAACCCAGAAACGTATAGCATTAAACACGGTGATTACCTCTTGTCCTATTTGGCAAAGGAACCTGCCATTATTACTACAGAATTATGTTCTAAGACTGTCTCACATAAACAACATACAGCGTGTGAAGGATATTATTGCAAAGCATTACAAAGTGCATTAAATACAAACTGCATGGTATACAGTAGTAGTGCACCTGTCCAAATTCCTCCAAAACCAAAAAGGAAGCCAAACTGTAAAAGTAAAACATCTTTTTCCGCATATTCTCCTCACATTAATATTTGGCCCTTCGCCATTTCCTACCTCTGTTTCATTTCCGCCCCTCTGACAGATGGAATAATAGAGCTGTAATGCTACATTCATGCCATTAATTTCTGTAAGTACAAGCAGCAAGCGTGTGTGTTGTTGTAATCTCTCTGCAGAAGAGACACTTCAAACAAGTCTGGAATGGAGGAACTGTGCCTTAAGCCCCTTGTTTCAACCTGGGATGCTAATGCATTTCAAGCTTAGTGCTAATAAAATTGAAAAATAAATGGAGGGTAATTGTTTCATGCATTTGAAGGAAGCTGGCTCATTCCATTATGTGCTTGTGTTTGTGTGTGCGGCTGCCTGTGTGCATGCGTGCGTGTGTGTGTGTGTGTGTTTCAATTTTCAGAATCAGTCGTCTGTTCAATGGCACCGAGCCCATCGTGTTGGACAGCTTGAAGCAGCACTACTTCATAGATCGGGACGGCGAGATATTCCGCTACATTCTCAGTTTCCTCAGGACCAGCAAATTGCTCCTTCCAGATGACTTCAAGGTACATATCTGCACCACGGCATACCACACTCTGTGTACAAGGGCAGCACAAGTTGTATGTTAATCTGTCTGACATATTTGGTAAAAATTCATGTTTACCCGTTCTCTCATGCATATTTTCAAAATAGGCCTAGTGCCACAACAGAGCTAAGGTTGCGTTTTCAAAATCCCTATTGACGACTCACCGTCGTCCCATTCAACGCAATAATTACGTGTAGCATGAGCATAAGCAGTAATTAAGAAACGACGGAGAGGAACAAAAAGAAACATGACTTAGCTGGTGTACATACACCGGCAGAGAAGTAAAATCCTAACTGGCTAACTGGAGCATGGCCTGGTGATGTGAGTGCCAAAGCCCTGAGCTGTTGTTTTTTCTCTCAGAGTAGTTTCTGCAGAGGTGAGCCTAGGTGAATAACCCTGTACGCCCCTCTGCTCAGCTGCGTCCTGACGACCAGCGCCGACGCACAAAGAAACTTCTAATTCTTGGAAATATGATCTCTATCAGGCATGTATGCATGCGTCTGTGCACATGGCCTTTACTCCATGTGAGCCAGTGAATCTGCTTCGGCCCATATTAGATTAATGAGGCAGCGCACATCTGGCTCCTGGGTCAGCGTCTGCATAGAATAAGTCTATTATCTGTGAAAACATATACCATACATTTATGTCTGCTATCGTGCCATATTAAATGAAGCGCAAGTTCATGGCGACGAAGCGAACGCTGCCCAGTTCAATGTCAAATAGTGTTTTGCATGATGTAAAATCTTGTTGTTTGTGCAGCTTCTGAGGTCAACGTGTATAAAGTTGATGCAAAATGTGTAAGACAAAGAGACAGTTGTCTTCCACATTTCACCTAAAATATCTGTGTTCTCTGTCTGCTGCTTGTTTCTGGCCTGATAGCAGTAACGGTAGTCGTCAGACAGCAGCAAAACAGTAGCTTAGAATAACACATCAGAAACAAGCTGAAAGAGACTAAAACGCCTTGTACAGTTGGAGGAAGTTGGGGGACAATTCTTTGCGGGTTCATCACTACACATGGACTCTTCCACATCAAACGCGCTCATTTCATACTCTAATATAAAAAAAATAAATAAAAAGTACCCACATGACCATATTTGGCTTTGTCAGAATGATTATACAGTCTGCCTACAGCTCAATCCGTCTCAAGGTTTTTATTCAGTGATCCTGCTTCCTAGGTGTATTCTAGTCTTTGCTTCTACTCCACCTTAACTTGCGTGACCTTTTCACAGGGCTGGTGCTTGTTCATCATTCTCTACAAGGTAACAAGACCAAGCCATTCGAAGCCCGGGGCTAACTCTCCGGGCCCCACGGATAGTCTGAACAAGAGCCAAACCTCAGACAACAGAACATGACATGAAAGCCTCGCATATTTTGGCAAATGATGGTCTGACTCAGTACCGATTAGTTTTTCCCTTCTTATTCATGGTCCTCCCCCACCTTTCTGTGAAGTCTTGACAGTCCAATCAGGCACCGCAGCTGAAGAGAAAGCATTGGACTTCATTGTTTCAACTCATTACGATCCCCTCGCATAAGCCTGTGTTGATCTGCATACCTTTCAATTTGCGTGAAGCCGGGGAGGGAAAAAAAAAAAAAAAAATGCAAATAGTGCGAGGCAGAATTGAGCATGTCCTTATCTGAACACAATCAGGCTTGCCGTCGCCCCAGGGCTGGGTCTGTTCTGCTGCTGGCAGCCACGGCGCTGTGTGTTTTGCTAAATCAATGTGAAAGTCTGAGCAGAATAGGAAAATTTTTCAGCCTACATCGGTGGAACAAAATATTCACTATTAATATCCTCCTTCATCTCATTATTCAAAGTACAATTAATCACGAGAGTGTAAGCAATGCTCAGTCATATTGAGGGCATAAACCGGTGAGAGTTAGAGGTTTCTGTGTCGAATTATTCAGGCTTTAGTATGGCACTTTAAATCAATTCCTTCTGTTCCGTGCATCAAATGCCGGGATTAGATGAGACCTGGCTGGATTTTTCTCCTGCGGTTTGTTTAATCAACTACCTGTGAACCGCTGCTTGTGTGGCTTTAATCACTTTTTGTCCAAAACGCGTGGGTCTGTATCAGTCCTCCGATTCCCTCATAGTGACATTTTCCATCATTTGCTTCTACTTCCTGTCTTTCTGTGTCTCTGCCTCCCTCTGTCCTTCCCTGAAATGTTGCCTTGCCGGTGGGCGATCAGGTCGGATCATTATTTTGAAGCTCAAACGGGCTGTCTGGACATAGGATTGGGGGATGAATTGTCTCGTAGAGCTGGCAGCAGTAGCAGCAGCTTTAGCAGCCAGGACGGAGCTGTTGGCCCTGTCTCCCTCTCATCCTCACCTCAGCGCTTAGGATTACTCTGTTGTTTTCTGCGCTGCTCAGGATGACTAAAGTGCCTCGCAGACAGACCCCTGTTAAAAACATATCCATCCATGGCTTCAGACCTGTGAAGGATGAGGAGCTACACTTTGATACAGAGAGCTGCCTGAAGCGCAGCGTCTCAGTATGAGTTTTGTCAGCTGCAGCAAGAAGGCCAGCAGAAAAAAAAGACAGGGAGAAAGAGAGAAAAGAAGGAGGGAAAAGGGCCGCCATCCCCTCTTTCACATTCCCAAATCTTAAATATTAGACCGCCAGCTTAAGATGTGTTGCGTCAATGCTCCCCGTCCAGATGGAGTTGTATTTGGGTGTCGTTCACATGCCTCAGATGAAGGCACAGATTAGATGAAGGGTGGAACAGTGAGGGAGGCCTTTTAAGGCTAAAGAGTTTGACAAAAGCAGCAGGGTTAATGAATATGCTGGTTGCTGTCATGCTCCATTTTTGTGCCCTGCAGTGAACGGAAAGGGGAGAACTCTTTGTAGATCAGGACTAGTGATGCACACTATATGAAACATATGTTGTTTACGCAACCCAAACAAATAGTCTCACTTTTCAAAAGTGTTTCTACTTTGTCCTGTACCGAGAGCGCCAGCCTCTCCCCAAATCTATTAAATATGCAAATGCAAATTCAGTGCCCGTGCACTAACATTAGCTGTAGCCAGGAGGTAGCGAACATGTGCATCACGTGAGAATAAACAATGTCAGTGATTCATAAACGATTAAATTAAGCTGTCATTCTTTGTCACTGGGAAACACTAATCAGAACACAGATTTATTAATTACTAATTGTTTAGCAGAAAGATTTGCAGCTTTTAGGTCTAACCTAATTAAATCTTGTTCTAATAGGAGCTTAACATTAGGCCACAAGCCTCATTAACATAAAACTCCCTCCATGTGAGGAATACATTAAAAACCTCCTTGGCTGATGACTGTCCTCATGTTCACTTGCACATATCTTTTCCTCACCTCCCGTCTGCCTCCAATAGCGAACCTCCGCCCCCCCCTTATATTCTATGGTAGCGGTGAATGATGGTGCCATCTGGTCTTTTGGGAAATTAGAGGCAAGAGCGCAGGGGCAAATGGCCCCCAGCAAGCCCTGCCCGGGAGGGAGAGGCAGGCAATCTGCTGCAGACTGTCTGCACACAGGAATGCACCATCCCACTTCACTGGAGCCTTCTGACGGTCTTTCTGGAGTCAGCTGACTAAAACATGCTAAAGGCTAGCTTAACTCTGCCAAGAGCTACTGTGGAGGAGAGCTGCAGCACGGTTGTGCTTTGTTTATCCAGAGTGTCGTCCTGCTGGTCAGAGGCCATCACTGATCTTGGTTTATTGATTACTGATGTCCTGAAGGTGTATTATGTGGAAAAAATAAGATTTCACAAGAACAAACAAAGGTCTTGTTTTGACAGATACGTAAGGAGTATGGGCCCGATTCTTATTCCGATTACCTTACCATGACGAAAGACTAATTAGCAGCTACATTGCTGTAATATAATGGATAGCCAAAAGAAACAGTGTCTTCTTGATCACCTCTATTCCACAAAGTTGGTGTTTCATATTGTAGAAGTGTCAAAGTGCAGATACAACCAGATAAGTAATTCCAGATAAGTGTCTTTCCCAAGGACACTTTATCATTAGTTGCTATGGGGAAGACATAAGGATCCCTCCACAAATACACCCACTACTATCATCTTAATGTTGCACAACCCTATATATGTGCAGGGTTTCGTCTCCATGACCTTGGTGATGGGATGTAATGTAGCGAAAGTCACAGTGTGTTAGTCACACGTATAGCCAAGAGGACTGTGGCACACATGAAAACTCATTCCTCTCATCTTCATGTTCATCTGCCTGTGCAGGACTTCCACCTGCTGTACGAGGAGGCACGCTATTACCAGCTGACACCAATGATCAAGGAGCTCGAGCGCTGGAAGCAGGAGCGCGAGCAGCGGCGGATGGCGCAGCCCTGTGACTGCCTTGTGGTCCGAGTCACACCCGACCTGGGCGAAAGGATCGCCCTGAGCGGGGAGAAGGTCCTGATAGAAGAGATCTTCCCCGAGACGGGAGACGTTATGTGTAACTCAGTCAACGCTGGCTGGAACCAGGACCCAACACACGTCATCCGCTTCCCCCTCAATGGCTACTGCAGGCTCAACTCAGTCCAGGTAACACACCAGAACACTTGACCTTTGTTTGTTGCAGCTTGATCGGCGAGTGCTTAGAAAGGCTTCCATGCTTGGTTATCATTCCTTATGCAGGAAGAAATGTAAAATCTTCCTGCCTTGAAAGACAATAAGGGAAACAAACATTTTCCTTCTTCTTTTTTGTTCAAATCATATTGAATCATATTTATACTGAATGTCAATTCTTTAGCTTAGCTTTGATTAAACTTCATGATATCAGCAGCAGCCAGTATTTAAAAAACAACAACAGTGATTTCAATAATACGGACACTTGGAATTCATACCATTTTAGGCCTATTGAGTATTCAAGAAATGTATTTCATTACATTAAATTTTCTTAGTTAGAGCTCAGCCAAAGTCTTTCTGAAACCACACTGTAATAAAGGTGGCAGGCTCCGTTTTTTAAGACCACAAGTTTGAACATTTGCTGGATTTAACTTATAGAGCCCATAAACAGTCTCTAGCTGTGGGAAGCACATGCCATGGTTCCATGAATATGGGAGAACAACGTCATTCTCTCTGTAGTTAAGGTGGAAAGGGCTTCTTGTGCTCAAGGCAAACAGAGTCGTCCTGAGTGTTGAGATTATCAGGATAAGATTCAACTCAGGGCAAGTCTGAGGGTTTGGCGATGAATTTCACACTAACAAAGCCCGTAAGAAGAGACCAAATGCAAAACGATAAACTGCAAATAGCTTTTAGATGAACTGAGAAAATACAAAATTTACTAATGACTTTTTAAAAAAAATCTCTATTTTAGTTGCTCATCTGTTTGTCTAGCTCCCATGCAGGGGAACCCTCTATATACATATTGTCTAGACGCAGAGTGTTGCATCTGTTAGAACTGAATTTGGCGCTGTGGGTGTTTTATGGGTTAGGGTTAGGGTTAGGGTTAGATTTACAGTTGCGGTACGCAGCAAGGCCTGCAGGTCCCACAAAGAATCAAACAAACTTTGCTACGAGACGGGCAGCGTGACTGCAGAAACCCGTTTTTCACATTTATTTATTCAGCGAGGGCTTCTGCTGAGCAAGCAACTTCATCACCAGCCATCAAGATTTTCAAACACGTTTCAACACCCGGCTGGCATTTGTAGTGTTCAGCCGGGGCTTTGTTGGCCACTGTGTATCACCGCGGTAGCATCTTCTGAAGGACGGGAGGCTGTCGTACTGTCATTCCTGTGTCAGCCCGTACTTTAATTGGATGCTTTTGTTTCACCTTTTCTTCAATGAGTAAAGCTGGAATCTAAAACGCATTTCAAGGCAGTCGGGTTGATCTGTGGTCATTTATATTTCATTGTGCCTCAGAAATAACATCTTATTGTCACTAATTGTGATAATAGCTGGAGTGCACAGGTGTATACTGTGTGTGAAGTTGTTTACTGGCATATAAGCATATTCTTTTTTGTAATCATAGCCGATGCAACAAATTAATACAGTGTTCTTATTGCCTCAGATACTTTCGATTTACAGTATCATTTTCAAATAAGTTCTCTATCATGGTCTGGAGTAAAGTAGTAAAATGTTAAGGACAACTTCAGAAAACTAGTTTTACAGTTGCGGTACACAGCAAGGCCTGGAAGAGGGAGAACGGGGGGAAATATAACAGTCTCACACCACAGGCTCGATATAACACACTTGAGTGCCCTCAGCCATGAACAAACCAGCACACAGAGGAGCCTTCACCCCTGCAGCACCCGGAGAGAGCCTCTCCCAGGCAGGCTTGTGCACTCTGACACCTCCACCTCCTTCTCGCCAGCGCGAGAGACCACCTCCAGGGAGGAGAGTGGAGGGAGCGCGACACAGCACGTGTGGACTGCGGCCATGTTTTCTTGCGAAAAAATGAAGAAGAAGAATGGAAAGGGGGGGGGGAAATGATATGCATAATTTACGCTTTACTCCTTTTTAAGACACAGCTACTTTTTTTTAAAAAGACTCCAATATAACACCGCTCAAGGCAATTGAAATACACGTATTGCATTTTTTAATACCATACTTACAATTTCTCAAACAGCCTAAACCGGTTTATACTTCTTTTATAGATTTTTAAATGACTTACAATATAATTAATTGGCCGCATCAACTAACACAACATTTTCCCACTCTGTTTACCAGTGAGACTGGTTACAGGATGTGAGCACGTCTGACTAATGCAATCTGAAAGAGTCTTTATGGTTTAGTTTTTATTAGGCTGTTTCCTCCCAAGGCGAGGTGAGCTGAAATCCTCTTTTCAGACAAACCGCTAACAGCAAGAGGAGCTGGACCTTCAAGGTTTCCTGTGAGCAGTGCTCCCTCTTTTCTCACAGTATGGTGCCCCTCGGTTAGGGCGGCGTCGCGCGGCGGCGTCCCTTTTTTTGTTTTATCTCACCCTGCCCCCCCCTCACGACGGCCCCTTTAAAACACAGATACGCAGCATTCTGTTGAAAAAATAATCAAAAGCACGTGCACACACATATGCGCGCACAGGGGAAGGAAGGGCCCGGCTCATTGAGTCGATGTAGATGAGGACACAAAAAGCAGATGGAGGTGTTTTTCGGTGTAAGGGGAGATTTTTCTAAACAACTTACTCATTATGTCCCGTCTCATTGTTGCGTGAAGGTATGAGAAGGTTAGGAAAATAATCCTCGTCTTACCTGCCAGACAATAAGCCTCTGATCTGATTTCAGGCCCGGACCCCAACCCTGGGGAACGCATTCGGCACCACGCCCTGCCCCACAGAGAGACAGACTAGGGGAGAGGGGGGGAGGTGGGGGCAGGGTGTTGACAGGGCTTGTTTGAAATATATTTACTGTATCGCTGGATGGGGTTTTGACAAAAAGGAACAAGATGGATATTTGAACACATTTCAAACGTGTGCTGTTTTCAGTTTATTATATGTCAGCTCCATGTAGATTTCATTGAAGCTAAGGTGCTCTTGCTGTCTTGCCCTGGGCTGGAAACTGCTGGACCTTGTGATACTTTGGTCACAGTGTGATAACATCAGATTTCTTTATACTTTACTGCACATTAAGTGCAGCTACCTAGTTTGTGATTCAGTTTTCATTTGCTTTAAGATAAAGTAACATCCCTGAGGTCGATACAATTGGAGGTACTTCAGAGTCAAACAATATTATATCATCCTGTTTATAGTTAGAAATGTAACAATGCTAACTTCTTGCAGCAGAGAATACACTGGAAGGAAAAGTGAAACAATATAATGTTTATTGTATTCTTAGTCCGTTCTTTAGCTCTCTTTATCTTGTGTATTCAAATGTAAGAGAATGAAAATAAACAACTCCACCTTGGCGAATGATTCTCCATGAAGTCATGAATGGAATTTTGGGAATAATGCGAACCACCTGCGCTGTGATGTAGATCCAGCTGAGAGGAACAGAGAGCAACACAGGCATTAAACGGAGGGAAAACATTTAGCCAAAGAGCCGCGCAGAGGTGTATACACACACACACACACGCACACACATGCGTCCCAGAGCTGGAGCTGGGCCCGCCGCTCCATACATCACCATGATGAAGCACTCAGATCAGGCCAGAGCCAATCCGTCCTTCATCAACGTGACAGCGGAGGCAGTCGTAGAGAAGGGCCCCCTGTCCCTCTGTTGCCCGGGCGGGGGAACGCAACACGTCGCAACACTCTCTTACATGTCACACTGCCACTCCATCAATCGTGCGCCGGCTGAGAGAAAGCACAGCTCATCAGAGCAGACAAGGCCACACAAACACCTCAACCAGGCTCCTCAGCAGCCTGAGTGGCAGAGTAAGACGTTAAGACCGCTGTGGTTTGGGGTCCCCGCAATTCCCCGTGTGGCTCTTTGGGTAGAGCTCAACACCAGGCTCAACAGGAAGCTCATTAATCTGCAGCGTGGACGGGATAAAAACGGGACAGTTCCGCCTGCCGACAGCTTCAGAAATATCTATTCAAAAAATGTGATTGTTGGAAAGAGTCTGTTTAGGTATTTTGGAGTTGATCTTTCCAAAACGGACTCAGCCTAAATAGTGACATACTTAGACAGAGAAAATAATGTTTTTTTTTCAGATAATGCAAATTCAGAATTGAAGCAGAAAAGAGTGCGTGCACTCGCACAGTTTTAAATATTTTTCATTAAACATCCTTCGTCCCGTCACATTTGAGCTGTTTAACATGTGTAAACGTAAATCAGTTACCCTTCACACAAATAATGTGTAAAGAAGGGTAAATGCTACAACGTGAATATATGTTCATATACGAAAAACTCTATTCAGAAGGGAAAGATGTATTTACAACTAAATGAGCTTGTGAAATATAGAAAGTAAAAGCGCACAAAATGTTGAACAGCGTCTTATATTTGATTGTTATATAGATAACCAGTATTATCTGTTTTATTCACTGAAAGCTAGTTTAAGCTACATATCTATGAATCACACGTTATCGTAGTTTTATAAGAGTATAAAATGTTAAATCTTAAATTTTTTACTTTAGCGCAGTACATGAGGAAATTCTCATAGTTGTGTTGCGCCATCACAAGGCAGAAACTACTGGCCAGAAATGAGTAAGAAAAGGTTACTGAATGATTCATTTGGTGTGAGATCCTCATGTGCTCAAGACTGTTCAGTTTAGTCTGATTTACTCTCAGACCCTTTGAGGCTTGACCCAGAACACCTCTGTTCCGCGTTGCAGTGCGGTGTGTATTTACTCTGCCAGGGTTAAGCGTTGCATCCCCACAAGGATCACCTGAACTAAAAGTGTCCGTGACTCATGGTGCCCGAAGACGGTTTTAAAGTGTCCTTTTGTAGCGGGGAGCTCAATCACAGCCACGCGATCATTTGCTGCAAGTTTCGAATTCCGTCTGAGTGTTTTTTCGCCACTCGAGACTCCTAAAGAAGCTGGCAGATGGCTCGGAGAATTAGAAAGAGTTGGAGCTTCACAGCCGTTTTATGCCAGATGCTTGCAACAAGCAGAGGACGCGATGCAGGGATTGCAGTCGTCGCTCCTTAAAGACTGTGCATAGTTAAACAAAGGCGACCCCCTGTGTGTGCAGCCCATCACGTGCGACTGTGTGCGTGTGTGTGTCAAACGTGTCAATCAGCTCTGAGCCCTGTGCCATGAGCCGTAAGTGCTCCATCTGAGAGGTGTTGCTGGTGTGTCTGTGCACTCTGGTGGCCATCAATATTGCATTGTGCTCCGGTTTCCAGCCCTGAGACTCGTTGCCTTTGATTTCTGCTTCGCCATCTTTGCTACCATGCGGGGAGGTTAGAGTAGTGGGGCTGATACCCCCCCCCCCCATCACACACACACATACACATCCCCATGGCGACCCCAGATTGAGTGGCAGCTCAGTGAGATGGTTAAATGCTGAACGGCGTTGGGGTGTTTGAAAAGAAGATCCCTCTGCAGTCAGGTCGACACTGCAACTTTGAGAATGGTTTAATTGTGTTTCAAATGCGCGAGGATCACCAGGGATGAAAAGTGTCGGAAGGCTTTTGTTCAGCTGCAATCACACGGGCAGCAGGAGACGGAAATAATGCTGAAGTTCAGGGCACAGCTAAGAAACTTTGGTTTGCCTCTGAACTATCGCAATGTAATTCGACTGCTCTAAAAAAAAATGGCGGTTTACTTTGTTTTAGTTGTGTCAGTCCTTTAAGTCCAAAGCGGTGGACGTTAAAAGGAACAACGCTGCTGATTGGCTATAATTCTATTTTGTGGACATTATTACAGTTTAAATGGGACTTTGTCAGGTCCAATCGGATTCCTCACATGAAACAGTTGAACGTGAGATGGGACCTGAAAGCCTGCAGTCACAAGTGTGCTTTGCTGAAGTGAGCAACCAGACATGTTTTAGCTTTTTAAGAGGATGTGTTACTTTCTGTTGTCCCCTGTGACAGATTCCAGGACATTGTCCTGTGGACATTGAAACCTTTTGCAAGGATACGTCTTAATTATTCAGGGAACTGTTTATTCCCCCATGGCACTAATTCATTATGTCAAACTGAACGTGACATTTTTCTCATGGCGTTTTACAGTATCCTTGAGTCAGTTACAGCTATCTATAATAATATCCTTAAGTCTTTGTGCTGCCTAGCATTAATGATAAAAGTGTTTTCAGACTATCTTTATTGATCAGGCCATACTCCTCTGTGACCAAATTCATTGCTGAACATGACAGAGTCCCACATGCGTTAAGAGATGATGGGGAAAAATGCAATGTGATGCAATGATCAAAGAAGGCTATGTAATATCATTTCCATAATCGCTAGGCTCCTCCGTCGTCTGTCATGGATTTGGGAGTGTTTGATGCTTGGGCAGGTCTCTTAATTAGCCATCCTCACCATCAGCTGTCTGCCTCCCCTTCTGTCTCACAAATTACAGAGTTTGTCGTCGTCGTATGGCCAGAGGACGAAAGTGGGGGAGGGGGAAACGTTTCCAAGTGGTCCTTTCTGCTTACAAGCAGCATGTCAGCGCACATGTTAGTTGCAATCAGGAAATGGATTGGTGCGTGGGGGATTGTAGGGCTGTTCAACAAGTTTGTGTGCATTTATTACATTTAGCATTTGTGAATTTGTATCGTTTACGTGTGTCTGCTCTTCTTATGCAGCGCCAGTCCCCAGTCGGGGGAGGCTGTAGACCTTTGACTTCATGGCCTAACAACCCTTTAGTCGTCTGATAGTCTCCTGTAATAGCAGAGGTCACCCTTGGCCACAAGTGTTTACGTGGCTGCGTGGGTCTATCCGTATATGTGCTTCTGAAGAAACCGTTCCATTTTGTGTGAACGTCTCTGGCTGTGTATCTGGCATTAAGGGTTAGCCTTTGGCGAGACCTTTCATTTCCACGCACTGCACGCTCCATTAAAAGGAAGCTGGAATAAGTAAATACACAGCCCTCGTCTCACTGGGATTTAGATATATACCCCCTCCAAAAAAAAAAAAAACAACCACAACAAAAAAAAACAACATCCCACGTGGATTACAGCAGATGAGGCGAGAAAAGTGATGTTAGAGTTCACGTGTCTCTGCTTGTGCCGGTGTGCGTTTCAATGCCCAGACCAGAGGACTGACTTGCTTCCTCGTCTCCCCCGTTCTTTCCTCGCAGCTCCAACGCCGTGTCCTCACACGGATCACCCATAACTCTCCTCTCATCATTCCCCTCACGTCGCTCTTTCTTTCGCTCACGGACCTCACTTCTCCTCTCACCCCAGCCTCATTACTCAAATTAGGAGCTCCAGTAATCACCACGCTGAGCTCCACTCGGGCCCCCTTAACACACCTCACTCTAACTCCACTCTCCTCATCCCTTTGAGCTCCTGCCCTCAGTTCAGTAGCCAAGCACAAGCGGCATGAATATTGCAGAGGTGGTGTGATGTTGGAGTGCCCTCTGGTTTTATTCCATCGCTGCGTGATTGGAGGAGGGGGAGGGTTAATGACACATGGTGCATGTTGTGACTGATGAAGATCTGTGTTGGGATGGATGGATACCAAAATGTTATTGTCAAGATTTACTTATATATAGTGTGTGTTGCTCATGGGTAAATGCATCACACTCTTCATATCTCTGGTAATGAGATCTCGCTGAACGTTACTATAGGTCATCATTATGTTTATGGGGAAAATTAATGATTTATTAAGCCAAAAAAGAAAAACCTGAGAGCAGATTTAAGGGATCGATACCTGCCTCGTGTCAAAATATGAAGCTACAGCCAGCTACTGGCTAACTTTCTCACTAATATGCATCTTATTAGGTTTGTTTGATTTGCACACAGAACAAAAGCGTAGAGCCAGTGTTTCAGATGGGTTGTGTGCCAACTACAGCATTTGCCAAATTTTTTAGTAAAACAGGGATTTGTTCTTTTTTACGCTTTGTGTGTAAAGTGGTTAAACCACATTTAAAGGTCAAGCAGCGAGAGGTGACGGGAGGCAAATTCAGTTCTTCCTAAAAAAAAAAAAGAAAAAGCAAAAGAGCCAAACCAGTTGTTCCCTCTCGTTTCCAGGCTTTATGCTATGCTGGGTTAGCCAGCCTCTGGCAGCAGCTTCACGTTTAACGTGCAGACAAAAGAGTGGCGCCGGTGTCTACCTGTGAAATGCCTCATCCCTCCTATCAACGCCTTCTCTTTCCGTCTGCAGGTTCTTGAGCGTCTCTTCCAGAAAGGCTTCAGCGTGGCGGCGTCATGCGGAGGCGGCGTGGACTCGTCCCAGTTCAGCGAGTACGTGTTGTGTCGCGAGGACCGACGGAGCCTCTCCATCAACACGCCCATCAGGATAAAACAGGAGCCCCTGGACTAGAGCACTCAAGGAAGAGGGACAGCCAACACCCCTGCCTCCTTCCATCTCCTCACACCACCCCACACAGTCCACTCGTCCCCCTCTCACCCCCCGTCCCCCTCCGTGCCCTAACAGGACGACAGCCACCCCACAACATACCTAAGTATTAGCAGAGGCTTGTTAACCTCGCTCTGCAGAACTCTAAGGGGAATGTAGTACCAAACAAAGGAAAAAAGCATCAGCAACAAAAGTTTTTGATTATGTTAAAAAAAAAAAAAAAAAACGCCCAAAGAATCTGGGACCGTGATGAAAACAACAACGATGACAAATGAACGCTACGGCAGCTCACTAATTTAGCACAGCGACTGGTTGATTTTTTTCCTTTACTCTCTTATGAAAAAAAAAAAATAAAAAATACGTGGCCCGAACCTTTTGGAGGGACACCACCGCCCTCTCTTTCAACCCCAATCGACTCCACCGTTCAGCTTCAACATACGCCCCCCTCCCCATCCCTTTACCACCCTCTCAGCGGTGTATCATCCAGTTCTGTTTCTGTGTGAGGCCCGTAACTTATCTGACTGACCAAGAGAAGCCTGCTGTGGGACAATGACACTTTGGTAAACAAGAATTTTTTTAAGGATGACAAGAAGAGGACACAGTCTGATTTTGTGAGTCCCCCCCAAAAAGGCCCTAATCCTCAAGAGCCCATGACCCACAGGCCTGACCGCAGATGTCGAGCGTCTCTGAACACACTATCGTTTGCCAAACTGATTGTTTATTACAGTTTTTCATTGTTGTTTCTAAAGTATGTTCTTCTTGCTCCTTTTTGCTGTTCTTATCATGACATGGTGTAAACAATTATTATTAATAGGATTATTTTTAATGTCTCTTTTTTTTTCCTTTCTCCAATATGAAGGATGTATGAACTTGTATTCATTAGGCTTTGAGAGCTTGTGAGGGAGCATTTCTTGGCAGTAGCTGCAGAAACTAAGATGTCTGCGGGCTATGTGGCTAAAGCGATCTGACTGGCAATGCATTCAGAGCCGGAAAAAGTCCCATTGTTCAAACAGGAATGGAAGAAAACCTGGATGTTTCAACATTGTTTATAGTCAAATGTGTAGCACACATAAAACAGTGCTCTAGAATTTCTGCTTATTAGCTCTAAAACATATCCCGGGTCTCTGGTCGGATTCTCTCGCACGAGCACAAAACATTTGTTCGTATTTAGCACAAGTTTAAGAGCGTCTGTAAATTTGAAACGCCGGAATCGAAAATTGCACATGCTCTAAGTATAATGCAGTTGTTTTTTTTTTTTGTTTTTTTTGAGTTAGAATGTTAGGGACGTGAGGACCAATGGGGAAAGCTGACGTTTACCAGTATGTCTCATGATCAGCAAGAGATGTACTTTAAATGCTTAATGTTTTTTTGCACTTAAACATTTCCTCCTGAGCTGCCCTGCCCTGTTCCCAAAAAACACTTGTTTGAACCCAGTGAGCAGTGCCAAGTCATGCTGTTCATCTTCTCATGTTTTAGCAGACTGTGACATTACAACACATGAACAAAAAAAAAAAGAAGAAAAGAAAAGAAAATAGAACAAACACTCTAGGTACCAAAGTAGACAAGGTGCCTATTTTGTTGATTGTACAAATATAAAGATGTTCTTTTTGCAGTTTATAGAAAAAGAAGACGCAATGCATTATTCAAAACTGTATGAAGGGTACCAACATTTGATCCTGCAGGCCTCCAGTCTTGACAGTTTGGTTGAGGATAGCTCCGGGTACCTTCAGACCGAGTTTGAAAGACAAAGTCTCTGTTTCAATATTGTCACTTCTAAGCCAAGATTATTTCAGTGGTTCTTCACATGGATGTATGGCAGAACCCAAAGTGAACTGTACTCCCAACGTCGGCATGTTATTCACAAAGAGGCGAGTGGGCGGCATTTACTCTATCCTGCTCTCATTCTTTTGGTCTTATTCTCAACATTTCTCCATCAAAGCCAGAAACAAGAAAGGCCAAGTTTTCATGCTTTGTATTTGTGTGTTACTTACAGATGCTGTTTCTAACATTCCAAAAGACGGAGAGAAAAGAAAAGTGCATTCTGATCTTTGTGGGTGCTGCCAGTTGTTTGAGTTAAACCGATTGTTTTTAGTTGTCCATTAAAAATGGGTGGTAGCTGTTCTGACCGTGTGTCTGGATGCCGCTGATTAAACAAGGCCAATGAGATGGATAAAGATGGGCTTGGTGTAAGTGTAGCCCCGCGTCTAGTGCAGTCTTCCCCGAGGGTCTTTATCACAATCAAGTCCATCTTTGTTCTGACCTGCCAGTGGCCTGCGCCTTTGCATCCACTCGCCTCAAAGGGAATGGTCAACCAGGCCTTTCATGTGCCGAGGCATGTTGGACTCTTCACAGCGGTTCTCACCCCCCTCCGCCTCCCTGAAGGCCTCGCAGCTCAGCGGTGCCAGTAGAAACCGGGGTTGCACCCCCTGCTGCTGTGTCATCCCCTGTGCCTCATTTTCAAAATGCCCTCCTACGCCGTAACTCAGCGGACCACACCACAACAAACCAAACAAACTGATGAGTCAAAATACAAGAATATTCAGAACATGGTGTACTGTGCAGCCAAGATGACTGGATTCCTCTCCTGATCCCAACGCCTTTGTAACTTAATACCACCTGGCATTAAGTGTCATTAGGTTATTTCTTGAGAAAGAGGTGTGCGAATGATTGGAACCACACCTACAAAACCCACAAAAATAACTTTCGTTTTCAGGGAGGAAGGAGAGAAGGCCTATTTTTAAAACCATCATATAATGGGCTTTCAACCACATTACTTCCAATATGGAAATAAAGCAAGGAAAAGGAACAAAAGATGCCGGCATGGGTGGGTCTCTCTCATCGCAATAACCAAACCAGGGAAGCCCCCTTTTTGACTCAGCACATGCGTAGATGGCAGGTCAACCACAGAGCTCGACCGACTTGACGGGACTGGAAACTTCACTGACACGCTCGCACATGTCACCCTTTCCAGTCGAAAGTACTGGTCAGTGTGTCGAGGCAGTCCACGTGGCAATCACTCCACTTCTGAGGCGGGTCAGTTGTACAGTTATTGTAAATTGAATTATCAAGGACTCTGGGTTTTATGGGACCCTCAAGTTTTTAAGAGACTTCTAAGTCCTCTTCACAAAAAGAATGAAAAGAATTCAAAGCATTACATTGTGTACATATGGATTAAAACATTTCAAAGGGTATAATAAGGTGCAAATGTATATTATTTAAAGTGTTTAAAACAATTAGACTGTGGTATTAAAGGGCATGTGTTCATTTACAGTGTCTCCATTTGACTTTTCTTGCATATTTGCGATAATAAAAGGATGTACTGTATGTCTGGCCTGTGTCTTACTGCTCTCATGATGTTCCATACGAAGAGAAGAGATGAAGAGGGTTTACTGTAAACGATGCCAGCTAAAACCATTATGCAACATATTGCACGAAGGACAGTGAACTCTGTGTCCTCCAACTGAACCGACGAAACAGGATAAATCTCACCAGCCTACTGTACGGAAGCATGTGCGCGCCCCCCCGTTCGTTCTTCGCAAAGGAGGGGGGAGGTCGTCTTCAGGGCTGAATCCAGATCAGCAGTCTGGAGCTCCAGAGGGACCAAGGCATAGGCCGAGAAACCAATACGCTCCTAAACCCCAATATTTCGCACTGAGTTAAACGGTTTGGTCTTTTCAAAAATGCTTCTGCTTAATTAGCAGCAGAAACCTAGGGGGACTTTTCATAGTTGAGCAGCAGCGCTTGACTCAGTTTGTACTTAGCATGTGCAGTGTTAGAAATGGAAATGAAGCAGACTGAATTAGCAGATGACTTCGGTAAAAAAAAAAAAAAAAAAAAAAAAAAAAATGTCTTGGAAAAACACAATATAGCTTGCTTTTCACTTTTAGGAACGGGGAGGAGGGTACGCTGCTTAGCTATTAAGTCATTTCAGAATTGTCATTTCTCCACGTACACGCTGAAGGGAAAGAACTGAAAAATATACATTATGTTTAGTTTAGTAAACAGCTCATTTATTCCTTTACAAAATAGGTACAAATACATAAGTATTGTTTTTTTTCCACACAAACAAGAAATTTCCAAGATATGTACAAGAGTTTACCAAAAATAACGTGGTTCTAATAAACACATAGTCTTGTAAACAATATTTACAAATCATCCTTACATTGAAATGTTATTTCCCCGTCTGTTTCACATCAGGAATATTGTCATAACATTTTGGCTAAAAAGCTGTAGTAGTAGTAGTGGTAGTAGTACTAGTAGTAGTAGTAGTAGAAATGTCTTCCTGTGAAACCACCGGGAACCACAGAAAACCCACAGAAAGGTATTGTTGTGCTTGTTTTTGAAACATGGTATTTTTTGGAGATAAAGTCTACCAAAACTTGTTAAGCATAAAAGCCAAAAAAAAAAAAAAAGGAAAGAAAAACAAGAAAAAGAAATATATTAATTGTTAAAAATAAGCGTCTTTTGACAGAAACTGGTAATACCGTTTATACTTAAAAGAGTAATTTCTTTGCTATAATACAGTGACAGCTTTCAGTTGTCAGGTAAAATAGATATTAAAAAAAGTGCTGTCAAAATATACAATGCACAACGATAGTTTTAAAATGTCACCCATATTTAAATAAGTTTCAATATGACGAGAAAAGCTGCATAGAGGCCAAGATATTTAGTTAAATAGAAAAAAAACGAAACGAAACAAAAATGGACGATGTTACAGGAAGGATTAGAAAAAAAAAATTCGAAGGCGAAAATGCAAAACGACATTGTAAAAGCAGCTGTTCTATCCCGTCGTTCAATCAGTAATACAAAGACAGAAGAAAAAATATAAAAAATAATATATAGAAATCAGTTTTAGGCTGGAATCATAGAACTGCTGTGATATTTCATCTCTATTAATAAAATGCTTCATTGATTTACTCAGTCATTATCAAAGTGTGGGTGGTGGTGGTGGAGGTGGCGGGGCTCCTTGACAATGAGTTGAAACGTAGTATTTTTTTTTTCCTTGAACAATGATCATGACGCAGAAAGGACAAGGACAGTGAAAGATCAAGGAACCGACCGACCTACAAGGTCACCAAAACTTACCTTCGTACAGCGATATGTGGGCATGATACTGCAGGACACAAAATGCACACAACTACTCATAAAAACAAGGTTCACATTATGTGTGCTCTAAAAAAAAAATAAAAAATAAAAAAAATACTGACTCACTCTACGAGGGTGACCAATCGAAAAGTGGTGACACACAGCGCGGACTGTGGTTTTATTAAATGACCTTTGCTGAAGGGACAGGCGCAGGCTGCCTCGTAACAACACTTTACAGAAAAGCCTGTCTAAATTTGACTCTTTCATAGCACGTGGTTTTACAAAACATCGGGTTTCATAGTACTGACACATGGAGTATTCCTCTTCTTACAAAGCTTACATGTGACAAAAATATACATGCTGTAAAATAATTCCAAAAGAACTATTTACACATACGGCAAGGAAATGAAACGTGATGCTGTTATTTGGAATCTGAATGAAATCTGTAGAATCTCATTTATTAAGTTCAGCTAGACTACATTCATTGAACTGTGTTCAACAAATAGCTTATGGAGAATATTGTAGACTGTGTCGAGGTATGAGTATTACTCTGTTACTTAATTTTAGGTGGTTCATTAAAAGTTTCTGCCGACAATATCAAATAAACTGCTACCCAGTATACGTGGAACAAGTTCTCTGTGACATTAACACAAAGTTCCTCAAGCAAATCCAACATAAAGAGAATATGATATGGCCCTTAAATTAAACGATCTAACTACACACCGTGAAGCTAAACGGAGAAGACGCTGACAACAGTTTTATTTTTGTATTTTTCTCTCTGTCTCTGTCCCTCTCTTTCTTAAAAGTGTTATTAAAAGCTACATCGAACAGCACTACAGTACATATGGAGACACAGAGCTGAAATATTAGACCTGATCTGAAGGCACGTGGCTGGGAAGGAGGAGGAGGAGGAGGAGGAGGCTGAGGTGGGCGCTGAGCGGAGCAGAGGCTACTTGAGCAGGGCACGGTAAAGGAGGAGCGAGTGGGCGGTCTCTCTCTCCTGCTCCATGTAGAAGATTAAGTCCCTGAGGTTGACGCGAGTGATGCGCTGCCGTGTGTACTGGCGTGATGAGGTGGACGGGGCAGAGGAGCTGGCCGGGGAGCCCGCCGCGCCGCTGGAAACCTGGAGAAAGGGGACACGTCAAAAGGTGAGATGCAGGGGTCGCGTTAAAGGGGTTCAAGTGTCTTTTTTGAGAGCGCATGACGCATTAAAAATGATGACATGACTTTCACAATCAAGGACTCGTGTTTAATTGACTGTGCTAATTTTTCAGTAATAAAACTGCGAGTGATTCTGTGGCACTGATCAGGTCAGCTCAAGTTTCCCTCCACTGAAGCAGCATTCAGATGACTCTCAAGAGGATTTGGTTGACTCATCAGAGTCTTATTCAAATAAATCAACTTGTCGCTGCTTGTTACAAACAAGTTTCCAGCAGAACATCATGGCATTGTGATAGTATCATCATCAGAACTAAGTGAATGCTTCCGAAGTCAAATTGTTATTCTAAGGAAAGAATAACAATAGTCAATTCATGGGTATAAGATTTCCAAGGGCACAGTGCATTACTCTCTAAAACATTTCATGGAAACTAAATCAGGCAAATAGCAGCCATGGTATGGAAGACTACGCCATCAGAATATCAATATATCAAGCTTTGTTCAGAGACAGAAAGAAATGCTTCTTGATCCAACATATACAACCTGCTGAATAAGGAAAAAGCGCTGTCCATTCAAGAGTCAGAGGGCCACCAACATCTCTAAACCACTTCTCCAGACGGGGGAACAAGACCAGATGCAAGGGTGGGCAAACACATAGCAGCCTTTCACAGTGGATGATGGAAAACAACACTGTGTGCTGATTTATTACAGTTTGAGATTAGTCACGGGAGGTTGTCTGTGAAAAGACAAATTCTGGGCAAGTTTTTTTCCTTGAGAGCTAGACACCTGCACTCAATCGACCCCGACCGACCGAAAGCCGCACTTCGTCCTGAGACAAGCTACACTTTCTGCTTTGCATACTGTGGAGAAGGAGTGACACCGCAGCAGGATAATGAGCCCAAACACACCTCAAAGCTTCGAAGAACTGCTTGAAGACCAAAGAAGGCCGAGGACTGCTGACTGTCGTCAACTTTCCACAACAGTCACCTGACCTAAACCACACACAGCCCAGGGGCACAGAGAAAGACGAACGCCACTGAAGAGAAGCTCTACGGATTACGCTGGGTTAACCGCTGGTTATCAGGTTTGAACAAATGTGCGTAGTCCATGCAGCTTTTGTGCACGCTGTCATAAAACATGACCTAGAGCTGCTTTTTCACTTCGAGGACGTAATGACACACAACCTGGATGTTATGTATAGTTACGGGTCAATAGGTTTCCAAAGTGGAAAAGGCCTTTGGCTGGCTGATGTAAATGTGATATATATGACTGAGTAGACGCTGTATAGAAAGTCAGATTGCATCACAATGAGTCAATGACAAATATATAATTTTAAATTATTTGAGTGTCAACCAATATCACAAACATGGTCAGACTTATAGTTAAAGCACCAAGACAGTAAGAAAAACGTGCCCATGCAGCACAGCTCTAGAGACATCCATGTACTTGATTGATCGCCATGAAATTTTGCATATATTAAGATCTTACACTTCTATAAGTACTTTGGTTTATGACCAATTACATTCTCATCAGACACAACTCTGTATGTGTTGTGGTAAAATGCTCCAATTTTAAATTAAGATGTATTGCCTGGCCAAACAAAAAGCTGCCACCACAATCAAAAAGTCACGCGCTAATATTTTGTTGGACCGCCTTTAGCTTTGATTACAGCAGGATTCAACGTGGCTATTGTTTCGATGTCACCAGATCTATTTCCATCCAGTGTTGCATTCATTTTTCACCAAGATCTTGTATTGATGATGGGAAAGTCTGACCACTGCACAAAACCTTCACCAGCACATCCCAAATATTCTCAGTGAGGTTAAGGTCTGGACTCTGTGGTGGCCAGTCCATGGTGCCTCATGCTCCACGAACCACTCTTTCACAATCTGAGCCTGACGAATCCTGGCGTTGTCATCTACTGATGGAATATCGTGGTCATTCAGTATATTCAGGTAGCCAGCTGACCTCATTCTCTGACCACATAATGTTGCATAATCTGTCTCTCTTTTTACCCTGATGCCCCATCGCTCTGGACCAGGGTAAATCTGGACTCATCAGACCACATGACCGTCTTCCATTGCTCCAGAGTCTAATCTTTATGCTTCCTAACAAATTGAAGCAATTTTTCCCAGTTAGACTCACTGATTAGTGGTTTTCTTAAGGCTACACAGCTGTTCAGTCCCAACCCCTTGATTTCTCTTTGCATTGTACGTATTAAACATAGCCCTGAGTTCTACTGTTGTTTTTCTGCGATTTGATTTCACCAAACATTTAACAGATCGCCGATCACAATCAATCAGGATTTCTTTCCGACCACATTTCTTCCTCAAAGACGATGGTTCTTCCAGTTTTTAATAATGCGTTGTGCAGGTCTTAACACAATTTTAGATGTTAGATATTTTGTCTGCTTGACGCATGCCCATGATGTGACCCTTCTCAACCAGACTAACACCTTTCCCACGACCAGGGGATGTGTCCTTCCATGTGATTGTTTAAGAAATGAACATCAATTATCCAACAGGAGACTTGTACCTATTTGCTTAGCGGCTACTTTTTTTGTTTTTGTTTTGGCCAGTCAGTGTAATATTCCCTCTTAATATCTGCACGTTAGCATGTAAATGTGAGACACAGCAGACTTGCAGTGTCGTCATTGCCCAGTTCCAAAGTTCTCCCAGACATGGAGATGATCTAACAGATTTTCCATACTTTTCCAAAGCTGTGTAGGGAATACTGCACTAGCTACAGATGTGACTGTGTGGGTGACCTCACTGTACCTAAATCAAACCTCATCAAATGTTCACTTTTTTTTGTAAAGATATTAAGAAAGTGTCGATATGCCTTTGTGTGAATTGAAAAATAAAATGATTGTGCTCTTTATCAGAATGATTTAAATAACAGTAAAGTTTGGGCTTCAAAAACTCCTCTTCCCTTTGTGTATATTCGTTTCCCTTTCTGGGAATTTACCCTCACTTTTTTAGCGACTACGTAGAAGGGATAGTTTCCATGGTGAATCGCAACAGTGGAAGCAAGCATTACTGCGTTTCCCACTGACTGAATGAAGTAATCCTTGCTGAATGGCAAACACATTGACGGTATCAATACTGAGGAATGTTGTGGCCTCTAAACAAGTACACATCTCCAATTAAGAAAAATATTCCCTCTTGCAGAGCCTGAATGCGATCAAAAAGATGCTCTAATAACAATTTTCAGGTGCAGATTTCTTTTTAAGTAGAGAAACATTGTACGTAGAAAAAAAACCTTGGCAACGGGCTCCAGCAAACAGGGAAAACATCATTTTAATCGAAGTGTTTTATGGCTTTATACATCGCTGTGAATATGAGCAGATTTTCTCTGTAAACAAACAGCGCTGCGGACATAGATCTGAGCTGACGTCCCACTCTGAAATGGCGGCCTTGTTGTTTGTATTTGATCCAGGAAAAATGAGAACGATAAAAAAGAGAGTGTATACAGTGGCTGATACAAATCAAGGGATGCATTTACATTTGGAAATGAGAAACACTGGGAAACAAATCCAGCAAGTGCTCACTTGAACTCAGGCAGAGAAAAATAAGACAGACATTTCAGTCAGGAACACCCTCTCACAATTACATTGATTGCACCGCTCTGTAAACACACAGTACAGACAGGCCTTAATTGAAAACATATGATGGGTATGAATTTACAAGAACCAAACCAAAATCCCTCCAGCATCCGCCCCCTCAAATGCTTGTGTTTGTGTACACTGTATGACGATGCCCTGTCTCAAATTTCTCCCAGTACACTCTCTAACCTCTGGACGCTGGATGTTGAGTGAGGCTAGCCAGGCCACTGTTGCTGCAAAGTTACCTCGACCACATCTATCGTCTCTGGGCTGCTAGTTGTGGGGCAAGCGGGTATAGCCGGCAGTGCCCTGGGGCGCAACAGACCCTCACTTAGGGGAACAGCCCTGGTCTAATCAGGCCGATCATAGCTGACCACATATGAAAGATGGGCCTGCCTACTGCCATGCCAATTACTGCCACTCACATGTGAGCCGGCGACAGGGGCACAGATTTTCCCAATCAAAGCCATCCATCCACCTGGACAGATCGGCGGCAGCAGCCACAGGCAGGAGGATGGTGCTGGGGTGGTGTCGCGGCCACAGTGGGTCACGGCACAGAGGCCGGAGACAGCCAAGTATAGCCAGACACTGCCATCCAGGCATTTGACTGCAGCATCCAGAATGCCTCATTCCCTTCAGGGCCAAGGGCAGCCTTAAATGATTAAAATACAAGCAGAAAGGTCAGCGCTCATCCGGGAATTCACTCAAAGCAGCCTCACCTCGCTCCTCTGTCTTCATACACCCTCGACAGAAAGAATGCTAACAACCCAAACACCAGCATGTTGTTGTCAGTATCTATGGAGACCGATCCCTCTCGCCAGCACACGTAGGAGATCAGGTGGTGGAGGAGGGAGAGGGGATGGGCGGGATAAAACGCCGACGCTGAACCGAGCAGATGGCTGAATGTCAGTTAAAAGGAAAGTGAGACATCAACGACCACGCTTTCCTTGTCACCAGCAATTACGCAGTAATTGTGTTTGAAATTCAATAAAAAAAAAACAAGATGGCAGGCTTTGTAAGGTCACGGCGGATGAAGGGAAAACGCGAGGGGAAGAGGGAGAGCAGGAGGGAACAGTCACAAAGACAGAGAGAGGGGAGAGAGGGAAAGAGCAAAAAGGAAAGTCTCAAAATCAGCTTGGCCAAGAAAGATCCATGAGGCAAAAAACAGCATCTGTCATTTTATCTGTGATGGCCGCTCGGAGGCATTATGTCATATGACATATCCATCGTACAGAACGTGCAGGGATACTTCGATACATCTCTTCAGACATTTGACTTGTTTGGAGCGGGGGACAGAGAGAAAAACACAGGGTGCAGGAAAGGACCTAAGGAGAGGAGAGGACAGGAGAGGAGAGGAGAGGCTTTGAAGCTCCTCTGCACGGCCTCTTTGGAGGCTCTGGTCTTCAGCGACATTCTGTTAACGTACATGATACATGGTTATTTTACACTATTTCACTCCCTGTGGTTTCCGGGGCACATGTGCATGCATAAAACAACTAATAGAGACAATCTGTGTGCTCTGTGTAGCTGACAGCTACGTATAATACAATATGGGTAAAATGCATTACACAACATATTGTGTTATACAAGTTTGCAAATAATTTCTTGCATTGGGACACAGCAATCAGTCAAATAGAGAAAATCAGTAATGCCTTGAGTACAAAAACACCAAATGATTCTCATAAACTATGTGCAACAGAGACATTAGTTTGTATAAGCAATGTTCACATGATAGATGTTGTCCATAACAAATATTACATAAAAAGCATGTTTCTTTACTTTAATCACGTCTCTTTAAGTTTGTGCCTCAGTTCGAGGCACAAATTGAGTTAGAGCTGCTGACACAGAACGCTGTGAGGGCAGATGTAGGCTGACATGTTTGGACGTTCATTCATTGTCATGACAATCAGAAAAAAATCCAGATATTTTACTAAAAGGACAAAGTCAGCAGGTCACACGATAATGTTCTCGGACGTCCGATGACCAGCGACGTTCACGTCAACCTTGAGAGAATTAAAATTATGTGTTTTTACTCTTTTTTTTTACTCCTTGTCTCAAATTGTGCAGTGGCAGCAGCAGCGTCTGTCGGCGTCTAGAGTCTGAATTTACATTCAGTCCTTTATTGTTTAAGAAAGGGAGAGGGGGTGGGGCAGCAGAGGCAGTGGGTTTCTTGCTGATCTGTGGCTTTGAACCCTGAGTGGCACCTGTGCCTTGATGCCGGAGCCAATATTGGATTTGGCCCAGGTCACACCTTAGGGCGGTGGGTTAATGGCCCACTTTGCCAGGCACACAGAGCCGCTCGGCCCTGCACAGTCCAACCTGCTGCCTCAGCACTCCACTCCTCTCAGCAGAAGTTGTAGACAGGGGCTGCATGGTGAGAAAGGCTGTACTGCACGTACCGGTATGTGACCAGCCAACATACGGTGTTAACCAGAACGGCGACATGGGAAGGAAAGCAGACACGGGCTAGCCCCTCGTTGGTTGAGAAACAGATAAGCTGTTCATGATGCAACATTACTGTATTGTTGTTATTACTTTGATGCTGAAAAATCCTTTAAAACTCTGATGTCTACGCTTCAGGCAAGGAGGACATATATAGCACAAGAGAGACAGAGTGTTGACAAGCTAAACAAAGAAATAAAGCAAAAGCTGAAGCAGGTGGTGTTTTTTAAAAGTGAAAGGATGGAAGTTAACAACAGGCACTATTCAAATATTGATGAATGTTGTTCCTGAGCTGGGCCACCAGGTCACCAGTCATGATTTGGTCCAGTTATACTGCTGCTGTAGAGCAGTTAGCGGGTATACGACTCAAAGTGTCTTCCTGACCGACAAACCAGCGTACGTGCTAGTCACTGAGAGAAAGACTCACAGATTTGCTGACAGACAGACTGGAGAACTAGCTGTTTGGCTGATGGCCTGACTGACTCACTGACTGACTGACTAATTTACGGACTGAAGGACTGACTGACTGACTGCCTGGTTGACTGACTGTATGCCAGGAAGCAAAGCTTTCCCACATGTTCTTCTCCATGCCGCATTTCAGTCGGGGAACGCAGCTTCACAGTGTTTACAGTGCACAGCCCAGCCGTGGGAGTGCAGCCCCGCTTCATCTCCGCACTCGGCCCGAAACGCCTCTCCTACGGCCGCCATTAATCAGCAACAGAGACTTTCTCTCTCCCTCTCTCGCCTCCCCTTCTTCTCGCTCCTCTACGCCCACAGACATGCTGGATGAGGCCATTTTGAAAGAGTTAACAGATGTCGGCTGATTTGCCCCGGGCTTTCTGACATTGCCCAAGTGATGTATTTGATGTGGAGTTTATTCAGCTCTAATAAACGTATAAAGAATTAGAATAATAATTCACAGATGTACATACCCAGATTATATGCCGGAGCCCCTCTTTGAAGCAGACAAGGCAGCCAAGATTAACAGAACCAGGGGAAAGGATGAAAAGAGTTTTGGTTCAGTCAACCAATAATCACCGGGGTCAGAACTGACTAATACCACAGCTTTATGTTCATGCACCGACGCAGATGGCCTTTGTTCCGAACACAGGTTCCTTTTCTGTGGAAAAGCCAAAACAGGATGCTACTAGTCACCGTGTTTTCAAAAACAGAGGTGAGCGAAGCATGTTTGCTTTATCTGGTATGATCCGTCTCAAACAGGCTTTCGCTAATTTGTCATTTTGTTAACAGCAGAAAGAAAAACTGAGAGAATAAAGGGGGGGGGGGGGGGGGGTACAAAGGCATGGGAGTGAGGTCTAGCATTGTGATCATGGCAAAAAAAATGAGGGAATTACTTTCAAAACAAACAACTTCCATTTGCTTCACAACTAAGCAACAACAAATCTCAAAAATGGCCAGTTTCAGAGCATCTTAATACCCACATAAACCATAAAAACAGCTACACAGCTCCATGGCAATGCATAGCAACCGTGCAGAATTTCAGTCAAGGAGAAAGAAGGCAAAAAAACACCTTATTACTTCTAACTCCTGCAAGCCATTTTGGTCTCCAAAGGTTTTAGAGCGCCGCAGGCCATGTGTCTGCAGTGTTTCGGGAAATGACTTGCCTTCGCACGAACACTGCTATGTTCTGCAGCACTGCTGCCCCCAGCATCCCCGCTCAATTTCTGTTTAACCCCTTCCTGCCTTCCCTCACACTGACTCACTGCAACAGAGAGCTCACACCCAGCACAATACTGTCACATTGTTCAGCCTCCCACAAACCAAGGCAAATCAGACCAGCTTTTTCACGAGCTAACACATTAAGTCCACGTCTAATTTGGCTACTTAAGCATGTGATGGCTCTTAACGAACGCGGGTGCATGAAGGGGCGCAAGGTTACATGAAGAAGATGAAGAAGAAAAGCCCCTGCTTCATTCCACTTGATCTACTACAATGTGCGACACAGTTTGCACACTTGAGTGTGTATCAACGGTGGATTAAATCTGCAAACTCGTTGACACAACACATAATTAAAACATCTTGCTTGAGGTCAGGAATTTTCTAATTAGTAGTGTACTGACAAAGCTGCAATTCCATTGCCCTGAGTTTCAAAGTCCACAGGTTACTGCTAAGATGAAAGCCGACCCTGGAGCACTGTTCTGCAGGGCTGCTCATACAATTCCTCAGAAGACAGTCACAGGGTCACCAAGCTAAACAGTCTGCAGCACCCGGAACCTTGCTTCCAAACAAAGAACTTCAAACTTTCCTGCCTGGAAACACAATCTCGCTTTTGTTTCTCCTCTCTCTTTCTTTTCAACCTGAGAGAAACAAAAGATTGTGTGAAGGCAACCAGAGGAAGAAACCATAACAATGTTTTTAATCTGTTTAATTAAAATGCTCTAAGCCTGGCCAGCTGAAGAACTTGTTAAATACTACAAAGGATTTATTAGGTGGGTCTTTGTAGCTTAACTTTGCAACACCATTTAGGATTTGGGGTGATAACATTTTTCTTTACTATATTGCCAACTATTACCTATTAGAGGGAAATACTGTCCACAATCAGAATAGGAAAGCGGTTGAACAACAGCTAATATATCAACAATTCAGTTGATGATGTTTGTTGATGTTCAGTTACTCAATTACATTCATTTGTCTGAAGATGATCAATGATCCACCAAGCAGCGTGTCCCGTGTTTTTTGTCTTCAACAGAGAGAGCAGCGGCATCAAGAAACAGCTAACGGCTTGCCTGATAACCCGGACAATTAACAACGGCCAAGTATCTTTGGCTACATAAAGTGTCAGAAGTAGAACTTTTTCAACATTAAATATTCAAGGCGTTTCATATATAAAATGAACCCAATTAGAGTTAAAATAGGAGAAGTGTAATGAGTCTCTAGTCAGAATGCTTGTCTTCAGAACTACTCGCTAATGAGCCCTTGTTGGTTTTATACACTTTACTTTCAATGGTGTGGCGCTGTCATTTCTGCTGGTTTTTAATTTTTAATTCAAGTTGAATGAGAGGGTGGTGACTGTGTTAATAATCAAGGCACCAGGGTGTTTTGCAGCCGATGGATTGCTGGGAGAAGTTGCCAAATGAGGCTTCTGGTCCACGCTTTGATGTCTTTGCGAAACGTTTCAAATAGGAACAACCAGTTAACAAAAGCTTATCAGTTCGGAGTGGTATCGAAACATGAATGACCACACAAAGGAAAACGCATCCTGCAAATGCCCTAATTAGAGGAAGCAATAGGTCCAACAACACAGCATGGTGCCGAATAACACAGAAACCAAGCACAGTAACAGACACCGACTTGAGATTAAGACAGCGAAAAGCAGCGAGACGGATCCCACTGTTAAGCAGACATGTGCTGTATGCTGAACTGTCAGTCTTAAATCCTCACATGAGCAGTGACACATTTCTCTTACAGAAAAAAAAGGAATGCACCAAGGGGCCACAGAAGATATGCAGATGGAGGAGATTAGAAAGCACATTTACGACAGAGTTTCACACCATGCATTGGCCCTTGATCTAAAATTGACATTAATGGGGCCATTTTTGACATCATTTAGCCATCACAGGCTCAGCTCCACTGCCGCTGACACCGGTCCCCATGCACCCACTGTGGCGCCTGCTAAGTACGAGGAGCAGGAAAAACAGCTGTCTGAAGAGCAGGTCTGATTAAAATCCAGGCTCTTCTGGGGAAAAGAGTTAAGTTTCATGTTTTATATAGATGTCCCTGAAAGACGAGCGCAAAACTTTAATAGAGTGTCTCTGTGAACATCCGTGACCCCAAGAGTCGTGGTCTTTATATCCAACGCGCTGCTAGGGTGAGCCCCTGACAGTTTTGAAAGTTATTCAGACACAATCGTCTCCACCATTGTGTGGCTTTATGGTTACAATATGATTTATGTGTGCAACTGCAATTTTAATGTAAATAGCCTACTTATACTATTTCTTCTACTAGTTCTGCAGATAAGCAGTCGTGATTCACAATGTCCACGCTTGACACTTTGCTGTCAAAATTAAAATCAACCCAAATATGTGATTGTGTTGGGGTTGTTTAAAAATGGCGTGCAGCATTGCAAAATAAAATTTGGACTCAGTTGAGGAGTAACTCATTACGGTTTCGCTGGCACTTTCCTGGAGGCCTCATTGTCCCATCAGATCCCTCTTCCCCAAGCCCAGAGGGCTTCCTTCCTACCTGCGCAGCATTTTGGCAACCTGCTTTATTATACCACATACAACATTTTCCAAGGAGCTGTGTGTGCGTGTGTGTGTATAGTGCTTATCTACATATTGACTTGGTTTAAATCCACACCCTTGTCTGCCATAATAATTACACATGTTGTAAAAGGAAGTGCTCAATTCTTCCTGTACCTGAGGCGGGCAGCTGGAGGAGTTGCCCATCGGCGCCCAGCAAACACACCTCCGGCGCTGCCTCGTATCCAAACAGCTTCAGCATACACCCAGAGCCATTGCCTTCCATGGCGTAATGGCGCCTTTCTATTAGATTCCAACTGAACAGAATACGCCAATTCAAGCACGGGTAAATGAGTTTCAAAGCACAGCAGGAACAAAGCAGTTGGGATAGGTCGAACAGGTAATAAAGACAGCAGGGCTCTGTTTTATGGCTGTCAACGAGTCAGACCACACACGCATAACTGTACACACCCCATTTCAAACACATAGACAAACACAAAATAATGTAGTGTGTGGTGACACAGGAGGTGTGTGTGTGTATATATACACATATATACTTCTTCCAGAAGCACATTTTTGAGGTCAGACACTGATGTTGGACAAGAAGGCCTGATATTCATCTAATTCATCCTAAAGGTGTTAAATCGGGTTGAGGTCAGGACTCTGTGAAGGCCACCGTGCTTTGTGTGCTGGTGCACAGTCACGTTGGAACAAAAAAGTGCCACCCCCAAACTGTTCCCACAAAGTTGGGAGAAAGGAACTGTCTAAAATCTCTTGGTTTGCTGAAGCATTCAGTGTTCCTTTTACTGGAACTAAGGGGTGGATCCCAGCTCCTGAAAAACAACCGCACACCATAATCCCCCCTCCACCAAACTTTACACTTGGCACAGTGCAGTGAGACAAGCGCCGTTGTCCCGGCAACTGCCAAACCCAGATTAATCCATCAGGTTGCCAGATGGAAAAGCGCGATTGGTCACTCCAGAGAACGTGTCTCCACTGCATCCGACGCTTTGCTTTGCACATATCGTGGCTTGGATGTAGCTGCTCGGCCATGGAAACCCAGTCCGTGAAGCTCTCTACGCACTGTTCTTCAGCTAATCTGAAGGCCACGTGAAGTTTGGAGTGTACAAATGTTTGTAGAAGCAGTCTGCATGCCCAGACTGGGAGTGTTTATGGAAGTGATTGAAACACCTGAATTCAGTTATTGGGATGGGTGAGTCAATACTTTTGGCAATATACTGTATATATAAATATATATGATCTGAAGAAATAGTCCAAACGGCCTGGCATGTCTTTTTCAGTCAAACCACATTGCTCCTTTCTGAGAATTGCCGTGACATGTAATCAGATCGCTGATGTGGGTGATAGAGGCCACATCTAGCTATTCACAACTCCAGTGGAGGGTGTTCATTAGTCCAACAAATACATAATTTATGCAGTCTAAAAAATACATGTGATCATGAATCAAAATGGGAATGGGAGACATAGAAACACAGAAGTTCCCTGTTGATGCCAATTCTTTGTTTCAAGAAGGCAAACTGAGGTCAAGTGTTGCCAAACAAGCTTAGCCGTAACATCGCTGTTCAGCTGCACCGAAGACAAATCAGAGCCAGGTCTGGTGACATTCCTCTTCAACAACTTCCTCTGCAAGTGTATAGCAGGGTGTCACGTAAATGCCTTTTTTTTTCCAGATGAGTATGTTAAGAGATATTGAGGCAACTTGGGAGACAGTTGGTAAGACTGCATACTAACTGACAGGAACAACACATCACTGCCAGAAACGCGAGCAGGCACAAAAGACTGCGCAGGAGCCAGCAGCCTTTATCCTCTCTCCATTCAGGACTGATAACATCCGTGTGTATGGTGATGTCTGAATTCTGCTGAGATTATTTGTCAAAAATGCCTGAATTTCACAGTTAATTGGCCTCCCTAATTAGCACAGGATGTCTAATTCCCATTGCAGTCAGTGTGCTAAATGGTAAAGCTTTAGCAAGCGGATACCATTCCTTTCGTTTGAGCAGAGAGAGTCCCTGTGCAAGGCAAGGCAAGCTACACTGTACATTACACACTCAATGATCGATTCTAAATCTTAATTAGGGTAAACGACAAACAAGCAAGGGGACTTAATGAACTGTGTACCTTGTCAAACAGCTGGCTGATTATATTTATTGAGATATATGTTAAATTTAATGATTTGGGCAATTAACTGTCGACCCCCTCTGTAATCTCTGAGGGACATAAAGGGGCCAGGGAGGCGAGTTACCAGGGCCACGGTCCTAATGGAAAGCAGCTGACAAATATTTGTCATCCCCAGAGAGCTGAAGGAGGCATCAGTGACTCCGAGGACCTTGAGCTCAGAAATAAAGATGTCATACAAATTTCACTCCCTCGTGTGCTTCATTCGCAGTCGCATCCACTCCCGGTTAACACGGCTCCGACGGTGGAATAACGCATGTTTCAGGCAGTCGCAGCTTTGCTGGGACCTCATTTCATTTAATGATCTGAAATGTTCTGCAAAAACAATAGAGGGAGAAACATAACAAAAAAATATCTAAAAGTGGGCACAGTCTTTATTATCAGCATCGTTTTTTTTTTTTTTTTTTCACGGCCATCCATTTCTAACTTTTTTTTCTAAATTGGTCAAATGGAAAGCAGTGAAAAGCGAGGAAAAAAAATTACGCTGAGCCGAAAAGTGCGACTTGGATTTAATATTTTATAATTGCCAAGGGACATTCTAAGATCAATGAATTTTTGCCCGGGACGCACATCAGAAAGAGATGTACTTCAGTCTTTTTAGGGAACATTGGTCTATTTAATTCCAGTGTCTGATGCATGTGAAATATGCCTTCCATGGCCTCCTTCTTCTTCCCCGGGCACTGCTGCAGGCAGACATTACCACTTTTAATGGGCCGCCATGAGAAGAGGCAAGTCAGCCAATAACCCATCCTCACTAATGGATCGCATTGTTTGTTCTCTTTCACCATTTTCTGAAGCTAATTTTAGACGTTCTGTTTTCCCCCGTTAAAAGACAAAATAGAGGACACTGCAACACAACAATGGTGTAACAAAAACAATGAAACAAATGATCCTCAGAATGAAGGACAAGAACAGAACTGTAATAGATGCTATATTCATTTGCATGGATCATCTCTGTAATGTAAAGTAGCTGGTGGTTGGTCTGGGTTATGAGGGGTAGCTCATGTGTAACTGGGAGTCAAAACAAGGTCTGTCCCAGTGGGATGCTAAGAGAAAAAAGCACTTTTAGATTTGGCAGTAAACGACTCAGAGAGTTGAATTGAACAGCAGTGGCTTTTAGGGTTAGGAGTGATCAACTCTTTCTTTTGTTGATCAGTGATCACTGACCCAGTCAAGGATACATTCACTTGTCATGATTTTATTTTCACCTCAATAGTCCACTGTATCCCTCTGTCTAATTTAAACATGAACATTAAATATGAAGCTTTAAGTTTTTTTTTCAGAGCATTTACACCTGACAATACAGATAATACACGTCCACGTACTTCGTAATACAGCATTTCTACAATTAAAATCACCACAAGTGCAAAGCACCGACCATACCCTGCTGTAACTGATGTGGAAGCCGAGAAAACTGCTCTGTTTGCAGCGTGACGCGCTGGGGAGTAAAATCCACATCAATCCGCAGCACTGTTAAGTTGATGAGACACTGGACAGACACTGCTGGTCTAAATGTCTGTCAGTTAACATGCGGTGAAGCCACAGATTTAAATGTTTAGTAACATGCTGTTAATGTGCTTTTTCATGAAGTCATTCACCAAATGGTAAGACACTGGAATCTCATATATGGACTTCAGGAGGCACCAAAATCCACAGAAATACTACATATATATATTAGAATGATCAGTAAGAGCAATGTGGTTTATCTCTGGACATATTATCGTGCACAACCAGCATTAGCCTGAAATCTGCATCAAACTGATTGTGTAAAATTAGTAGTTCTTCACCGCTCTTCTTGACAATTTAACAGAAAATGGATTTCAAACTGCCTTATTTGTATTTGTTGTATAGTGTGAAATAAGTTTAACAAAGTGCAATTACAAGTACAAAGCACTGTACTTCATCCCTGATACCAGTATTAGTCACTGGTGCTTTTACCATTTACATTCCTGTCACAATTAAATTGTGTCACGTGGAGTGATAATATATTTTTCATTAACACAATTAATTAAAAAGACAATGTGTTTTTTTTTTTTTTTTTTATCATGTGCTCTATTCAACATTCAAATTCTTAAACATTAACAGACGGTGGCACAAACGCATGCAACTGTTAACCTTTTATTATCATTGTGAAGTATTATTAAATACAAAAACAACTACGTGTGAATGTATTTGTTTACAACAACACAATGGAAACCGCAAACTGCTAGAGATCAGCTGTAATGCAGTGAATGTAAAGATGGTGCTCAGTTATTTAGCACTGAGTGTTAAGCAGTGAGGAGGTGCTAACAGGGTGGATGTAAACCTTCAGAATGAAAAGTCCTGAATCAGATCATAAATTCAAACTTTTCTCTATGTTAGCATTTCTGCCATCTCCCTGTAGCATTTTGCCTACTCAATACATATCACTACCACCACCCCTCCTCACCTCTTTCTCTCGCCCCCCTACCGGCGTCTACTGAACGATCTTTTCTAGCGTTTCCGTCTGTCTTTCCCTGGGATCAAACCTTGACAGCTGACAATGGAGCTGGCATAAAACTTGTAGTCAAAGGAAAACAAACTTAAATACACAGCGACAATAAAATGCTTCCTTGTAACGCCGGAGTTGTGCTGCACAGAGCAATCACAGTTAAATCAGCATCGCAGGAGGTCCTATAAATAACGACAGTAAGTCACACAAAGGCACAGGAGTTTCTTAAGTGAGCCATAAAGGAAAGAACCCTCTGGTCTCTCCGGGGCTCCGCCATGTAAGTTTCAGAGGCTCGGTGTTGACAACTTCATTAGAGGCTCTTGCATTTGAAAATTCTCGAGTCGTTCCACAACACTATTACTCGTTAAAAGCAAGAAACTGGAGGCCCAGAGTTTCCATCTCCTAAAGGATGGAGGAAACACATCCAGTCACACATTGGCAAAAAAAAAACAGTGATTGAGGCGTTTTCTCTGCCTATGCCTATGAGTGGTAAAGGCGTAGGATGAGGAGAGTGGGTATGCACAGTGCGGTATAGCACAGCATGGGGCCCACGGTGCTAGGCTGTCCCCATGTCCCTGGCCAGCAGGCTAGCTAGAGAGCCAGCCGCTATCGGTCCGCCTCCATAGCAGCGAGGCGGAGAGGGGGGAGAAAAAAAATGCAGCAAATTTCATTCTTCAGAAATTTAATTATATCAAGATTAACAAGGGAGGTAATTAATTTCTTTAAGATGGGTATCTTAAAAGTGCCCGAGGCTTAACTTTGTTGTCAAAACTGTATATTTAACCATTATTTCAGGGCAAAGTTTTAAAGGCAGAAATGAGGGGGATCACCACTTTGCCATGAATATGGATGTATAGGAGGTTCTTATCTCAATAAGGAGATCACTGTGTTAACACTGCATTGTACAGTTATGTACATGTATAAATGTATGGCACATTTAGGATTTATCTAAAGAAGATGCAACACGAATGGTCCACATCAGCTTCCTTTAAAAATAAACTGAATATATAAATATGCAAAGAAGGCCTGAATAATAATAATCTCATGAGTGTATATTTTTTAATTTTTAGCTTGAACCGAACTACTTCATTGTTGTGACATGGGAGTTATCTGCTATGTGGACTGAGAGGCCTTGCAGAACTCCAATCAGCGATTCATTTTTTGAGAGAATTAAATTTTTATAACGTGCTCCTTAAGATCAGGGTGTTTAAATTACACGACAGAACCAAAAGTGAGCCCCAATCCTTTCCCCAGAAGTTACATTTCTAAATGAGATGACGCATTTCCCATTTAAAAGCAAGCATAAAAATTTTTTAAAAAAAGAGTTTACAAATTCTCTCAAAAGTATAAAAATCCTTTGTAAACAAATTGGAGAAACATCAGTCTAAGTCACACAGACAACTGACTGGAGGACAGAGACCGAGAAACAAACACTCTACTCAGAGAGCCTCTTAAATGCAGCTACACTGAAGTCTTGCGTCAGTTTGATCCTGTTCAAGAGGATGATGGAAGAGACCATGAAGGAGATAAACTGTCTTGCACGCTACCCATTATCTATATTAGAAAATGCTAATGCTAGCAGCTAGCGGCAAGTCTCATACTGTATGTATGGCAAAACTGGTGGAATAGTTACGGGTCCAGACTGTTGTTATATGGTGCGCAGACATGCATATTTTGCTAAAAACTGCATGTCGCCTTTATTCCCATCATATGGCTGACAATTTTGTTTTTCAACGCAGAATTACTCGATAAAACTTGATAAAGATACGATCAGTGCCATAAGGAGCAATCTTCCTATAGCACCTGTAGCAGGTAAAAGTTTTTACTTATTCAACACACATCAGATGGACATTCACGGTCCCCAGAGGATAAAGCCTACTGAGTTTGGTTCAACTGTTTCTGCCATTCACAGGTTATAAATTGTACCTCATACTCTCCCGTGCTAATGGTAGATGCATTAGCAACGCTAGAATTCTGTGTTAAAACTAAGATGGTGAAAATGATCACCATTGTCATTGTGGGTTAATATTATCACTGTGAGCAAAATCAGAGAAAGAATTTCCAGATGAATGATCAATAAAGAAGTAATTGTATTCTGTACGCAGTGTCCTTTTCATGTAACGTGTGTTATGTTGAGTGTGTCAGTTTTAAAAGAAAAAAAAACACAGTAGAATTAATATTTTTAATTTTAAGAAAACAGTAATTGATCAACATTCTCTTGCTAATGCTGTAGATTCCTTGTGTATGAGTTAACCCATGATACCTAGTGGTGGGCACCACAGTGCTCTGCATTGCGTACAGAGGAAGATAAATTTGGCAAAGTGCACTGTTTTAAAGCTCTAAGAACGTGTGGCATCCAGCCAAGGAACCCCTGTAACCATTGTGAAGACTCAACCTCTGTCTCCTCTCTGTCCTCACTGGAAATACAGAATTGCCTTGAGACACGAAGTCAAACTAACATTGCAATCTTCTTGACATTAT
Source organism: Mugil cephalus (assembly GCF_022458985.1). Lineage (NCBI taxonomy): Eukaryota > Metazoa > Chordata > Actinopteri > Mugiliformes > Mugilidae > Mugil > Mugil cephalus. Next base: position 16,290,269 of record NC_061772.1, on the reverse strand, counting down.
GAAACCAATAGCAGCCTCTCTGTGCCCTCTTTAATCATATTTATGTAGTAGAGAAGGGGAAACCCACATAGGAATCCTTATGCTTCATTACATCCCGAGATAAGTCATGCTAAAGGCATCGCGTTCTACTTCAGATCCCAACTTGAATTATTTTAGAGGTGAATTAAAACAAAGAAAAAGCAACAGTTAATCAGGGGTTAATGTCAGTGCACTCAACGGATTTAACAGAAGCCTCCACATGGTTAAGAGCAAAAGTGGAGGTCCAGCTGTTTAAGAAAACCAAGAGAGGCTAAGCTAGCTGCCTTTTCCATTAAAACCAACCACTGTGTGTGTGTGTGTGTGTGTGGTTTGGCCACGGAGAGAAGAAAGGAGAAAGCAGGAAAAGCAGGGATGCTCTTGTAGCACAATACAGAAGCAAGCTGTAGTGAGTACAGCACGTTCGCTCATTACTGCCACCACTTCTTTTGCACCAGCAAGCTCGCATGACTTTTTAACCAGATACTAACCCCAACAGACTCTGGCCAGAGATTTGGGGTGGTGGTGGGGGGGTGAGATGGAAAGGAAAAAGAGATGACGAGGAGGAGCGAGTGTTTCCCCTTCATGCTGTCCCTTCTACTAGCATTCAGCTGGCCTGTCTCCTCCTTAACCAAACAGCCTGGTTGGTCCTAGTCCTCTGAGTCCTTACGCCGCCCCTCCAGCTCCGGAACCCTTGTACTCTGTGAGTTTCCTGTTTGTCTGGTTGAAGACCTGGCCATTTTACTCCCAGGCGGCACATTGGGGAGGGACGCAGGAGGAGGAGGAGGAGGAGGAGGAGGAGGAGGAGGAGTATGCGAAGGAGAAAAGCACAAGAGAGAAGGACAGAGGGGAGGTTGGCGGGGAGAAGGCAAAGGGAGAGACACTGAACACTCCCGAGTTGGGATTGATTTACTTCATTAACCGAGATTACAAGTTTAACTTACAAACCAGAGGTCAAAATTTCTCATTAACAAGGGGACCGTGGAGAACCTCAGGGCTTAGAGACCACTCTTATTACTGACTACACATTTCAATCTGTCTTTGATGTTCCATGTCTGCCTTTCTACCCCCACTTTCCCCCTCCTATTTTTTGGCAGCGAGGTTGATTTTAATTGTAGCTATAGAACAGAGCATAGTTTGCCTGTAAGCCAGCCTCCACATCTGTAGTGAGTGCAGCTTTAGTGATATTGGGTGCAGTCCATAGCTTGGGGCTAATTTTAATGGTCCCCCCCCCCCCCCCCCCCCCCTCCCCTCCTTCATTGGAGACTCAGATTGTTTTCCACGTGATTCCTGTTAATTTAGCTGGAGGAAAGGGCATCAGTTTTCCTTGTGCTTTTCCCCCCTCTCTCCCCATGCCTCTCACTCTATTGCCTCACTCCTTCTTTCTGATCTACAGCCTCAAAGAAAGAAGGTGAAATGAATTCAAATGGAAAAATAGACGAAGCTCACTATTAAATCGCTCGCCTACCTTTGTCCCTCGCATTGCGCCTGGTCGAGACAGATAGGAGAACGCCAGTGTGGCTGCACAAACTGGGGCAATTTAGCTGCTATTGTTGCCTTTTTGACGTCAACAAACAAAGCTCTCCCTTTGATGTGATAAATGGCCTAAGTGCCTGGATGATAACTGCGAGCCCGTAAATGTGTCAAGGATGTTTTCAGAGCTCCGAGCGTGTTTAACACTGCAGGACACGTCGGGAGAACCTGTAACGCCAACCTAAGATGTTAGAGGAGAGGAGCCTTCCGCCGCCTCTCTGTAAAAGCCAGCAAAACAGATCCGGCGGATTGGAGGACAGACGACCACAACATGCAAAAATCAATGGGGGGAAATGAAACAGTAAAGTGTTCAAATCATGTTAAATGTTGTGAAGGGGCAGGCTACAGTGGGTGTGATGGAATAATCATTGTGAATAAAACTCTATTTGACAGTCTGTCTCCCAGCTCTGATTCACTGAGCTGCAATCCAGCATCACCCTTCATGCATTCAATTTATAAATATTTGCCACGGCTGGAAAAGCTGTACCTGTGTCTAAACAGGCACCGCGTGAAATACTTAACGGACGAGCTGCACAATCCCACCAGAGAATTAAAGAAAATATCATCTAGCAGCATAAATTTTATTTATGTTTTACACTTTAGAGGCTAAAAAGGAACCATATACACTTGGAAATAAAGCATCCAGTAAATCTAAACTTCTCAATCAGGCACTGCACTAGTATTACTGGTAGCGTTATTGGTGGAGCAGTGGTACTAGCTACATGTTGAAGCTGATATCTTGAGGGCAAAGATAATATTGTGGCCTTTCTTCACATCGCCATCCACCTTCAATTGCCCTTCTTCACTGCACCTTGCCCCCTCCCCACCCACCCCACCCCCCTTGAACTTTTGTGCTGAACTTGTGAAACCTGTGTGTGCTCGTTTCAAGGAGTGCTGCAGCCTGTGTGTGCCTGCGCGGCCCCTGCCTGCGCGAAGTGACCAACCGCCGGGGCCACGGCGGCCCCCCTCACAGCAAGCCAGCCAGCAGCCCCAGCCATTGGCTCCTTGGAACTAATCCACCCCGAGGAGCCCTGTAAGACCCCCTTTGTTCCCTCCTGCAGACTAGATCAGGCTGGAGACAGACACTCCAGTCTTGACTGGCTATCAGTTTCACAGCCCGTGGCAATCCACATCCAGGCACAGGCCCAAGTCCAGGCGAGCCACCATCAAATTAAAGGTGGGTGAATGAAGCAAAATGTGTCACCTGAATTCCGTCACAGTCCGAGCTGGGTGGAAAGGTCTGACGAGGCAAGGAACAAGCAGCGGGGAAGGAAGAGGAGGATTTCAACAGGAGCTCTGCATCTCAGAAAACAGAGCAGGATCTCAACAAGGCCATTATCTGGCTCCTAATTTGAGCTCTGGCACAGCACTGAAGGGCTGCCTTTGTCTGGGATTAATGCGGAAAGCTCAGGATGCGATGTCAGAGGGAAATAATCAGCGTGGGCCCTTCATAACGTTGGCTGCTTGTGCTCCTGGCCAGGGCCCCCCGGCTCATTTCTGTGGAGATGAAATCTATGACAAGCCCCTCAGTGAAGCTAAGAGCAGGCAACAGTCCAGTAACACCCACAGGCCTCCAGGCATCCTGTGACCCCCTTAGAAAAGTCACATTCACTTTGCTCTGGAGAAGGGAAAGAGAACGCCGCGGGCGCTTCCAGCCCATGTGAAATGAAGAAATGTGAGGAGGTGAAAACGAAGTGAAAATAAGTTAAGATTCCTCCTCCGCCCCCTCTGCAATCACTCCAGAGGAGGCGCGCACTGTGACTTCACTTCATTATGCCTTCTAATTAAACATATACAGGACATGAAAAAAAGAAAGAGGAAGAGGAGGAAAAGAGGAGAAAAAGACAACAACTCCACGATGTATATTCATGTTTATGTCGTGTAAGTGCATTTGGGAAAGCAGTACGAGGAAGCAGCTTTTTTTTGCAGAAGGTCGTGGGCTAATACCCATCAGGGTAAAACATTCTGAAAGAGGTTGGCAGTGTACTCAAGGACCAGAAGTAATGCTTTTATTTTGTTATTTATGCTTTTTTACCGGGTGCATTACTATGCTCCTCTGCAGCATACTGCTGCTAAGCGAAGGATGTGAAGATGCAACGCGATAAGCAGGTTATTAAAATGACCAATTGACATTCAAAATTCAGGCTTATTTTAGACTCATCATATTTACAGATGAATATGTGGAATTTAAATGTTTTTTCCTGCTGCCCAAAGGGAAATGCGACTCGGTGAAGCAACTGTGCATGACTTCATGTATAACACTGTGTCAGAGAAGTATGATACTGAAGTCATTGCTTATGGAACCTCTAACAGGACATTATTATTATTATTTTTTTTTTAAATAACACAGTTGAGTTTAATTAAAAACATACTAGGAGTGTCGCATGGAAGTATGTCACCATGCTCCCTGGAACATACATAGACATTACCTTACATCTTAGCTTGGAGAATCAAACTTTGTTGAAGCAACAAGGGAATGTGCGATATTAAGAATACAACTGCTCTCAGAGCTATAATCACAGGTAAAGGGAGACGCACCCATCTCGAAAACATCCATCAGACCCTGATATATGACGCGTCATGACAGTTATTGTAATATTTTTTTCTCACTATATTTAAAGTCAAAGTATATGCTTTGTATTATCTAATCCATTGTATGAACAGCTCCAAATCCATATCTTTTGGATCTTTAATCTGTCAGTTGAATAATTTGCTATTTGCATCTTTAGTTTTTGATTGTAATGTATTCTCCACGACTGGTTGCTGTTCTCAAATGTAAGATAAAAAAACTTGAATCCTACTACAACTCTAAGTTAACAAATCATTTTACTTATGTATTTATTTACTTTTACAAATGAAGTGTGACATACATGATGGTTCGTACGACTCCGTCGCTGTTACTGTCGCCATATGAAGCCCCACCCAAACGACTGTAGTCAGTTCCCAACACAGTGAGATCAGCTCAACATTTCCCCGCATAAAGTTTATGGGATTGGGGGATATTTGGGCCGGCTTCCAGGCTGGTAACATGCAGTTAATAATAATCACACACTGCCTCTGTGTGTAGGTGGTTAGTGAAATTTGAACATCTTTGCTATTGGAGTGCTTTTTTTTAAAATTTTCATTTCTACAATCACCCCGGAGCCTTAGGTGTAAGGTTATGTGTTCTTGATACTGTATGCAAAACATACAGCATCTGTTCAGTATAAACGTGAAATCAAAGTGAGTGTTAAATTAGCGAGACTGGCTGCGCTGACGCACAAAGCCTGTTGCTAAAACAGAAACAATGATGGGATGACGTTTGCTGTAAAACGCCGCTATACATTAAATCTACAATAAGACCAGTTAATCTAACTGCTGGATGCATGTAAATGTCTAATTTGTAACCACAATACCACAGCCCAATATAGATTATTGATTAATAGTCCTCAGAGCCCTGTTTTCAATATCAGAAAGCGTATACCTCTTGCAAAGTTCAGGACTACCGTCAACCTTGACCTACATTCTGGGAAAAGTGTTACTTAACAACTGCACAGTAATTCGATTCAGGAGAATAACCTGCATTAAAACAAAAACGTCTCTAAAGAGCCGTTCTGACCATGTTTATTTTTACAGGTGGAACAAGAACGGATAAACCGACGATCAGTTAAACTAATAAATCATGATCACAAATGAATCCAAACCGCTTTTCCAAACTATCAGAAGTGAAATCCAAATCTCCCTTTTAATGTCTCTAAAGAATTTAATGGTGAACATGGCGCCAACGCCGGTATTCAGTGAGGCAGCATTGGCAACTATAACAACAATAAATAAGAAGAGAGTAGTTCTTACCTCGGTCCCTGATGGAGTGGCCCCTGGTGAATCCACTTTGCGTTTTTTCCGGGGTCCAATTGCGGCTAGTGCTGTTAGATTGGCATCTCGCTGCCTCATCTGGGCCAGCTCCTGTTGTTGCATCTGATGAAGAGAGACCGCAAGGATAAGAAAGTAAACTCACCATCTACACCGTACATGGCGTTGTATTGCTGTAGTATCATGTGTTTGGGTAAGTGAGTGTGACATGTGTAAGACATCAATACGCACCAGCGGCCTCAATGCCAACAAAACAAATTCAAACGTCCATACAAAATCGATACAAAGAGAGACCGTCATTCAGATTTACAAGCTTTGACTAACAATAACTGTCTGTGATGCAGGACTGCTTTTAAGTCTGATGGTGCCAGACTTCAAAATAATATAATTTACAACTATTCAAGCAGATCAGAGATCTCCACAGGAATTATCTGTAGCTGCACGAGTGACCGCAAAATTGTGAATTGAGATTAGATCGTTTTGGAGCCAGAACCCCTCACGTACTCCTGATGAAAATGACAGCTCAGTGTTACAATAATGGAATCGAATGTAGGAAATAAAACTAACAGCCATAGATGTTTCACTGTTCCTCCGTGTATTCTATAAGCAGAGCACTCTCCTCAGCGGAACAAAATGGAAGACTGTTGCCAGCCATTAACAGAGCTTCTCTCAATGATTGTGTGTGTAGTCACATGGTGCTGTTGTGATGTATAAAGGGGGGGGGGGGGGGGTTTGTAGAGAGGCTCTGCCCAAGGTAATGTCATGTCTAGCCCGAGGGCTGAGGGGGAACCCAGCGTTGCTGGGAGCTGCCCTTTCTATTGGGTGGAGGTGTGAGGGCCTGAGGCCATGGCACAGAGGGTGTCAGCACTCCCTCCAACATGCAAACACAGCGTACACACACACACACACACACATAGACACACACAGACACACACGTGCCTATCAATCGTGGCCACAGCACAGGGGATGCCTACCCACCAGCTTGCCTGTGTGTCTGCCCGCTGGGGGAGAGAGGCCTGGGTCGAAGCGAACAGGGACAATCAATGTGCGCCTTGATGTCTTTCATGTTCTTTTATGTTATCTCCCAGCATGTGTTCGCTGGGCGTTGGTGTTTGTGTGAGGCATGCATGTTGTCTGATCAGGGGAAAATTTCATGTTACTTTCAGATGGCGCTCTGTAAAAGGTTGCTTTGGTGTACAAAGTCTGATCTAAAATGTGCATGCAGTTGCCTCTGATTTTTTCCTAAAACCCCGCTGGCAAGGCATGCCCTTTAGGGTGTTGCCACTTCACATTTAGCACGGCGGAACTGTTGAAAGATTCAAACACGCTGACAACACAGAGCAGGGGAAATAATAGCAGTGGTACCAACCGGCTGAATCTAGACACGACGCTAACCAATAACAATATTTATGGCGAAGTTTGTGAAGTGAATTAACGTTATCAATGGTGAGCTTATTAGGCTTTGCCACAAAAACAAAAAAACAAAAAAACACAAAGCTCTGTAGGCGTGACCTTAAAGAATCCCACCACAAGTGAACTATGGCAGAGCGATAGATCAGGAGAGAGGGAGAGAAAAAAAAGCGAGGGGTCCGCTATCTCGCTGATGGCACCAGGATGCCGGCATCTCTGGATGGCAGTTGGCACCAGGCATGGGCTCCCAGCGCCCACAGCAACTGCCTGCATTTTCAGATTTATGACTGTATGATAAATGAAGACCTCATTTTACCATCTGCAGCCCTCCAGACTGCGTTTCCCGTCAGTAAAGCGGCCGCCATGACACTGGGAGACTGATTTCTGATTTCAATCTGGTGCCACTGCGCCTAGTCTACCTTCCTTTGATCACTGGCAACCGATACAACCGGAGTTGGGCTAGGCCTCCAGAGATTTCCTTTACATTGTGAGTTGCTTCGACTGAGCAGTTTAGGTGCCGGTGCCATTGTACTCTATTATATTCTTGTCTAGAAATGGGCATCGATAAGATTATATTGATGCCATTATTTTCTGCTTATCGATCAATTCCCTTATCAATTCCTCCTCTCCTCTGAATTTTGGGTTTAGGAAAAGTAGGCGTTTGTGGTTCCGTGTAAACAACAGAAATTTTATTGACTTTCTAAACAAGAAATAAGACCTTGGTCACCGGATCCTCACTGCTGCACTTGTTGACCAGAGATTTTGAAACGGTGTATTATTTTCTGATGGAACTCATGTTAAGAATGGCGTCAGTCTCCACCACTGTTCACCTTCACTGTTCTTTCACGGAACCTCCACTTTTGGAAATTATATAGACACAAAGGGAAAGAAAGGTAATGCAAGCGATTGGTACGGCAGTATTAAGCGAGGGGACAAACAAACAAAAAAAAAACAAACAAACAAAAAAAAAATTGCAAAGGTCACTACTGAAATTCTTCCCAGACTGGAAGAATAACCAGCTGGCAGGATGCATACATTTGCCAGGTCCGATCAATGGTACCACATAAATATCTGCTGTTCCAAAGTCACTTAAATACCAGTGCTTCCAGTCTGCATGTATGCCCTTTGGAGCAGGGAAAGTGGGGCTCGTAAAGTCAAATTATAAGCAAAGGTCAGACGATGTAGAACATTTTTGAGATACCACACAGAATTAATCTATGGCTTTGTTGGAAAGACGTTTATGTCTGGGCGCACACCACAGTGTTGGGTACCAATTTTATGGTCAGTGCAGAGAAACTGTGAAAAAATGTATGCAAATTCAAAGACGCGCATTTCTGGAACAATGCTTTTGCACAAAGCTCTTTCAAAGGTGATGAGTAACCTGACAAATGTGTATCAGTTTACAGGTTAATGACATCAAGAGATGTGTAATGACAGTAAAAACAGTGGATGTGAATGGCGGATAACTTTACACTTATGTGTCATGTTTTTTTTTGTTACCTCAGAATTTGACTCCAGTAGATGTGCTTGAATGTGCTTTAACAATCAAGACCAAATTACACGCATAAGATTAGTTGTGTCGTGGTAGTTTTGTCTGTAAACTTCCTCTAAAATCACATTTAATACATCTCATCTGAGAGCAGTGGATGTTTAGACATAGTTAATACATCTTCGTGTTGTAGATGGCTAGTTAAGAAATTTAACACACGGCACTTGAACAGCTGTTGCCCACAAACTAAAAGGTGGATAAAATTAAAACTTAATAAAAGCAGTGTTTTTATTGCAAATGTTTTCAATTTTCTGTTCACTATATTAGTAGTAAATAGTAGTCATACATAAGGTTTTCTTCACTAATTTGCTGTATGTTTGTGTACAGTATTAATCATTGTAACAGCCCACCGCACATTAGGTTATCCGAAACTAAGAGGAAACTGTGGTCTGGGAACGTTTTAGATTTCTCGAGTATAATTGTGAGGCGCTGTACATCATTACACAAAATGTTTAAATAGAACTTAGGAAACGCGTTTGAGTTTGTGTTCAGCAAATATAAATAACCAGATCAGTTTGGCTGTCTTTCAGCTGTTACGTGTTTCAAATGTCTTTCAGATTTTATTTGCAAGTCTAACATCAAGCCCTGTGCCCTTAATAGATTTCTGTCAAGATCTAAATACCAAATAACAGGACTTGTTTCTCATTATAGAGGAAAGAGCAGAACGTTCCCTTATGATGCAAAAAAGTCCAAAACACAGCAAGACCCTCTGATGCGCTTGGAGTCAAAAGGATGATGAGCTGGAGGAGCCATGATGGCCAACCTGCCGTTCTCCATCTCTGCTGTTTTGAACAAAGGCTTTTCTCACCAACCCCCCGCTCCTGGCCCGGGGGGCTGCTTGCGGCCCTCCAGACGCTTACAGACAGATGTCCTTGGTAGAGCAGAACACGCTCTGCTTGACGTCACAAGCAGCTACGGGGCTTTGAAGGAAGCTAAAGGGCTGTCTGCCCTGCAAAGACCATGGGTTTTGAGTCGGCCTGTCTCATGCCCTCCCAGTACAAAGCTCAGGTCACAGCAGGGAGCTTGTGAGTACGTAGACATAGCATATGCTATATTTGGAGAAAGCTTTTATTTCACTCAAGAACCTTGGAAGGAAGGGTGCATACACGTTAAACGCATGGGTGGGCGGGTTGCACTGCGAGCCTGGTTGATCTATAGAATATAATACGGCGTAGCGTGTAAGACACCACGAATGACGTAGAATCTAAAGGAATGATTAAGGATATAAATAATTTTAAATACGCGGTATCAATGCACATGGACATGGTGGAAAAAGAGGCGCCTTCTCAAGAGATTCACAAAAATCCCACGAATACATTTAAAATGATCTCCTGTTTCTGAGTTTTTTTGCTTTTATGGTTACTCAACATACAGGAAGAGACGGGTTAAAAACATTCGTTCAACACAATTGAAAACACTGAAATTCTAATTAATGAAGAAACACAGCAAAAGCTTCGACTTCAAACCAACTCTGTAGGTGTGGATGGCATCAACAGTTACACGCTGTTAACACCAGTAATAATACTATTCAGTGTCAGCAGTGCAAGAGAAGGCTTTGGCAGACACAATCATCTCATAAATTGCAAAAGATTAGATTATAAAAACAATCTGTGGCTCGGCTCACAACCGGAAACCTAAAAATACGTCCAGCTGCACAAACCAGCATCACTGTCAGAAGTATAACGTACGCTTTTAACACGTACAAATGTGTGCAGATCGGTTGTGTGGGCAGATTTTGGGCTGCAGAGAGAATACATTTTTCTATTATTTTAGACATTGTCGGTTGAGGGGGCACACTGCATGTAAATGAGATAAACATTTTAACTAACAGAAATCACCACAGAACTTACCCAGTCGATTACTATCGTTAAGACAGTTACTATTTTGGTAAAAGTTTCCTGAAATTATATATTTAAATGTGGAACTGAGGTAGCATCTGTATAAATATGCTCTTATTTGCATATAAGATCAGAGCAGAAAGTTGAAAATGGGATTAACTCAAGATCAAAATTCTTGTTTCAGATTCATTTTTCTCTTTTAATCAGTCAACAGTCTGGGAGAAGAAAATCTGTTTATTTTATTTCATTTTTTTTATATAGCACATTTAAGACAAAAGACGTTGACCAAAGTGCTGAGATAGCGAGCAAGCGTCCAAGAATAAGATGGAGAATGCATAGAACTACATAAATAAAATAAATAAAAGAGAGTAAAATATACACAAAAGAAATAAGGAGAATAAAATCCACATAAATAAAAAAGGGAGTAAAAATCTACACAGAATAAAATAAAATTAAAGAGTAAAAAAAAATACAGGACAGAAGAGAGAAGTGGCTGGGGATGAATCGGCTCAACATGAGTTAAAAGCCAAAGAATACAAATGTGTTTTTAATAATGACTTAAAGGTCACTAAGGTCGGGGCGATGCTCTGTGGTAAACTGGTCCATAATTTCAGAGCAACCACCACAAAGGCTCGTTCTCCTTTAGATCTGAGCCTGGACGTTGGGACCTTCAGGAGTAGCTTGTCAATGGAAGACCTCAGTGTTCTAGTTGTAGGAGTGTGAGGACAGATTAATTCGGCTAGAACCGGTGTGATGTGGTCACGTATTTTTGTGTCGGTCAAGAGGTGGGCAGCAGCCCAGAGTGCTGGTCTAAGCCGACATGAAGGGAGATACAATAGTCTAGCCTAGACAAAATAAAAGCACGGATCTCTCTCTCTCTAAGTCATTGGGTGCGAGATACGGCTTAACTTTGAGAAGCTAGAAATCGAAGCTAAAAGAAGGCTCCTTTCACCACAGAGCCAATTTGCTTATCGCATTTAAAAGCACTGTCAAAAATAAAACCCAGGCTTTTGATAAAAGCACAATTTTTAGTAGCCAGGGGGCCCAGGGCAGCATTGGAGTCACTGGAATGTTTTGGGTTGCAATGACCTCAGTCTTACTATCGTTTAAATTTAGAAAGTTAATGTCCATCAAAGATTTAACCTCATGAAGATAGTGTAGCAGTGGTTGCAAAGGATCCTTACACTCAAGTTTTTAAGGGAGGTAGATCTGGACATCGTCAGCAAAACAATGAAAAGAAACTGAGTACTTGCGGAGGATAGAGCCTAGAGGAAGCAAATGTAACGAAAATAGTGGTAAACAGCAGTAAATCAAGCTACAAAAGATACAGAAACAAACTCTCGTCGGCTGAAACGAAACCGTAAAGTTTGATTAATGTAAAGGCTTCTGAAAGATTTAAGGCTCAGAGTAAGTTGTGTAGTAAATTAAACAACACATATACTGTACGTGTGTTTTGGACACTTTCTTTCTTCTAGTCTTAAAAAAATGGTATTGAGACAAAACAGCACAAAATCTCCAAATTGACCAGTGCATGGAAAAAGTATATTTTCTCTAGTAGTGTCTGTCCTTAATATTTAATAAGTTGTTAGTCTGGCTAGGGGTATGGCTCTGAGGAGCTCAGTGTCAGTCAACTGTTAGGCTCATGATAGCGGGAGGAAGAATCCTTATACACTCGGTTGTACTTCGTGCTAATTATAAAATGTTTGCTTACATGCTAAATTAGGACGGTGAACATGGTTAACATCATGCATGCAGGCGTTACCACTGTGAGTAGGTAACATGCAGGTGTAAAGAGTTGCTAGCTTTAGTTAGCATTTGATGAAGTGAAACTTAACACAAAAATAATCCAAACACAATGGCTATATGTGGTTACAGACACTGCGGAACGTTGATTGATGTGTAAAGATCCTTAGTTCACGCACTGCAGTACTGGCAGCACTGAATGTCCCTTTGTGTGCATTTTCCCTCCGCTTAACACGGGTGTGTGTTGACATTTTATGTATGTGTTTTATGTATGTTTGTAATCCATGCATCTCATTCACCTGACACCCACATGGTCGGCATTACGTGAACATCTGTGAGCTGCATCTTGAGGCCTTTCTTCATGTGAAGTGCCTGGCAGTTAGTTTGCTGCAGGGAGAGGGGCCATTTGCAGTAACCCATCAGATTTCACTCCTCCATCTGCACCCGTGCACTACAAACAACGACGAGTCGAGTCCCAACCTGCTAATGCGGGCAAGGCTGTGTCTTAAAACTGGATAGATACGTGTGCGGCTTCGTCGTTAGAACTCGGTAATTACTTATGGTAGAGTTCCTCAAAATAAAATATTGATTCCGTGTATAAATAAATGCAGTACGTGTGTTGTGCGCTTGAAGTTACACTACACTGTTTTCAATGTTGAATAACTCGCACAGTAACATCTGTTACAGTGGGCTTTTTCATGGCACATTCGCCAGCAAATATATAGACACTCTTGTATAGATCCTATAATCCTGAATAACGTACAATACATCACTCAACTGAGGTAGAAAATGTGTAAAAGAGGCACCTAAATACGTTGAAATTCGGTTTTATTGCCCAATTTGAACACATAAATCTCCTTAAATATTCTGGTCAATCTGGTTGTGATTATATTATTTTACCTATGGAGATGAATTCAAAATACATGCATGAGCTAATAGTCTTGGCTCAGCCTGTTCCATTTCCTCTGAAGCCGAGTGTGTCAGTAGTGCTTCCAGGGCCAAGGACCAATTATTTAGAGCCCTCAGTCATCCCCGGAGCGAAGGTCATTATGTTAGTGTCGCTATCATGACTCCTCGGTTCCTCTTCATCTGCAACTTATTTGCAGGAATTAAACTGTATAAAGGGACACTGTATGAAATGTGTGAATAACTCGAACGTGTCAGACAGACTTAACTTCGGTATTATTTCTATAAATAATAACATTTGCACGGCACATTTTACCAAGGAACACTGTTTAATGAAGGAGCCAGAAATCAGTGTTAAGCAGATTCTGACGGCGTTTCACCGGAGCGACAGTGGGAGAGCGGTGATCATTAAAAATACTGCTTATCTAAGGGAAAATTTCCTACTTTAAATGTTCTCTCGCTTTGTCTCATTCCACGCTGCCGTGCTTCGTCTAGCAGTCCTCTCTCCTTCCCTCTCTCTTTTTTTTTTTAACATTTAGATTCGCCGCTCGTCACCTTCTATTGATCACGCCTAATTTGCATCCACGAAAAGATGAGAACTCAGATATTCACACTCCGAGAGAGGACGATCTCAATGATTTATTCATTTCCAAATCAAAAAAAAAAAAAAAGGAGTGAAAGGAAGGTAGATGAGAAGGGGAATCTTCATAGGCAGCAGGCGACTAGCAGGCTCTGAGGCTGGGCTCTTCTTCCCCACACCGCCCCCAGGCACATGGTGTGCAAGTCCTCCTAATTAACAAGGTGAATCATGCTGCCGCTCTCTAATTAGCCAACATGACAATCTAATGGAAACATGCAGGCCGAGCTGGCACACTTAGCATCACCTCGCCAAAGACCCGCGCTACTGTCCTTCCCATAAGAATTGCGCACAAGTGACACCTCAGATTCTGAATGGAAAACAAGCGAAGAGGTGGAGCACCGCAGTTCAGGGAAGTGTATTTTTGGGAGAGGTCAGAAGGGAGAAGTCGGCTGATGGGGGTGAGGTATTATTCTTCTCCTCTCCTATCCTGTGCTGCGCGGTGTTTGTTGCCTAATTGAAACATGTCCTGCCTCCTGCCTCCCTCTCACTTATATCCCAGGCACAGGAGGCTGGCACCTCGCCACCAGCATAGCTCAGCATGCCCAATTCCCCTGTCGCTCGAGTCCCAAGGAGTGCTCCAGCGCACAAAGAGAAAAGTGAACCTACAGGCTTGTACGGCATGTAGACGAGTCGCTATCTTCCTCTGAGGCAAAAAAAAAAAAAAAATCTCCCTTTTTTTGTTGTTTTCCTTCTCATTACAGCACTTTGTAATATTCGAAAACACACAGGAACACCAAAGGTACTTTTAAAGCCTGCTTCTATTTTTTCTTGTAATATGTCTTGAGGTGAAGAAGAAAAAAAAAACTGAAGTTGAGACTACAGACAACAAAGCAACAAATAAAAACAGGGTATACTACTTAGTAGCCCGCACATCTTGAGGACCTACAAAACAGCTTTTTCTTATCTTTCTCATCTGATCATTTCAACCGCTTCTAAGGTACCTCAAAGACGTAACAGGAATCCGTTTCATAAAATGACTCATTTGCAAACAGGCTTATCGTCCTTGCACTCGAGCAAAACGTGCTCTCGACTGAGCTGACCACAGTCGGCGCTGCTCTTGTGAAACAAACGCATTGTGTAGGCCAAAAGACGAGAATAAAACAGCTATGAATTGGGACACGCAGAACAGCAGGAATTCTCTTTGAAAGTCGGCTCAGAGAGGGAGAGAACACGGAGGAGGGTAGCAGGCTTTTGCCCTGAGGCCTACCTAATGGGGGAGAGTGCCTCTTTGAACAGAGCAGTTTGTGGAGGGCCAGAGGAGGAGAGCCTATGAACTCGCAGATATAACTGGCCTAATAAGAACTAAGGAGCTGTAACATTGTCCTCTGACACACAAGGGACTCTCAGAAGTGTAAGGCTCAGGCTGATGGTGCTTGCAGCGTGGGCGGATACCAGCCTCTCCGTGACCTGGTCACTTGTGGAGGATGCCGGGCGAATCATGGCACGTATGTGCGTTATAAGGCCTGATCTAAGGGGTTAGGGTCTTAATAACAGACAATATTAATGTTTACATTAACTTTGTGTGGGCAAACGCGCCAAATATGGTAAATTTAAAAAAGGGTTTGCATATGTCACATGAATATTATTCTAAATGAATTCATAGATTCTAACATACATGATGCATAACTGCAGGCTTTTTAATTTGAGCCACGCAGGGTTCAAAGTTGAGCGAGGGCAGAATTAATTTCGGTGGAGGTTCGAGACATTTCAAGCAATGCTGCTGCTGCTGCTGCTGCGTCAAACGGGCAAAAGAAAAAAAAATCTCTCAATGCCTGAAGAAGAAAAAATATTTGAGGAAAATTATTCTAACAAAAACCTCTGAGATTCCCATTGGAGAGCTCACGGTTTCACACAAGGCTTCTGGAAACACTCAAAGCTAGAAGTGGAGTTTTGCTGCAAGGGCACGGTAACGTAGGAGAGGAGAGGAGAGGAGAGGAGAGGAGAGGAGAGGAGAGGAGAGGAGAGGAGAGGAGAGAAGTTCTGCCACATACTCCACCCCACATCATCTAAAGGTCTACCAGTCATTGGGCTATCAGTGGGAGAGTGAGAGTATCTTAACCATTTTTTAAAATCTTTATTTATCCAGGGAAGCTTCAATGAGCTTCATGCTGCTTTCTAGCAACTCTCACACCACAGAGTTGAGAGAGAGGAGAATATGAGCCTTGTGTTGAAAATATGCACACATGTTCCGGTTTTGGTTCACTCCTGTGGTGCTGCTTTGCACAACACCAGCCTTGCAAGGCGATCTCAATCTTCTTTAAACCCCCTTTCGGTTTGTCTTTATCGTGGCAGCTGACAGATATGCTCGGAACTTTAGCCATTTTAGCATTAAACTGGGATTATTCTCAAATTGTTGCCAGGAAACAACAGGGCCTCGGTAGCTTAGGGGTTAACTCGCTGACCACGAGCTCCCTCAGCTTTACTGGTTCGTGTCCAGCTGTGGATCTTTGATGTGGTCGCCCCACCTCTCCACTTTTTATTTACCATTGTTTTGCTGCTGTCAGCTACCAGATAAACACTGACGACACTGAAAATGGCTTTGAAAGCCGGGACACCTAGCTGCGTCTCTTCTAGTTTCCATTCTGCGCATGATTACAATAATTAACTTAACATGATGGATGACGGCACTTCAGAATCTGCGGAAGACTTGACTAACATTGTAACTGTCCCAAAGTGTGTAATTTCATGTGAAGTGAAATTATTTCCCCTTTCTTCTGAGCAGCTTGTTGCACTGCAACAGATAAGGCACTCTCTGTTTCATCCAGTCTGAGCCTCCTCTCTTATGGAGGCGAGACTTTTCACCCTGACTCCTGAACGTCACAAATATTAACTGTGGTCACATGAGGAAAGGCAGCTTCTTGATAGGATGTTTTTCTTTCTCTCAAATACCAATAATTTAAAAACTGTTTGAAATAAGTATTTGTAATACTAAAAATGTTATTCGGTTCGGCTCCACCCTTAATATGTCACTACTGTGTACGTCTTCTTTTTAAAAATCACCTGCAGCAGCACATCTGTGGCAGCTTTTGCATCTCAGAGTGAATGTGTGTGGCTGAGACTCTTTCTTCTGGAGCCTGAACAGGTCGGGCACGCTGCTTGAGCAACAGTTCGAGATAACCGACTCACACGAACTGTGCCGCGCGGAGGAAATATTAGTGTTCTCGATACGACGCCGTTTGCTTTTCGGAGCCGAAACAGACTCCAACAGGAGCTTTTGGCCAAAAATTTCGGCCAGCTGTAGCGGCCAATTTGTCTTCCCCCTCTCCCCTCGTCCCTCTTCTCCTGTCCTCTTTCCACTCCTCTTCTCCAGTTCACTCGTTTCCCCGCGTCCAGTTGCGCCTGCAGACGCGGTTGCGATGATGAATCTGTGGCTGCAGTGTGTCTGTGTGTCTGACAATGTGATGTATCTCCACTGGCCTTAACTCCCTCTCTATCTCTCCACCGGCCCCATCGACCCCCCCCCCGCGCCCCAGCCCCATTCGCGTTTTCTCTCCATCTTTCTGTCTCTGTCTCAATGTCTCCGTCCCTCTCTCTCTCTCCCTCTCATTCTCTCACTTTCAATGATTAGGCATCGCCTGGTCCCCTCCCTCAGTGATGGAACAGACAGAACACACAGACTCACCAACAATAACAACAAACAGGAACTGAGCTTCACGATTTGCCCATTGATTTTCACTGGGGGCATTTTTGAAATAGCCCATCTGACCTTTCGGCCAAATGGTGGTGAATGGAGGAAACAGACGCTCTCTCTCACGCAAAACCTCTGCCAGCGACTATCTGACCGGCTTCGCTCCCGATGGCAAGGGGTTTATGTTGCAGGTGCAAATACATAAGCGCAGACACATCAGTGCACCAAACTAAAACCATACGGCCCCTCTAGAAAGACTTAATGAGGGCAATTTCTCAATCACAATCTATAATAAAATCCACTGAACAGAACAATCTACTGACGATTGTGGTGTCTGAAGTTCAATTTGTACTAATTAATGGAAGAGACTGTGGCAATCTATTGTGTTAGTAGCACAATACTATTCACAGTGACACTGACGCACAGCTATCAGCCACATTAAAATCAACATTAAACATCTAATCAACATTAAAATCACCAACAGGAGAAGCAATTGAATGTTCCGCTGTGAAACATTTGGACGTGGCATTCGTGTGGATGTTACTCAGACATGTACCACCCACCTAGACCAGACCAGACCAGACCAGACCAGACCAGACCAGACCAGGCACCCCCACCCCATGGCAGCAGCCATCCCCAGCAGGATGCAGCCTGACACAGACACACACACAAAATCAGTTTAGGAACAACTAAAAAAAAAGAAAGAAGAAGAACAGCACAAGGTGTTGACCTGGCCTCCAAATTCACTAGATCCCAAACTGATCAAGTATCGTGTGGGATGATCCACAGAGGCCCCCCCTCTCAACCCACAGGACTTAAAGGCCCCCACTAACAACACCCTCTTGCCAGACACCACAGCTCAGAAGCCCCATGTCCATCCTCTGATGAGTCCCACACAATATTAGAAAGGTGTAAGTATTTTAATCCTAACCTTAACACCATCCACTGAGAAGCTTTAATGGGTTAAAAAAATATACATTTAAAAGGTAGGCCTTTGTACACATACATACTTTTATGTTAACCGAGAGTTCCAGAAAGAAACACATCTCACACAGCGAGGTAATCTCAAATTTTATTCAGTGTTTTTTTTTTACTAACTCTCCTCCTGTCATTAACATTTATGGACTGTGAAATGGCGGGAACAGACCATTTTCTTATAATATGCAGTCTGTGTGGATCTGTAGAAGACAAAAAGTACCACGGCGGATGCTCACTGTACGAGGGTAAGAGGGATCCCTGCTCTTCCTGAGCTTCGCCCCCTTTGTTGTGAAGTTTTTCACCAATGATTCAATTAGTCTCGGTCAAATTCTAAAAACTCGTGACTTGCAATTTTTGCAAATTCAAACTAAGCTCGGCCGTGCGTAACATTCATTTGCCGCTCAGGTGTCACACCTGTTACTTCAGACTAGATTCTAGGTCTGCAGTAGCGCTTGCACGGTGCACTGTATCTGCCTTTTTAAAAACAAATCATGCGCAAGCTCCATTTAGACGCAGACACTTGGTTGGAGTACATAACAAGGTGTAATTCCATCTCCCTAAAAATGATGATTGTTAGGTGGTTGTTATTTATTTATTTTTATTTTTTTTTGTGCGTGTGTGTGTGTGCATGATCCAGCAGAGAGGCTGGCTCTTCCGCCCGTTGCCTGGAAGAGTAGCTCGGGCTCATTATCCTGATGAAATTTGCGCAGATGTGTGAGCTGCCGACAGACTCTGCAGTGACACAAACAGCCAGCTCTGTCCCCTTGAGCCTGTCAGGTGATGAAAACTGAAGAGGCACGGGGGCTGAGAAACGACGGCCATTAAGCAAAAAAAAAAAAAAAAAACGAAAGAGGTGAGGGGAGGGCGGAAGAGGGGCGCTCTGCGTGTGAGTGGGTGGGGAGGTGGTGGAGTCTTCCTCGTCTCTATCTAGTGGGAGAAAGCATTACATAAAGTAACAATTTCCAAAGCACCTTCTTAAAATTCCAGATGAAAATGAAACTGCGCGCACACACGCGCGCGGCGTCTCCTCACGAGGCACTAATCTGGCCGTATCCAGATGACGAGCGGACTGCCACTTAACAGGGAGGAGATCCACTTTGATCGCGTGGACCCCGGGGCAAACCTATCGCGCTGCCTATTACGCTGCTTCATTTGCATATGCGGGGCTTATGGGTAGGCTGAGATCTAGTGTGAATGTTCTAAACTGCGGCGGGGCTCACTGTTGCTAGAAAGAAAATGTCCAAGAGAGACGCAGAGGCAAGACAGAGCGCTGCCAGTAGCCCGGGGTACGCAAAGTCAGCTTGTCACTTGAAGGTCAGAAGTTCAACGCTGCAGACGAGCTCAGAACATCCCCAAATTAAACACTTTGGCAAAACAACAAACACAGGAATGGGCCTTGAGCGAGACAGTTACAATTACCCTTAAATAAAACTGTCCAGCATTTAAAAGAGAGCTGTCAGTTGGGAAAGTGTCGACCTGGGTGAGGATAAATTAGGGTGCTGGCGAGAAAAGAGCGCGCATGCTCAGTAAAGTTTCTTATAAGAATAAGTAACTTAAAAGAAACCGCGTCTGCTCCTTAAATTCTACATCAACGAAAACAACAACAGGTGAGCGGCGCTTGTTTTATCCTCCTGCCTACTTTATGGAAGCTCCATGCAGTCCTCTTGATCCTTGTTAGCGAGCCAAGGACTGAAAGCACCCAGTGAAGTTATTCCGATGTAAACAAAACATTAAAAAAAAAAAAAAGAAGGAAAAAAGGAACGCAAACTTCCGCTGTGAAAGAGCTACTTCGCTTGCGTAAACAACAATAATCACGCACTAAAAGACGAGTGGACTACTTTCTGTGTCCCACTGGGAATTCAATCTTTACAAGACCTGCACTTTAGATAAAGAGGATGGAGCGTTGTACCACCGGAAAGAAAAAGCGCACTATATCTGTTGAAACACTTCCCAGCTTGCAACACACGCTGGATGTTGCGCCTCGGCCTGTCGGGAAGGAGGAGAACTCTTTTACTCCTTTCTTGTAGTAGAAGTTAATGCAGAGCATGCAGTGGCACACCTGAAACCCCTCATTCATCATACAGTATAGTTTCACGCTTTTAACGAATGCTGTTTGTGCAACTCTCTTTAAAACGTAATGTGTTGTTGCACCAAGAGGGCTGGGAGAAAATTAACATAAAATGTAAACAAATGTGCATCTAAGATGAGATACAGATGTGCAAAAAAAGTGTCTGAGATGAGGAAATGCATGGTGAGTATATGCTAATAGCCCATCTACATAAAAAGAAAAAAAGAAAAAGAGGCAGGACTCGGTGAACAGTCAGTGGAGTCAAAATTCACGAGTGATGCAAGATGAAGAGGCCGATATTGGCGATGAAAAGAAAAAAGAGATGAGGGGTGGAGAAAATGGTGGGTGTCCTGGGCGCGCGCAAAATAATTTTCCACACACGGGCATCAATCGGCGCAAATAATTCCTCAAACTTTTTCAAGTCTGACTTTAAATGGCATTACATATGTAGTGAGGCATGAAAAATTAATATGCTGGAGTCGGGGAAATGTCAAGGGTAATGATCTCCGCAGCAGCTTACCTCCTTAGCTTTCTGTTTCAGTCGAGCTTGCTCTGGGTCCTCTTGCCGGGAGCGACTCTGTGGAGTAAAGGAAAAAAAAGGGGGGGGGGGGACACAGGTTAACAGCTGGTTTAAGGAGCCCACCCGCCCCCTGTTCGCCGCTCATCTGTTGCTGCTGCAGCAGCAAAAATAGTGCAAAATGGGAACAGGATACAGAGGTGTCAAGGACATCGTATTTGAATTCAGAGAAGTGCAATGGAGCGCCCCCCGGGGGGCAGTGGCCTTTAAACCCGCTCCAAATCCAGCCCTAAATAAGCCGCTGGAGGGGGATTCTAATCAAAAGAGGTTATTAAAAATTCTGCACGTGCCAGCACACACACACACACACACACACTAACACACAGGGGAAAGGATGTTGGTGACTATCAGTGGCAGTGGCTGTCTGTGTGTCACTGCGAGCCAGTGTGGCTATCCGTTGCTCCCTGTGCGTGTGTGACTGTGTGTGTGTGTGTGTGTGTGTGTGTGTGTGTCCCTGGCGTAACAACACAGCACTTCTATTTTAATCAGCAGCTAAGATCTGGGTGAATGTACTTGTCCCTGGGAATCCTTCACCACACAGCCAAATGTACATGTACGGCTGACCACTGCAGGCAGTACAGGCGGATTATGGTACTACACACCAACCCAATGTTGTTTGTGACTCCAGACATGATCCGCATAGTTTTATTTTTTGCCGCATTAACCAAAAATTAGGCCCCGTCCACGACAAACCCTAATACTTTAGTGAAAACACGTCACTGACTGAACTGACTGACTCCTGTTAAGGTGAAGCTGATTTTACATTTAATGTCGAAAATCTGTCTAGCGTCAACATTCAGCATCGGATGCAGAGCCTCCTTCTGAAATAGCACGTCCCTCTCCCACTCTCTGTTTCTCGGACTCTCTTCCAGTAATGTCTCACGGACAGAGAGCGGCTCCTCCTAGCCTCGTTTGCTAATTGGCTTTAAATATATCAGGCAGTTCACGTACTGGTCGGTATCTCAACTAAGACTAATGTGTTTGCCCTCCAGTCGGCCGGAGCATCCCTCAAGACTTGAGTCATATTTTAAATGGCCGGCACAGTGGAAGGGCGGGCTCGTTGAGAGGGAAGGCGGGGAGAAGACGGGGGTGGAAGGGATTATTTCAGCGCGTTTCTTGTTCAAGAGGTCAAATTAGCGGGCGCTCGAGCAGGAAAGAGGCAGGCCGGGGAGGCGGGTGGCGGCGGGGCCGGAGAGAGGGAGGGGTAGGTACAGATGGACTGTTTACAAAGGGCAGCGGTGCCACCGGCATGCTTTACATCTCCTCTGTCAGCTGCCCTGGTTTTCCCACTTACAGGAGAGAACAGAAGGGAGAAGAGGAGCGGGTGCCCGATGCTGACAAGCTTTGCTGGGTTAGACGTAATGGAGTGTACTGTACTTAAATAACACAGTGTTGTACTGTATATCATCAATCTACGATACCGAATGTATTCCAGTGTGCTGTGGTCAGATTTCATGTTTTCTACCTTCTACCTAGTTTCTAACATTGCCCAGAATGAATTCTGAGAACCACCAGAGGGTTGTACTTGTTCCTTAAAGCAGTGGGTTGTATGTGGAAAGTTAACTTAACGTTGAATATTCTGTCAATATATTCTCCCAAAGATGAAGTCCGGTGAGTGAGAAACTTGTTATTCCTCTCGCAGTAATCGCTGGTGAATATATTTATGATGAGTTTATTCTTATTTCCTTCCTTCCTTCTTTCCTTCCTTCCTTCAACACGCAGAAACCAATCACCAAAACAAAGCTTCACCTGAAATCTGTTTTTGCAATGAAATCTTTAACAAGGAGTCAGTCATGTGATGTCTTCTGGCTGCATATGATTACGGGGCATCGAGAGCTTTAACAAATTCAGCGATGTCCTGAACGGCTGAACATGAAGCCGTGTGCAGTACAAAAAAAAAAAAAAAAAATGTCCTTTTAGATTAAAGTGAACTGAAGAAAAAGCATTAAAAGGAGCAACGGTGGCAAGAAAAAAAAATTAAAACTAAAATCACGTTAGGTCCTCAGAATTTTTCTTACACTATTTAAGTGTTTTAGGATGGATTTTTCCTGTTTTCCCTTAAATCAGCCGGTTATACTGTCTGCACAGATCAAAGCCTGGGCACTGATAAAGCAGACGCTATAATTATGTTTGTGCTACAGAAAAAAAAGAAGATGTAGGAAACAGATATAGAACTCATGATCAAATAGTAAGAAAACTACTTATACATTATAATGCATTTGTGTAATACATTATACAATAGTAGCCAAAGATCTGCTTCGGAAACTTCTTAAATTAGAACGCCAAGGCAAGAAAGAGCCAAAAAGCCATAGACGTGGCCCTGAGGTGAAGTCGAACTTTCCTCGGCAAAGCTCATGCAGTCCAAACAGCCTTGAGGTAAACCCTCCAAACAAGAACTTAGCTACATTTGCAAAAGTTCTTCCCTAATCCTGTTAATAAAAGAAGCTTTCCGCAGTAATAAAACGATTAGAGTGTTCAACCAAGTAGAACTAGGAAAAGACAAAGAGGATCTAAAAGCCGCACAATTCTTTTATTAAACAACACACTTTGGAGGGTTGTTTCTTGCTGAGCCAATGTCTTTTTTTTCCACAACTGACCCTCTGAGACTATCTGGATGCTCCTTAAAGGAAAAAAACAAAAAACAAAAACAGACAGGTCAGGAAGTTTGGTGGACAGCGTTCATCAATGAGAGGATTTTCTAATATCCTGCATGGCAGGACTGGAGCGTAATAATGCAATTAAGACAGTGAGGTGTGCTGCAATGAGAATCTTTACTGTGGGACATTGGCTCCATTCAAAATTAATTAAATTAACCTAGCTTTCTGCTAATGTTGCACTGCGGGGCATTTTCATTTGCAAAAGATTCTGTCTTTTTTTTTTGGGTCAGCGGTGATCTTTCTAAGTTTGAAGACCTTTTTTTTTTACTTAAAGATAAATGTCACTACATACAGAGAGCTGACTGGACAGCTGATAGAGCTGTGGGATAAGTGTCGTGTAAAAGTAGAACCCGTACTAGGTGAACCTGTGTATGCTTATATGTTTCTTGTGTCAGAGCCACAGTGATCAGATCGATCATCTGGTTATATTTTAATCTGCTAGCTACAAATTTTGCCAAATTTGTGGAAGTCAATTCTTAACCCTCCTCTCCTCATTTAGCAAAATGCAATAAGTGATGCATTTGTAGAGGCAGTGACGACTTTAGCGCCCTGACTCCATTCCACAGGTCAAGCACAAATTTGGACCAAGAGACATTCTAGCTAGGAAGGAAACATCACTTATACACAAATTCTATTTATGGACTTTATATTTACAGTGTTTGGGAAAAGAACTGCATATTTTTTACTGTAATATCTATTTTTGTCATTATTGTTGAGTGAATCTGCTGTTTTCAAAGTGCACCCGTCAGGTATGTCAGCACAACCACATATTCACCATTTTCCTTTTAAATTTAAACTAAGCATCTCTCTCTGCTCACAATGACCAGTTTAGTTATTCCAGACAATAAGTGGAATCATCATACAATGATGTGGTGATGGCGGTAACGACCTCACATCATATAACGATGACATAATTGACACTCTGAGAACATCTGTCGTCTTTTGTCTTGAAGCTAATGCTCTGTTTCACCTGAGCTGTCAGGGCTTATGATAGAGGGGTGTTTTGCAGGTTGTACACGGGAGGGTGAGGGGGGTGGGTGTGTGTGCGCGTCGCCTGTACGGTGCACGGGGGGCTGCTACTGATTCCCTTCTCCTCGCTGTGTCCGGGGAGGAAGAGCCAGGACAGAGGAGCCCCGGGGCCAGGAGCCTGCGAGGACGCACGGAGGTCACTTCATCCACTGGTGTCACACTCTAATTCATCTGTCAGGGCCTGCGCAAGATCAACACGCGCCACACACGCGTACACGCACACACCCGTACACAAGCGCACACTGTTGCGCGGGGGACACAACAAGTTTGGCACGCAGCGGCGTGCAGCAGGGCGGCAACTTACCTTGGCGGCTTTCAGAAGTATCTCTCTCTCCTGCTCGTCCTTCCTCTGCTTCTCGATTCTCTCCAGCTGCTCGAAGAAGCGAAGCTGAGAGCGGACGTCTGCAGACTGCTCGTAGCACTCCTCGTCCTGACGAGCAGACACAGAGTGACAGTGGAATGAAGAGCGCAGCCCCATTAGGGAAACGATCAGTTCATACATGTATATATATATATTTATATACACAGAGAAATATCTGATTGTAGAATATTTGTCTGATGTCAATGACAAGAAATTCAGAATATAATGGAATTAAGACACTGAAGAAAGACGGAGTTTGACGACACAAGTCATAAATTCCCTACCAGTCACTACTATCGCTGCCATCTTTTTCAATTCACTTACTGTAAACAGAAAACTGGTACTGCCCTCTCCAATATGTCAGAGCTTAACATGATACCTTCAAAATAATTCAACAATAAGATGCTTATTCCCACATTTAAAAACATTAAACTTGGATATATTATGGCCGTTGCGCTGCTCTGTTTGCCGGTCGACTCACCCATTAAGCAACAAATCACTAAGCTGCAGTTACAGAGCGATACTATATCACTCATTTGAGCTGTGTTTCTGTCCACACAGCAAACTGGAGGAAAACAGTCGCTCTCTTTTTTTTTTTTTTTAGCAGTTTTTCTTTTTCTGGTCTCTAATCACCCCTTGCTATTCATCAGCAAAATGTGCAACTATTTTCGGTAGCTACTATAGATAATAACTGTGTCTTTCTGCTGCAGTGACAGTGACGAGGCCGAAACTGGCGGTAAAGCTCTGTGAAGCAGAGAGGAACAGCAGACTGTAGGAGTGCGCAAACTATCGTCATCTAATTTGTTATTATCATAAATTATCATCACAAACGGTTAAGAGTCAATACTTCTGCCGAGATCCGTTGTCATCCTTACTCTGTGCAGTGACTGTATCCGTAGTAGACGATTTCTATGTAAACCTATTAAAATCTATAACTACAATCAATGACTGCACTCAGTAAATACATTAATAGCACAACATGGAATTACCTTCAGCCTTCGCCAGTCTCAACACATCAGCAGACTTTAACACACCAACTTTTTCTATTTACAGACACCGCTTCTCTTTTCACATGTCACTTCGCCGCCCACTTGGGAAATGGGAAGGCAAGAGTGAAAACAACTTTTGTAGGTCATCAAAAGTTAATAGGATAATTGCTTGTTTTACATGTTTGTGTGCGAGACTGCATGCGTCTCTGTGCCGCTACGTTCTCAGCTTGATTTCTATATCGCTCCCTTTCTCTATCTGCGTTGCGTGTGTGTCAGGTCTGCGTGTGCGTTTCCACGAGTGGATGACAGACGCAGAGTGGCACGGAGCACAAAGGCAGATCAGAGGAGGCTCATCACCGGCACCTCCCCAGCCCACCCTCCCCTTCCCCTCTCTCCCTCTCATCCAGCCTCCCTTGCCTTTGTTGCAGCGCTGAGCCTGCACTCTTGCCGTAGCTCGCGCTGAAGCCCGGTTGCTCTTTAAGGCCGCTTTGTCTTTCGGTCTTTTTCTCTCTCTTTTTTTTTTTTTCCTCTTCTTCTTCATTTTTTTTTTTTCGCTGATGTCAACAGAGTGGCTTCACAGAGCTCCGTGCCTCTCTCACACACACCTCATTTACAAAACCACAAGAAAGGAGAAGAACGAATGGAGAGAAGAAGAAGCACAAAACAAGATGGGGACAGCTGTAGCAGGGCTCTTCCTCCCACCTCCTCTTCCTCCCGTCTAGGCATCAAGGAAAGCCCCATTTTTCAAAGTTTCCCCCAGTTTTCACAGCAATGCAAAGATTAAGCCGCGTAGCCGAGATGGATTCGTGCTTTAATGTGTTCCAATTAAACGTGTTTATACAGTAGCGTTCAAGGGCTACAAGAAGTAAAGTCACCAGTAATGAGAAAAGTATGCAGGTCTGCGTAGACGGGCACTTGGAAGTTCTTTTTAAAACTCGGGTTTGACTGATCGACTGGAACAGATTTCTCACTTCAACTTCTATGTGTTTATTTCGGTGGTTTACTAGCACTTTTGTTTGTAACTTAAAATGTAAGCGAGAAAAGCTGTGTATCAACTACACACCACTGTGTATCCAGTTGCACTAGTTGTGCCATGCATGCGTATCTATATTCATGGTTTGAAAACGTGGCCCCGAGTTTGAATTGAATATTTACTGAAGTTTTCCTTCACATAAAATGACTGCAAGCAACTGCCCAAGTACATGACACACATTTTACATAATTATGTTCTGTGGTTTGACCTTCGACCCGACCAACAGTTTGGGAAACGCGGAGCTGGTTCGGCCCCGTGAATAGCAAGCAGGAATGTACCTCACAGAGCAGGAATGGACGAACTAAAGGGTCCTCCAAATGGTAAGCTCAGTCCCACCAGAACAGACAAGTCCCACATACCACAAGGTGGTAATAAACACCCCTCAGTGATGCTTCAGAGCGTATTATTGCCCTCCGCAGGCTTCTTGACTACAACTGCACTTCAGATTCTGCTTGCTTTCCACGGTGTTACTGCTGCATCATATGTTTCCTGATTTCCCAAACTACTTGGCTGGTTGAAGTCAAAACGTTTGTTTGTCGCAAGTTAAAGAAAATTGGTGGCATTGAAAAGAATCTGAATTAACACGTTATTAACTAATATTAGGAACATCAGTTAATATACTGGTGTTTTTGTTATGTATCTTACATGTTTTCCATGATTCAGTCAATTTTATTTTTAACTAGTACAGGGTTTCCCATACAACGTTAATGCTATAGTGGCCCGCCAGGGTCTAATATACTCTGCCATGGTCTCATTATGACTCAGACATATTTTTGCACATTTCAGTCAGCGTTGTGCTTGCATTGTTTTTCCTATTGCTCCTGAAGGCATCTCTCCCTTCCTCTGGTCCCCAAAACCATCTCCCCCCAGCCCCTTACACACACACCGCTCGCTAACCTGCTCTGTACTCGGACAAAACAGCACGGTCAACTCACGTAGCATGAGGAGCTAATAAAAACGTACGTTACCACCACTTTTTAAAATCCAGTGTTTGTGTTCTTGAATTTTAGACCATGGGTTCTACAATTATTTAAAGAGAGTTGGCTAAACCCGAAAGAATCGACTCCAGACGTAACGTGAACTAGCTTAATGTTATAAGAGCTAGCTAGCAGTTAGATTTGAAGTCAACTATTTACTATAAATTAGATTTATTCAGTGATATGTATGTAGATTTATTTAATCTTACATACATTTGCCTAAAGAATACCACATCTCAAAAACATTTTGTTTAGTATTCAGGTAGATGAACTCATGGGTCTCATGAAATTTAGTTTGAAACATTGACGTAATATTATATTATTGGTTCATATTATCTAAAATAACCTTCATATCAATCATACCATATAGAAATAGCCTTACAGTGTTTCAAGGCCCTCTGTATATTTGTTATTATGCATGGATAAGTGAGTTCTCAATGACAAGTAAAATAACAGTTAAAATGTGTGAACTTATTGACACACATCACCGTCTACGTTGTCGGTAAAATTACGTCGTAGGAAGCTGGAGCTGTTGCGGCCAGAAAAGTAAACCCAAGTTAGTGACACTTGCAAATGGACCTTATGCCCCTTATGCTCCATTTACAAGGCGTTCAGTCTGACCAAACTTTGTCTTTCAAAAATAGAGGGTCCATTGATGCCCGACCAGGCAGGGGGAGGAGCAGGATTGACCTCTCATTCATGAAATGCTGACTAATTCGCAGCTGGAAATTTTATAGTTGGCGTCTCTGCACGCAGTGACTTGACAAAACCAACAAAATTGCAAAAATACATAGCCAATAATAATTATTTACAAAGACCATATCAGCGATGCTGTTAACTCAGATAGTTTATTAATATGCATTCCTCCTACCTTACATGAATCCAGTCGGTGCTGTGCAATAGTAGAAACCTTTTCTACCACCGTTCGTAGTCGTGACTGCGTGGCGTGTGAGATGAATGTCACTGCCTCCATGGGGACCTCCGTAACGCCAAACTTCTTAGCTGCGAAAGATACACACATGTGTAGGACAAGCTGAACCTTTTCACGATCACTACTTCATTTGTGTCACCTCTTTCACGTGTACAGTGTGTGCTGCCGCTTCTCAATCACCCAGTTCATTATTAACCACTTCAAACCAAATGAGAGTTTTATATTATAACCCCTGGTCTTACAATCTCTCTCATGTCATGTCGTCATGTCAAAGGGATAAAGCGTTTTTACCTTCTGGTTTGTCACTTGTAAAAAGGCAACAGCAAAGCAGGTCAAAAAGAGTTGTTTCTCAGAGAGACCTCGTAAAATCAAACCAACAAATGACCACACAGTTTTCATTCAGGTCCTCTTTTTCACACACACACACACACACACACATCCATACGTACTGTACTCACGCTCACATTCACTCAGAGGAACTGTCTGCATCAGGATGTGCAATTAACTCCCAGAAAGAGGACTCATCACACAGAAAAGTTAATTTGTTTCACAGTCTTAGTGTGAATTCCAGAGTGGTTTTACTAGCTGAGCTCCTTCGAGTGTGTAAACGACAGTGACCATCTCGTTTCGTCGGAGGATAATTCCGTTTCCTCGGAGCAAAACTCGTCTGAAGGCATAACAAAAGAGAGGAGGGCAGACTTTGGTGGGGTTACTATCTGTTTCCAGCTTCCTTTTAAATTATTCCATTAACATAATTTTCTCCCTGGCACCCTTTTAAGTAAACCACACCAATTATTTAAATCAGCCGAACAATACATACACTCCTCACCCGCTCATACTTTGAAACGGAAAGAGGGAACCCTGTTAGCCTCGTAATTATAATGGCAGTACATGTGGCAATGTCACAAGGTCGCAAGAAACACGTTAATAGGCTGCTGCTCCCTAAAAAACACGATCTTTCATTAATATTTCAGATAAAGTTTAAGAGACTCAACCGGAGAGAAAACTAAAACAAAGCTGGCACTGATACAAATGAATCTTCACCTAGAAAAAGCATGTTAGAAAGCTAAAAACTGACTAACGACTTACTTTGTCTTATTCATACTTGAATATTATATTATCTATCTATCTATCTATCTATCTATCTATCTATCTATCTATCTATCTATCTATCTATCTATCTATCTATCTATCTATCTAAGGAGCTAATAGTGAAAATGCAAATAATTCCAAATTTAAGCTTTTTGTAAAATAATGCAGTTCAATTCAGTTTTCAATTACATTTTATTTATATAAAATCAATAACAGTCAAACTGTCTCAAGACTGTTTACAGAACCCAGAGCCTGAAAGCCCCAGGGTAAGAGCTAAGGCGACAGTGGAAAGGAAAAACTGTCTTGAGCCAAACCAATCTAGGAATAACTGTAAACAATCAACGCTGGTCATGACCATGGATGAGGAACATAAAGCTTCGCAGATAGAAATGTAGCCCGAACAGCACAGAGCCATGTGTGTTAAATGGCCCCACCGCCACATACATCATTATTCTCTGTTAAAGTAATATAAAGACACACATGCTGCTCTGCTGTATTGTATTGTATCTGTGTTGTATCTTTTCCGCAGCAAACAGAAAACAGCTGGCGAATATAAGTTCTTTGCAGGTAAAGGATCAGACAAGAACAATGAGGAGGTGTGAAAGAGACGGTGTGGCCCTCACAGAGCTGCGATCTGAACATCAGAGTCAGTGTGAGTTACACGGAGAAACAGAAGACAGGCAAAGACAAAGAGACAGCCACAATCCACAGAAGAGCTGTGGGGGAGTCTGTGTTTTACAAGCAATGGCGATATTTGTGATATTTAATGTTACTCCATAACTGGACTACAACTCTGTTCTAATATGACTGCCATTAACCCTTTGACTTCCATGCTAAAAAATATGATTAATCATGATTGAATATCATTCATTTTTAATCTATATTAATCGCGTGCACTGCAAACTGAGTATTTTGACATAGGATTACCAAACACGACTGTACAGATTCAGACAATATAAATAATGAAGCTGTATGATGTATATTTTCGAGCTATGGTCATCTGTTCAAAAGCGCTACAGCTCAAAAAGTATAAAAGCTTGTACTTGTATATATAATGTGTCCACACACGGGCAAATGCATGTATCTTACAAAATGAATGACTAGCAAATGTTACAAAGTGAGAAATTAAGCATTTTATTGTTGGCTACTGCCACAAAAAAGATCAACCGTGTGGTTACAGCCAGTAGTCAAAGGGTTAAAAGTGTTGACTGAGTGTTGTTTTGTTGCAAACAAACTAAAATTATTTCTACATTCAGGTCAAATCCAGCATTTCTAATGACTTGTTAGCAATCTTCTCCTTCCATGACTGTATCGGCACACTCCTGCAGGTCTTCACTCACTACCGCCAACCACCGTTTAACTCAAACTGCGACATAGCTCGACTAAAGGACCGGAAACCGTTAAAAGACACTAACTCATTAATGTTGTGTTAATGGCAGTATGTTTGACCCAACAGACAACGTAGGTAAATCACACGGAGAGACCAATCTGCATTGAGGTCTGATAACTTTAATATTTATTTAGTATAGAACTGACTGGTCTCCATAGCAACAACATCCCCCCCTGAAAAGTAGCTTGCAGTGAACAAGGAAGAGGTCCTGAATGGCTCTTGCATTTATATCTACAGCATGTAACTAAGTTACTTCTTCTCTTCAAAATCCACAAAGCAGTTTTTAATGCTTCTTTTGGCGTAACCTTCACCATCTGCTGACCCTCGATACCTGAATTTTATTAGAGGCAGCTACTATTTCTGACTAGGTATGAGAAATTCAGATGTGCTGATCTTTTGCCTTCGTCCGTACAAGGATAAAGTCAGATGAAAAGTTGCACCTCAGGAGTCAAGTTCTAATAAAGCCACGTCCACACCCATCTTATGCTGTGTGTGATTAACTTGATGCCAAGAACGAGCAAACAGTGACAAATGGCTTGAGAGAGAAGCCCCTGAACGCAAGGACGGTCCCAGATCATAGAAATATTTAGAAACAGTAGAAAGACTTTAATGACCCTTCTTGGTGATTTAGTGGTGATTTAGTGAAATTACATTGTTGACTGTTTAAAATCAATGTTTCTTACACTGAGATGGAGTCGTTAGCGCTCATGTCCTAAGACTGTAACGATCAAATGCTTGTGCTGATGAGTGCTTTACACTGCAACATGCTAAGCTAGTTTCTGTGTAAACGTTGTATATGTGACCGCAGCCTTGGGAAATAATGCAAATTTTATTTATTTTTTTCCATTTGGCCTTTTAATTGGCAACATTTCTTTGAGACAGTTCAAAAAATATATACTGAATGCAAAACTGCGTACATGGATGTAGGACTGTCACGATATACCGGTATTGACGATAATTGTGCTATTAAAAAATTTCAATATCATGTTAAAATTGCACATATGATAATATTGTGTAAATCCTGGCCAAACATGACCCACAACCAATTATATCTGGTCCGCACCTTCGCACTGTATAACTGTTTTTTCCCAATGTCAGCGTTTGCTCACTGCTCCCGCTCTCATTTAATATCATTTATTGGTGCACTTCCACTCCTGACCAGAGAATATCATTGTGATAAGTTGATGGTGGGGTGGCGCTGTTGAGCGCCTGCCAGCTCACATTTAGTGAGGTGAAGAAGACAAGCAGCGATGGAGACGATTCGATGCCACTGATTATTTCCTTTACCACTGATTTCCCTATACACCCTGATGTGTGTGATAAACCTAAAAAAAAGTAGTGTATTTCAAATCCTAGCTTCATAAAGAATACAAGACATCAGAGTAATTTATTTATTTATCTTAAACTCAGAAGTATATTGAGGCAGTGGCCTCATTTAGTGCTTCGATTATTTTTCTTATTTAAAGAAGGCAAATAGATGTTCACTAATGTGTTAGCACAATAACCAGTGTCATTCGCTTTTCAAAATTATTTTGTGATTGTGCTTTTTTTAAACATGTTGTATATACCCATGTTAACATTTTGACCAACGACACTCCCCCCGGATTCAGTTTTGGCACTCCGCTGATCCAGTGCCACTTGAACACAAAGTGTGTTTTGGATCTGCAATTCTGTAATTCATCTCCCAAAAGAGAGAATATTACATAAATAAAGCTAAACATACGTTACCTGGATTTTGCCATTATTATTTACATTTTACATCGTGATAATATCGTTATCGTGATTATTTTTATTTTAAACAGATGCTGGTTTCAATTTTATCGTGATATTATTTTTTTATTTTAAACAGATGCTCGTTTCAATTTTCAACCACTTGTATGTGTACATGTATGTGCATTAGTGTGTGTAACTTAAACGTAGCAGTGGACTATCATTACACCGTGGAGCTTCTCTACAGAACTCCAGCTGTGCTTGTGTTCTGGTTCCTGAAATTGTGGGTGGGGGGGCTCAAGGACAAGCCTGGAGAGTTCTAAGAGGAGGGAGAGAGGGGTTTGGGAGAGGAGGAATGCAAGTGTTTGTTTGTAAGGGATAAATAAGAGAGGAGAGGAAACAAGACATAGAGATACATAAATAAGAAAATAAAGAAGGGGATAGGAAGAGGCAGTCAGCATCTCTACTCGAAATCAGTATTCTAGAAAGAAAATAAAAGCCGGGGGAAGGGGGCAACTAGGACATCTACAAGGATTTAAGAAGCGACAATGAAAAGCAAGACGCTGGAAGCCATGTTTTTGCAGGGGCAACTACAAGACGGGGAAGGCCACAGTGAAGTTTTAGCGGGATGCTCAATGGTAAATGTAAGCTAAGTCGAAGTTGGAGCTTGTGGAGTAAAGAGGAGCAGCCGAGCCGCTCTGATTGAGCAGACCTGGCAGGCCGGGGGAGCCTCCCTCGGACTGCTGTCAGCTACGAGCGCGGAGAGGCAAATCAATGACACAACAAAGCTGCAGAAGTGCCACTTCCCCAGCAGGGGGCGCCCTAGCCTCCTGCCCTGTGTCATGCTGTGTGCCACCCCTGAGGAAAGATTATTATATTTTTACACAACCCCTCTACCCCAAGGTGACGGGATAACGACCACGCCAAGAGTCAACGTAACGAAACATGACCCGCAGGCCTCCGTGCAACACTAAAGATACTTTAATTGAGATGAAACAAGATGAGGGCGCTAGACTCCCCGTCACGTGGAATTACGCTGTGTGTTTTTTGATCTGATGCATGGGAGCATGATGCTAGGCACAGATTTATTTTGAGTAATAATGCTCATTTTAAGGGTTTAACTGTGCAGCAAGAGCCTTAAGTATATTTCAAGCAATAAAACTGGTTTCCGATTGCAAAAACAAAACAGAACAAGACTATCACTATCGCTCTCGTGCAATATCGCAAACAAAAGCAAGACATCTCCGTGTGTATCGATTAGCACACGCAATACTGTGTGCTATCGGTGTCAAGATCCTCTGAGAAGCGAGAAAGAATCAAAATATCACTGCCAAGTTTCATTCCTATAAACACTGTTCCCTTAGTCTAGAGGACAATCTGACAGCCAGCCTTCAAAAGACAAACCCATAAAGTATTTATGCATGTGCCTGGGGTCCAGTGAGTTCAGACAGCCACTGAAGAATTCATTAAAGGAGGTGAAAGAATTGTTAAGTGTATCAAATTTAAACCAAGGCCAAACAAGAAAAGCCTCAGTCTCAACCACTGAAGTACAAAAAAATCAAAACTGTCTTTAGTGATGACACGTAATACAATAACAACACGCTCCTAAGACAAAAGACAACAGACGGGGATTTCATCACCGCTGCAGCTTTAGATTATTTCAGAATACAAAGGGAGATGTAACATTAGGGTTTTTTTTTTCTTTTGCTTTAGCAAATGGAGATTTGAAAGGCCAACATTAAATGTTCATGAGGCGCCAGATTGCCACATTGCATGTTGGGTTAACGTATATACTGTGCGCCTCACCTGTTTCCAGAATTCGTCGGTGTAGCAGCCCCGGATGGAGAAATGCTTCGTCTTTACAAGAGCGGATCTGCGTTCCCACTAGCTCGGAGTTGGTGGCGAGTATTCTCGCGCTCTCCTCGTTCAGGTTCACGCCGGCCATCGAGGCCACGTCATTGATGTCATCATCGTCCCTAAAAGGCGAGAAATGTTAGATTATAAAAATTTATCTGTATAAAAATACATTAAATCTCACCTTAATGAATGAACCAGCATAGTCAATGATAGTTGGAGACAAATATACTATAGCAGTGGTCTTCAACATTTTTTCAGGGCATGGACACCAAAACTGATGGAGAGATTAAGTTGGGACCTCCTACCTGTATGTGTTATATATTAACCTCGACCCACCATGATTTATAAATATACATGATTATTAGCATTTTGCATTCAATATTAAGCTATTCAAATAACGCGTACATTCAAATATTCATTACTTATTATTTTCTTCCATCCAAACTAATTCCAATAAAGAGATCTGCAGATGATCGTGCAGATGACTCTGTAGCATGCATGTGAAGAGGTGTTGACCAGTCATATTTGAGCTGGCTTTGGGTGCATGCAGGTAAACAGGTTAAAGCAAAAAATGTAAGGTCGGAACAAAAGGAAACCAACACAAAAACTGCTACGTGAGTTGTCAAATGACTGGGACACTGAACGTAGCACTGTCCACTGGTTAAACCCAAAACCCCAGACTGGTTCAAACCCTCTTCAATCAGCAACCTTGTACACGGTGACTTTTCTTCATATAAGTATTAATTCCTAACATTATCCCAATGTATTGACTGAAAATAACAACTCACGAATCCTATTTTTTTTACTCATGAATATTTGCCTGGATGAAATTATTACAGGAGGTTATACTTTGGTCGTAATGGCACAGAATTCCCATTCCAGGGTCTATTTGTGTCAACACTCTAAGAGGCAGAGAGATGAAGAACATTTGGAAGGAGCTTTGCTTGGTAAAGATGCTCCTGAGAATTGGTGCGGAGCTGCGATGAATCTGGGTGTACACTAACGTCAACAAACTCCATTTACACACTGCTTTGGAACACCTAGCCATGTATTTTCTTGATGTGCTGGTTATTTCTCTCGGGTGTAATGCTGACTTCCCAATGTTTACATGTTATTATATATTAGCAAAGACAGAAGAGGGTAAACATGCAGAATTTACGTTTGGGTCATTGCGTTTGACACGCAGAGAGGTCCACACGTCCCGTAAAGGTTCTAGGTTGCTTTGTGAGCTGTCACCAAGACAAACTCCCCTGCAATTATTCTGGTTGGCAAGTAATGACTCTGATTCTGGCCTGAATTAGCAGAGTAGTGACATGTTGTGCTTACAGGACTGGCCCTGAGCAGGCAGCAGATTTTCTGAGTGGCTTTGACGTAGGAAACAAAGAGCCACAGAACACACACAGAGCGGCCTCTCGCCACTCATTGGCTCACCTCCACAGTCATTTACGTCCATGCCACTGTTGTCGGTTGCGACAGACCCAGTGCGTGTGTTGTTGCGCTTTTGTGTACGCAAGCATGCGGCGCTGGGCCCCGAGTTCTTTCAGGCATCTTGGAGTGTGGGCACACACCGTCAGCCAACTCCACCCCGCCGAGGCCCTCCTGCTCCTCAGTGCGGTCACGGAGAGCCGATATGAAACTTGACACCACGGCGGGAGGTTGACAAAGACGATTAGAGTATCTCCCCGAACGCCACACACCTCTACCTTCTCTCCTCTTTCGCTCCTCTCTCCCAGCGCTTTAATTACGCCTTCGCAGAGAGAATCTACACAACAACACAAGCGCGGATCCATAAGGTTACACCCTGCGCCGCAGCTTAGGCTGTGCACCTTTCTTCATCGCGTCCTCACGGATAACTTGACCTGCCTAAAAAAAAAAAACAAACATGCCTTGGGCCGTACTCGCTGGAGTAAAAACAAGAAGGCCGCTACCTCCACAGCTTAATACGATGTATGTGGCACATATAGATGGATAAGGGATTAAACAAGAGCACAAAAGTAGTAAAGAGTAAAGGCAAAACCTACAAACAAACCAATGTACTTAACCCCAGTGTCACAACTCGCCACTAGGTGATCACAACTGAGACAATGGCAGACAGTTGTGCTTTAGCGAATAAATGCACAAATGAAAAAGCTCTTTTGATAGATAAAAAGTCTATTAGATGGTTAACAATGGCAAATTAGTGGCAGAACCCCTATAGAAAGATACACATCTAAGTAAATTTCTCATTATGAAAGAGAAATTCAGAGAAGAGTCTTCTTTTAATGTCAACTGGTACAACTAGAGCTGCACTTCAGCTGAAACGCTGAGAAGAACACGTGCGTCTTTATTTTAAGCTGTTGACTTACTGCAAATGTCGCGTAGATGACATTTAATTTACAAATGGCTAATACGCAAAAAAAAAAAAAAAGGTCTGCAATGACATAGCTACAATGCCAGTCACTGTATAGATGCACAAAACACCAGCATCCAAGAACATTTTTATTTTTTCTTCTTCTTCTTCTTCTTCTTCTTCTTCTTCTTGGGTGTTCGGATTTCGGGGCTATTCGATATCGCCGTAGCTCAAGTCAAATGAGAATGCCAAAGACAGGTCTGACATTAAAAGGAGGGAATGAGATATGAAATGCAAAATATTCCCGACTATACCTCGGCGCTAATAAAGCAGAGATGCAATTAGCTCCCACAGAAGCTAAAGAGCAGCCTCTCAGTTATTGGATTGGGTCGGCCGGGGGACATGGAGCCGGGAGCCACATGAATACATATGCATGTCGTTTCCATATCAAGCTTGTGTTTCACGGAGGGCATGCCATAGGTGGTGGGAGGATTGCACTTGCCATTTCAGACGCTGAGAGTGTGTGGGGTGCATCCAGATCTCCCTCCACCACCGGCACCAGCACCTCCTTCACCCCCACCCCCATTCACACACACACACACACACTGCTGTGGATAAAAGGTCTCTGCACCCAGGCGGGGGGCCCTGATTGATCCCTGTGACTAACACCCGGGCCATGCATGTTGTCGCGCCCACACTGAGACATGCACCACTGGAGAAGCATTCTCCACACAGCAGCCTGGGGTTCGCTGATGGGATATGTGTTCATGACCCAAGTGGGTGATAGCACTGGCGATACTGGTGGCTCAAGAGGAGCCAGGCAACCAGCACCAGGATAAATACTGTACGTCTAAATGTTTAATAAGTAACTTATTAATTCAGCGGGGCCACCCACACACAGGCTGGGATTATTCGCAAGCATTAAAAGCATTAAGAGCACCTAGATCTGACGAAGGCATATGCCACAATACTTCAAATTAACCCGTCGTCTGATAAGAATATATTAGCACTGCAGACTTTCCTACAGACCTTCCAACAGCTCGTTCCGTTTTCTTTTTATTGTGGCCCGGTATCCGGTCTGAACATAATCTAATCTTGTTGCTGCCGTGTTTCCGAGTTGGTGTGTCAAACAATTTTTGGGAGGTCACTTTTAAGTTCTAATTGAGTCAGATTTATTTATAAAGCCCTTCTTCATCAAATAGCAATTTGCTGTGGAACAAAGGATAACCACAAACGCATAATGAAGTAACTTTGCTGGTAAATGTTTAAAAAAAAAAAAAAAAAAAGCCCATGAACCTTCGCATCCGTACTCAACAGCCACCGACGAACAAAAACCTTTGTTCCTCATTTTGCACGTGCGTCTTTCCCTCCGCAACCACGCCAGCGCGTCCGCCGCACAGGGCAGGGTCGAACCTGGACGGCCTCGGCCCGAGCTCTGAGGTTGTCAGAGGGCTGAGGGCCTCGGCTGGCTCGCCAGTGATTACAGCGGATGTCGAGTGTTTACAGAGAGATGAGGAGGGGGGCACAGAGACAGCTGCTTTCACTCTGTACTGTAAACTACATACACACACACACACAGGCACTTACACAGAAGGCTGTAGCTACACTGGAATCCCCACAAGCCCTGCAGTGTGTATGTGTGTGTTTGTGCTACAGCTGGCCCGCTGGGACCAGTGGTTCAGAGTGACAGCCATACACACATCACGTCCCAGGCTGCAGCTGAACACGGTGCAGGCTGGGAGGGGGGGGGGATGCTGGTGGATGCTGACTGACCAGACCAGCTGTAGGTTTTTCTTTCTTGCAGCCAACGTGCAGGAACATTTTCCCCCCTTTTGTTGCTACAAAACTACTTAACATAAAGTCAAAAGGACCTACTTCTACATTCATTATAAATGTACTATCCCACTTTTTGTGTCTTGGTCTCCTCTCGGCCCTTTTTGGATTTGACATCATCGTGCACTTTTGAAAGCTGTCCATGTTTAAACGTTGCCCGTATAAAATATGCCGTGTATTTTTATTTTTTTTTTCTCTCCAAATCTCTGTTCACACTCATCACATTAAAGTTGCAGGGCCGCTGGATGCGTTGTGAGGACATTATGGCGTCAGATGGATCATCTTGTAACACTGGGATCTGTTCCAGCACGTTCATGTCCTCAGGTAAGAAAGGCGACAGTAAACGGTAAACTGTGTACAAGGCAGTAGAACTGAGCGGTTTCCTGTGACCGACCACGGTCTATCTGAAACCCTAACAAATAGCGAGTTCAATGCGCACTGTTCTCAGAATGCTGAAGCTGGAACACAAATGATAAATGAAGATAATTTCAAGATGGGTCGATCCCTCGGAGAACCCCAGAAAGCTTTCGTTTGACTTTAAATAAAAATGTGGTGACAAGGAGGTTCAGCAAGTGAATGAGACGAATGAATGGATGGAAGAGCAAGGCTCCGTGTTGACTGAGCGTTAGGGGACCATACGTCGTGTAGCTGGTCTGCCGCACAAATACAGACCAGACAAACCATCATCTGACCTGGATAAAGAGAAAGTATACTGCAGGATGTCAGTGTCTGATTCGTGACAGAGGTGCTGTACGTTATTGGGCTTATGATGAAACCAGTGCGTTTGTGTGTGGTGGGCCACTGTGATCACCGCAGGGGGGGAAAGGTCGTCAGTAACAAGCGAGCCTGACAGCTTAATTACCAACGCAGCTAAAGATTTATTGGTTTATCAATCAGAGCCCCGGGCGCTGCCTTTCCCCTCAGGAGACGGGAGCCATTACCATGAACCCGTTGGCCCATGTGACCCAGACTCTTCTCGTCCCGGTCACTTCGGGGCAATCCTACACGCACATCTGGTACGCACGCACACAAATATTCCTAGATTCTTAGAATATACACATATGTTAGCATGCACCCGAGCAGAGACACCGAACACAAACAAACAAACACAAACGGAGGCATCTATGCAAACATATACAAACACGCTAGCACGTACATTTTTGCGCACACACACAGACAAACAAAAAAAACACATAAAACCTCACGCACAACACGGACCACAAAGGCCAGCGTGTGGGCGATGAACCTTTTATGTTTTTGAGACAAAGGCCCAGCTGAAGCAGAGACACGACCAGAGTGAACGAAAGAGAGGAGGGAGAGACGGAGAGAGAGAGAGCAGGGCTGCAGGCTAAATACTGCGTGTTTGACTTAACCAAAAGGTATTTTCAGAACCGCATCCAGAAATTCCAACCATCTGGACACAATTATCTTATTTCTAAATTAAGATTTAGCTCATTTGCAATCCCGTCGATGAGTTGTGACAGTGACACAAGGAGGGCGATGGTGAGGGTGATGTATCGGCTGGCAGCGCGTCGCTATGTGGTGGGCGCAGAGAGAAAAGGACCACCGATCAACCAGCCGGGCAGGCGGGCAGGCAGGCAGGCAGGCGGCCAGGTGGCCAGGCAGGCAACTCGGATAAACACTCATAGCCTTAGCTGAGAGTGTAGCCCGTAGTCATGTGGGAGCTTCTTAGTGAAATGCTGCCCCCATGTGGCGGCAGCTGGGAACGACATGTGCTCTACAGTCTCCTGGCGAGAGGAGTTGTACCTGAAAGAGCCTCCTCCGGGGTCGTTGAGCTTGTTTTTCTGATTTCCAGATATCTGAACAGGCAGGCCCATCGGACTTTTGCCTGCTTGGATGATGGCTCCCTTTCCCATAGTGCCTGTTAAAGAAAGGGGGGGGGGGGAAACAAAGAAGAAAACACTAAGCAAAAAGGAAAGGAGTAATGTTATCATTGAAGTGTCCTCTTCTATCTGCATCAAATATCCTCCTCTCTAACGACTACCTTCAGCTGTCTCTGTCATCCTCACAGGGGTAGAAGGGTGTGGGGGTGCGGGGTGGGGGGGTGGTGGGGGGGGTGGGAAAGGCGTACTGTCGTTCTCCCCAGGTTGGTGCGGAGAGCGTTGCTCTGTCAATATCACTGCGCTTCACCGGCTCTCCTTACACTCCTAAACCGCATCCTGCTCCGAGACACGTTTTCCAGAGAGGCACAAGGACTGCCAGAGTGAATTTAAACTTGATTTTAACAGGCATGTTCCTAGCCATGAGGCACAGAAAAGTATTTTTAGAACTATCCCCGCATTCCAATTTATGGGCATAAAACAACCTACAGATCTTACACTGCAGGCAATCTTAGGGAAGGGGGCAGATGAAATTTGTATGCACCTCTGATCGTACACACTCACAAGCGTGGACGCGCACGCACACGCACACACACACACACACACACACACACACAGACACACACACACAAACAGGTACAAACACGTACACACGTTGCACACACCACTTGAGAGCACACGGCTCTCTTAGGGGAGCGTTACACCCGGTTGGTGTTGGGGCGATATTTGTGGGCTTCTGTGGGAAGAGTGTTTGTGAATCAGTGTGAGTAAGCAGCAGCAGCGCAAATGTTTGAGATGGCTTTATAACCAGACAGGAGAAACACCTGTTCTCTCTATGGCTCCTGCCTGTTTACACATCTCATAGCCCGCTGAGACGACACTTGCAGCTTCACTGACGGCTACTCTGCAAGCTCTTCGTTTCGCAGGAAGTTTGGGCTGAATATGATCTTGAGGTCTGTGTCCTTTCATGCACTGAAATATGTAATGAACTAAAGGCCAGAGACATGAGCGAGAGGCCTGAATTTAAGTAGATATTTAAGTTCTGTGGAGAGAGACCTGACTCTCTCATGAAAATCAGAACGTTACAGGACATTGTACCTGTAACTGAATTCAGCAGACGTCATCGAATGTGGCTGACGTACGTCTTACCTTGCGCCCTGATGGACTGCGTGATCACCATGGGCATTCGGACCTGGGCACCAACCGCGCCTCCGGCCTTGACACCCTGAGGAATAAAAATGATTGGATCACTTCAAAGAAAGCCACGACTAGAGAGTGAGAGGAAGGAAAGGGGGAAGATTAAAATGTAAGAAACTGCACGTCTGCTAAATCATAGCTCCATTTTTTTGGACGATCCCCGAGAGAAATTGTTTCAGGAAAAAACAAATTTAAGCCCTAGTTAGATGGCTGGAGATCGAGCCGGCCAAAAGCCGCTCGAGGTTTTTGCGCGCTGATTTCTGTTCGTCTGTAGCGCATTAAGAGTAATTGTGGCGGTAATGCAAGATAAATGCAAAATACATAAAAGGGTGATGAATTCTACAACAACAGCGCTGAGAAAGCGGTGATCAAATTAAATGCACAGGGAGGATGGATTTCTGCCACTGTACGTGACCTACATTTGCTTGCGTTTGCAGATAAGACAAAGGCATTAAGAAGTCAAGACCGCAGTGAAAAAGTAGTTTAGATGAAGAAGAAGAAGAAGTAGGAGTAGAAGAAGACGAAGGAGAAGAGGGACTATGCTGGGCTATTAGAGTCACTTCCTTCCTTGGCAGCAGCTACGGGCCGAGCCTCGGGCTCAGCCATCCATTCCTACCAGTTTGCTTCTTGCTGCATATTTTTTAGCCTTGTTTTCCATTCCCTGACACATGCTATATTACTGTTCAAGCTACAGGAAAAAAAGACAGAGGCCATTTTTCCCAGAGATCCACTGCAGGGGTCTGTGAGAGAGGGAGGGAAGAGAGAAAAAAAATACATTCAGAAGAAGCAGAGATAGCTAACACCTCTGGCGAGCCGGCGACACAGTTAAGAGAGGGAGGGCGGGGAAAAAAAAAAAAAACCTCAGGTAGAAAGTTGGAGAAACGGGGGCAGAAGGGAAGACATTGGAGCTGAACTGCTCATCTTTCATTTCAGAATTCATTCTCCTGCCTTTAAACTCCAATTATCAAGGTGACATTAAATGTGAAACGTGCGGCATTTACATAAAATTGAATTTCAGAGTGAGAGGAGAGGTGCCTCTGCAATGACATTATTATTAATTACTTTATAGTAATTATACAACACAAGTATATGATAATATTGTACATACGAAGATTAGGCAAAACATCACGACCATCTGCCTAATGTTGTGTAGGTCTCAAGTCCTAC
Source organism: Mugil cephalus (assembly GCF_022458985.1). Taxonomy (NCBI): domain Eukaryota; kingdom Metazoa; phylum Chordata; class Actinopteri; order Mugiliformes; family Mugilidae; genus Mugil; species Mugil cephalus. The sequence continues at coordinate 16,247,142 of NC_061772.1, read as the reverse complement.
AAGTTGGAGCCTACATGAATCTAACATATTTGTCCAGTACGTCCTCCAGATTGGACCAAGAACCTGCGAATTTGGAGGCCAAATCAACACCCTGAACCCGTTGTTGGGTTACTCACACCGTTCCTGAGCCATTTTTGCTTTGTGCCCGGGCATATTCTACTGCTGAAACGTCCACATGGAACGGCAGGACCCAAGGTTTCCCAGCAGAACACTGCCGAAAACATCAAAGTGCCTCCGCCGGCTTGCTTTCTTCCCACAGCGCACGGTCCACCGCCCGATGGTCCAGCTCTGGTGCTTACGTACCCAGTGTAGGCACTCTCAGCAGCGGACAGTCTCAGCTCGCTTCTTTTGATAGATACTGACCACTGCAAACCTGGAACATCACTCAAGAGCTGCAGTTTTGGAGATGCTCTAGCACGGTCATCTGGAAATTATAATTTGCACCATGTTACCCATAGTTCCCGCTTCTAACTGGACAAAATGTTGCACTTGCTGCCTTATATTTCCCACCCAGTTACAGGTGGCACGATAACGAGACAAACAGTGCTATTCATTTCAACCGTCAGTAGTCATAAAGTTTTGGCTGAACGGCGTCAGTTTGACCTATGTCACTCACAATAATTTGCTTTCCAAAGACGCAGACATTGTATAATATAGAAACTGCTACTAACACGTGATATCGCATGTGACGGGGCAATGTAATCGCACATTTATACACGCTGGTGCAGCGGAGAATACACTGCTTCAGTATGTAGCGATGTGGCCTACTTACTGTATATCTCTCCATTCATTCTCGGGTTTATCAAGTCCATTCACCTCACACATCATTTGCCCGGAGGCGGTTTAAGGTCCAGTTCCCTCATAGCTAGTGGTGCAATTTAAAAATAATCTAACTAACCTTTACATTTTAAAAGTGACGACTTTATTACATCTCCTCCTCCTGAATGCGCTTTAGAATGTGGAACACTGCGGATGTCTCGCAATAAGAACAAATAAATATAATTGAATTGAAGACGTGATGTATCGAGCTATCACCAGTTATATTTGAAGCGTGACACTGTAAAAATCTCTGCGCTTAATTGTACGTCCCGGTGCATGTAAGCGAATTAAATAAGACACTTTAAATAATGTGACTCCGCGTCTATATACTTCCTTACTACTCCAAGAAATCTCTCCCACAGCACTGTAGTATGAGTATTTTTTTTTTTAGCCTAATTCAACTAGCTGTCTCGTTTCAGACTGTTGGTGTGCCTCTGGTGATCATTTACTAATGTTTTGTGCGATAGCTTATGTTGGCGTATGCATGTGTGTGCGTGCGTGAGTGCATACGAGAAAGGGAGGGATGAAGAGAGAGCGAGAGAGACCAGAGGCATGTTCTGGACATAGACTGCGGCCGCCACATTGCTTTAAAATTGACCTGGGGCTGACCTAGTTACCTCGCTTCACCCTTCGACGGTTAACGGGTAGAGGGAGGGAGTGGAGAGGGCGATGCGGGGGCAGATACAGTGAGAGGAACGGCTGGACGGAGATGGAGAAAAAGTGTCCGGGCAGGGGGAGGAAGTGAGAGACAGAGGGAGGAAGTGAGGGAGAAAAGGGACGGAGGGAAGGAAAGGGAGAGGGAAATGGAAAAAACAGAGCAAGCGGCTAAGAGAGAAAATGTAAATGAGAAAGGAAGAACCCTCTAGCTTATCCACCCCTGGACTAGACCAATCTGAGCCTGCCCTCACTTGACCTACCCATGGACGTCTGTGCTCTGCAGGACTTCATCATTTACAACGTACAAGCACACACACCCATGAGATGTGTAGCAGGTCACCTGGTCTCATTTCAACTATGGTTGTGATTAACCATCAAGAGATAATGTCCCCGTTTACATGCATATCGATGGGAACATGTCCTCCTCCACACTAGGTAGCGACATGTGTCTTTTCAGCGGGCTGCCCCCTTTTGACCTATTAAGTCAAACCTGACCTGTTCATGCGACAGACAGGTGTAGGTACCAGGTGGCAACCCCCGGGTGTGAGCGATGAAGCCCATGCGAAAAAACAAAAAACTGCAGTTCATCGAGTGGCCACTTGAGGCTGTCTCCAAAAGGGAGCAAATCCCCATAGACCCCCATGTTAAAAAGCACAACTTTACAGCATTATTAAACATGTTTACAGCCTGGTACAAAAAAACTATTTTGGTCTCAATCATTTATTTCACTATCCATGACAACTGTGTGGGGGGTGAATCTTTTTCTTATAAATTTGTTTATTTTTTATTAAGGTGCAAAATTCTGCATAATTAAAGGTTTGAGTGACATGAGTGACATTGAGTGACATGGGCTAGCCTGAGCTAGCCTGAGCTAACTGGTAGCAGTGAGTTGGCAGGTCCCAACATGACTCCCACGTCCATATTTGGAAGCCCAAGTGTGGACAACCACGGACTCCGCCCGGGCTTCTTTTTCGAGGTTCAGAATCCAGTGGGTGATGTCATGATGGGTTTGTCCATAGTATATACAGTCAATGGTAGGTACCAGATCTGCGCTTGGGTGCGTATCTGGTCCTTCCAGATGACATCACGATGTAGTGGGTGATGACATTGCGTTTTATAATTGGTAGGACAACATGAAGAAGTGGAAGACGGGTTTTAGTGGTTAGTGGTTGTTATAGAAGCAGAGCAACTCAGCGGTTTTGTTTTGTCCTTTCATTCTTCGGATAAATGAATAAAAGTCGTATTTTTATTTAATCTTTTTCTTCCTAAATTTTTTTTCCCGTCTACTATACAAATGAATGGATTGAACTCGAATTGTTTTGTCATTTTAATACTCTTATTTTTTTATGAATAATGTGCTGTCATATGCTGTCGTATGTTTTGCGTTTAGTGGAAAATTAAAAACTCTAAATAAAAAACTTTATTGAGCTATCTCGTCCAAACATATTGTGAAAAATAAATGAAACCCGGGCTGTCTAACCATGAACTGATCTGGCAGTCTGAGCCGAATGCAGCCGGACAAACACAAGTGCACGTAAACGTACTCCCTGCGAGTTAAATAAACACGCAACTTGTGGCAAAATGACAAATCTGGTTCTCCAGCCAAAAGTCGGTGCAGTCCATGTGTTGCTTTTAATCACCTCAGAGTTGCCAGGTCAGCTGTGTGTCAAGCCTCTATTTCTCTCAGTGTCTTCCTCGTAACTACCACAAGAAGTAAACAAAGTCAGCAACTGGAGTTCGAACAAGATCCATCAAAGTTCGAAGAATTACTAGAATGTTCTTTGAATAAGAAAAGGTACATTTCTGTATATACAACAGAATGGCCACATTATAATTGCAATACCTTTTGGACTATGGTCATACTCAATAGTAACCCAGACACATAAAGAAGAGCAATCAAGACAGTAAATTTTGAATATCGAGTCCTAAAAAGTAATTCCACCAGCTTCAGTGAGATATGAGGATTTGCTGCTTTTCCTTTGAATGATTTTAATAAAGTTATTAAGTTCTGGTTATTGAACATTGGGAAGGTGTCACTTCAGGCTCTGGATAATTGTAATGATTTTTATCGATTACTTTTATTTACTTTTAGTACTTTTTTCTGAGTTGTAGGACTAACTAAAAAACTTTTCAGTTCAATTCAGTTCAGTTTAGATTTATTGATATCCCGAAGGAAATTAAGAGACATAGTGGACAACATCGGATGACATCAACAGAACACAATAACCACAATAAAAGTAATAAAAATACTATTAATAAAAACGTGACACACTATCGTGTTGCTCCTGCTCTGATCAGTCGAGATGATCAGAAGCCTTGATGCATCTTTCTGGGTTCTTTATGATTTAGTAACTGTGCATTGTCGTCTTCTCCTGAAACGTGTCATGGTTTATCTGCTGAGCTGGGTGTGATTCCGTCCTCAGTGAACCGCTGTGCTGGGTGTGACTCCAACTCACGGTGAGATTTCTGACTTCCAGCCACGGCACTCTCACAGAATGATAACTCAGCCTCGTATAACATACTCGCTCACACACACCACGCAAACACCCGACCCCCCCGGCGAGGTTGCATTCATCACATGATCCTAGCTTCTCTCTATTGAATGTGAGCGCATTACTGGTAAACATTTGTCAGGTCTATAACTTGACCATATAGCTTTAAGTCTGTCTAACCTCACACACCTTTCACATACATTTTGAACACACCAACGACTACCAACTAATTACAGGAGGAGCGCACGAGACACATCTACACATTTTCACAAGTTTTATAAGCTACATCTCGTGGCAATGATCCAGATTCCACATCTATTTAATGCAACTTCTGACGTTACGGAGCTGGCGATTTGAGATTGTCCCTCTCTTGCAAGTAACTATAGACTATAGAAACTCCAAATGTAAACACCGTGACAATTGTTTGTCTGTGCTGGAAACCGTTCCAACCGGCCCGCTCTGTACATACCATGGCAGCTGCATGTCCGAGCGTCCCGGCGGGCAGCGCGCTGGCACCCGTGGTGGTGCTGACGCTGTTGGGGTGGCGTATGCGGACAGCTGGCCCAGTCACGACGGCAGGAGGGGTGCCGCCGGGCACTGGTTTGACTCCCTGCTGCGGGGGCTGTGTCAGGGACTGCTGACTGTTCAGCAGAGACAGCCTCAGGGCCGGGAGGCTCTTCTGTTGACAGGCAGAGGGAGGTCAGGTCAGAGTTTATGGTCACAGACATGTATGACAAGCACCGTACACAGCTGCAACAACAAATACTGCTCCGCTTATTAGCTAATTTAGCATGATGTTATCACGAAAATATGGTTACAGGCAACTAAAAAAAACATCTGCAGAGACGTGATGTGGCCCTGCTCGTGCATTCTCTAGACAATGATTCATGTGGTTTTATGCGTTCAAAGTCGTTTACTTCTACACCAAAATTGCTGATTTCAGGATAACGGAGCAGCAGTATGCTTTACGCTGTAAACAGCACCACCAGAAGTCATTGATGTCGACCTGAGGACGCGATATTCTCCCATACACACTATTTCAGGCAGATTATTGACGTAAGCGAGCTAACGTCGTATGACAACATGTGTTTGTGGCCGGGCTGGGCGGCCGAGCCCCTTGATGTGACGCTCATTGCGGCTGGCTGAAGTAACCTGCTGGCTACTGGCAGGGACAGCTTCGGGCTCCACTGTCACACACAGTCAGAAGTCAGGCCAGAGGTGTCTGTGTGTATGTGTGGGGATGTGTGTGTATATGTGTATGTGTGCATAACTCCACTGTCAGGCCTCGCCATCACTGGCTCTCGTGCCAGGGAAAGCACTACTTCAGGGGGTCGGTTTAGGAAACTGCACGAGAGGGGCAGCTTAAGGAGCCAGGTTAGGGAATGATTTAAGAGGCAGGTTACAGAGGATCAGGAAACAAATTTAGGGGTCAATTCCGAATGTAGCCAAGGGCCCCAAATGAACCGAGAATATAGGGCCCTGCTCAAGAGGGTCTACTTTATGAGGGAGTAATAGGGTTCACTGCTAAGTGGTCACTCGGTTTATGTAAAAATATTAAGATCAGGAGAAGTGGAGAAGTTTCGCCAAGAGTGTTAGTGCTTCACTTAAGTGAATCATGGCCTCAGTCAGTAGAATATGATTAAAGAAAATGTTAAAAAGACGCTCCCCACCTTGAGAAAGGGCACCAGGTAAGGTTGAGGAGACGACTTGAGCTCAGTCTGCAGCCGGCTGGTGAACTCCTCTGGTTCAATCTTGGCATCCTGTTGGGCGAAGAGTAAAGATAAACTGCACTTTACAAGAGAGGCCAGACAGTAAGTTTAATACACCACGGCGAGGTGATGATCAAGTACTGGACTCTCATCGTGGCACCTCGGGGTACAACTTAATGTGTGACTGGGTATGAGCAGAAAATTCATCACAAAGAAAAGAGGATTTTGGAAAGAGTTTCATGCTGCCATCTACAGGTTTGACATATTCAATACAACAGCATATTGTGTGTTTCACACTTGATGAAAAAATTGAATTTCTGAAATACGAGATTTGCGCAAAAACTCTACAAAGGAACACTACGTCTGCCTGATATGATCAGTGTCAGTTTGTTTGCTTATAGAAAACTCACCAGCAGGTCTTGAACCAGAGCCTTAACGTTCTTGGAAGTCTCGGGGGACGGAGAGTTGTGAGATGCCAGCTTGATAAGTGTTGCCAGGAAATTCTTACACTTTTTCACATTCTCTTGCATTTCCTGTAGAAGATGAGAAAAGTATGATTGACCTTCTGTCAAAAAAAAAAAAAATGAGATCCAGGCTTCGTGAGACATGTCAAAGTTTCAGTAGCCTTGAAATCAATTAATGAAGGAAAATAACTATGGATGGAATATTTTAGGATTGAGATATTACTGAATATCTATCTATTGGAGTGGTAACTGGTGGCTGACATGAGTTGGTACCACTCATTGTACAAAAACAGTACATTTGAAAAACATCTGAACAGTTCCTCCAGTTACAGGTGAGTATCTGGTCATTAACAGACGCGGGTCATGTGAGTTTCAGGTGAGCACCAAGCAGAAATATATCAAATAAAGACTTAACCTCTCTACCAGTTATTTAGGACTGAAACAAATCCAGTTGCCTTCGTTTTTGGGTTTTTTTGGACATATTGGACGCACCACGACCTGAATGACTGAGAATCTTCACATGACAATCAGATTTAAGATAGTACCAACGATATGTGTCTAAACCTTATGCGGCTTCTCAAGCCTCATTACTGGAGACACATATGCATGTGAATGTGTATGTACTGTATATCCCCGTGTTCCTGAATGTGCCTACGCACGACTTCACAGGCTTTATCTGTGCCTTTATGTCTGCGTCTGTATGTCCTTGGGTTGGCATGAACTAATGTGAATGTCTGAGCGTGAACGTGTGTGGGCATGTGTGAGACTCTTTGTCCATGGCCAGCTCTGTGTGACGTGGTGCGGCTGTGGTTTCCGGGCTGAGCTTGTGACACAGCCAGCCTCCCAGCAGATTTGATAGCGCCCGTGCCCTTCAGTGTGGAGCGTGGGCGGTGGCGGTGGTGGTGGTGGTGGTGGTGGAGGAGGAGGAGGAGGGGCGGCGCGGTGGCAGAGGGAACGGACCTGAGACACGACAGGAGCTCCGGGGGCCGTGGCGATGCCCGTCTGCTGTGGCTGCACTGGCTGGGAGGGAGGCTGGGCCGGGGCCTGCGGGGCCATAACCACGGGGGTCTGCTGCGGAGCCGTCACAGCCACGGCCGGTGCCACGGGGGCCTTCTGGAAGAGCAAGGAAGAGACAGAGAGATAAACAGGACGTGACGCTTCGCTCGCAGCAAGGCCACAGAGAACAGGAGGCAGGCGCCACAGCGCTCCTGTCACATCTGGTGTCCTGACTTCAGTGGACATCGCTTAACAGACAAGGAGGAGGGAGGGGAGGTGGTGACAGGCTAGAGGCTGAGAAACACAGGAGGCCATCTTTTTCTTAATAGTCACCTACCTGACAGGGGAAATCTTCAAATCCTCAAATGAAGGTTTCTTAACGGCCGCTACGAACACTAATTTTCTGCTTTCTCTTAACAGTATGCGCGTGGATTAGTGACACAGGTTTTGCTCGTCAGACGAGGCGCCATGAGCAGTCTCTCACTCTAAAGCCCTCATCACCTCTTTTGAGTCTCTCCGGGCCTGTTCACACTTGGCAATAAAATACATCCTGCGTGATGCAATGGTAAGTGGACAGTTCTAAATACAGGTGTGAATGCACCCGAAAATGCAGGGGACACATTAAAGGTCTGCTCACTTGAGTCACACACAGACGTTGGCAAGGCCACATCATTGTGTTGTACTGTATGGGATTATATTCTAATTCAAAGGGTAATCTGGATTTATGATATTAGTAGTGGAAACGCTGGATCTGGATCAGAGCCTCCAGTGGTTTAGTTCTTCAGAAATGGGTTCAACCTAAAATAGTATCCTCCTCAGTGCAGAACTGGATGTGATGATGTGTAGCCAGGGCAGCAATACCTGGCAGCTATAATTTAAGTTGCTGGGAATCCACAACTTTACTTTTCCAACTATCTTTTTTTTTTTCTAAACAACTTGCTTTCAAGATGTTACAATAATAAATAAACCACATGATATTTCTCTCCTGAAATTGCTGTAAGAGGTACTTCACCCACATCAAATACTATATTTTACTCACGTTGGTACTGTTTAGTTTATCTACGCTGCTTCTTAGCCTTACTGTGGAGATTTCAGAACACCACTGAGCCATGGCACTGATTCCTGACATCGGTATTCAAGGAGTCAAAGGCAAAGACATGTGAGAAAGAGGACTGAAACACATGCGAGAAAGGAGGGTTATCTCACTGGGCGAAGTGCAGGACAAGAGGAGGAGGAAGAGGAGGAGGAGGAGGAAGAAGAGGTCTGGAGGGCAGGGCTGGAAGGAGTGGGAGAGGGAGTCGGTGCCATCTTGGCCGGGGTCAAAGGGCACTGCCTGGTTGTTTGAGAGGTCACAGGAGACTGCTGGAAAGAAGTAGAGCAGCAGAGAAAGAGAGGAGAGGAGGGGGGAAAAAACAGAGGAGGATAAAGGTATCAAAGAAAGCGGGTGACAAAGGGGAAACAAAATACACACAACCCCTCTGAGGACACACCGAAAGGGAAACAGCGACGACCGCGTCAGCTCCGGAGAAAAGAGTGAGGAGGAAGGAGCAACCGGGACAGCGAGAGTGTGAGAGCAAGAAAAACAGAAGAAGAATAGAGCAGTGTGTCTGGCAGACAGATAAAGGAAAGGTCACGACAGCAGGAAAGAAAAAGTAGGGTGGGAGCACGGTTGTAGAGTTGGTTGGCCAGGTGGCAGCAGGTTATTCTATCATTCTGCTGAGGTCTGATGGTACAGAAGCCACCTGAATGTCCACATATGCAGCTGACACTTATATATACGCAGGACTCAATGAATTTAACTGGTATATCCGTGGTTTTCTTAATGCAGTTGAATGTAAACAGGGAAGAATCAGAGAAGAAAAGTGTAAAAAATATTCTAAATTGATTGAATTTAGAAAGTTGCACAAACCTAGCAGGGAAACTGCCTGAACGGCTACGCATGAGCTACTTTTTTATGATAAAATCACAACAGTTTTTATCCACAGTATGCTCACATCGTTTATGTATTACTGTGTCACAATTTTTTTAATTTCGTTGCCTGCGTTTGATTATTTTAAGACCTTTGCATTTGCAGCCTTTTGCTATAAAATGCAGAAAATACCGACTGTGCAGATGTTAAACGAAGCCGCTGTTTCCTGGAACACTATATTTCAGAGTGAAATTAGCTCACCTAACTGGCATTTGTTTAAATGAAAATGAAAAAAAAAAAAAAAACACAATAATTTGTATGACTAATGCAACTAATAAAGAAATTAACATAAAAAGCCATCTGCAAAGCCCCTGTTCCAGCTAGAAATATGATTGTGCATTCCTGTCTATTCCTGATACTGACAAGGACGGTAAACCTGATTTTAATGTCACAGCAACAAGGAAACATGTTAAAACAGAGTCGACGACCAGTATGTGTGTGTGTGTAGCTCATGCCTCATTCTGCTGGAGCGATATTTTACTGCACACTCTAAGCAGGAGAGTCTGGTTCACTCAACGCTTCAAAACAAATGAAAACGATTCATTTGGTCACAAAGGAATGAAGTCGTGAGCTGATGTGCTTCAAAAACTAAAACTGTGAAAGTCAAGCAATGTGCCCTAATGACACTAGTTTAAAAGCTGTTTAACGCCCACAACACAATATTTTGAGATAGAACCATTATGAGTTCAGGGAAGAGATAAAGTTAATTTAATTACTCTTTCACATAAACACCATATTTAAAGAGACTAATTCTTTTACTATCATTTTCAGATTTGCTTGTGAGATTCTTTGTGAATGTTCACATCTATGCAACCAAACACCATCAAACACACGCCTTTGGTAAGCATGCTCTGTTTCATGGTTAGTCCATGTGCAGAACAAGCTAAATAGTGAGACCTGAACAAAATGTCCAAATCATAACCAAATCAGACAAATACAGAGTAAAGTCGATCACAAAATATGTGTTCAAGGTAAGTCACACAGTGGTGACTGGAAATACCACAGGTTCTCTGAATGGACGCTAACAATTACTGACATAAAGACGATTTAAGCTCAGACTGTAGACCTGTCACGATAATCAATAAATCGATAAAATGAACTCGAAAATTTTGCCAGCCTTGATATATATCGCCATGTGCATGCCTATTTGTTTTCCTCGTCTCTCTCTACCAAAGAGGCTGGAAGCCTTCATCCCGACAGTCAACACTTAAGTGAGGCATTTGGTCGACAAACAAACGAAAGTTTGCTACATTATTAAAGAAAAGCTGCCCTTTACTGAAATTCTGTTTTATTTTTATTATTATTTTTGTTTGTTTTACTTATTTAGGATATTTAAAAGCTCTTGACATTTCAATTACAACATCAAATACTCTTGAGACATAAAAGTTTATCAGTTTGTTGTTTCTGAAATGGTGACAAGAGGGTTCACTCTGTGCATCGGTCTCAGCACCTGGGAGCATTGGTTCCAAAGGGATGAATGGAGTGAACTCTCCTGTCAGTCATCCACTCTCTTTGTCTCAGTGGGGGCTTGGGGGTGGGGCCAATAGCAGCAAGTGATAGTGATGTTCGATACCGCCGATTTCAGTAGTAGAGTAAAATTCAGGCTTCGATATGGATACTTACTGTGTAAAATAGACCCTAATGCATGGAGACCTGGTATCGGAAGTATCGACATCTCAGTATCAATCTGCAATCACTAGCAAGAGAGCCTCGTGAGGAGTAGAGAGCAAGGCAATGCCGGTAGAAATTTGTAGGAATGAAAGGGATGATTTCAAAGTCGAACGCCACAGCCCCAGTGTGAGAACATCTTGGATTTAAACCGAATGAGCAAGGTGGGCCCATTAACACGGACGAGCCAGTTTGTCGCAGTGGTTTGAAAGTAGAGCCAATTCAACCAACTTGCACGTGCACATGAAACACAATCACTTGGGGAAAAAAATCCAGCTGGAGATGGAGAGAAGCCTTCATCCCGACAGTCAACACTTAAGTGAGGCGTCGACAAAGTAAATACAAAGGAAACAGCGAAAAATGGTGTGCGCTCATAGAGTGGAGATTGCTACATTACAAAAGAAACGCAGCCCTTTACTGAGAATCTGTTTTATTTTTGTTTGTTTTACTTATTTAGGATATTTAAAAGTTCTTGTTTTATTGTTTTTGAAAGGGTGTACTTGCATTATTATGCAATACAGTCACTACATTAGTCTCAAAATAACGTTGACAGTGATATCGTTTATCGCCGATAATTTGTGGGGCAATATATCGTCCAGCAAGATTTGTTATCGTGACAGGGCCCGGTCAGGCCAAAACAAATGTGAGTTCTGTCACCACTCACGTTGGTTTGTTAGCATATTTAATGGAGGAGGCCAAATGGGAGGGACAGGCGGTGAGAGCCAAACTGATGCACACTGGCTCATCTCTCACACACACACAGACGCTCATAAACACTTTCTGGCTTCGTCCCCGCTTCGGCTCTGGCACGCAGCCTCCCATTCACAGACAGGGCAAAGCACTGGCACACTTTGCAGACACACATTCAAAGCACAATAGGCTGTGCTTGTGTTGCACACAAATGAACAGACACGCTGCCTCGTCAAGGACAGGAGGAAAGAGGCAAAGACTACAGCGCGCAGGAGAAGAAGTGGGATAGAAAAAAAAAAGAAAAAACGTGGGGGAGGGAGTTTCCCCCTCCACTAAAAGTTTTGTAATATCCAAAAGAACGTTGTATTGAAGAGTTGGAGGAAGTGGGTGTATGTGGGATGAGCGGGGATGGGGTGGGGGTGAGGAGTGTGTGTGGGAGGGGGGGCGGTAGGAGCCACGGGGTGTATCCCACCGCCAGCTATGCCCCTCTCTCGCTCACTTTCTCTCCCTCAGACAGACACACACAAACACACTCTCTCTCAAGAACCCGAGCCTTGTTAGCTTTTTAAAATAATCAGGCAGTTGGATGATGAATGATTTAACAGGTATGGAAGGAAGGAAGCTCAGGATGCCTTCCGTTTCTCGCCTCAGGGTCATGGGAAGAGTGACAGGCCGACAGAGGGGTTGAGCTCTGGGAATAAACACCATTCCCTTTCATTTCCCTGCTACTGCTTTTCCTGTCGAGGCGGCATCGCCGCGGCCCACTAATTTGTCATCAGAGTGCCTGTGAGAGGCGATGACAATCTGCGACTCTCTTTTGAGAAGGGTTCGTATCAGGATGGATGCAGGTTGGCTAGTTGCGAGCAGGGAGGCGGCAGCGGGGTGGATATTGTGTAGCCGACGTTTCTGTCTACGAAAGCTGGGAGATGAAAGACTATATAGTGTGTGTGAGATTAAATCAGACAAAGCTTTACTTTTTTTTATACTATGGAGGTGTCATAGTAACCGAGACCTGATTTTCCTTCTCATCAATCTCAGGTTACGTGTCTGACAGTTCAGTCTGTAGTGCAGCAATAATACCTGGAAAGGTAACAGTAGCTACTGTACCACTAATACTATAATAGACACAAAGACAGTATGCACTGCTATTATACATGACGTATTTGTATTTTATCCTAGTTTATAGTAGGTTATTATAGGTGGACATTTATTGTCATTTTTGATTATTTAAGTCCAGGCAAATGTTCCTGTCTGCTTATTTTTTCAAATTCATATATAGTTTCAATACCACTACTTAGGTATTAAATCAGGACGAATACACATCCTACTGTAGCCTAAGGTGTTAGAAGAACAGCAAACAATACAATTTATAAGTAGAAACTGTGTCTCGCAAGAGGAAAGTCTCTCCCAACTAGAAAATGACTGAATTGAAGTGAATTGCTGCCCTCTAGTGTCAGTCTTTTGTCCTTGCCGTTAACGAGACGACGGGGAGCCAGAGATGTTTGGAGAGGGCCTCTTTACTGAACACGAGACGCCAGAACAAAGACTGTGCTGCTACATTAGTTTTGAACTCCTCAGATAAAATTAAGCATTTGGAACTGAATGAATAACGGGTTTCTTTCTCTATCACTGTATTGCTAATCATATGATTAAAGTCACAAGAGCTGTTAAAAGCTACTATTATTTCTGACGTACTGCACACAGGGCCGGATTGAATAATCAGCTGGTCAAATGACAAACATTTTGAAAGAAATGCTTGACAAATTGTTAAAAGTAAATTTCAATTTCAAAAGCTGAGGCTTTTGAAGTTTAGCACGCGTCAAAAAATGAGTTTCAAAACAAACAAGACGTGTTGGATGAGTTACACTTCCTTCAGCTTAAACAAAAACTGCCTTTAAAATTATTTAGTTAGTGAATTTAACATGAATATTAATCAATCAATAGTTCACTGTTTCTAGGTTCGCATACTTAAACATTTCAAAGATTTTCATTTAAATAATGTCCGTTTTTTTGCAAAATGTGCTAAACTGTGCTCATGCCCTACTAATAAAATTACGCAAAACCCCGCACAAAATCAAAGTTGGTGACGCTTCATTGCCCTCCGTGCTGTCACTCATAGTATTTCTGAATCAGGGTTTTGAATCTCAACGTGGGTGGTACCGGCTGTCGTCATAGTGGCTGTGCCTAATTCCTCCTGACTCACGGCTAATTCAAAAACGGGGACAGAGACGTAGCGTGAGTAGAGGGTGAAGCGGGCGGGTGACACCAGCACCACCACCACCACCACCACCACCACCCACCCGTCACTCAAAGCGGCCAAGCCCAGAATGATTCATAACTTTAAGGTTGGATATAATTGGAAAGGTCTATTGGGATTGATCTGTTTTCGCAGCCGGCATCAAGCGGCCTACAGCTTTTGTCATCTTTGGCGTTGGCTTTGTTTGTCATGAGGGGTTGCCACTTGGTTCCATCACCCAGACGTTGTATTTCTGCCAGAAGGGGTAAACGAAGCCAGCATCCAAGCGTTCGACTGACTACTTGACGACTTCTCACGGGCGACGCTGTTTGAATCTCTGACAAGTGAGGTCAAAAACAGAGGTGACAAAACAGAGATCTATACCAATTATTATTCACCAAAAACAGCCTATATAAACAAAGATAACACTCGTCAAAAGAGGTTAGGGCGTTCACACCTGGCAGACCTATTACAGCTCTGTTGTCATTGCAGCTGTCCCACTTGATTTACAGAGAACCAGTGGGGGCACTAAATCTCTAGTTACCCCATTATTAAAATGCAATTTAGTTCCAGAGGTGCGGACCCACCAGTTTGCAAATGAGGGATGTATCTACAGGTGATAATAAGCAAATTCCAATTAATGATTCAGCAGCTCGTTAAATTCTGATGAGAAGACCCCACGGAGTCATTAAGAAACCTGGAGACGTTAATTCTCCTATTAATCAAGGTTTAATCTATAGATAAAATAATCAAGAATATTCATACGTTGTAATTGTGCAGTTTAATATATTAATCACAGCCCAATTAGGGTCCAGAACTAAGCCGTTGATTTAATGGGGAGGCAACCCCCCCTCCCACCTCCCACCTCGCCCCTCACCCCGCCCCTCCGACATCGACTGTGAACTCGCATACAATCAGATCAAAGTTTCTCAAATTTAATCAGTCAGATTAGCTTTCACAAAGGTCAGCCGCCGTGGCATTAACATTGGCAGAAATTATGCAAAGTTGAAAAGAGACAGAAGCACACTTGAAATGTGGCCACGCTCTCGTAGATGGTAGCTGGAGGTTGGAGTCCTTTGTGTGTAAAGAAATTAATAAAAAAAAGGCCCATTAACTGGTGCTTCTAAACCAGTGGTGTAAAGTAAAAAGGTAAGTATATTTGTATTAGACTCAATTCTATTGTACTTAAGCATTTTAAACCCACACTACGTTGTACTTTAACCACAGCGAGTTCCACAGGATAACACTGTTCATTTCGCTGCATCACATTTATCTGACAGGTGGAGATTTCATAGCCTTCATAGAAAGTCACTGGCCACAATATTAGATACTCTTTTCTTTTCAACTGCTTGTTAACGCTCACCAATCAGAGCAGCATCTCAGTGCACTAAGTCACGCCGACACGGACAAGATGCTCAAGTTCCAGCCGAGCACCAGAACGGAGAAGAAAGATGATTTAAGTGACTTTGAACGTGGCACGGTTGTTGGTGCCAGATGGGCTGGTTCTGGGTATTTCAGAAACCGCTGATCTACTGGGATTTTAACACACAACCATCTCTAGGGTTTACAGAGAAAGGTTCTGAAAAGGAGAAATTATTCACTGAGCAGCAGTTCTATGGGGGAAAAGGCTTCGTGGGTGCCAGGAGTCAGAGGAGAATGGGCCGTACGAGCCCTTAGAAAGACAACAGTGACTCAAAAAAAAGAACTGTTTATTACAACTGAGGTATGCAGAAGACCATCTCTGATGGCAACACACTGAACACTGAAGGAGACCACACTTAATATCACTCCTTTCAGCTAAGAAATGATGGCTATAATTCACAAGAACTCACCACATTTGTACAATAGAGGATTTGAAAACATTTCCTGGTTTGATGAGTCTCGATTTCCTACTACACTTGGATGGTAAGGCTCAAGATTTAGTTTAGTATTTCAACTGTATTTGTTTTAAATTTAAGTAAAGTGCCTAATTGTATTTGATACATATGATTGCTCTAGGTGGGCTGGCAAAGTTTTTTTTTTTTTTATAGCACCACAAAACACTCTCACCGTCAAATTTATTAGACCTGAATTCAGCACCAGGAGCTGTCCCTTTCTTTACTGAATCTCTGTAATCAATCTTTTTTTTCCGTGGCCCTGGATGACATCCCTGACTCATCCCCTAACCTTAAAGAACAGCCAGTTTTCTGACCATTACTTCAGAGTCCCCCTGAGGAAATTACATAGACCACTGTCTCCCGGAAACCTCTGACTTCAGGTGTCTTGCATTTGACTTATCCGTCAGGTATTCATTGCAGAAACATGACGGGGATTGTTTAGTTTACCTCGCCATTACTAATAAGTTACTAGTTGGTGGTGATGGTAAACATGCACACATTAACAGATGTCTGCGGGTTATTTCCCAGCCAAAGTCCAGCTTATATATGTGTTCGGATGCTTTCACTGCTGTAAGTTATTTCCCAGTGCAGCAATAAATTACTGTGGCTCCATCCTAACTTTTTAGAAGCAGTGAGGCAGCAACATCACAGCGACCAGGAGATAATTTCACTTTCAAGGGCCCTTCTGTTTTTTAAGGCCACTGGTAGTAGTGTTTTATACATTCATGTCTATTGATGTAGGATAAGATTTGCTCAAAGGTGGGGGAGAACATCAAACCCGACACAGAATTAGGTAGCTCATTTCCTCCATGTGACATGGAAAGGATCGCTGCCTGAACTGTGCAGCCTCCGTCCTTGGCCCTCCCCCCTCTCCGCCGTCCCCTGCACAAGGACACTTGGAGCTGTCATAAACTCGTTCAGTTCCTCTTACCACAAACATGTGGCTGACACCCAGATATCCTTATTATTCTCCCATCCGATACTCTGGCTGACATCTCAGCATGAATGTCGAGGCATCAGCCGAAGCTCAGCCTTGACAACACTAACCTTCTGTTTCCCCAGGGAACGTGTCCCTCAATGAGACCTTATCATCACCACAGCGGTGTCAGCTTGGATGGAGAGCATCCTGGGAGTGACCCTGGGTGACAAATTGACACTGCAGCATTTGCCATTTCCGGGTTGATTCCTCCTTTACGAGATTCAGGAGATCTCACCCTGTTCTCAACAGGGAGGCATCCCAAGCGCTCAGCATCTCCCAGGCTGCAGCATCTGACTCTTTGCCGGAGCCAGTGCGCTTGCAATTACACATCTACAGCCGATTCAGAACTGGTATTCAAACTTCCCACGTTTTTCCACACCGCTCCTCGCATCTGTTCACCAGACAAGCTCCAACTTTGTGTTAGAGCTGACCTATACAGCAGAGAAAGGATCTGCTCCTTTCTGCCTCCGATATTGTCACTCAAGGCTGTTCTCTGTTCTGGTTCCCCAGTTGTGTTATGTCTCACTCTCCGTCTCCCACAGAGGCTAAATGTCCAACCTTTTACATTGCATCTGAACAATAGCTTGAGCACTTACCCCTTTTTTCTTATTTTTTTTCACCGTGTTTCCCAACACTGTAGCACAATATTTGATGTGTTGATCACAATTAAAGTCTAGCTACCAGTTTTCATCGTCGCCTTCAACAGGCCAATTGTGTATGACGTGCGTGTGGATGAACAAATGCAGTCATCAACATCTGCTGCTCAACTGGAATGTGAAATAAAACGGCATATATGTCCCAGAACAATATTCCATTAATGACGAGTGGATATACCACATGTACTTGAACGTCACGCCTCCTCTAAAGATAAAGTATCTCATCAGTGGCATTTTGTACTACAGTTATTTAAATGAGAGTCATCAGATGGCAGTCGTCATGTGGGCTCTGTGGGACAGTCTCACCTGTGGCGTTGTAACTCTGAAGGATGCCCCAGTGGTGGGGGTAGCTGGTCGTGGAGAGATGTTGTTCTGGGCTTGGGCCTGAGCTTGAGCTTGAGCTTGAGCCAAAGCCTGCTGAGGAACCATCACCAGCTGGCCTAGCTCTGTACGTACCAACACCATCCCTGAAGAACACAAGGCAACATTAATTAGAGGACACACTACAACATCATTACACTAGCTACTAATACTACTATATATTTTGACTGACCACCCGCACTGATAACCTTGTGAATGTGTCTTATAGGTGCATCACTGGACTACAGCGCCACGCGGTTGACAACATAACGTTATTAAATTAGTTTTTGAACTATCTAGACCTGGTGAGATATGGGAGCCTTTAGGAATTTGATTGAAGCCATGTTCATGAATACATTACACAGACTCTCTACTCTTTCTAAAAGATAGGATTTCACTTATTATGGGACTACGCTTGAGAAATAGCAAGTCAAGATCAAACGTTTCATTACACATTAGTTTATCTTTCCTGATTTATGGGGTTAATGGCATATTTTGATCCTACTCTCGACTATCTGACCAAAGTACTATTCTTGAAGCCGGATGACTCAGAGCAGCGTTCAAGACAAAACAGCAGAGGAGAACAATAGTCACTCTGACCACTGTCTACACTTATTACCTGGCCTTTTGACTATTTCACAGAATAGGAGTGTCTAAAGTGGTCACTACACAGTTAAATCTAAATCAGGGCTACAAATATGAGACAAATACTGACAGAACAAGAACTCTTAATATTGGCCGTCATATATGCCTACCACCCAAAGCTATTGATACGCTTAAATATTTGAACATTGTAGGGGAGTAAATCCCAAAAAAGTTTCAAACCCAAATATTATAATATTCAAGACAAACAAAACACCCCCCTGTGCTCTCCAAACTTTTTTAGAGACAGTAAAACTGTGCAGAGAGCCAGTTCTTGCAGATCTTTGTGGTGTGCAACAGGTCTCCACTCTGTAAGTTGTCATTTGTTGGACAGCAGTAACACTACACAGCATGTAAAACTGTATTTGAAACATGTGCCACATTAGACAGTCAATATATTGAAACAGTAATAGTGATATAATAGTATTTGATGTATAAATACACTGCACACATTTCAACTTAAGCTATAAGTGTGATCGAACAGATCGAATATCTTTTTCAAAATCAAGTTTCATCTCCCCTCAAGAATGAAGTTACAGACTTGAGCATTAGTCACTTTGATAAAATGCACTGCCAATGTTCATTTGGAATGCAAACTTAAACCATATCATCAGATGTGGTTTTATAATGTCTTGTGGTGTTGCCAAGGATGCCAAGTGTATGACTTTGTGCAACTCGGCTGGGCCATGCTTGAACTAAAAGCACTCACAGTAGTGCAACTATGATTAAAAGCGTGTAGTTATTGTACCTCGAGAGTAGTAACCGCACGTGGTGCATACTGTATACTAAGCGGAAGATAACCTCAGAGGCTCCCCACCACAAACCAAGGTGTGTGACACTGAGTCACGCACGCATACAACATCCTCGTACCGAAGACAGCCCAACAAAAACTGCATCACGCCGTCAAACTGAACTCAGGAGTGTCAGCACCTCCTTGCCGCTCTCGTCCCCCTCCTCCAAACCTTACCCGCTGGGATGGTAAACCCCGGGGGCAGCTGAATGGTCGTCTGCTGCTGAGGCGGTCTGACAATCAGCTGGGGGGCTACGATCCTCTGAGGTGCAGTGAGTCCAGGACGGGGCTGAGTCTGCACGGGGGTGGCCACAGCTGGCGTGGGAGAGGGAGCTGTGGGCCTTAACATACTGACAGTGGTTGTCACCGATGTGGTCTGAGTAGTACCACATACAGAGCTGGTTGACATCCCTGTGGCACCCGCAGTTGTTGTGGCAGAGCTCAGAGGGTGGCTTATTGTTGTGGTTGTTGTAGCTGCAGCTGTAGTTGTAGTCGGTGTGACAAGGGGAGAAGAAGAAGAAGAAGAAGAAGAAGAGGAAACAGTGTTTATCACAGAACTGACACTACTAGGCTGGGTTGACATTACAGCTTTGGACTGACAGTCGTCTGTTTTGGAAGCCCCGGTGTCCGTGACTGTTTTGCCGTGGTTCCCCTGAGGGGGTGGCGGGGTCACGGGTCCTATAGGTGCGCCCTGCCGGACCAAGGCCGTAACACTGGTCCCGCTGCCGTTCTGGGCTATACTGGCTACGATGTGACTCGGTAGTCTGTGCAAAGCAATGGTAGGAGTCCCCCGGTCGAGAGCGATAGCCGACTGACCTAGAGGCAGATTAGCGTTGGATACGGTGAAAGTCGAGGTGTTGATAGAGGATGTGACCGGTCGGGTGGAGTTTGGTGGAGTTGCACTGGTTTCCACAGAGCTAACGTTGTCCGCCACCGCCGTGTTGCTGTTCCTCCTCGTCGTTATAGCTGCGCCGTTCAAACTCTTTATCCGAGCCGAGGCGCTCCTCCGAGGCGTCGCTACGCGCTTCCTCGGCGTGTTCGCCTCGGTCGACGTCTCGCCCGTGCCCGGGGTAACCTTAGAGCCCCGGCTGCAGGTCGTGGTGCTGATGCTGGCCGGCGGAGACGCCAAAGTTGACACACCAGATGCAGTCAGTGTTGTGATGGATGCTCCATGTGATTGCGAGCCGCTGCTAGTGGCGTTCACAGAGGCAGCCGAAGTGGTGGAGGGCTCGCCAAAAGCAGGAGCGCAGCCCAGTGAAGGAGATGTGACAGTTTTATCCGGGCTCACGTCTTTAGAGTTGATCTCCTGGCGCATCTCAGGTTTATTACGCCGTCCTTGTTGTTGTTGTTCTAGTGTTGTGGTGCTCACTGGAGCTGGTAGCGTTTTTCCTAAGTGATGGTTAGCGGGGGCCACGGAGCCAGCGCCTCCGTTTTCGTCTGTTTTTCCCACTGGGTTGCTTTGCCCTGCAAGCTGAGACTCCAACGAGCCCACTAGGTCGCTCACAGCTTTTTCATCCACCTCTGAAAAGAGCATATCTTCCAGGGGGTCGGAGGCGCCCGCCATCTCTGATCACAGATAGCTCTTATATATTTATATATATAAATATATATATATATTTTACAATGCGCCTGCGTGTTACTATGCATTGTGGGAATGAATCTGACGTCATTAAATGAAGGGGGGCAACCTGGCTGTATTTTTCATATATTTTATTGAAGGCTAATTCAAGGGAAGTATAAAAACACAGCTCGTCAGCTGTTTAAGTACCGTGTTGTTACATAACCATCGGCCACTTTAAAAGATGTTACACCTGGGAGATACTCCTCAGCCACTTATATATCAGTTTTACAATATTTAGAAACATGGTTCGTGATTATGCATTGAACAAAAATATCCTCTATCGTTTCTTATTTTTTTCTTTCTACATCTAAAAGGTATCCTCGAATAATGTTGGGGGAAGGGTGAGGAACCGTAATCTCGTCTAATATCGCGATACAAGAGAATGGCTGAATCTCAAATCTTTGTGAAGCATCCTCCCACACACTGACTTATTTTCTTCCTTTAAGAAATATTCTTAAGAGTAAACTAAACTCCGTGTTCAGTGATTGTGTGTATACAAGTCCCCGTGTTTAATCAAATTACAGGTTTGTATTAATGCGTAACGGAAACAGTGGACAGGACGAGGACGCTTGTTTATAAGAATAAGCCGCCACCTTTCTCCCAGCATCCTTTGCGGCGGGGAAGGAAAATGAAAACGGCCATGTCGTGGTAGAAACCAGACGTGGAGGAACCGAGTCTGATTCACGGAGTTGCTTACTCTTTCATGTGACGCGGCTTTGAAACAACAGCTCTGAAAACAACACGCTCGACCTCTCGTTTGACAGCAAATATATTCCTTGGAAGTAAGTGGTTCAGTAGAAGCAGAGGGCAAACATGAGCGGAGGAGGGACGCCGTACATTGGGAGCAAAATTAGCCTCGTCTCAAAGGCCGAGATCCGCTATGAAGGAATTCTGTACACCATTGACACAGAAAACTCGACAGTAGCTCTTGCTAAAGGTAAGTTAAGTCACCAGGAGGTGCATTACAACACTCAAAGGGCTACGGGTTGGCATGGGGCGACGGGGAACCGCATTTGTTTTCTGCGTAGTTGGTTGTGTTAGCTAGCTTCATGTTAGCCAGCGCAAAGCTAAGTGGAGCAGGAGTTAAGGCTCCTTTGTTTATGTTGTATTTGGGTTCACGTTGAATGCAAAGCAAAAAGTGGCCGAGAAAAAAAATCTAAATGCCTCATTAGAAGTAGACACATCTCTTATTGAAGTTCCAGTCCGGACTTATTAGTTATTTGAATTACATTGAAATTTTTATTTTGGCAATTTGGTCTTTTTTTTTTTAATTAGTGATAATAATCAAAGTCCTGTAGACTAGACCAACTATGTAAGTTTGACGTGCAAATCAAGTCTGGAAAAAGAATTTAACTATTATCTAACGGATTCTGTTGAATTAACCTGTTTGTCTGTTGATGAGCATCTTCTTTCATTGTAAAACAATGAAATGAAATGCATTTTAAAAATATATCCATTTGTTTTAATTATACATACACAAAAGCATGACTGTGACTGGAAGTTATTTGAACAGAGTAAAGGTCTGACCATTATTGCAGAGGTGTACCTTGCCGTCATAGTGTGAGATCGTTTTGATCATCTTGTGAATTTCCCCAACAGTTCGCTCTTTTGGCACTGAAGACCGTCCCACTGACAGACCTATTCCACCTCGGGAGGAAGTGTTTGAGTACATCATCTTCCGAGGCAGCGATATTAAAGACCTAACCGTCTGTGAGCCACCCAAAGCTACCAGCAGCCTGCCTCAAGACCCTGCCATAGTTCAAGTGAGTGAACTTGTGTTATTTCTTACGACTAAAAACCCGCCTGACTACGTAGCATTTTGTTGTGTATTCTATGTACAAACCATAGGACATTTTGATGTTTCCTGTTCTTGGAAAATCTTCTTCTCTGAGTCCTGGTTCTCCGTGAACAGTGATGGCTTAAATAGGACGTCATTAACGTTATTAGTCACACCTGGTCATGACCTTTGCCAAACGTGATCACTTTTATTTATCACAGCTTTGCAAGAAAATTACGTAATGGAGGCCAAACAAATATCTGCATCCCTATTAAATATGAAATGAATGAAAAACACACGGGTAAAAAAAAAATGCTGGAAGTCTCACAATTATAGATTTGAGTCAAAATGTTTTTACGTCTTGAATATTTGGAAGTGATGATTTAAACCACGAAAACAAATTAACCAAAATGCTTTAACATTAGAACAATGCTCTCATCACCTGCTCAGCTTCATTCACACATTGTTCATGACGTCCATTTGGACTTGTCTCAGCACTTAAAAATATTCATAAGCCAGCGTGCACAATCCTAAAGCAATAAGAGTGTCCGACCTTAATACAATGCAAATGATGATTAGTGTCGTTAATGTCACATGTGATTATTATGACAGAAGTATTTTAAGTAAGTATTTCAATCAGTTGCAGAGAAGCACACATTGCACAGCGGGGCCTAGTTGGACACATTTTTTTACTAGAACATGAGTTTGGTAACACTCAAGTCATGATTTGATGATTTGAGCCGTGAATGAAATAGTTATGCATCCAGTTGCAGTCAGAGCCATTTTGTTATATGCAAATTAAACACCACATGTATAATTAAACATCCGCTCCGCACATTTTAGATTATTCAGTTATTACAGTAAATATATTTATAAAGCTTATCACACATTTTCCTAATTTTGTTGTACCACTGACAACATTACAATGACAGTCGCAGCTTGTATTGTCTTTCTCCACATGACTTAAATTAATTGGTCAAAAATACATTTTTATTTTCCATTTTTTTTTTAAACATGTAAATTTCAATGGTATTTTAATTGTCGGTGTCGTCATGTTTCATCACCTGTGTTTCTATTTAATTTTCCAGTCATCAATTGGATCCAAAAATGCTTCAGCCCCCCCATCATTCCAGCCTCCTGGACCCTATGCTCCGTTCAGCAGGCCCCCTGTCCCGTCATACAACCAGTTTGGAGCGACACCTCTTGGAGCTCAGGAGTTTGGATCTGCTGGAGCAGGAGGTGAGTAGCAGTGATAGTTGTTGAAAATAAGTGAAGCCATATAGTAGACGGACACCACATTGATTCACATAAGGCATCAATGAGTCCCACACAAGTTGTAGTATAAACTTAAGTTGTGATAAATCTCAGAAGGAACAAGCAGCTTATGTGACAAGACACGCTCACTTTTATAGTCTCTTTATCTTAAATTTGCCACCGTGGTCCATCCAATATTCTCTGTTGTCGCTTCACAAATGATTGAACAGTTTTCAAACAACATATGTTGTTTTTGCAACATATGTCTTTCAATCTCATTTGGAGGAACACGTGATTCCTGCTCATTTAACTAGAGCACAGCTGCATGTTGCCCTTTTGGTTTCCTCCTACACAATGTGAACTGAGACGAGTGTAGAGCCCATTTCTAATAGACTGTTCTTTAGATGTGCTTAAATGAAAAGGCATTTGTGATGTCACTTGTCTGGTATATTATAAACAAAGAGTCATGTTTCTGACTTTGTTGTAGTTAAATGTTCATTTTCAAGTTGTCCAAAGCTGTAGATCTTTGGTTGTGACACTTGTCAATCACTGTAACAGTGTAACTGTTGCGTAACTAGTGCATTGATACCAGCTACTTTCAGTACTGTTTTAACGAAAATAACCCGGTTTCTGTTTGACTTTGCTCTTATTTGCAGGTCGCTCTAGTCCCAAGCTGGACTCTTTAACCAAAGGTCCCACCGTGGAGCAGGCAGTGCAGGCTTCACAGTCGGCTGCCTCAGCTCCACCTGCACCCATAGGACAGAGGGCTCAGACAAGCGCTGCAACTCCCAGGACCACCAGCACGGCCACTGTTAGCCAGAGGCCCCCGGACCTCCTGGAGCAGAGAAAAGGTAAAGACAAGCCGTGTGTGGTCAGTGTTCATCTTTAAATTCATTCAACTTAACTTAATCTGTAGGAGTTTCCAGAGCAACACAAACCTTTAGAGGTTCAGCTTGTGTTTAGTATATTTAACAAACACATAGAATACAGTTTACAACTGAACACACTTGTTTTTGAAGGCCAAGTTACTTGTGTTTTTATTAGCAGTGAACTTGAAGTTAAACTGATGGCAAATGTTGTCTTTTTCTGTTCAGCTCCTGAGGTCCAGAAAGTGCCACAGCCAGACAATGAACATGCTCTTGAAAACCGGGATCCCAACAAGCGCCAGTTTTGTACGTTTTTATATATATATATATATATATATATATATATATATACACCTTCAGTTAATAATGCCATCACATTCATACATCTGTTTTCTGCTGGCATTATCCCTTCCTTTTTTCTCTCTGTTTTTTTTACTATGAGGTCAACAGTGACGGCACAGACCATGGTTTAATTTTTCTCGTTCTCTCTCAGATGGTGTCCAGTCTACCCGCCGTGGTCGGGGAAGAGGAAACCGCAGCAGAGGCAAAGTGAATGTGCGCAGGGATGGCACCATGAAATTCGACGAAGACTTTGACTTTGAAACTGCCAACGCTCAGTTTCACAAAGACGAGATTGACAAGGAGCTCCAGAACAAGCTCAAACTGAGAGGTACCGCTTTAACGCACTACAGACTGAAACGTTTCATATCCAAAACAACTGTGCCCCATATCCAGAAAATAATGAGCAAACTGGATTGAAAGAGGATGCAATAATATGTTTGAATTACATAACTAGGGTCAGATTATGGATGGGAGGAATGAGGAAATTTTCCCTTTATGGCTGCGTTTAGATAATCAGTCGTTGTGTTGTGGCAGTAAAGTAGATTTTATGTCAGTAGTGTATTTAGTTTCAGACACAAGACAAATATGCCAAGTGTTTGACACTTTCCCATAATGTAAAAGCTTTTAGGTGTATTAGGATTATTTTTAGATGAATTTAAAACACTGTTAATGCTTCCGATTTTAAGATGTGTCGTGTTTTCTTTTTCTTTTTCTTCGAAATTTCTGTCACAGATGACAAAACTGAAAAGGCACTGAACGGGGAGGAGAGTGCAGACTCGGAGCATCCCGCCCCTGAGGGGACCACTGAGGAGGAGGAGGCTGTGATAAACTCCTGCTACTATGACAAGTCCAAGTCCTTCTTTGATAACCTGTCCTGTGATGATTTAAGGTACCAGACTATGTTCACACTGTCCATGTTGTTGTCATTAGTTTTGTCTGTTCTTATAACGAGGTGACGCACTGATGGTTTCAATGCATCAGAAACATTCAGTTTAGCTACGTGGCCGTCAGTGTTTCCCCAGGTGATGTGCACTCAATTGCCAAAACATTAGGTACACCAGTGAAAATATACAAGTCCTGCACTAAATCTTCATCACTGTAAAAATGTTCAGTTCATGTTGAAGCAGTAATAATTTAACCGTATGATCATTCTGGAGAGTTTGTCTTCTTTAGTTTCACACACTGACTAGAATGAAATAGTCAGTATTTAAATAATAGAAACATGTTCCAGTATAACACAATATAATCCAATAATTCTGCAAACCACAGCCTTCACAATGGAGACATGAGTTGAATAAACAGATCTGTTATTTAAAATAAACCCTCAATACTTTAACTTTCAGGAAGATTTGATTTAGTGCAGGACTGTTAAAATTTCTGAAAATGCACCTAATGTAAAGTGTACCTAATGCACTGGAGGACGAGTGTCTGTGCTGCAAAAATCTGATGCCTCTGATTGTGTTTTTTGTCAACCTGAGCATGTGAGTTGTACTCGATGAATAACACTGACACACTTTTGTTTTTATCTTTTAAAGTAAAACGGGTGAAAGAGGATTTTCAAGGTAAGTCACATATTTGTTTTTGCTGTGTAGAATAACAAGGATGCAAACACTACTAAATTAATTGTGTTTGCAGGTGTGATTTTAGTTTTTGTAGTTCTTTCTGATCCTGAGATAAATTTGTAATTTTACAGCCAAAATTTCCACGTTTTCTTGCCTCCATGTGTCATTTGTTTTTTAGTCTAAACGCTGGATCTCCTTGTGTGTTTGTGTGTGTCAGGGATCGAAGGCCAACCTGGGCTGAGGAGAGACGAATGAACGCCGAGACCTTTGGCATCCCCCTGAGGCACAACAGAGGAAGAGGAGGTTTCCGCGGCCGAGGCTTCATGGGACCCCGCGGAGGCCGGGGCCGGTCATCGAGCAGAGGCTCCTTCGGGCCCCCCCGGAACCCACCCCCCGGCTTCAGAGGCGGATTCAGAGGCGGCAGAGGAGGACGGGATTTCTCTGATTTCGAATACAGGGTAAATCTAATCGGCCTCATGAGCTCAGGTGTCGCGTATCGTTAAAGAGAAAGTGATTTTTAACCTCTGTTGTTGGTATTTTTCAGAAGGATAACAAGGTGGCTGCATAGTAACGCAGCAACAGGTCCACAAAGAATTGTAGCTACTTGTCAAGAAATTTTCTTTGGTCTCAACATTTGACAGAAGAATGAAGACATCCTGTCAGTCACCAGCACCACGGACTTCTTCAGAGGGAACATCACTCTCCACTTGAGAATGACTTCTGTTTTGTTTGTTGTTGTTGTTTTGTTTTGTTTTATTGCCCCAGATGTTTTGTTTGAACCAGTCACCAGATGGACTTGAACACATGTAAATACCTTGTTTTTGGAGAAATTCAGTACTTTTGCATCAAGTTAATTTCTTACTGAAATTGTCTTTGATATAGGAAGCTGTGTGCAGGAAGCCCTCTTATACTGTGAGTGGATCACGCTTAATGTGATCGCTAGCTTTATCTTTTTGCCCCCGTTTTTGATATATGTTGCCACCAAAATTCACAGAACGGACTGTTGCACCATAATTCTCTTCAGGCTTTGGTTGGTTACCAGTGTTCAGTGTTTTTTTTGTTTTTTCTCCCCCATCCATTATAAGTTTTCATTCATTCTCCTTAAAGTCGTAAAATTGAATCCAGAAACAACCGTTCTAAATAATGAATGTATTATCTCGCTCATCTTTTTGTTACTGCCCCTCCGACTGTTGTTGCCCACCAAACAAACTCGCCTCTAGTTTTTAGAGATGTACTTAGGAGATGTAGTGAATTCCTTTGGGTCGTTGTGTTCCTGCTCTAGGTTTGCCGTAGCCGGACTCTGGTGGCCTGTTGATGAGGGCAGGCCACCAGTGAGAGCCGGTCATTGGACTGATTTTTGTTTTACAGCATTAGCCTTAGAAGAATTTGTTGACTGGACATGTTTACATAGTTGAATACTAAACTAAAGCATTCTTGTGGTTGTGCGCGTGAGAACGGCGTCCGCTATTGGTATCATTAAGAAAGGAAACCCATAACATGTTAGATGTCGATGCTCTGCTATTTTGCCAAAAAAGAATAGGTGAGCGTTTGGTTGGGCTGAATTATGTGTTGGATCATTTCAGTGCATTTCTGTGTCCCGAACAAACTGAGCCGTCTGTTAAAGCTCTTTCTTTTGTCTGACAGTAGCATCATCTACTGTGTTGTGGTTTTTTTGTTGTTGTTTTTTTTTTTTTTGCTCAAGCTTCTCGGTTTCTAGTTTTGCAGGGATTGGTTACTGGATATGGCGAATCGTGTAAATGGATTAGATGATGTCTTGAAGCATAAGTTCATGCCAGCGTTTCTGATAAATATCAGCCCTCTGGCTCATTTGCCACTCTCCTTGTTGCTTTGTTGTTAATGTAATTGTTCTCTGGAGTAAAATTTCTTCTTTTTTTTTTTTTTTAACTGATTTGCGGACAAAGGGACAAGAACTGGATGTGGTGCCAGTGTGTGGGGGAGGTGGGGTATATTTTTTTCTTTCTGGCTCAGAGTTATTAGTGCTTTAGGGAGTGCCTTCAGAGTGGATCATTTTTACAGCTCTCCCTTTAACTTGAAGGTTGACTTTTGACAGGAGAATTGATAGCACTACAAGGTGAAAACTAGATGCTTTTTTTTTTTTTTTTTTTGTAGCTGTGGTTGTTTAGAACAAGAGCAGCCCAGTTCATAACTCGCTGTCTAACCAGACGACGCGCAGGCAGCTGATCACTGCAGGGTAGCTGTAGGAACCATCACTTTCTATGGGCTTTTGCAGTACCAGTCAAATTGAATATGGGACTAAATGTATTATTGAATTACTCAAAACTGACAAGTTTTCATATGTTTGCTACTCCTTCCAATCACTGGAAATGTAAACCAGGAAATTTTTTCTTGAATATTGGCAAAGTTGAGTTTTTACGTAAAAAATAAAGAGTTGTTCAATTTATATGTCTGCCACTGTCTTTAATCCACACGTGTCACATTTTTCACATAAAAACACAAACTGTGATTTCTGCCTCCTTGAGTCTGAACTTTAATCAGAATACTTTATTAATCGATACAGGAAGTAGTTTTGTTGCCGTTGCTCCTATAAAGTTACAGTTTCAAGGTGACAGTCAAATACAAACAGGATAAAGCAGTTTAAGAAAAATATAAAGAATAAAAATTAAAAAAAGCTGCAGGTTGCAGCCACACATTCTGTGGTCTTCCAGTGAGGTAGTCAGCGATCCAGGACACCAGGGGGACATCGACCTTTACAGCGTTGATCTTCTCACCCAGAAGAGTCGGACTAATGGTGTTAAAAGCACCGGAGAAGTCAAAGAATGAGACCCTCACAGTGCTGTAGCCGGTGTATCCAGGTGAGCAGGAGAATGACGGCATCCTCAACTCCCAGGCGTTATAACAGGAAAGGCACTGACATTTTCTGGTTGGTATTCGGTCACAATCTCAAAAATATAACAAGCGAGGTCAGAAGACATCATTATAAATGCATCTGTAAATGTGAGAAAAGACAAATGACTTCCTGCAGTTCTTAAGAAAAACTAAAGATACCAAATAAATTTGACCAATATAGACTCTACAGTCCTATCAGGTGTGACAGATCTGATCTGACTGCAAATGTGACTTTTGGATCAACATATACGCTGATAGAGGAAGAGAATAGAGGTAACAATAGTTCTGATCATTTTAACCACTTGTCCTCTGGAGGGCCTGTCCCAGCTGCCATTAGATAAGAGGGTACACCCTGGACAGGTTTCAGTCTATCACAGAGAGACAGACAACCATTTACATTCACTCGCACACCTACGACGATGTTAGAATCATAACTTAAACTAACAAGCATGTGACTGTGAGCCAGAGAACGAACACAAGGTACGGGAACAAAGTCTTCTCTTGCAATCAAAAAGAAAGAACAGTGTCAAGAAGAACACATACTACAGGGGCCACCTTTTTTCTTTTTTGGTAAATAAATATTCAACAGAAAAATGACTATAGCACATGGGACAAAATGGAACCTGCTATTTTGTATATATACACTGTTTCCAAATCAGTGTGCATAGTCTAGTATTGCAGTCAAGAGATAAATCAAGTTGTCTTGAGAGCTCCTCACCCCGTCCTCCAATCTCCATCAGTAAAGTCCCTCTGGTATCAAGGATGACAAATAGACCCAGGATAAAGACATTTAAAAGATTTTTATCTGAAATAAAGTGTTGGGGAAAGTTTCTTTTTTTTTTACCTGAAGGTGTCATAAGTGAACATCACAAGTGAGAGTCCAATGCTGGCTGAAACTGAGCCCTACGCCGACCATTAATTGAATAAAACAAGGCAGAATACAATATAATATATATCATCAAATTGTAATTAAGAACACACTAGTCCTAAATTTAGTCAATAATATTGTAGCTACCACCTCTGCGTTGTTACGCCGCAAGTGTCCACGAGATGGCAGTAACACCGCAACAACCACACGACCCCTCTAATAATCCTCCGACGAAGAAGACGAAGGCGGAAGGCAAACAAAAAAGAAGATCAAGAAGAAGAAGCCGCCCTTCTGTGCAGACACAAACAAATAACTGAAGCTACTTACAATATGTCGATTGTTTTTGTGCCAAAGAAACTACGAGGAAAGGCGAAAATCAACCAGGAGACGATACAGAGGGTAATACACTAGTAAATTACATTTAGGAAGCTGGTAACTCGATGTTAGCTCAGAGATTTCTACACTAGCATTAGCGTTTAGCACAATTTAATTTATTTATTTCACCTTTATTTATCCGGGCGAGTCACCTGAGGACAAGTCCCCACATACAATGACCTGAGCCAGAGGCAACAAACAATACGTTGAACAAACAAAACAAAATAAAACAACATTTATTGAGTACTTTTCTCCAATAACTGATTATGCTCATGTTTTAGCTTTAGTGTTTTAGACGATTGATAACGCCTATCCAAGTTTAGATTGTATTGTTTTGTTTGTTAAACACAATATTAGCTAAGACGTTTTGTTTTTTGACGTTTTGTTTTTTTCTCCTCCCAGCTGCTGGATGAAAACGACCAGTTAGTAAGATGCATCACTGAATACATGCAGAAAGGACGAGCAGTGGAGTGTGTACAGTAAGTTCAGAGACCCGCAGTGTCCTGCCACTGATGTAACTCACTGCTGTGATGTGATGTGATGTGTGTGTGTCTCACCTGGTCGGTATTTCAACTTCTCCAACAGATACCAGCAGATCCTGCACCGCAACATCGTCTATCTGGCAACCATAGCCGACGCCTCCCCCGACAACATACCTCCCTCTTCAAGTGTAAAGACAAGCCACACGTTGCATGACTCACCACTGTAAGAATGGTGTTCCAAATAGAAGTGGCGCATTTTTTTCCCTAACACTGTGTTATTGTCTGTCTCCAGTCTACATCTAGTGACACTTCGGCACCAACACCGGCCATGAGTGGGCGTGAAGGGACGCGATGATTGCACCTCCCGTGGGTGCATTTTGGATGGGGCGTGTGCTCTGTGACATTATTGAGAATGATTCTATAGCACAAGGTGATGTATTTATTGTTTTGTTAATACAGTAACGTGATCCTTTCAGGGGTCACGGTTGCAGTGTAGTGTTGGATGTTTATGTACAAATAGAGACTGTATTATCCACCACAATGTGGTTTGTCATTCACAGTAAAGTACATTAAAACACTTTTTATACTTTTGTTATAAGTCGTGAGTGTTTATTTCTGAATTACGTCCGTGCTGTGTAAATGCACAAGTTGTCTCTTTGATTTCAACAAGAAATTACAATGGAAAGTGTGTAACTTTTCAGAAAGAATTACACAAACAGCGTTTGAAATTGCTAGTCATTTTTATTCGTTTTTTGCATTGCTGGTACACTTGGAAAGATTCAGTTGCCAGGTCAAGAGAACAATAAGCAACATAAGCCAAGCTGTCCCCCTTCATATCTTCTATCAGGGCAACACGTTTTTATTATTTACTTTTTTTTTTCCTTTTTCTGTTTTTTTTTCAATATTCTGTAGAAGCCACTAGTAAACCATTTGACACAGCGGAGAAGCTAACAGTTACAGTCCAAGGTCTGTAATGATGTCTTAAAAAAGGCTGCAACAGTTAGGGAGATAACACAGACAAAAAAAAGCAACAAACCCTATATCTTGATTGTGCAAAGCACATTAACTATAAAAAGATATATATTTATATGTATATACAGCAAACAATTCTCTGTAAACATGTTAAGTATGTTAGTTTTCTGAAAACATGGTGTCATTTCATAAATACAGGCAACATTGGCATCCGCAAACATCACAAAAAGATAACATTCTGGGCTTTTAAATACAGCCCATTGCCATAGAAACCGAAGAAACAAGGGCTCGAGAAAAAAAAACAAACAAAAAAAAAAACACCCTCATCACACAATGTTTTAGTGTTTAGCATGGCATATTTGGTAACCTTTATAGATAGATGGTGTAGTCCAAGTCTGTAGGAAAAAAATGTGCTTTTTCACATATTGGGAGGTGGAAAATAATGTTTTATGTAATATGTCTACAAGAATACTAACATACAGTAATGGTATAACATGTAAGAAAATACAAAAATAAGATTAATACTGTCAATAATTGTACACGAAAAATATTGTATTATTAAACAGAGGAAAAGTTAGGTTTCAGGGAGTTAGTGTCAATTTGGATCAAACAACTGCCAATAAGAGAGGAGGGGAAGAAGTTCCTGATGCTCTCAACTAGAAGGGCGTGTAACTTCACGTTTCTCACTAATCTCACACCGCCTCTCATCTCTTCAGCACCATTCGTCTTCTGAACAACGCTTTGGTTGGAAATAATGTTCTGCAAGTGCTATCAATACCAACATGGCACATAGTTACTGCGATAATTCTTAACTCTGGTCAGTTGTTGAAAAAGTAGTGTATTTCTCTCAAATTACACCTCTGCTGTGACTTACTATATTTATGCTGAGCCTGCTCAAAGCTTCTTAATAAAAAGAACTAAATATTTATATTTCAACTTCAGTATTTTACAAGCTATGAAACAGTAGATGGTAGCTGTATTCTGGGTCATCTTGCATGAGATTTGGCAGTTACAGCTATGTAGACACAGTATACTTATTATGGGCAAGATGAGAGCGTTTCAAGCCCCTGCCCCATTGTGATCCCCCCTCCTTTAGACACACACACACACACACATACATACATACACACACACACGCGCACACACACACACACGTTCAGCTGCAGAAGCAAGTGGGTGACGGCCGTGCACGTCTCCAGCTCTTGTCTGAGGAGACGTCAGCTCAACAGACAGAGAAACGACCACTAGACTACCTGCTGCCAGCGTGACGCATGCACCCCTCGTAGTTAAAACATGGCAGTTCAAAAAACTTCAAAATACATCTCTTCTTCAAATGGGGGGTGTTTGACATGGAAAAATATAGATACAAAAATGTCGAGCCAGTGTGTGTACTTAGCGTTGCCTCTGAGGCTTTGAAATCTTCCAATTCAGTGGGCGTGGACTGAAATGGCCGTTGCTGGACCCACTCAGTGGCTCATGTAACGGAGCTGCAGGTCCCTCCGTGGCACTTCACCGTCAACTTGCTCCACGTTAGACGGTCATCAGTACTGGTGAAGGTAGGAGGGCCTGTGCTCGTGTTTGAGGGGGAAGGATTTAAAGCCCTTGGTCATGGGTTTATGTTGCTGCTGCTGCTGCTGTTGTTGTTGTTGTTGTTGTTGTTGTTGTTGTTGTTGTTGCTGCTGCTGCTGCTGCTGGGTGAAGGGAAAACCAGAGGAGATGCCCGTGGAGGGGGTGCAGTCACCGGCAGTGGACCACACAGGAGACTGCAGCATCTGCATGGAGTCGCTCCACTGGGAAGATGGAGGGATGTTCATCTGGTACAAGGAAGAGCTGGGATTGGGCATGGTGTTGGTGTGGGTGTGGGTGTGGGTGGAGTGCTGCCACGGCGCTTTGGGGGGCCAGGTTTTAGTTTTGCTGTCCTGTGGAGCAAATGATAAAAGTCAATGTGCAATGAAAAGACACAAAAATTCAAAAAAAAAAAAAAAAATCAAGAGCGTTTTGTTGTAAACAAATTCAACTCGATGATTGTGCATGACTAAAGCACGGCCAAATGATTTGTTTAGCCCCGAGGACAGAGCGGTTCGAGATCAACTTTCCTTCACTAAAGAATCGTGGTGCCTTTTTTTAAAGCTAGAAAAATAAATCGGGATTTTTGATTTCACTGATACTTTACCTGGTTGTCATCGCTGATGTGGTGGAGAGGAGGCGAAGGCAGCGTGCACACTTCCGGCTCGCCACAGCTGTGTTTTCTGAGGACACAGAAATTGACACTGAATCCTCGCTGGCGCCAGAAGCAGAGTTATTTCTCAGATAATGAGCATGACGGCAAATCCTCCACGCATCCATCCGGGAACCGTTTACGCAGATAAAATACTCCCTATTCACTGGTGTGTGATAACAAATTTCAGCTAACCGTAAGTGTGAGTTATACTTGCCTCCTTTGTTTGACCGCCGCTACGAGGTCTGGCCCAGAAAACATGGAGAACAGGCTGTCACCGTTGGCTGAGGAAGTCTCATCACTGGAGCTGGCAGAGTCGCCCTGATTGGCCGACCAGCTGCTGTTCACGGCCTCACTGAGGACACGAGGAGAGGAGGTTTAAGCGGCCCGTCCTTTATGCTCTCAACAGGGAGGTATTCAAAGGTATGACAGCACCAAATTTACCCGACGATGCCTAAACATTAACAGCACTGAAAAGTTTTGCCATGATCAGTGGGGCAAAAGGGACGTAGCTGAATACAGCTGAAAAGTTTAGAGGTGTGCATAACTGTATTCTCCTGGTTCCAGTTTAATGTAAAAGCTGTGACTATTTAGTTCTGCCTGCCTCCCCGTATTAGTCTCTAAGCAGGACGGAGTCTCACATTAACATGGAAAATGTCAACAGCGTCTTGTAAAGATTTATTGAGAACCCCAAATAAAACCATTGCTCCTCAGTTATCAGCAAAAACATAAATGTTTTGTTTAAAGGAGATGTCGGCAGCGTGAGTGCGAGCTCCTCAGACAGATTATTCCAGAGCTTAGGTGTCCTCAGCACAAAAAAAAAACATGACCTGCTCTAGTCTTAACACACAGGAACAGTCAGCAGCTGCTTATCTGGAGACACTGCGCACACCTTGGCAGCAGGAGAGCAAATCTGAGCTCGAATCTGGAGCCTGGCCACGGGGGAGCCTCAAAAGTAGTCGGTAAAAATCTTAAAATCCCTAGCCCGTGTGGTGTTGCTAAAAGTGGAGCAATGTGTTGTGTTTTCTTGGTTTCAATACATCGTGAAACGTTGCATCACGTTCATTTATCTCATTTCCAAAGCGAAGCCTAATGCTGAGAGTGGAAGAGCTAGACTGATGTGTAGACAACACATTATAGATTTTATGTTGAAACATTTATCTGAATGAACCATGTGCACAGTGTCATCTCACTGATAAAACGACACTGTGTGGTGTAGTAAGTTGAGGGACACACGTCGGATGCCATGTTTGGACGCCTACCCCTCACTGTAGTACTCCGGGTGGGACCAGGTCCTGTGCTGCTCGTCGGGCATTGGCCAGTTGCTGCGAGTGTTGCTGGGGCGACGGATGTGCTGCACCTGCCGTTTCTGCTGCATGGCCTGACTGACGCCGGCGACGTAACGTGCAAACTCTGGGTCGGAGCCAACTGCGCATGGACGGGACAGGATAAACACAACTGTGAGTTTTCTGGCGCCCTCAGCTTTTCTCTTTCGCTCCCTGGAGCTCAATCCGTTTAGCCAGACTGTCTACCGCAGCAGAAAAATTACAATGGCTGTAAGTCAGCGCTGCACAATGGGCCTCGGCTGCAATCAAAAGAGTCTGCTGCACTGTAAAAATAGAAACTGACACAAGCTAAATTCAGCATAAATTGTGCACAAGGCCACATGCGGGGGAAAACAGCCGCTCATCCTAGCTGACCTACATTAATTACAACAGTCTGACTGACAGGTTACAAGATGACATATAAGCACTGATAAAGTGCATCAATACATTTGCTACGTGAACTGTACCGTAAGGGCAGTTAGCATATTTTTTCCACAAGGTACTGAATGTGCAGAGTGAAGCCTGACACTTTACAGTCCAGTCATCATACTGCTTTATTTTAATGTACCGATAATATGTGCCATGATAATAATCTTTCAAGGAGAAATTTCGTATGTCAGCTGGAAACCCATGTTAAGAATCCTGCCTAATGTTTTCATTAACATTAGTCTCCTTGTATCTAACTAATAACTGTAATACTGGGAGTCATTTGCTAAGCTTTTGCAGTGTCTCCTGATGGCTGCAGGAGTTGTAACCCAAAATGAATCTGATTTAATAATATAATTTCATTTGTCAACAACGTTTCAACCATTATCCCATTTCTTTATGGCAGAACTGTGTCTTTGTGTTAGCGGCCTGTTATTTTCGAGGCCGAGACCTATCTTAAAATAAAAGCTGAGCCACTACGGAAAAATCTAATGGAAAGTTTGAGCTCCGCGCCGGGCTACAGAATGAAATCATTCTTCGCTCCAACAATGGATCTTTTGTGGGTCTTCTGATTGGTCTGCTGACCACCAACCACAATAGATACCCGGGGCTCCATTCCTGCAGAAAATCGCGAGCGATAACGTGCAGGTGAGACGGCGAACGTCAGAGGCCGTGGCAACGTTTGCAGTCCTTACGCCAGATTTCAGTTTGGACCCACAGTTGTCAACTGTATGTTGTTGTTTTTTTATAAAAAACAACAAATTTGCATTTCAGTACGAGATAAATCTACAACTTTCAATGTTTTTCTACTCGAATGAACCTGGGAATCCCCTGTTTGTCAAACCTAGCAAGAGTAACATTGAAAGTCGGGACTTGACACGGTCAGCAGACCAATCAGAAGTCAATTAAAGGACCTGTTATACAAGAGGCTGATTCAACTGCTTACATTTGGTTTTAGAATCAACCTATACAGGACCTGTTGAAAAGGAGGGTGGGTCTTACCTGCTGGATCAAAGGGCAGTGTATCTCCCAGGACTCCAAACACCCCCTCGCTCTGGTCCCTGTTTGGCCAAGTGTTGTTGCGGGGCCCCTGTGGCTTCTGACCCAGCATCTCTGACATGACGCTGTCCATGTAGGTGCTGACCAGGCCCAGGCTGTACAGGTCCGAGCTCAAATCTGGCAGCCCAGGGGATCCCCACTGGCCGATGGGACCCAGGGGAGACAGCCCGGCCGGGGGGCCTTGCGGCGGGGCCTGCTGTCCGGAAGTGCCGAGCCACTTGCTTGTTACTCTCTGCTGTGGCAGGACCTGGGGTGGGGTCTGCTGGGGAGGAAGCTGGGGAGGAGGTGCCTGCTGCTGAGTGATGGGCTGCAGGAGGTGCTGGTAGTACTGCAAGGCTTGCGGGGAGGGCTGCTGAGGCGGAGGAGGAGGGGGCTGCTGCTGCTGCTGCTGCTGCTGCTGCTGTGGCTGCTGTTGCTGAGGAGGAGGCGGCTGTGGCTGAGGCTGCTGCTTCTGCACTGATGGTGCAGGCTGGGGCTGAGGCTGGGCTTGAGGCAGGGTCTGAGCTGGGGGCTGGAGGGCGTTGTGAGAAATGGACTGCGAGGCTGGCGGAGGACCGCTCGGGGGCTTCAGCTCGGCGGGATTAGCAGAAGCAACGGAGTTCCTCCTCTTGACCAGGGGGGAGGCCTGCTGGGATTTGCCCATGTTGAATCCTGAGAGAAAGTCGATGACATCCTGCATCTCTTGGTCAGTGGGCAGGTTCATCCCCTGGTCTTCACACACGGAGCCATTGGCCAGATGGTTTTGCTGGGCAGGGTCAGAGGCGCAAGACAGGCTGCTCATCTGCAGGATGCTCTGCAGCCTCCCGTCACTGTGGCCCAGGCTCTTGGCCTTGTCTTCAGAGCTACTGGACGTCAGCATGCTGCGAGATGGAGTGCTAGGGATGGAATAGCTGCCTCCACTATTTGAGCTGGATGAGACTTTCTTGGTGAACTTGGAAGTCAGCTTGGATATCGTTTTGGGTAATCCACTGGAGGTCTTGGAGCTGGTTCCTGGTTGCAGGTCCGTCGGGCTGCAGTAGTCCGGACTTTCACGCTGCAGCTGTAACTGAATGGTGGGCAAGGCTTGCTCTCTTTGGTGGATGGGAGAAACACAAGCAGTTGATTACGCAGTGTTAAAAGTAATTAAAGACAGCTAGGTAAACGGTACAAATCTCACTTTAATGGAAGTTACAGACGTTAAACCATTATTATTTAACATCCACTCACTTTCTCTCCTTCCACCTGTTGATGTCAAACACTGCTGTGTAAAGTACATCTACCAGACCAAGTGTCTTCTCCGGGTCCAAACTCCGCTGGAGCAAGGACATAGTGGCTGGGTCCTCCTTCAGACACCTGGACACATAAACACCCGCCACAGAAAGCATGAACTACAAACTCAACATCTCACACTTTCAATGCAATATCCATAATAGCTGTGTATTTACGAAAGTCGATGAATAAAAATAGACATAAACAGCCCATTAAAAATTCACCCTGTATTTGTCCACACAGTAGTTTCTAGTGTTGTTTACACTCCTGCAGTTACTGCTTTTAGCCAGTCGTGAGTAATGACAATAAAATCTAATAATACAGACGCAAGACGCAGACCAGACACACAAAATGTTTATTTTTCGAGATGCGGTGACGGCAGTGCCTCGGTTTAATTATACACCACTGGAGCATGGTATGTGCAAATGTGCGGACAAGACACTATGAAGGTGCAGAACAGTTTTGTGTGGCAAGTTTGTAAAATTAAGTATGACAAACAGTCTCCACATTTCTCTTCGGAGTGTTGTGAACATCCGATCCTCCCAACGTCTGCTTTAGGGGAGTGTTTTCAGTGCATACTGGAAGCACAATCAAATGCATGCGTCATCACAACTTAGCTGGTGTGAATGTGGGGGCTGTGATCATTTGTTACTGTAACGGAGGATTTCATGCCGAACATAAACACTCTCCTAAGTGTCTCGATGTACTCACCATGTAGAGGGAACCTGAACCACCACC
Source organism: Mugil cephalus (assembly GCF_022458985.1). Lineage (NCBI taxonomy): Eukaryota > Metazoa > Chordata > Actinopteri > Mugiliformes > Mugilidae > Mugil > Mugil cephalus. The sequence goes on along the minus strand of NC_061772.1, from coordinate 16,208,137 downwards.
TTGGATCCCTCCAGAGTGATCTGGGGAGCGTAGGCCTCCTTGTTCTCAATCTGAGCTGTGTCAACGACCACCTGTTGTGCCACACAAACACACTTTTATCAGCATCTCCTGACAGGCAACCGTTGTTTGTGCGTGTGTTCTGCAAGTGCAAGCAAGCCAAAAACCTCTTCAGCGTACAGAATATTTATTTATACAATGTTTCTACATTTTACTCAACGTGATATGATGTAGAAACACAGCTGAGGGCACGACACTGGGGTCTGGCATTCATTTTCCACCTAGCAGCGAGAGGCGTTTCAAGGTGAGGAAGCCGAATGCTTTCAATCAGCCAGTGACAACAAACAGGCCAGCCTTCCTGCCAGCTGCAAGTCAAATATATTTGCAAGTTCTTTGAAAGTGGCCTTGGCTCCTCGAGACTGTTGGAGCTGGGTCGCAGAGAGGGAGGGAATGTGGGAGGAGTCCCATTTCCTGTATTGTAGGAAATTACCCTATTGTTATTAAAAAGCAGGTGTATCCTTGGAAAACCGGGGTTTGGCCGTGTGAGCGAGTCCCACACAGACGCGGGCGGTCGGCCACATCGAAACACGAATGACAAGGTCACCGGGGGCAGAGAGGAGCAGGAGCAGAAAGAGGACGACCGGGTCATCTTCTTCCCCGGACTCCAAAACCCATGATTATGAGAGCAGAGGGAGTCGCTTTCCGTGACTAATGTTGCCAGAAACTGAACACTGCGAGCATCACGTGAGCGAATAAAAAGAAAACAGCGATGAGAGATACTCTGTGTGTGAGGGAGTTGTGTATGGTGAGCTGATTGAGTAAATGCAAGTGTGTGGGGAGGATACTGTGAGTGTACGTGTCCGGGGTATGAGATCTATTCTGGGTCGAGTGGTGACAGGCTCAGATAAGGAGCTAATGCGAAGTGGCCGTTAATCATCCAGAGATTGTTTTACAGTTAACACGGGACTGGCGAAGCTGAATGAGAACACGCTCCCGGTTTTGACACACAAAACAACGGAGACCACACAGGAAATAAACACTGGAGCATAAACACAGTGTTACTCAGAGGAGAATCCTGCCGCTGACCCTCCCTCCGACTCTCCTTCTCTACAGGAGGGTGGGGGGGGAGTTGTGTTTGCAGACCCGTCCAGGCGAGCCTATCCTTTACTCAGATGCTGCAGGAATGTTTCTTTCCCTTTGTGTCTCTCTGGTGTTTGTTTACACCTCTTGGATGCCTCAAAGCGAGCAGACAGATCTGTTCATCTCCATTACAAGTCCGACAAACAATGCGGCGCAAGCTGCCAAACCCCAAGTCAAAGAGAGGTAAAGGGTTTGGTAATTTCACCAGAAGTGTCAGTGAAGTACAACAGGCCTGTTCATGTAGGTATGCAACTTCTATCCACTCGTCTATGCTATCAACTGCACTGCGGTGATGGGTGTCAACAAAGTATGTCTTATGCAAAAATAAATAAGATTTCATTAGCATAAACCGGGGTTTTTCGGAGTAAAGCGAAATCCCTCTGTCTCACCAGACCAGCCTGGGCAAACAGCAGCTGGACAGCTGTCTTGCAGGCTCCTCTCCAACTGGATGGGCAGACTTGGTTGAGGACCTCGGTAACGGGAGAGTCGTCCCTGGGGGTCACTCCATTCTGGCCCAGTGCTTCCTTAATGAGCTGCAGCATTGTGTGCTGAGGATAGAAAACACGAGGGGACGTGAACAAAGCGGCCTAACACAAACATGTGCTGATGGTTCACTAGAGACAACAGAGGCACCAGTGCGCCGTGCCCGGGACCGTACCGTCTTTAGTTTGAGGTTTTCAGCCGCCGACTCGTTGAAGGACACTCCTTTGAGGAAATGCGAGCCTATCTGCACGGGGATGGTGGGCAGCTCGCACTGGATGGGCTGAGAGGTGGTCTGCATCCTGCCAGCCTGCTGAGCCTCCGCCTCGCTGCAGCAGCCCTTTACACACAGACACACAAACACGTAAGAATATGACAGCCAGCAGAAACAACGATCCGGTATTTCTTTTTTGTTTTTTTCCTTTGAACTCACCTGTAATGCTGCTTCCACAGCTTTGGGGCTGAGATGAAAGCCTGCCTTTAGTGCGTACTCACTGTGGCCCAGGCTTTCTAATGCTGCTTTATAGGCCTGGATAGTGAGAAACAAAATGACTTTAGTGCATTATCTTTATGATTTTACACCTCTCTATAAACTGCAGTGTCATTATTAGCCACATGTCGCACCATGGTATTATCCAATAAAAATTAGAGTACATTTGATTGCGAGACCAAGTTGATATTCTCAAGAAAAAGTCTAATTCTTTTATAGCCACTGGACTTGGAATACCTGTAGTCGCCTGGCTTTGCCATTGGTTGACACTGTACCTGTAAAGCACTGTCAATCTTCATGTTGAGCTCCTTCAGCTGGTGCTCAGGGATGGTGGTGTTGTTGGAGCAAAAGAGCTGCTGAACCTGGATGCCTGCCAGGCAGCCGTCCCGGCCCCTCTCTCTCAGCCTCGCTGTGGCCTGAGGACACGGCAGCACAGATCAGGGTTGTGTGAAAGCAGCAACAGCTATAATACAGCAACAGCAAAATCTGACCCCGATGCTAATTTAATAGCATTATAAAAGTGTTTGTTTATAATGAGTGGTAGAAGAATAATAAAAAGTTGCTCTTATAAGACTTAGTAGATAACTTTACAAGTTTTACAGGGAGATACTACCCTCTCCAACATAAACAGAGACATAAAGGATGTTTTTTTTTAGGTGAAATGTGTGTGTGTCTTCTGAAATAGAGTCCCTGCTGTACCCCTCTATCCATGCCCATTTTCCTCCAGAGCCAACAGTCTGCATGCCAGGACTTAAAAGATCACTCGACCCACTACACTCCCCTCTGCCTCTCGATATACTTTACAACAAAGCTCAAAATGGGTCAGAAGGGCTGATTAGCCCGGGGATTAGTTAGGTAAGGTGTTTTTACAAACAGCCTGCCTCGCTGGGCTTAGAGTTTCAGGGTGTACACGGCATAGCAATGCAGGTTCACAGACAAGCTAAGGCCCTTTAAAGAGGAAATAGGAAATTGAGGCTGGAAATCATAAACTGCTGGCGTTTCACAGGAATGTGTACCCGGTCCGTTTTTTCACCTCACACAGACAAACCAGATTTCCCAGGCCCAGAACCTCGAAGAGTCTTAAGGGAGAGGTTGCATACCTCTGCTGCACCTTTCCAGGAGCGGGAGGCTTCCTCCAGCTCTGTGAGGGGCCCGAGGTCGGAGCTCTGGGAGCGGGCGTTGGCGCAGCGCTCCTGGGCCTGGGCGAGGGCCTCAGCCAGGCAGGACTGAGCCACGGGCTGGACCTTCTGCAAAGCCTGTGATAGAAACTGGAAATGGACCTGCATCACCGTGAGGAAGCACCGACCCAGTACCTGGAAAAGAGACAACAGGGCCCACTGGTTACACCACCCGCCTTCAGTGAACATCCGCCATTAACATGTGAGAGTAGGTCAGTCAGGAGGTTTTAGACACCGAACAATATGGATTTCCTCAGGCCACAAAACTACCATGTCCTATCATGTATCACTGTGCCTAGAGGCCAGCTGACACTTAGAATAACCAAATGCGTGCGCTAATTCAACAACAAAACTCTCACTCCCCTTCTAATTAAACATGATGTCAGTTAATCACTGACCACATTACACCCCAGTTATTCTAACGCCAACGCTTTGCACATCTCCAGGTCTGTTCACCGAAAAAGATGCAGAAACAAAATATCTCTTTGTTTTCCAACCATCTGCAACAGACAATACCACAAGGGGAAAGCCCCGTTTGTGTCACAAATCATATCATGTGTTGTTTTTTGTTTTTTTTTGTTGTTTTTTTTGCTTGGGCAGATTTCAGCTAACTAAACATACATGCCTGTGTTTCTACATTTGTGCCGTATACAAATATCAAACCTGTGAGAATAAGTACAATTTGACTTCTCAGGTGAAAGATGAAAACAAGACTGGATTAAATGTTGTATTTGTTGTCAGTGTTCATGTTTTATCATGTTTTATCTGTTCAGCGACGCATACACTGCCTGTTTGTTTTGACAAATGAATGTGTAAAATAGTGCTTAAAATTGGTAATTAAAGTTAACACGGACTCAGTTTTACCAAATATCTCAGGATAACACACACATACATTGTACATCTACCGAGCCGCCTGCCTTAGTGTGTGTTTGTTTGTCGAGAGAACAGTTCAGGGTAGGAGGCTGTTGGTCGTCCAGTTAGCAAAATAAGAGAAACAGGACACCACAGGGCTCGCCATGGTCACTGGGTTTTCTTTTTCAGGTACCTGCTGAAAATATCTCAAGGGATAGGCCCGGGTTGTGAAGACAGAAATATGCTGCTGCTTTCCGATGGCAGACAGGAACAACAGGACCCACTTTCGCTCCTCAACACCCCAACGCATGGAAACCAAAACTAAGTCGTGTAAATGGCTGGAGGCTGAAATGCTCCATGTGTTGGAAGTTTCATTGTTTTCATAACAACTACAGAAGAGGACGTGACGGCAAATCCACCGTGCTCTTTGGTATGCCTGATAAAAAAAAAAAAAAAAAAAAAAAAAAAAAAAAAAAAAAAAAAATAAGACTTTGGATGTTTGCTGCCTCATTCACTCTCATTCTGTTTAGTAAATTTGAGCAAAAGGCATCAAATTGCATCAATCGTCAGCATGCAGCCCTCTTGGGTCTTATTTCCCTATTTTCAATTCCCTGAATTATATTTAACCATCCAATCCCTTTCCAATATCTGGCAATATCCCATCATTACATAAACACAAGTTGGCATTGTGAAATGTCTTAACTTTAAAATAACAGCGTTAGAAGAGAAAATGTCACCTCATGTCAAAACTGTTCCTTATTTTTACATTGCTCAACCTACCCACTGAAGGGACTAACAATGAAACTGCTGAAACAAAGAAAAGCATGAAACTGACTGTGTGTGGGGACATCTGCAAATAAATTTGCACAAGTAAACATGTTGTGGATGAAAACATGCTATACTGCTGAGAGCTCAAGGCGCAACTGTGAAGGGGTTTTTGTCTTGTCGTACTTCTAAGCTATGTGTGCGTGTGGGTAAAGGGGCTGTGTAGAAAAGAAGACATACGCAGCACAAAGAAAGCCATATAAAAAAGGATGAACCAAGAAAAACACAACTGTGCTTCTGAGTCAGTATCCTGTCTAGTGATGCGGGGTTACGGCTGAAATATCATGTGATATTTATTGAATCAATTCCTTATTGTGGCACTAAAATAAAATAATGTGCTTGTGTTGGAACAGAGAGCAACGAGACTAATAGTCTGGAGCGAGGCGGTCGTAGGGGCAGAGCGCCGCTTCAAAATCTTATCACCTAATGTCAGTATCCTAACGTCCTCATACTAATAATGTTTATAGTGATATACAAATAACATATATTGGACTAACAGATGCAGAGTTGAAGCTGAAGCCTTTCACAGATCACAGATCTCGACAGGTGGTGCAACGGGAAACGATTAGAGGCTTAAAAAAAAATCTTTGGAAACCTTGAAGGTCTGGAGCCAATTAAGGCTTGTGTAAAAATTTGTCTGTACAACACCTGAGCTAAAACAATGACGGGTCAATCAGCCCTTTCTGAATCCATTAGAAAAAACAACAACAACAAAACAACTGCTATAAAACAAACAACAACAACAACAACACTTGCGCACGATGCCTAAAGTAGGACGAGACACCGCCCGTCCCTCCCCGCCTACTGCCAGCCTTCTCTACGAGACTTGATAAACACAGGCTCGGATCCAGGGCGCACAAGATGAGAAATTCCCGCTCCTCCTGTTGACGTTGGGCAGCTAATCAGAACTCAATCAGTGTTTGTGCAAAACAGAAAATGAATACATAACAGAAGACAAGCGGCGTGTGTGTGTATGTGTATATATATATAGCCTGGTAACGAGCACTAAGGGCTGATCTCATCACGCGCGGCATATCCTAATGAAGATAACTAACCAGCACCGACACAGGCTGACAACGAGATCAAAACCTACTCTGAATGTTACAAAGTCTACAGCAAAAATGAGGACATGGCTACAGCACGAGATAATGGATAACACATGTGATTGGCTGTGCAGTATTCCACACAGTCATGGAAAATATGAGAAAGAGCACAGCGAAGCCAAGCCGTTGTTGGCCCCTCTTAGAACCAAACAAGGCGACTCGCGAATCAATCACCAACATACACACATAGTTTTACTTTCTGAGAACACCTGCACTATCTGTACCGCAAATCTAGAAGAGTAGTGTTCCTGAGAGCCAGACCCTTTACTGGGGAAAGTGAGTGTGAGGCTGTTACAATAACCAGATGACAGCCTTGCGCCGATGTCTCATCTGTAAAAAAAAAAATAAAAAAATTATAATAATACTAAGCAGCCGACCTCGGTTGGTACAGGATTTTATCTGGCTCTCATTCCTCATTTGTTTTTGTGGGTCTTCCCTTTTGCACAATCATTCCAGGAAAACAGTAGGGTCCCAACAGTCCTGACCCCTGAACTTTTTTTTTGGTTGTTTTTTTGTTTTTAACTGTTCACTTACTGACTGGTGCTCGACAAACTACTGGAGAACTCGCATGTTACTGTATATAAGATGTCATGGGCAAGTAAATATAGTATATTCATGAATGTTTTCTCAGTTTGCATAAAAACATATATATTCTTTAACTGTTCTGTGTGTTTTCGTTAACGAATCTGATCAAAAACACACATCGTCATAGGGCTGGGCGGTAAACTGGCTCATACTGAATACTGATATTTCTTTCCGTTATGATATGAATTTTTAATATACCGGCATACCGTTATATTGATCGCACAGCGTTCGGAAGCCTCCGCGTGAGACACTGTGTTGAACCGGGCCATTTTTAGTGTAGCCCTTCTTAACACACATGGTGCGACTGCGTGACTGCGATGCGTGGTGAAGACGGAAATGTCTGAAAAAATGTAGCGGCAGAACGAGAGGCAAAAAAAAAGTGTCATGTCATGTTGTTTGTTTTTATTCTGGGGATTTCTGTTTTGGACCTGACCCCTGGCTATAGCTGTCCCCGAAAAAGTCCCCAATTTTAGCTTTTTATAATGACAAAAAATGCTGCACGCAGACTACAGTTATTACGGTAGCTTGTTACGCTGCTATTGACATTACAGACATTAGAGGCACAGCAGTTTAAATACGTCTAAATAAGTATAAATATTGATAACATTTATTTATTTTTTATCTCCGACGTGTCAATGTCCCCGGATTCCCACATTTCCACATGTTTTACTGCTAGTGTGGGATTATTCCACAATATTTCCATCCTTAGTCAGTCTCCTGCATTAATTCCTCTCTCAACCAGTAGAAAATGTTGTGAACACATGATAAAAATAATTACCACGATACCGTCCCAATTTTGACAGATACTGTGATAAACATTTTTGGTCATACCGCCCAGCCCTACGTCGTCGGCGTCTCATAAACATTCTGGATGCATTTTCTTACCTAATAGTAATAAAGTATTTTATTGCGTTTTACTACCTGTATTGTTTACATCCATGTTGGCTAGCTCGGACTCTTCTCTACGCACCTTTACTGTCAAGGATCACGTAGTCAGTGGGCTTGGTCACAATATAGACCAACGAGGACGCGTCCATGGGGCTCTTTTAAATCCATTATGGTCTAAACTGAGAACTCATAACAAACCAACTGCCACAAGCCAATCGTCTGAGCATTACTTTAGACAAAAGGTTTAAAACTAACTCACTTAAAAGCCATTTTCATGCTCCCCCGCCACAGTACACGGGCTAAAACAACCAATTAAAATCAATAGGAATGAACTCAGCCTTCTTATAAAGGTCCATATATTCTCAAGAACCCATCAAACGTATTTACAAACAAGATGCTGGGGATGTCTTTTAACAGCTGAAGATGAAGCCGCTGTTTTTCCAGGGTTACCCCCGAGGTAAGAGCGTTAATTCAGTCGTCTGACTAGAGTCGCCACAAAGGTCTCTCTGGCCGTGGGGCTTCCTCCGTCCGTCCCCGGTCTTCTCACTGCCGTTTAAAACTCACAGGCTCGGCAAACAGCCTCTAAACAAACCGTGACATTTAATGCATATTTGGCAATGGAGTCACTCTGAGCAGCCAGAAAGTCACGCTCTGTTTTGGAAGGCTGCACTGACCTGAACTTTTGGGGCTCTTGGAAGGAAAGGAAAAAAAAAAAAACAGAAAAAGGAGGGGAGGGGGGGTCAAAAGAGTGAAAGAGGAGAAGACGGCTTGAGCAAGGGAAAGAAAGGGGGGAAAGCTTCACATACCACAACTCCCCAAACTCAGAAATGCATTTAGCTCTTTCTGAAGACCTCATAACACATCCAGCTGCCAAACAGCATTCCTCGACTCATGCAGACAAAGGAAAATCCCTTTTACAGTCACAAACACATCACATCGTCAGAGCAAGACTGAATTAGCTGCAATTACCGCGAGCCGGGTCTTAACAAGTTTAATCTGCATGAACACAAGTTTCCTTCTACCAAAATAAAACGTGGGAGACGAGCATTTCAGATATTAATTCCCAAACAAAGCGCTACGCAGAAACTTAGGCCAAAGGTAACTCATCACAAAACCTGCGATCCACTTTGGTCTGGCAACTCTCTGCTTTGGTAGACAACTGTAATACAAACATTTTTCTCAAACAACCCTCTTACTTGTCCACTGAGCTCAACAGGTTATGCTTCACCGTACTAACAAAATATTATCAAGTACCTAAAGTGTTGCTTTCACAGAGGTGAATACAATCAACAGACTGGAAAACGGCCATTGTAAAGCAAAGTGTGAGCGTGTTTTCTACTACGCTTTAACAAATGTACCCTTTATGCCTGGGGCCAGACAGCATGTGTGAGTGCCAAGCCATGTGGTCTAAACTTTCACAGACTTGGGCTTCCTTCTAATATTCGTCCGTGCATACTCGAGACCACAGAGAGTCAGATTTACCGACTGCGGTGCAAAAGTGTTTCCTGTTTTGGGCTCAGCCACATCCACCGAAATTCTGCAGTCAATCCAGTTGTCTTGGCCGCTGCCGCGTGCCCACTCCCTGCTACATGATAATCCTGTATCACGGGCGGGTACGAGGCAACGCGCGATCCCCTTAATTTCTGCATTACTTTGCTGCGTTTCCGGCGCACAGAGACACTTGCGGCACGAAGCCACAGTTCACGTGCAGGCGCTGCAGATCAGATAGGAGAGAAATTTGATTATAAAAAAAGTCCCTGCACTTTGATCAGGAAATTTTTGCATGTGATCGTAAAGTTTTCCTCGTAAAATGCGCTTTTATAAAGTACCGACACTCAACTTAAAGAGTGCGGGTCTGGAATCTGGATTAGGATTTTGTTTGTTTTGGTCTGAATGGATCGAAACTTTATATTTTGGAATTTTTATTTCTAACCAAATTAAAATCCCTGCAATAACCAACTAAAGGTGATTATACGTAATTGTAAGTGTCTCCTTGCCACAGAACAATTTATCTGTAGCCAGAAGCTTAACCAACTTCCTCGCCACAACTTTATTGTTGCAAGGAAGTTGGTCTGGAGTCCACCCATTTCAAACAGAATATGCTTTGGCAAAGATCGGCCAGGCCAACCAAAGTGTTCGGACGGGCTTCATGTGGTGATGGACAGAAGAGGAACAGCAACGTAGTCATACGCGTCATCTAAACACCGTGGAGTCGAATGTGTTTACAGCAAAGTGGCTCCAATTGGTTACTAATGCAAAGAAAGGTTTGTTTTTTTCCAGTTGAAATACTCCTCATTATTAAATCCAAATGGTGTGTTAGAAGGCTTTTATTGTGATTAGACTAGAATCTCACCATGTCAGACTGATTAATCTGTTGCTCGCGACCGTGCCTTAAATTACATTATGATCATAAAGATAGGATGCATTCTCAAGACTGAGTGGGTGTGGTGCACATATCAAAATACAGCTGATGTCACGGCTTAAGAGAAGCACAATTAAAACGAAACGAATAACCAAGAAAACAACTGCAACAGAACGTAGAAATTCATGACTGTTTGTTCTCAGAAACACCTGTTAAGTATGTCGGTTTTTGAATCGTACTCTCCTGCCCTTTTTCAGGTGCCCGTTTCAGACCGATGCTCTAACCTGGAATGACCTCTGCCTTTGAGGTCTGACAGCGTCAACATGAGTTATCCGACTTGTCCTCATGAACCTCCTGACCTCGCTTTAAAGTGGGTCCGACAGAGTCTCCATTTAGTACAAAGGAGCGACCGGGAGCCTGTGTTGCTTTTCTACAGCGTTACTACTTTTAGTGCCTACTACAAAAATGTTATTGTTCCAAGCCAAATACATTTATTCAAGATGCACATCTGGTTTTAATGTGAATCGTAACAACTGCAGTTTGACCAGTCTCTCATGTCAATGTTTGCGTACATCCCTTTCTGACTTTGAAGACAGAAAAGAAGAAATTACAAACGTGGCACAAGAGAAGTCGACAACAGAGTAAAAGCACGAAAAACATTCAAAAAGACTTTAAGACACGGAGAGAACAGGATTCCTACGTCTTAGCTGAGCCTTAGGTAATTTTGCGCATCAGTCTCCAAATCCCATATTAAACTCACATGACGAATACCTCAGCTGCAACATTTTGCGCATCAGCAAATCCAGTGTTGTGGAAATACGGCGCGGTATTCGGTGTGACAAAAGATGAGCTTTTTCTCACATCCTCAGTGTTTTTCACACCTCGGCCTCAGATCTTGACACCAGCTTAACACTGGGCGTGAGAATCTCGTTTGAGCCAGGAAAGGCTGATTCATGGAGGTAGCCTCCTGACGGGGAGCAGCTAAGCGTCTTAGCACCACGTCTAGAAGACGAGTCGTGGACAAATGAAATGATGAAACATGTGGTGCTTAGCTACAGCGGTTTTTTGCAAAAACCAAAATCTGACATACTGACGTGTAAACTAGTTCGGTTTGAGCGCGATTCCGTGAGAGCACCTACCTCAACGTCCTGCAGGCTGAAGTCATTCTGGTCTTTAAAGTTTGCGGCCCCAGCGCTCAGCTCCATCAGCATCTTCGCGATCTCAGGCTTTATTGCTGCAGTCAGCCTGCTGGCCGCCTCCATGACGTGTTCCTGCACGTCCTTCAGTTGCATAGCTGCTTTGGAATAGTGAGAGTTCCTGAACACGCTGCTGAACAGGTCTGTGAGGAAGGCGCTGGCCCGGCAGAACATGTTGAGGGCATCCAGGTATTTGGAGATGCCTTGCTGGATGTTGGCAACAGTGGTGGTGGTGCCGGATGGAGGTGGGTGACAGCTGCCGGGCATGCCCACGCCGGTGCCCATAGGTGAAGAGGCGGAGCAAGAGGAGGCCAGGGAGGCGCTCAGGGTCCGGCTCAGCTCAGGCATCTGGTACTGCTGGTGCTGTTGCACTTTCTGCTTGGACCCGCCGAGCAAAAAGCGACGCTTGTAGTCCATTTTACTTTCCTGCGCACTACAACAATACATAGGTGGTGCAACAGCACCGGAAGCTCCTGTTTGTGGTTTGTTTTTCCCGCAAATTGATTTTGTCCTTTTTTTTTTTACAAAAACAAACGAATAAGAAAAAAAAAAAAAAAAAAAAAAACACCAAATCCGAAGGTCCTGAAACTGTTCAAGTTAAGTAGAAAGACAGCTCGAGGATTCCACCTGCCAGCGGTTCATCTCAGTGCGCCTTGTAGAGAGGCGACACAGAAGTGGGCGAGGCCAAAGGGTGAACAGAAACTGGCAAAGCTGAGTAAAATGCTTACATGCAGCCCTGCTGCAGAGACGTCATTCCCAGCTTAAGAAACCACAAAGACACACCACCAGATTCTCTGTTTCCAGCTGCGAACAAATTTCTCATAATAGGGGAGGAAAAGTATTACAGACGAGTTTTAAAGTGCATTAACTTTCCTACAGAATGGGAAAAAAATCTGTCTTCATACAGTATGTAGAGTATATACGCATATGTATATACATATATAAACCTATAACAACTAGTGTAAGTACAAAATTCTATTAAAAGTTGAAAACAAAAATGAATCCGAGGGAAATAACACAATGGTCAACAGCGTGGAGGGGAAATGACAATTTAAAAAGCGAGTAAATGCTGGAATCAGAGGATGTGTCTTTGTTTTTTGTGTTTTTTTTTTTTTTCTGGTGCAGTGGCTGGCAGAGGAACAGCGGGAGGCGAAGGGCAGACAGATCCAGTCCGTCTCAAATCCTCTTCACAAAGTAGGACTCTGCAGGCAGTGAGCGAGCGGCCAGCTGATAGCTCTGTCTGCCTGTCTGAAGTCTCCAGCAGCTTCCTGGTTTTTCTCCCCCCCCCGTCTGCTGGCTGAGGTAGATATTACTCACCGCGGAAACAAGTGTGCTTCCAGATCTCGCCGTTCTCTGCGGATGCAGATTAGAGCGGCAAAAGCACAAATGTATCTGTAAGGCCTCTAGGTCATTTCCTAAGGGAGGAAAGGGCAGAGACACAAGAGGAGAGAGTCACCATCATGTCAAAGAGGAAGGATGAGCTACGTTTCAACTGTTTTACTGCTACAGACCCAAAATAAACCGGATTCCCCGTCGAAACCAAAAACATGACTATTACATTTGGAGGTAATTTTGAGCATGAATGTACGTAGAGACTAAAGAATAAGACAATGAGATTACTAAAAGTTAGTCACATTAATTCATAGGATGGTATAAAAAACGATTGGTTGAACATTGAACATTTTATAATATACAATAAGCATTTCATAATAACCTAACTAATAATTCAAGTTTTTATCTCTGACAAATTTATGCAAACATTATGTCACCGCCACTATTTTTCCACCAACGACTGGGAGGGTTTCGTGTTGTCACAATCTGTGCTGAACAAACTGCTGGCTAAAAATGGCACAACGTTTCCTTTTATGGCTGAACTGTGTCAAAACCTTCACCACGATTTACTTCATCAAGGAAAATGTCACATCGGCCGAACAAATACGGTTTTTCAGACATCCCTTTACTCCGTTCAATTAGCTGCCCAAAATAGTCTAATTTGTTCTGGTGTTTTTGATCTTAAGGTTTTTGTCCCTGAGAAATGAAGGAGAAAAAAAAAGAAAAAGAGCCTGATAACGGACTTTATTTCACTGCATATCAAATCACTAAAACTTGTCCTCCATTCAATTCAGCGTTGAGACGTGCAGCCGAGCACATCCACTTCATAATCAGACCGTACAAGCCACAAAATGCACAATACCTTGTTTTAGTTGTTTTTATCTCACTTGCACCGACATGAAGGGCTGTTTTGAAACCACAACCATAAATTCTAACTATCTGCAGTGACACACGAAAACTTCTCCCGCTTTGACGGGCGGAGGGCGCTTCCAGCCGCGGCTCTCTGAACTCGGTGGCGATATTTTATTGCACTTTGGTCTAAAGTTGTACATTTCTAGACGATTACGAACGCCGATACCTCACAGAGAGCGTCTCTGCAAAAGAATCTCTGGCAGCGTCTGGTTTGGCAGGACACAGCTGCAGAGACAAATTCCTGCAAAGAAGCCATTGTTGGAAGACACTGCGGGATCTGTTGAGCTGCACATAGTAGGAGTCACAATGCTCTCATTCTGTGCGACTCGTCCTTCTGCCTTTGGTCTTTCGACTTTAAGAGGAATACCATATTTTACCAGATCAAATCACAACCACAGAGCAGCTATAGCCTCATCGGATTTCAAAACGCAACAAAAATACAATAAAAATAAATAAATACTAATGTTCTCAGACCATATATTTATATCTGAGGTCATTGTTGGATGAGCGCAGTGGTCAATAATCTCTTGTACAGTAGGCTAGTGACAGTCCTCAGTTAACCTGTCCCTTGGCTGTGCAGAGTCCTGGATGGACTCCTGATAATATTACAGTCAATGGGCCACCAAACATCTGCCAACTAACACATCTGCCTCTTGGATACACAGCCGGGCTATCATTCTCTAGGACGTTCAGACCGTTATCTCGTGGCGCCATGCAGAAAGCCTTTGTGTTTTGGGATGTGTCAGGAAAACCGACTTGTGGGAAATAAAAATACTATCCCAAAACCAGATAGCGCCATCCAGCCATGCTGTCACTGTAGGTTACGCAGCTGTGTGGTAGCCCTGCATGCTCCGCAGCTTCCATTACGCATCTCCGCCAGCGTTCCCCATGACCTTCAAACCTCACTTCCTTTCCCAAACAGAGAGGGACGCCCAGAGAAAAAAACAAAAAACAAAAAACAAAAAAAAAAACAGCCCACCCTTTTCTGTCGTGGTCCGAAGAGTTGAGGGACAGAGGCGAGGGAAACTACTGACCTCCTCACCGAGGGACAAGAGCATGTCCATGTCACCCCATTTTTTTTTTTTTTTTAACTCCTATGTTAGAAGCGAGTTGTTAATACTTCAGTTCTCTGAACTCTCATGACTCTCTACTGAGTTATACAAGCACATGTACTTACTTAGAAGACAAATGGGTTTCATCTTGCAGGGGGCTCTGCACTGCATCTGCCAGTGTTGAATGTTTACATCTAGCAACTTTAATGGAATATGGCAACATGGGCCAACCTTTTATGATCGGATACCAGCCATGATATGACAAAGCCACACTGAATATAGTTCATTTTGTGTTTCCACTTGATACAGTCAATGCAGTGCCATCCAGTGAATTTAATCTCCAACCAAACCTTGTTGTACTAGAAATATCTTAAATGTGGAAGATCATGACCTATTTCTACATTTGACCAGTTGTCACTTTACAGCTCTTTGACCCATTAACGATTTCATTTGAGCCTCACTATATTCTTGATTTATCAATTTATCGTTTAGTCCATGAAACACCGACAATGATCAAAGTAGTGCTAATCGCAACTTCTCAAATGCAAGATCTTCAAAAGCCCCAGTTTGTTTGAGCGTTTTCTTGATCAGAACTAAATAGTAGTTTAAAATCACCAACAGCAACCAAACTAGGATTTGTAGAGGGAACAGCACACGCAAATGTCGACACATGGTCTAAAGGAGCTGAGACCAGTTAACTAGCGCAACAGCACAAACCTCTAAATCCCTGGGATTAGAGGAACAGTAAGAACCTGCCAGGTGGCTCCACAATACCTGCTACGTAGCTGACAGAGTGAATAGGATATTAGCTTCTGCAAGGTAAAGAGGAAACCTGATCTTACTTAGCCTGGGGCTAACCACACTATTTCACACACTTTCACGCTGCTGAGCTAAATTATAGGTAGAAAAACAGAAATACAGAACACACCTGTGTGTCCAGTTGATTGGAAGAAGACTAAACAGGTCAAAGAGGACGTGATAAAAAAAAAAGAAAGAAAAGCACAAAACTGGCACTACTGTCAAATACAGGGAGGACCTGTTAGATCTGGAAATTATTACAGCAGTAGTTGGGATATGGGAAACAGGATATCTTCAGGAAAACATTTGGATGTTATGTCACGTTTAATTTACCGGTAAACCAAAATTAGCATGAAAAATATTAACTAAATGACAGACAAATGGTGCTAATTTGCATAGTTTTTTGTATATATTTTTTTTAATACTATGGGGACCTGCATACGCTATAATGTAAAAAGGTATTAAATTACAGCGCGTGTCTTTAAACAGTTCCATGAAAACCATATCTTTGTGAAAAGTAGGTTCTCAACTGTAAACGACACAAGTAACACAAAACTCAGTTGATGTAGATGATACACCATCCATTCAGCCTGAACAACAAGACTTTTTTTTGCAGACAACTGCGTGCTACTCGGTTGGCCTCGGTTCATGTTTGTTCCAGGCAGATACAAATTACATATGCAGCATTATTAGAGAGTGTTTTGGTCTACATTTCCTTCCTGACTGCACAACTCTGTAAGCAGAAGTCATCCTGAGAGAGGCAGACACGGCATTAATATTAATGAGGCTCGCTGGCTTCTTCGGGGTAGCTCTGTTGGCTGCCACCCTCCTGTTGCAGGGCACACTGTACTAGAAACTGCACCCAAACAAACACATGTGATAGGAGCGTCCCTCGGGATGCACTGGAGTCGTGCCAGCACACTTTAATGTCCTTCCTCTAGCGGGGGCCTGCTTAAGGCTAATGTTAGCTCCACTTCCCCACTCAACGTACATGTCAGCTGCTCGGCTTCAACAGGAAAGAGGTTTAGGTTTCCTGGAGCAAGCTCCCTGTCGCCAGCAACAAAAACGTCAAGCCAAGTATGCCACTGGGGTATGGATATGTAGTGAACAACAGAATCCAAGTGTGATTCACCTTTGGGCTGGAAACAGCTGGAGATACTGACGCTCTACCTTAAAAAAGCAGGGCCTTTTCTTAAAGTAGGAAAGAGAAAACGACTTCTTCTACTGTTTTAGTGGTGGTGGTTGGAGCCAAAGTATGAGCTACCATCTCCTCACCACGTGAGCTTTGACAAACATATTTGTTGTACTTAACACAGCTGCACGGTGCACACACTAGGAGAATAAGTAAGATAAGAAATCCTATAGGAACCTTGTTTATCTAAGATCCAACATCGACCTGAATATTAAAAGATCGGTATCAGATAGGGAGGCAAAAAACCTTGATCGGGACATCCCTCCTCATTTTTTTTGTGAAACTACAGTGTGTCAACTTCACTTCCTCCTAATCGACCTGCTTTGCATTGATACTGTGATGCCCTTGCCGCACCGCATCTAGAATAATCTACACCTTTCCACTACTGGCCACTGAGCAGCTCCACTCGAGCATTGAAAGGACATTTTGTTCAATTTCAATTCAATTTCCCAACAGATTTGATTAAATTAACCCTCCGGTCACAAGCCCAACCGCGCAAACTTCAAGACACCGCCATTCACAACCCCAGCAGAAGTTGGATTCGGACACTCTGACATTTTTCCGTGCGACTGTCTGTCGCATCACGGCTAGGTGGCTTCATAGCCGCGGATGGGGCAGCTGTTACCCATGCTGACAGCTCCTTATCCATCTGCCAGAGTCAGGCAAACACAAGCACTCTGATGCTCCAGCCACAGGCTTGACATTAGCTCTCTCATGAAGTCTATTTCAGCCTCCATGGGCAAAACAGCTGCCCCAGAGTCCACACTGCACCGTTTTTAGACACTCCAAAAGGTTCAGCTCAAAGTAAAAAAAAAAAAAAAAAAAAAAAAAAATTCTCCTCTACATCTGTTGCCAATGAAGCAAAGGAATGCATTTCCCCACAACCCTCTTAATGTGGGTTCAAACGTAGCGCAGAAAACAGGTCAGAAAAACCAACGACGCGTTGCTAAACATTTATTCCGCAAAATATCATGACATACTGTGATACACGTACAGCATAAAAATGTACTAAGCGAGCGCAGGAAAGCAGATTTCAGACTGTGTACACGGGGTTGGGGAGGGGAAAAGCTTTACTGCCGACATTCCACGCAGCAGATAAGTCACAGTGAAGTCTGAGAATCAGCAGACAGGTCTAGGAGGTCAGTCCAAATGACAGGACAAGTGCCGTGAGCAACTGTGTGACAGGAGCTGAGCCAGGCTCCTCTTGCCCACAGAACACAAGGAGAGTATTGTGGCAGCCCTCATACCAGCGCACAGAAAAACACACACACACACACACACACACACTTGCACATGCAGCTGCATGACTTTGTGAAGGGGGGAGAGGAAAAATAAAAGGCTTTGGCTACAATTTTATATTAAATACAAGAATAGATTTTCTGTCATCAATATGGCGGCTCTCCTGGAATTATTTTGTAGGTTTTTGCGGTTGCGGGTAATGTTTGATTTTATTACCACAACTAATCCTGTTTTGGTCCTATTTTGTTCTAAGGGTTTGGAACTGAAAGTACATTCTGTCTGATACTCGGTTATTTATTTATTTTTTTAAAGAAGCTACATCTACACTCTGTTCTCTTCTTCCAGGCTGTATTTTTTTTTTGCCAGATGCTTCGCTTTTTAAAAGCTGGAGTAAACTCTTCCTGCTGGTAAATTAGGATAAAATCTACTATTCACATCAGTCAGGAGGATGACACTGTCGGCGAACGGGCTGGATAATATTAGGCTAACCTGTACTGTCATAACAGAGATTGTAAGTAGCTTATGGCTCCAATAAAAATAGCAGACAGGCCACTCTAACAAAGGACATACTTGAGGCCCCACAGGTCCGTGTTGCATGTGCAAACACACATTTCAACATGTGCCTTTGCCTTAATCAAATAATAGAAACGCATTCCAACACCTCGGCTACAAAACAATTCGTCTATTAATTAAATAAAGCCGAGGGGAATTAAAATAACAATTAACATGGGCATGCGAACGTGGCCCAACTGATAAAAAAAAAAAAAAAAAAGAAAAAGTCGCATTTGATTTGATCTAATCCGAGCCTTGGCACAAAGTATAAATGCCTTTCAGTATTCAGCAAAGAGAATAAGCTCTGATATCCTCTCCAAATAGCAGTGTACAATAGAGTGTGTTTAGTGTGCCCCGCCGGTGGGTTTCAACAAGTGAGAGCTGTGATGAAAGGCCCTGACGTCAGTTCCATTCATGAAGGCCTGGTGGCAACCTGTGGGGATGATAATGCTTCCCTTGGCCTACATGGAGCCGCCTATACACTGAGGTTGCAGGTTGTGTTGCATGCCATCCACCAGGGAGCTGTATTTTTAGCCAGGACAAAAGTAGGAATTTATTCTTCCACTCTAGGCTACAATGAGACAACGTATGGAGGGGCTACAGAAGTCAGAAAGCCTTGCCTATTGTCATTAACCCATTTATTAAAATATTGCAGTAAGTGCATTACCTTCAAATATGAATCACAGAGAAATCTGTGCTTTTAAAAACTGGACCCTGATCCAAGTCATTACTCAAATTCCCTTGAACAACATGAAATCTTCATTAGACTCTTGACACTCTGGTGGAAAAGCACACACACGTCTTATTTTTCTGCACGAATGAATGAAGACAAGCGTCACGTTACATGACAGCTTCATGCTAACCTTGATTTTTGCTTTATTTGATCATCTCTGGAGCATGAACAGTCATGCGACTCGCTGGGAACATTTGACTGAGGGGCACATAGCTGACTAAAGACTAAACCGGTTTCCCAGGAGACAGGGGTGAGATTTCCCATGCCACAGGCCCTCTCTCCTCCGTATCTGTAAGCCCGGTCTAGTCGCCTCGCTGTGTTGACTGGCATCTTATTCTGTTTCACCAAGGAAACAGCCCACTCCGTTTAGATGTATGAAATAAGACGTGCGAACCGAGCAACGGATTGAACAGCGGGCGCGTTAAGATGCAGAGCTGAAACATCCCGTTAGAGAAGAAACAAGAAAATTCCCAGAGCAAATAGTGCTGTTGGTTTTGTGCATCTGAAGGCAAATCCTGCTACACGATACAAACTCCAAACACACAAGCCAGCATCTCTCAGTTGCATGTATCGACAAAACACGTTGTAGGTGGACGTTATCTAATCTGATGAGGGAAGTGCATCCAAACCACCAGGTTTGCTTGTAATTCGGCCGCAGTTTGGACAACATGACCTACCTATGACATCATATTTCACGCTACATATTTTTTTTTCCAGACATTTTATAAGCATATTTCACCTCCCTTTACCTATTGTGGTGTGCAGTACTCTGTAATACAGACCAGGTAAACATCTTGGATTCTTTTATGTCCAAGATTATAATAACAAAGCATTACTACTATAAAATTACACAATTTCTTCACGCCTTCGATATATTACAATGAGGTTATTATACCTTTGAAGCATCATATTGTGCACTTGTTTTTCTGTCTAGTGAGACACTGTTTACAATCAACAAACTGCTCATTTATTACCGAGCAGTATGTTTGGGTGCTCCCTTGTAAGCAGAAGTGATGCACATCCTGACATACGGCAAATTAATTATAACCACGGGAACTAAAATTAACCAACGTATCCATCAGGAAACTGAACGTACCACTGACATTCCTTCCTGCAGCACCTGTTGTACCTTCGATACCATCTCGAGGAAGACGGCTTTGTAAAAAATTTCAGTCTTTAGAGATAAAACAGGGGCAGGTCAGAGAACAAAAGAAGAAAAATGCAAAACACTATGAACATAATAGAAAACTCATTTAATATGCCAATTAGAAGAGAAGAGGCTAAAGGGGGGAAAAAAAACTATTAACTAAATGAAGGAATTGCTAATAATAACATGGCCTGAGTTGTCTACCCCTTCTTCCCTCAGCAACACTCACCTGTATAATCTAAAACTGCGAAACAGAAACACTAGAAAGCTCCTTTGTTTAAGGGAATCATTCAGGTCTGTGAAGGGCCTGTACTCCACCCGAGGCAAGCGCAAACAGTAATCTTGTGACTGTATGTCTACTTCCTCACACATGCATCCGGAGCCAATGTAACTCTATGGAAAAGTGTCACTCCTTGTCATATCACATGTTGGGGAGGGAAAAACCTGGCAACACTCACACACACACACACAGAGAGGAAAAAAAAGGAAGACAAACAACTACAGCCCTTGTACTAGTCCACCATCTACCATGACCACTCAGGCACAATGTTGACTGCGCGGCTGAAGAGAGTGAGTTTAAGCAGAGACAGGAATTTTGCAGAACGAAGCACACATTTCCATAGTGACGCAGCTGTGGCAGATGTCAACACACGGGCTCGGGGTTGTTTTAATGAGAGGTGTACAAGCCTGCAAAACTCGACAAAAGGAATGCACTGGCCTTAACATTCAGGCATACGTCGGAGTCTATAGCTTAACATTCAGCATCATTTACATTCAAACAGAAGCCTGACTGAAAATAAATGTCTACATGTTAACTACTGTTTTAATCAATTTTAGTAACTTAACTTCCATAACAGAATCAGACAATGTATTCTGGTAAATAACTGGACATTTTGTCCACGTATAAAGGGAATAATAAAGACGAAGCTATAAAGAGTGGCTGCTTATGACAAACATTAATAATGTCTCGATCGAGGCTCAGACACCTCCCGTCACTGATCACTAATCACTTTCGCAATCTCCTTGTTCATCAAGATTAAATAATATGCTCCTGCTGGAATTTCTATCCTCTGAGGCAGCACATGATGTCAAAAGGCAGACAGACAGACACCTGGCCAGACTGTAGGAGTCTACACACCGCCGGAGAAGTGGGGCAACGTTATTTATTAATGTAATTCCACATGTCTCTTCTGTCCTGTATTGGCTTTATAAACACTCATTATCAATACAGCAGGGCCGTGTAAATTGCTGCTCTGGTGTTCTTCAAGAATAACCCTTTACAATCAATGTATATTAATAAAAGCAAGAAATAGGCTTCGACACTGGTGTATGTGTTCAGTCATCCTGTGAAATAGTGAAACACTGCTGCTCTTCATGTCATTAAAAACACAGTAGCTACGGCTACTCCCCGGGCTCCTGATGCAACAACCAAAACCCAGTGTGCTGCTTTAATCCTTTAAGTTTGATTAGTTTTATACTCCCTGGAGGCTCAATTTAAAACCCGATCACTATTTAACGGGAAGGTTTAAGTGAATGGCCGCTGGCGCAGCTCGCCGGTTTCACCGAAACTCTCCGGGATGGATGTCACAGCCCGTGTCATGGGAACGCTATGTCGCAGCTATTAATACGGCCTTTTAACGCCCTATATGCGGTGTCGCCGGAAAGGCTTCCACGGCATCAGTGCATCTACACGAGAAAGGGGGAGAAAAAAAAAAGAAAAAAAAACGCAACAGCAGCGAGTGACATGAAAATGCCACGGCGCACTCCCACGGTGGGCACCCAGTGCTCCGGCTCCCACGGAGACAGACACGGGCTTGATAGATAGATAACTACAGCCTTGTCCCTGCAGCCTACCAGCCTGTAAATACCGAGTATGTCTCCACGGGAGCCGTGAATCACGTCGGTGCCGTCCTCTTGCCTCCTGCTAACCTACAGTCCATCTTGTACCGACTGCAGCGGCGCATAACTTAAAAAAAAAAAAAAAAAAAAAAACAAGATCACCCAGGTCCGTTATCGGACACGCAGTCAAACCGGGTCGATGCTAAAGCCGACGACCACTAACCCACTGTCCCGTCTTATCCGCAAAGCCACGGTTAAACGTTGTCAAGCCACGGGTCGAGTATGGAGCATCGCCCACAGACACAAGCAGCGACAACAGAAATAACCCACAGCACCGATCGCTCCTTCTCCGCTAGCGCAAGCGGATACGCTTCATCGGCAGACATCAAGTTGGGTTTTAAAACCAATACGCGGGCGTGGAGTTGCACGATTTCATCACCTGCTCTCCGAAAAAACATTCGCCCAAGGACCTACGAGGCTGTGCAGTTTCGAGTTTGAAGCGAAGACGGCAATAAGCTCATCGGAGTAGTGTGCGTCCGATAATAGGCGCACAGGGGTTGCATCGGCACTAAGCGAGCTAAGGCTAGCTACGTAGCTAGCTCTCTGCGACACGAGCTGCCAGGAAGCGCGAGCTAACGCAAAGCGGCCCAGGTGTGTTCCGATACAGGCTAACAGCAACCGGGGCTACCGCGACCGAGACCCAACCGAACAGTTTCAGTAAAAGCCCAAAACAATGTTAGCACAGGTTAAGTTAATCAAAGCATCGCTCACCAGCTCCAGGCATCCACCCTCTTGACAGTGAACTCCCTGTCTGTGTGTGTGAGAGAGCGACGTCAAGACAACGTCAATTAAAAAAAAAAAAGGGGAAAAAAGAACACGCTCTTCCGGTAAAACGTTCATAATAAAAGCGAGCTTGTGTAAATAGCATATTTTACTAAAATCACATGTCTGTGTAAATATGCAACGCCAGATCAGTTTTAAATTACACAAAGCCGTTTCATTAATTTCACTTTTTGTGATTTCCAAATATAATTTCTTAAGACATCGCCAAATACAGTGAAACGAGTCAGTGTGGACACATATAATAGGGTACAGGGTATATCAGAATATATTTAGTGATTATTTTTGCTGTTCTTGTGTGTAATAGCAGTTTGTAACTATAATCATGCACAGAGTAAAACAAAACAAATTGCTTAGATGCTCAAATCGTCCAACTCTACTTAGTTTTGATTGTCATATTGGTGTGCCAGTGTCAATTGAGATATGTTCTTCAGTATCCCTGTTTACCTTATATTTTACATATTTGCACGTGGAATACATCCGAGCATTTGTTTTTGTTCTTGTGGTCCATATTTTCACCACTGTGACTATGACTAAAGGAATTCAAGCTGCACGATAAGGTTTTGTCGCCCTCTAATGTCTGATAAAGAACACTACATTATGTGCTTTACACTCACCACTTAGGGGCGTTCAGGTCCAATAATTCCTACAGATCCTAAAGTTGCAGTACACTAGTTGTCGCTTAATGGATGAGACTTTTCCAGGTACCAGTGTGCACAGAGATCTGAACATGTTCATGTTTCCTTTCAAATAATTTCGTCATTCTTGTAAATATTGTGTTAACAGTGTGTTGTCTAATAAGTGTGCAGTTACTGACCCTCAGGATGACAGAATATAATGTGAGTTATGGATTTGGTTGGACATGGCCTTTCATGCATAGAGAAGGAAATCAACGCTTACGAAATAAATAATAATCTCACCAAAAAGATGATACCACAAGGAGATGATGAAATGATTCCTTCTAATGTAGACCCTTAATTTGTGGATTTCATCAAACAGTGCAAAGGCAGATTGAACTACAGACTGAGTAGTGCCTGCTCCGTCTCAGGACTGGATCAGCACTTTGAAGTGCATGCCACTGTGTTGCTGTACTGGTGAGTCTCCCCCTGCCAACCAGCACTGTAACTCCACCGGACAGTGTGGAGGTAGCTCTGGATATTGTGTGTCTCATGTAGGAGGGGCGAGCGTTGCTCTTTCGCCCTTCAAAAAGCTTTCCCTCCGACCTGCCCGGTCCCACTCAGCCAGGGTAGTTGAGCACAGCTTAGCACGGCAAGCCCCCCTCAGGACAGCATGGGACTCACTCAGGACCCCAACTTCCAAAAGCTGCAGGACTGGTACACAGCCCACGCCTTGAACCTCAACCTGAGGCACATGTTTGAGGCTGACAAGGAGAGATTCAACAAGCTCAGGTATGCGTCCTATTGAAACATTTATTTTGTATGGATCCATAACTCTGCAGCTTCATTCAGTGCCATTGGAGTCAGTGTTGTCTTTTAATCTGCACAGTCTCACACTGAAAACTGAGGATGGAGACATTCTTCTGGATTATTCCAAGAACCTCATCACAGATGAAGTCGTGAAGATGCTGGTTGACCTGGTAATTTAATTTTCATCTGGTTGATCTCTGCCCTTTGAAGTGATTATTAGTTTACCAGTAATCAGTCCTTTCAGCATGCAGGCTCCATCCATCTGTTGCAGCCTTTACCTTGATTCAGCACTGGATTCTTTTAAGGGTTGGCCATCTTTTGAAATGTGATCTGATTTTATAGCACTAACCTTTATTGTTGTCTTCAGGCCAAGTCCAGAGGCATTGAGGCTGCCAGAGAGAGGATGTTCTCAGGAGAGAAAATCAACTTCACTGAGGTTCTCACTGTTAATCATACATCAGCTACAACATGATTTTTGCACATACTCTTGTTTTCGGTTTGTTAAGATGAACATTAGCAGGTCAACACTACAGACCTGAGTGTAAATGTGTGTGTTAACGTTTGTCTCCTGATGCTGTGGGCGTGAAGGGCCGTGCTGTGCTCCATGTGGCCCTGAGGAACCGGTCCAACACTCCCATCATGGTTGGCGGCAAGGATGTGATGCCAGAAGTCAACAAAGTCCTGGAGAAGATGAAGGGCTTCTGTCATGTGAGTGAACGGGTCACTATATTTACGATCGTGCTCCTGAAAGTCGTATTTGATTTACTCAGATGACTTTTTGTGTGTGTTTTGTGTCTGTGTGCAGAGAGTTCGCAGCGGCGAGTGGAAGGGCTACACGGGAAAGGCCATCACAGATGTTGTTAATGTCGGAATTGGAGGATCTGACCTTGTGAGCACATTTTATGGAAGGATATAGTTGCAGCAAATAAATATTTTCTTAGCCATTTAAGGAATCTGGATACCTGCAACTCACTGGATTTGCTTACTGTAAATTGAGCTGTAGGGCCCCCTGATGGTGACTGAGGCCCTGAAGCCGTACTCCAAAGGTGGACCCCGCGTGTGGTTTGTGTCCAACATTGATGGAACCCACATTGCCAAAACCCTTGCACAGCTGAATGCTGAGACAACCCTCTTCATCATCGCTTCCAAGGTATCCTTTTGAAACTGCACCAGAGTAACATCCCACATGAGTCATTTTCCAAAGCAACTTTCTAATTTCTTATTTCCATGAAGATCTGCGCTGTCGCTTTGACTGCATTATTTATTGGTGCACAGTTTATTATGAATCTTCTCTCTATTTACAGACATTCACCACCCAAGAAACCATCACTAATGCTGAGTCGGCCAAAGCATGGTTCCTCGAGCACGCCAAAGATGTGAGCAAGCAGTGGTCCTTGAAAGCATCGTTTTAATAGTGGACTGATTCATATCCTTAACGCTCTGCATGTTTCAACAGAAAGCAGCTGTGGCCAAGCACTTTGTGGCTCTTTCCACCAACGGCGTAAGTCAAGCCTAACTTTAACTCTGGGTTAAATCCTCCACCTTCGTCCGGACGCGTGACATTAACTGTCGTGTGTTTCTCTGCCTCCCCTGCAGCCCAAAGTGAAGGACTTCGGCATCGACACAGAGAACATGTTTGAGTTCTGGGATGTGAGTGCTTCTTAAGCCCCACAGCCGTGTGCTGCAGGTCCACTTTTGTCCCCGGTTCGTGTTGGGGACGTGAACAGCAGCTATAAATAAACTAGACTTTTGACCTGTGAAGTAGGTGGGACAGACGCTCTGGACAGCAGCTGCTGGGTAATCAGAAGCGTCCCTCTTCAGCCTCAGTTATTATTGGTAGTGACCTTCTCTCTCGCAGAGGTTACTGTAAAGGCTGAGTTGCGTCAAAGGTCAGAGAGCTGCATTTAGTAACATTGTTGGTATTTCAAAAGTAACAGCTATAATATGGTCGTTATGTCACAGCTAGTACATGTTAGTTTCCGCCCCTTAAACTTGACCAATAGAACTACTGTTACAGATTAAAAACTAGTGCTAATGAAATTTCTTGCAATATCGTTTACTTAAGACGTCGGTGTCTCTTTCATTTATACCAGTCAGTGGAATTTTGCATGAGAGCTGCATATATTTTCATTTCATTTCCTCTTTCAGTGGGTCGGTGGCCGTTTCTCCTTGTGGTCTGCAATTGGAATGGCCATTGCTTTGCACATTGGTATGTACAATAAAAAATGAAAAGCATTTAAAGCCAATATGTTTACAATTTTTACCATTTTTGCACACATTCAATCAAAGATGCCATGGTGATGTAACAAAATCTGAGCCTAGAGCCAAGCTAGCAGCTCTGCGGGATGATGCTCTGAGCCAGGCTTCACCATGGATAGCATTTTAGCAGTGTGCTAGCATTTGTGCTAGGTGCAAAGCTTTAGGAATCAAGTCATTAGGACTTACCCCCTGATATCTGTACAAAATGTTGCCATTTAAAAGTAATAAAGATATTTTAGTCTGGACTACATTAGTAGATGGCCAGCATTGTCATTCTCAGAGTGATGCTGGAGCCGAAGCTTTTACAGCTAATCTTATTATTTTATTTAATCACTTCATTGATTTTTCTATCTGATATTCCCTCAGGCTTCGACAACTTTGAGAAGCTTCTGTCAGGAGCTCACTGGATGGTAGGTTGACCATGATCCGATGGACAGCTTCAGTCACCAAATATTCAAAAAACAATCCATGTGAATCTTCAGGGAGAGTGAACGACATGAACACACGGAGGTAAATCAGCTTCATTCTCTCCACTGCAGGACAACCACTTCCGCTCCGCTCCCCTGGATAAGAACGCTCCCGTCCTGCTGGCTCTGCTGGGCATCTGGTACATCAACTTCTTCCATGCTGAGACCCACGCCATGCTGCCTTACGATCAGTACATGCACCGCTTCACCGCCTACTTCCAGCAGGTCTGTTCCCACTGCAGCAGGGCCCTCGAGTCCCTGTGTGATTTTTTCTGTTAACTCATTGTTTTTTATTATTATGTTCAGTTTATTCCGGATGGATGTAGTTTGTGGTGCAGGATCGCGTTATACATTTCAGTGTTTCTGTTTTTTAGCCTAGCTCACTGGCTGCAAATGAGTTGTCAAAACATTAGAAACCGGCGTCAGCACCACATAAATACAATTTAAATGCACTACAAACACAAAATGAAAACACAGTTGAATCAACAACTCGCTCAGTTATTTGAAATAAATGCTGAGCACCATAACCTCCGTGAAGATGAGATTTAATATAAAGAGTGTTGAATTAGATGTGAGTGTGTGTTAACTGTCTCAACCATCAGGGAGAATTGAATGACTTTCGATAACTTAAAAAAAAACATCATACATGTTCTTTACTAAAGAGTGTTCATGATCTAGGGGGACATGGAGTCAAATGGAAAGTACATCACTAACCACGGAGCACGTGTGAACTACCACACTGGGCCGATCGTCTGGGGAGAGCCAGGAACCAACGGGCAGCACGCCTTCTACCAGCTCATCCACCAAGGTAACAGCCTCATTCACTCAGCTACAGCAGCATACGCACGATTCAGTCAGTGTCTAGATTTGATCTCGTCTATATAGTAGCAGGTTAGCCTCGGGTCATGAACCATGAGGCAATAGCGGCCTAGTCTATGGTATTATATTTGTCGCTAACAAGGCCCAAACTCAATGCTCCATTTCAGGAACACGAATGGTGCCTTCTGACTTCCTGATCCCAGCTCAGACACAGCATCCCATCAGAGACAACCTGCACCACAAGGTATCGCTCATCTCAAGGAAGTATCTGGCTAAAACTGCATTTTTAATCAGTAGCATGGATCACGCAGATATGGTGACGTTTGATTTTTCTGAAGCGCCTTAGAACATAGGGGGTCCGCGGAGGTGCTGCAATTTCTTTGGTTGATTAGTCATTTTTTATAGAATTTTTTTTTAACTTTCCCTTATAAATAAATTTCTTTAATTACACATTAACATGAATCCAACATATTTTAGTCAAGGGATAAGGGATAGCTTAATACTGAATGCAAAATGATATTTTTATAAATAGCACTAGGCCGAGTCTAATATAGGACACATATAGTTGGTAAATGGGTGCTGAGATTTTTAACTTTTAACTTTGCCTAAATGGTAACAGACAGACAATTAAACACATTTATGTAAAAGGAGGTGAGAATTAAATTATATATATATATATATATATGAACAATGGGGAATTACATTTTTCTAACACCTGAAATGACTTAAGAAGAAGAATATCTAATTATCTTAACTGAATTTCATGAAACAATAAATAAATAAAAAGAAAATTTAAAGTGGACAATGTAAAAAAATAGATGTTGCATGTTCTGATTCTTCATAAAACTCAGTAACAGCCGATTCCAGCCCACATACTGTAGACATATCAGAGTGCAGAGTCAAGTGTGTAGAACATGCACTTTACAGTAAGTCTGTTTGATGCCGGCTTTAGATCTTGTTGGCCAACTTCCTGGCCCAGACAGAAGCCCTGATGAAGGGTAAGACCACAGAGGAGGCCAGGAAGGAGCTGGAGGCGAGCGGCCTGAGCGGAGAGGCTCTGGAGAAAATTCTGCCACACAAAGTAAGTAAAGAGAAATAAAGAGAAAATACTTATTATAGAGAATCAGCCTCAGCCACAGCTCTCATGCTAATGACAACAAAGCTATACCTGAACATCCCACCACCACTACCTGGTGTGAGGAAATGCAGACAGCAATGTTGCTAAGACTAGAGAGCGTGGGAGGTAGTGCCCTCCAGTGACCATGTGTCAACATAGCAATATATGCTTTGCAATGAGCATTTGTGACAAAGGCTTGCAAAAAAAACTGTGTTATGGCTACAGGTATTCCAGGGAAACAGACCAACCAACTCAATCATCTTCAAGAAGCTGACACCGTTCACACTCGGAGCACTTATAGGTGAGAGCAAACCACGGGCTTCATGACTCACTGATGTCTAAATGAGGACCATGAATGAACCAGCGAGGGGTTGTTGTTGTCATTTGGTAGTTTCTTATGTTCACATCATGTTTTAATAGTTTATTCTGCTCGCTTACTGACAGAACTGAATTTTATCTTCTGTCTTTACTGACTTTAAACCTATACAGTCTGTATTAGGTAAATTTCCTCACTGCATTAACTGACAGGACCGTACATCGGTCTGTGAGGCACGTGCTTTAAATATAGTTAATTATTAACAATAATAGTGGGAAATTCTTGAGACAGTCCATGTGCTTTGATATCCACATGAGGTTCAGTCAGAGCGTTGCTCACTGTTGCATGGTAACCATCCCTCTATTTGTACCTGCGAGGCCAAGCTAAGAGACCAGGTTACATTATGAACGGCTCTATTGTGCTGTCTTGAAAATTCCTTTTCCCTTTTTATGTTGTAGTAACAGTCATTCTCTCCCGTTTCATAGCAATGTACGAGCACAAGATCTTTGTCCAGGGTGTAATGTGGGAGATCAACAGCTTTGACCAGTGGGGGTGAGTTTCCTCCTCAGTAAACTGTTCAGCTTTTTCAGGTTGCCGGTGTGCTTGGAAATTAGGGCATTGCTGAAAACAACGCTCTCCTTCCCCCTGTTGTGTTATCAGAGTCGAACTGGGCAAGCAGCTGGCGAAGAAGATCGAGCCTGAGCTCAAGGACGCGGCGGAGGTCAGCTCCCACGACTCCTCCACCAACGGGCTCATCAACTTCCTGAAGAAGAATTTTGCCTGAGTTGAGTCAGCCCAGCAACTTCCACTTTGTCCCACAACACTGTCCGCCTCATCGGCTCAGAAGCGACGTGGAGTCTCGCGGAGGCGGCCGGTCACTCCCACGCAGCCGAGCTCTCATTAATAATGCCGTGACTGTCTGCAGTGCTGCCTTGTCTGTGTTTGTTTGTACGATCGCCACTGTGAGGGGAAAAGCTTTTTGTAATTAGATTGTGGTGGCAGGATGAGTGAACCACATTCTTATGTGTATGTATGTATACTGTGACAAGACGTTTAGTCTCTGAAATAAATATCACACAGTCCACCTTCCACAACCATACTTTTTGTCTGATTCAGTCCCGTTTAACAGCATCACAAACCTGCAAATACTGATTTACCACCTTTCACACTGTTTAAATGTGAACTGAACATTACAACAGACATTAAGGGTCATTTAGTGCAAGAATGCATTCATTTTTCCCTAATGTTTTGGCTTTAAGTGAGAGGGTTTGAAACAGTGTTCGGCTGAATGCAGTTTTAAAAAAAAATAAATCAACAACAATATGTCACTAGATGGCATCAGAGAGCCAGATTTATTTACTGGGAGCTAAATGAGCCACCCAGTAATCAGCAGTTTATTCAGTGGAACAAAGGGTCAGGGGTCAGTCCATCTGTACTGTTCCACCCCTCAAATCCCCCGACTCCACAGCGTCCATTTACAGAGAAAAACAAACAGCTGGACTAAACAGCGTCCCGGCTGGCAGGCCAGTACTCGCAGGCACTATATTTAAACGTTGTTCAACCAAATCTGCTTAACGTTCGAGGAGCGTGCAGAAAACGTGCAGGTGAATTACTCCGACGGAGATAAAAGAACCCCTTATGCTAATGGTCTGAGAGACGACAACCCACGCAGCACACACATGACACTGCTGCATGATGCGCCAAACACGTACGAATTAAAATGTATTTGCCGATGTTTTACTCTCTTCAAACCCACTGCTGGGTACAATTACAGAGTGTGCATGAGGACAAACAGAAAGTTAAAAAAGAAACCTAGACCCCCAGACACTGCTGGGTTTTCAGTGCTGTTGCCAGGCAACAATACTTTACTTCAAAATCCAACTTGGGCTTTTTTATCTCTGACTCTGATACAAGATACAGAAGGAGGTGAGCCTGTCTCAGGAAAGGATCCTTCCTCCTTACTGATCACCACGAGGTCTTGAGTTATTAGAGCGACATGTGTGCTCACAGACAGTTTGCATAAAACCAGAATGAACTTTTTTCCTTTCTGAAGGAAATTCATCAGCGTAGGATGAGTCATGGATGCACCTACTAACGTGGACGCCTGAGTTGCGACCAAAGCCAGGTGCACAGGGTTGTGTGAAATAAACAAGGCAGTCAATATGAGGAAATATCTGAGCTGGGCACGGTTCAATGGACAGTGGAATCCCGCTGCAGCATGAGAGCATGAAAAAAGGCTGTGTGTGCGTTCCTGAGATGTTTGTTGAACAATGCTGCTGCATACCCTCACATTCCATCTCATACTCTATTGCTCGGGCCTGTCAGTCATGATTTTTTTATTATTTTTTTTTCCTTTCCTTCCTTCCAGCCGATTAAAGAGTTGCCCCTCTGGCTCAATCGGAGTCCCAACCTGCCCCAGTGCAATGGTTGCCATGACGACGTCACCCCCCCACCACCACCAACCCTCCCTCTGCCACTTCGCCACTGTGCAATCCCCAAGTTCACGCCCGTGTCAGGTGTAGGGGCTGGAGCGGGATTCTTCTGAATGAGCGAAAAAGAGTTTTCTCCATCAGCGTGTTTCTCAGCACATTTGTATTCATCATGAGCCGCAGCGCTGGAAGCGGTTGGATGGTCAGCATCCCTGCATGTAAAAAAGCTTGGAAAGCCGACCTCGGAGGAGGAGGAGGACGAGGAGGAAGAGGAGGAGGAGGTGGTGGAGTGTGGCCCCGCAGGTTCTGCAGCCAGATTTGCTTCCCTCTTGAACCTCACTGGAATGCTGTTATTGTGCTTCCCTCCCGGGAACCTTAAGGGAACATATCCTCTAAGGCAAAGCATTAGCAAACACATGTCCAAGTTCTAGTGGCAGTGACGGCGGTGACGGAGAAACCCTGGAGGATGCAGAAGACGAAGAAGAAGAAAAAAAAAAAGAATCAAGTCAAGCCCAGCCCAGTTTCATTTTTTCCCACGACTACAGAAGTTATATAAAGATTAACTGAAGTACATGGGCAGAGATCGTCAAACTGCGGCCTAAGAAGCCTGCCGGGGTCTCATGAGGCCTCCGGGGGCTTCAGATGACCACTGGCAGCTCAAACTCTCTGTCTCCTCTGCAGTCCACATGGAGTCACATTATCCGGACCACATGACAGTTTTCTGCATTCTGACCCTGCGCTCGAAGCTCAAATTGTTATGAAAATTGTAGCCCCAAGGACAAAGTACATTGTGCTATTTCATCCACTGTTCAAGGGAAAAATTACAGAGTATGGTTTTTCCCTAGATACAAAAGTACTTCCAAACGTTGTAAATATGCATTATATGAAAACATGCGCATACAAGATGCATTCCAGACTAATATCTAAGGGAGGGCCCTGACCTCTCAAAGCAGTCGGGGGCTTCTCTCAGCAGTTCCTGCCTACCAAACTGCTAGACAGCTGGGCCTGTTTGTCCTCCTGGGAACCCCCCGGGTCATTCATCTGGTATTCTGTGTGTGGGCTTTTGCATGCTGAGCACCCATTTTAAGATCAGCCCTTACTGGCACTGGCTGAATCTGAAGAAATACAGATAAACGGACCGACATCTGGATCTGATTCAGCGCCACGTGAAAGATAAAGAAAAATAATACTCCCACGCTCATTTCTGCCTCTTTGAGTCTGCTGGAGATACAGTGTAATCACAGGGGCAGTCACGATGACCACTGAAACATTGTTATCGTTTTAGATCAAGGCTTCTTGTGATTCTGCCCGGCATACTTGTTGGATGACTGTGTGTTTTGTTTTTTTTTTTTTTTCATGTCAGTAGCAGCGTACCAGTGGAGGCCTTTAATTTAACCTTCAAAGTCTGTTTGATGTATGTGAATCAGCATTGGGTTGTTTCTGTCCAAGAGCAAGTCGTTAGCTTATTCGGACTTCTGAACAAGCCGGTCGCCCACTTTTTTTTTCTTTGATGTTTTTTTTATTTTTTTATTTTATATATCTTTTTTTAAAGAATAAAACTTTAATCTGAATATCCTACCGAGAACAGAGGGGTGAGACTAGGCAGGTAATTGACTTTAAAGGTCCACACTTCCAGTTCACAAAACAGACTCCCTGTTTAAAATTTTAATGTTCAGTGGGAGATAATGATGATGACAGCTCCCTCCAGAGCCTCAGAGACCGTGTGTAGACGCTGATCTTCGACGTGTAAAATCAGCCAAATTAATCACTTTATTACTAAATCTGGACAACTGCTTTCTACCCTCACTGTACCTTTCTTGCTGTGCTGATAACTGCAGTTTATAAAAAAAATTTGGCACCCCAGCACAATAGAAGTGAGTGTAACATATGGAAAGACTCTGGTATCTTAGATGTAAATGTGCAGAATATGAACTGACAAGAGTCTTGTGTCCCGCTGGGGATGGTTGTAGCATGTCATCCTCCATTATTCTTATTTCTTTTCATGTCTTCACTATTCCCCTAAAACACGTAAAGAGAAAAAAAACATTTAATTTGTAAGGAGTTGAATTGTCACAGGGGAATATTTGATCGGAAATACCTCATTCTTATGCAGAAAATAAGTAAAATGTTTCAGATAAACCACACAACCATAGACTTTTTTTTCCCCCACGTAGAATCTTTTTTCAGTCGTGTCCATTTTCTCAGGCAGGAACTAGAAACTCTGCCTTGCACCTTGACACTGGCCGGAGTATTGATTCGTGACTCATAGCTCCCGGGGTTATCGTGTCTCTTCCCTCCAAATTTCTGTTCATGAAATTTCTCAAAAGGTTACTGATGCTTGAACCTGAGAGCAAAACACACTGACTTTATTTCCTGGGAGACAGAAAAAGGTTGGGGACGTTAAAGGGTCGATCTCTTTGGTGTTTTTGTTTCCAAAACCTGCGCGTATAAAAGAGAATCAGACATAAGGTGGCAAACAGGAAGCAGGCATCTTCTGGTAGCAGGCAGAAAGTGGAGAGCGTGTCAGTAACCAAAGATTCAGAGAGCATGAGGTAATCCTGTGGTGAGCATATTTTCACCCGTTTCCTGGCAGTGGAGGGACCTGTGTGCTCCGGAGGGACGGTGTTCTTGAGTTCCTTTGTGCGGTGTAACAGAGCTCACCTCACAGCAGGTCCCCCGGGGCTCCGCTACCTCTGCACGGGCTCACACACACACACACACACACACACACACACTCACACACACACAGCTACACAAACACACACAGCTCCCTGAGTCACAGGGTGGAACCCTCACACACATAAAGGCCGCTTTGTGCCCCAACTCATGGAGCTGTCAACCAACACCAGGGAGCTCCTCACACTGAACACCACTGTTCAGCTCACAGGGAGAGCTCAGTCAGTGGGCAGGCTGCGCTTTTATGTGCGCCCACGCAAAATGTATCTTCATCTCCGACGCCGTGCGTATCAGCGCCTTGTAATCACAGCTGCCTCTACTGTCACTGAAATCTGAGACTATAAGGCGTGAAAAACGGAGAGCGGGTTCGGATTCTCCTTTTTGTACGTTTTAACCTTTTCCCTTTCTCCCCCCCTTTGTTGAAAGTGGCACGGTCGTGTATAAATGGAACATCGGGGCCCGTCTCTCGACCAGTGGCTGAGGAAAAGAGGGTGACTTGATTTGCCTGACAGCAGTGATTTAGGCAGTGAGCTGTAAGGGATGCGACTTCTACTCTTAATGAATCCCGTCGCCTCGCCTGAAGGATCTTTTTTTTTTCCTGCGTGTCCCCATCTTTTCAATCAAGAAAAGGTGGCTGGTTCAATCAACAAACCATATACTGACTCATTATAAGTAAAAGGTATTTCTCACCAGCATATGCCTTCTACAGGATAGAAACATGACTCCACGGTGATGACACAAAAGCCCTTTGAGGTAAAGGTCGGACTGTTTTCTGTCTCGTCTGCATACCAGTCCTGTCCACATCACGAAACTCTCACGGTACTTCCTGATTGCTTTTATCCATGCTAATGTGTAGCCACGCACTTTAACAACACCAGCCTCGTCGGCGGCGGCTGCAGCATATCTCTGGATTGCTACTGTTCATTTCACTGCTAATGTGTCGCAGTGCATCGAGTCTCTGATGCATTGCATGACTGCAGCCTGGATAATTACATTCACATTGTGTTGATTAATACTGCTA
Source organism: Mugil cephalus (assembly GCF_022458985.1). Lineage (NCBI taxonomy): Eukaryota > Metazoa > Chordata > Actinopteri > Mugiliformes > Mugilidae > Mugil > Mugil cephalus. The sequence goes on along the minus strand of NC_061772.1, from coordinate 16,172,874 downwards.
CTTGGAGAATTTTAAGGAAACCGCAGTTGTATTGTGCTGTGATGAGCCTACGCGCAGTCTTAGAGATTTATTTTATAATATAATCATTAAATGAATAGTTTGAAATTCGGGGATGTAGCACATTAATTACCTTGCTAGATATGTGAAGCTCATCTGGCTCCAGTACAATAACCATCACCAATCACAATAAAAAAATAAATAAAAAAAAGATGTAAAAATGATTTTAAAATAGCTCTTTGGACAAAATAATTCATGCCGTTCTTCACAATGCTCAGATTTCTTCATCGTTACACATGGTTTGTCATCGTGACCCTGTGTGCTGTGGTAAAACCTCTCCGGCCTGCATCAATCACGCCAAGAAACCACAACACAATTTCTCTTACTGTCATTTATTCTTGTCTGGTTCAAAGTAACAAAGAAAAAAAAAGGAGAAAAAAGGACATGCTTTGTGAAGCCTGTTCAATTTCCTTGTCTTTTTTACTTATAGTGTCTGTCTTCAAGTCCTTGTACCCAGGCAGCTGTATTTCAGCTGTATACTGCACTAAAGTAATGTAATGTAATACTGTATATTACCAGAGTGTCATTGCCATAGTCCGTGTGCCCACCAGATGCCCTCGTACTTTCCTACCTGTCCCATTAGCGGGTAACTTGATCACTCCCGCCCACTTCCACACCTGTTCCCATTTTCCCTTCCTTCCTTTTTTTTTTGTTCTTTGCAAGATTGTATGTTGCTCCAGCTTGTTTATCTGTCCACGCTGCTCATAACCTGTTCCTGTGTTCTGTTGGAGCCAGCTGTACCTGCGTTTTGGTCCACTGCCCGCCTTTAACCTGCGTACTTGGCTAACCTGGCTAATGTTTCATCTATTTATTTATAGCATGAGCGTAAAAAGGCGAGAAGGTGAAACGCACAGGACATGAAGCTGACAGGCGGAGCCTCGCTATCGCCCACAAACGAGTGAGGTCATTTCACTGTAAGATCTCTCGGAGAAGATTCACACTTCAGTGTCCGATGTTAGGAAGAGAATCCCCGTAATCAACCTACTTTATGCTCCAATTAGCCCAAATGTTGTACAATACTGCACCACAGGGGTGCAGCCTCTTCATTCATCCCAACAGCCCAGCAGTTGTGTTCAAGTTGTTGTAAAATTTGAATCGTCAAACGAGGAGTCTGTCCTCCAGTGAAACTCGTTAACGACAGACAACTTTAAAGCTCAAATCGGAAGAAGGAAAAGGCCTCGTTGGGTTGTTGGGTAAAATTAAAAACTCTATCTGTGATTTCAAACACTTGTATGTAAGATCAGTTTTAAATCAGGTCGCTCGTGTGCCGTTTCCAGTAATGTTGTAACACTAATGTACTGGAGTGGTTTACTAGAAGGGTCATCGCCATGGGAACCGCCTCATCAGTCAGTTTCCGTTTGCAGACAGGCGGCTTACGGCTTATCTGCATCTTTTCATGCTATCGGGTCTGAATTCATGTTTGCCAGCTGCTGCCAGTTTGTCTCTGCGTCTTTTTATAGTTTTTGGATAAACTGTTTCTGACGACCATGTCTTCTCCAGGCCTTAGGTTATCTTACCATCAGAGCGCTGGGCTGCATCCCGGGGGAGACATTCACATGACGAGCTACGGGGGTTGCGTGCATGGACATCATTATACAACAGTTTTAGACTTTTCACCCACGGGCAAAACCACCCTCTTACATGTGTTTAATGTAAGTAATGGTGCTGTGGAGGAGTTGTTCTTGAGCCCACTGGGGTTTGAGGTTGTAATTGAAGTTTTAAATTAACACTCGTATTTATTGTTTTGCGGTGTCATTAGCTGCAGTATAAATAAACCCAGGGTGAGCTGCACTTTCGAAAACACTAACATTGAAGATGAGCGATAATAATGGAGCATAATGGAAACATCCGGGGTGATTCTGCTGTGATTCAGAAAGCTGTGAAAACACATGTAGTCATCTGGAAACCTTTTTTTTTTTTTTGTTGACTTATCTCCGCATGCTGTCCCACTCCATATCCGCGCAACACGGATTAAATGAATGAATGTTTGACATTTTGGAGAAACGCAGTAATCAGTTTTCTCGGGGAGAGATAAACGAGACCACTCGCATGTGAAGCTGCTGCAGGTTAGGTTAGCTTAACTTTGACATGAAGTCATCTGGCTCCAGTACCAAAATGGGTCAGCTCTGACTGAGAAATATCTTGACAAGAGATGTAAAAATGCAATTTTAAGGTGAGATAGGCCAGGCTGACCAGTGTGAGAGGGGGAATGAAGATCTGTCAAATCTTTGCTGTGAAAATAAGCTGAAATAATGGACCGAGAACACATTTATAACTGAAAGTCATTCACACACATCAGTGGATCTGTTACCATAGCTACTGTTTTCTACATTGTAGAACAAAACCATCAGCATCAAAGCTAATGACTGAATGACTCAAAGTGAGAAATAGAGCAAACTAAAATTAAAAATTTGTTGTTTTGATCACAACTTTGCATATTGTTGGTGCTTTATCCAGACTTCCAACGGATTCTGAGCATCTGTGTGACGACTTTTAGAAAAGCTTCAGGTGATGACCTCATAAAGCTTTTGTGTGTCATCAAATCAAAAGGTAGAATTTAATATTTGATTACCTTAACTGTACCAAACACGTGACAATTTGAGTTGTTTCAGAAACAACCTAATAAAATGCAATTATTCTTATTAGTTTTTATGTGAGCTATTTATCTATGAAGCAAGTTTGAAGTCAAGTGTTTTTACAGATGTACTACTGAACCATACAAAAATATATGCAACTCTTGATTTGCACAATATGATACAACATAACTGAAGACAAATGCGAAATGAATTAGAACAAAAAGCAGAACAAACAAAATCTGTCGTAGTTAGCTACAAAACCACTTTATTGAAAAAGCAGATTATGTCATCTACAGTTAAATGATACGTCCCGATTTTAATACATTAAATAACTTTAGACTTTTTTCATGTTTAGATAAATAGATCTAGTTTCCTTTTTTTTGTTGTTTTTTTTTGTTTTTTTAAATGAACCATCTAGGCAATCAAAACACTTAGCGATATAAAAGATGTGTGACAGGTGTCGAGATGTGCTTATTGGAACTACCAGTAGGAGAAGAAGAATAAGTCTTCTCTTTCCAAGTGATTTTTGACAGAAAAATAAAATAGAAATAAAAAACTAGCCTCTTTATGTACAGGGTAACTAGCTGTGTGCTATGCAATAGAAACTGAAGTAGTACTTTTAAACAAGTAAAAATTAAGACTTCTTTAAAGGGTCCTGTTAAAGGTTTTTTTTCTTTTTGTTTTCCTCGGGGGGCTGATATTGTGCAGATGAATTCAGAAAATGCCTCATTCTTCAAGTATAGCACACATTACTTGACCCTTGTACAAAATCTGAGGTTTAACACATCATACAACAAGGGGGATGTCTCACGTACAGTATGCAGTCCTTTTCTTCTCTGCTTTTACAAACACTAATCATTATTACATTCAAAGGAATCTCATTACATCAGGTAACATTAAGAAGCACTTTTTTTTTTTCCGCCTGTGGTGACCCCTGCCTTCAGTCTGCCTTCGACACATTCAGTAGTATTTACTCAGAGCTGTGTGTATTACAGTATGAATAAGAGCTGGGCCAGTGTTTGTTAGCAATACTTGGCGTTTGTTTTACTCTAGTCCGAACACTAGACAGGTGGAGCTTGCTACGGTCAAAGTTGAATCCATCTAGCTACAGGGAAAATGAGGTGGAACACGTGTGCACATGTTCCACGTCCATACGAGGCACTACGACTGTAGAGAGAAACTCGAGTGAACACCAAATATTACACACAGACATCTGGAATAAGGTATGAGACATGGGACAGACAGCATCGTCAGAATCACCGCTGGGTTTCAACAGAGAGAGCAGGGGTCACTGTGTTGGATGCTGCGCTGCCCTGCAAACACAGTGAGGTGCATGTGCCATGGCCCTGCCACTAATACACACACTTTCTCTTTCTTGCACACACATACGCAACCATTTACACAATTTGCCATCACTTGAAAAAGAGAACATATCGTTGGGGTTGATCTGCGCCTGTACGCAAAAAGCTCCGATGTTTTTGCACTGTGCAAGAATGAAGGGTTCACCTCAAAAAGGGAATATATTGAATTCCAACCCGCTTGCTGAACGCCAATCGAAGTCGCTGATAAGAAAGTCACGCGGGGAAAGGGTGAGAATAGTCTTCCAGCACCACCACAGCGTAGAGTTTCAAGTGTTTTTGTCTCGTGTAGGTTTTCTTTTGCATATATACAGGTATACAAACACACACACACGCGCTCGCAGAAACATGGAAGCGCCTGCCAGCACACACACAATAAGCAAGAGGGACAGCTCCCTTTAAAAAACAGACAAACTAACAAACAAACAAACAAAAAAAACACGGGTGGGACCAGCAGCTCCGTGTTTTCAGGGACGTCCTCCTAAAACGCATCAGCAGACTTCGTGGCAGACCAGCGCGAGACACACAAACATACCGGTTCTGTCTTAAGGCATGTGGACAAGTGGAGGTTCCTCATAGTAACACACTCTGTACTCATATGACAAAAAACACAGCGTCAGGAAATTATACCAGGAAGCAGTGCCCTGAGCAGACCTCGATCAAATAGCACATGCAGATAAGTATGTGTTTCATCCCGCTCTGAGTACCTGAAGGACCAGAACCATCGTTGACTGAAAACTTCCTGTTAAAAAAAAGAAATGGCATTGCGCAAGATTTCATATGTTCCCCTGCATACCAACTAGCTGACTGCCGACGAAGCACAGCTCCAGTACAGAAGCTTGTAAAATTGTATAACCATTAGTCCAACTGCTTCTAGCAAGACTTTCTAAAATGCGTTTAAACCACAGAGATTAATGATTAATTCTCATATCGACAGCTGACATTTTCTGTCAGGGGCTGACATTTGTCTTCCGTTACGACTGCAAAGCGTCACCAAAAGCTGTAAATCTTTGTATTTAAAGTCTTATTTTGGACTGATCTCTTCCTGAAGACTTCAAGGTTAGGCTAACTCTTAAAAGTGCTGATTGTGTAAATAAAAATAAAATACAATAAAATAAAAATAATCCTTTAATTCGTCCCACGGCGGGACAGAATTTGAAGGATTTTGTAAGAATCAACTACCAAAGACAGACATTGCTCATTAAAAGCGCGTGTACTGGAAGCACCGCCGGAATCAGCTGTCAGCCGTGAGCTACAGTCAACAGGGTGAGGAGTTATTTGCTCAGCGCTCACTGGGTGCTCAAAGTGGGATAAAACAATTGAAGCCAAATACTATTTGAATGAGGTCTGCTCCTACAAAGCCTGTGAGTCTCTGACCCACTGACAGCCGAGAGGAGGCTCCGTGTCCTGGAAGAGAAATGATACAACAGACCCAAAAGCCTCAGAGGCTTCAGACTGAACGATGAACAGTTTCACCTCTGATTCTATCACGAGCGCAGCAACATTAAAAAAAAAAAAAAAGAAAACAAAAAAAAGAACAACAAGAATCTACATCTAGCATCTTATGTGGAAAACATCTGCAAATATATAATCATATATAAAAGACAATCTATGTGCATCTAAAATTTTCTTTTTTCCGTTCATAATATAATCATTAATTAAGACACTGCTTGTGAATCTCTCGAGGTGTCGTCTTGGACTTCTACGTGGAATGTCAGTCGGTCTTCTGGGCTCGCGGTGCTACGGTGCATCAGTTACGTCGGGGCGGTCGAGAGTTTTACTCACAGATGTGAGACGGGTGTTTTGATGCTGGGTGTCCCTTGCATAGCCGTTAGCAGGGTTTCATTTCAGTGTTGGAAGCTGCACAGAGAGAGAGAGAGAGAGAGAGAGAGAGAGAGAGAGGGAGAGCCCGCTCTGAAGGCACGGCATGTCCGCCCCCCTCGGGTCCGTCCAGTCCAGCCAGCACTGGAATGTTGCGGCTCGTTCCCTGGCCTCCCTGATGGCGGCGCCGACGGCGCTCTCAGACGTGACAGCACCAGTGAATTCGCTGCGGTAAAAACTGATTCAGTCAGAGCACGGGAATAAAAAAAAAAAAAAAAAAAGCACGGAAAGGATGAGAGGGTATGCAATCTGAGAGACCGAGAGACGGGTTCTCTCTCCTCCAATCCGAAAACGCTTTCTTTGACAAACGGGTAAAGGTCGGGAGGTGTGACGTCACTGTGGGCCTCTGGGCGAGCCGCCGTGTTGGCTTTCAGGGTTCGGCACCCAAGAGGAAGAGGGAGGGGGGAAAGGACCACAGATGGAGGAAGGGGGAAACCCTTTTTTTTCCCAGCCCTGACATTTGACAGCAGGGCTTGTGGTGTGGAAGTTCACAGTCTGGCTGTCCAGCTGAGAACAGGCCAGTAGCTCAGATGGCCACACAGAGGCTTTTCTGGAACTGCTGGAGGGGACGCAGGCCTTTTTTTTGTTGTTGTTTTTTTGTGCCTGCTGCTGGTGTTCTGGATCACCTGGGAGGTGGAACTTGGTCCCCGCCCCCCTCCCTCAGAGTTCGGTGACGTGGAGGGGGTAGCTGGGGGGCGGGTGGGCGTTGACCTGTGACTGTAGCCGGTGAATGTGGCAGCTGTGGCAGAGGAGGTGTCCTTCCAGTGGATAACAGCGGTGGCCTTCCTCGTCATTCAGCTGGAGACCACAGTCCTGATGGGGAGACACGAAGACAGAACCGATGAACGCACCACAAACACCGTCAATACATCACAAAAAATAAATCACAAAACAGATGTGCGCATGGGTCGTTAATGTAATATAACTTCAAAGGAATAATCTGACGCTTTGGTAATCATGACTGTTTTGCGGAGAATTTTCGAACAGATTGTTTTGAATGAATAAAGATGGAACAGATGAAGCTTTTGCGGAGGTTAACTGAGGAGGTTTGGAGACACGAACATTTGTACGACAGTCGTTGAAAGTGAAGAAGGAAGTAGAAACAAAAATGAACCCGAGTGGCCAAACAGGCACAGTGCCGACTAGGGTTTGGGGGGCGTTTTTATAGAGCGAGACAAACTGACGAGCGCACAAGTATAAATGTCTATGTCCCACAGTACTTTAAATGAGCCTTCAGTTACTGGCTCATGTGAAAGAGCACCAGGTTCGAGCCAGTGACGGCTCAGAGAAGCGCAGAATGGACGCAGTCGTGCGGGTGTTGTAGTTGTTTCTTTGTTTTTTTTTTCTGGACACTTGCAATGGATAGGGTGCAGTGTCTGAAGACATAGCTGTGAGACAAGCCAGAGACAGTGTGTGGACAGTGCAGATGTCCGATGGGAATTTTGAGAATGAAAGTGTCTGCCTCTGAAAGGCGCAAATTTCAACCATTTATGAATGAATACATTGACCTTTGAACCTACGGAGGAATTCTGCAAACAGCTGACAGGATGAGACTCTGCAGTGGACCCTGAACATGCTGGAGAGATTAGACAAACCCACTGGCCCTTGACCACTCTGGAGATTCTGAACTGGAGGAGCAGTAATATAAATGATTCTTCACTTTGCATCCATGTGAATCTCTCTGTGCCCTCTGCTCAGCACTGAATAATATTACATGTAAAAGTAGTATGTTACAGCGTGACAGAAGAAAATGATTTCTTTTTTTAAATCTGTAATGAATTTAACATGTCTACAATCATTCAGCTGGGGACTTTACTCTTCCTCTGCAGGTACGTGCCCCCACCTAAGCTGGCTGAATGATTACCCACTGTCTACATAACGATGTGATCTATTTCTATGAAGTGGAATATCGACCTTTCAGAGACATCTTATTTTGCTGATAAATATAGTACAGCATATAATATGTGTCTCACGATTCAGGGCGGGAAAGAAATAGAAATACATCAGGCTGGCAGGAAATTAGTTTCACAAGACGTGTTGTTTTGCAGGATGACTGGGATTTCGCAAGTCAGGTCTCAGCCCCCAGCTGAGGTGGGAGCTCGTCGCTGGAATGCACTTTGTCAATGAGTCACAATGTCGGGCTGTAACCTTGGGTTGGTATCCATCTGTGGGTTTTTTTTTTTGTGTGTGTTTCATTCATTCCCCAGGAGCAGTGATTCATACTCACTGGTACAAAAACAGAGCCTAGTCTCATCCCACGATTTGCAGCTCTTACCCAGATTCACTGTGTTTTTGGGACGCGGACGTGCAGGAGTACATGTGCAAATATCTCTGTTGTCTCATTCTATCCGACAGTCTGATAAGCTGAATCACACACGATGATGCCAAATCCATTCTCAACAAATGAGCGGTAGACTGCTCTTACTCATAAGAGTGTGTGTGTGCGTACAGGCCGAGCCGCTCACCTCACAATGGTAGCACTCCACGTGGTAGTCCTTGTCCATAGACACAACCCGGATGGTTTCCTCAGAGCCCTGCGGGAACAAACACACAATCAAACTTTGGCTAAACCGGTCTAATGTCTCAAGTGATGGTCCAATAACCAGCAGGTCTCACATTTGATCCTTGCAGCTGCAATATGTCCTGAAGCAAAACACTCACACACACACTAACGCTCAGGGCAGAGCTGCACACCAGAGCTTCTCTATATTATGTTTCATCTAATTAATTCTTTCTTTGAGCTGAGTTTGTGTTTTTGTTTAATCCTGCGGTAGCTTTGAGTAATAATTGATTAACCAAGGAAATGTTTGATCTGATTGTTACTCTTTGATTGGAATTTCTGCACATTCGTGCCCCGCGTGAGGTAGAGAACAGAAGACGCGATGAGTTTCTACGAGGGACAGAAACGTGGACACAGCGGAGGAAGTTGTTCGAGCAAGTGTTTGAAGTGCTCAATAAAGCTGGAATTGATGCGAGATACATCTTGGTGATTCTATTTTCTACTTAAGTGTAGTCAATAAAGCAGGAGGACAAAAATTCCTCTGCTGCTATTTTCTACATAGATGCTGCTTGGATCTCTGTTTATGATGCTTTAATAGCACCACACGGCATATTACCAGAGGCCAAGTTAAATGTTTAAAATTAGGTTTATCTTTACATTTTTCCAAAATAACTTGTCAGCATGTTCATACTTTATTTACTAAGGACACAGAGTAGGTTTATACAAATTTCACTTTCAACCAGATGCATTTCTCATAAATGAGGCTATTTTGGTCGTACAGGTTGTGCTGACCTTTCACATCAGACCTCAGTTGCAAACATTGAGCATTGAGCCAGCATCCTGTAGCTTTTCGAAAATTAACCTAATCACTCCAAACGCTTGCCTCTGAGTTTTAATCAATGTAAGCACAGGATGAAGCCTGCAGCAACACAAGTTCGGCTCGTTCTTCTCCTTACCTGGGCTGGGAGGATGGGCTGGTTGCACGACGCACACTTGGGAGCAAAAACCCTGTCGTGGAATAGAAAGAAATTAAATTACAAACTGTAAGGCCCGTGTGTCTAAACGGATCTCAGGAATACATATAAGTTGGCTATAAGAGGATGTACTGGACGTTTCCTGACACTGAGCTGCTTCCATGTTCCTAAATCAACCTGCAGAGAGTTGTTCCCCTTACGTGTGGTAGTCTTTAACACAGTAGATGTTGTTCTCAACATCCACAGTGAAAGGTACTCCGTCTAAACCCTCTTTACACACGACGCAGCGGAAACAGCCAGGATGGTAGGACTTGCCCAGCGCCTGCAGGATCTAAACACACACAGGAAAAAAAAAACAAAAAAAAAACACACATAAGATAACAAGACTGGGGATTGAGGCCATGCATAGAATAGGCGGCAGTCAGGGAGTGAGCCTCAAGTCTTAGCAGATTTAAATATATCTCCCACAGCTTGCACTTTCTGCTTGAGAAGGCTCTTACCATCTCCATGATGAGGTGACCACACACAAAGCACTTCTCGGCCGTCTGCTGGAAACCGGAGTACTGTGGATGAGACCAGACACAGGATTTATCATCCTCAGCATTTTGGAGAATGTGGACTATGTTATCAGTGGAACGTGCAACGCTTCACACTTCATGCCTGAGAACACGTTTCAGTCTGCGAGTCATCTATAGAGGGTGCTGCTGCACTCTTTACATTGACACGGTAAAGATTTCCTTCATGTCTGTCAGATGACATGTAGAAAGGCCCTAATGCTTTTCTGAACCCCCTCCTCCATCACATTTTTACAGTTACACCCATTTTAAGGGGGTCGAGCGCATTATGTCTTTTAACGGGGAAACAGAGCACCTAATGTCGCACTGATAGCTCCCTCCTCTTGAACCCCGAGCGCGGGCAGATAATGGAGTTGACCATCTGCAGCAATCAACCCCCTCTGGGTCGTGACCTGATGACTTCGGGGGCCTGGTTGAGGAGACGCGGCTACCAGGTGGAGGTGGGAGGTGGTGATCGGGAGCCTGCCCCCTGCCCTGACATCTCTACTCCAAATCTACCATCTGCCACTACCCCGCCCCAGCTCTGAAACACCCCCGGGGTGATGGAGCAGACTCGTCAAATCTCCACCACAGGAGGGAAGCGGAAGGAGATTAGTCTCCTCCCAGCATCTGAGAGGCAGCGATTGTAAAGTGCAAAACAGGATTTTTTTGTACATCTGAAGAAATAAACGGGTACAACTATAAAGGGAAGTTGCCTCTAAACAGGAAGTACTGTCAGGGCTTGAAGCCATGTGTTTTGAGGTCATATGGGTTGTCAAGCTGTTCCACATTCATGTAACAGGAACCTTTTCTAAGTTCCTTCCCATATTTCTAATCTTCTTGCTTAGTAGCAGCATCCTGTTCATCTAGACTACACCTTCACCTACGTGAAACTTATTGCTAAAATACTTCCAACTGTAAACAAAGGCACTAAGAGCTGGCTGTGCCCTGTTAACCTGAAGCAGATGGACCAGCAGCCTGAGAGCCACAGCTGTCCTACTCTCATCCTCCACCTCTTAATTGCAAGTGCTGAGCAGCAGCTCTTGGGGTAATTGAGCTCCCTGGGGAAAATTGGAGGAAATTAGTGTGAATTGTAGGGGTGGTGCTAAACTCCTAACTGTAGCCGTGGACTCTCTGAGGGGTTGCAGAATGCAGTCGGAGATCCTAATTCCTCGCTTTCTGCTCCACCTGCCCCGTCTGTCACCTCACCATGAGGTGCCGTGACACAGCAATCTGGTCATCGCAGAGAAACATCAATGCCCGAGAAAACGACGGGCGACTTACCAGGAAATCCTCCTCGCAATAGACCTTCCCGTTGACATTATAGAACGCCTTCCCTCGCAGCCTCCTCCCTGAAAACAGAGACAACATATTCAACCTATGTTTTCAAGCTCTGGCTCCTACAGTTCACAAATGGACTGATTCACAATGTGGTAAAAAAGACTGTGATAAAAGAATCACAACGCACTAATACTACTGTCACACTTTGTTTGTCATCTGACCTTTAACGCAGATATTTACATTTACATTTAACTAATTAATAAACCATGTCAGAACGGAAGCGTGCTCTTACAGCAGATTGTTCAAATAGATTTTACTGTACCAGTTTGTGTTGTAACCATAAAGTGCACCTGACTAGGAGGAAATGCCGTCGGGTTCCTTCTTTTATCTTATCCATCAAGAGCAGTTTAGTTCCCACAGGGAGCACCTCTCATATTGAGAAAACAACAAAAATGTGACAACGAGGGTGAGTTTCTTTTCTTACTGGTTTGCAGACTTTACTTCCAAATCAGATTCAAGCCGTTCAAACATTGCTATCAACCAGCCAGTGAGAAGCCTAAACATATGGATGGGATAGAGCATTTTAGGAAGGTTGACCCACTCTTGAAGTAACATTGGAACAATAACATGGTTACAATTTATTTTTACTGTTAGCGTCACCGACAACGTCAACGAGGGCCCAGTCACATGAGCAGCGCCTGAATTAAAAGTAAATGTCCAGTGTCATGTCTGTTAAACAAATGTTTGTCGTTCTGTTACTTTTTTGCACTGAACCGTGCCGCGTCAGCCAGAACAAAACAAATGGCAATTTTGTCACGACTTCTGTCAATTTCACATGCGTCAAAATACATCTGACCGTGTTATTGTCACAGCTTCACAGCCACGGCACAGTTGTCAGAGTTGAGCAGATGGTCGGCTGAATGCAGCCGACTTCCTGCCTAGTTTAATTACTTTAACTATTGATCCCAACAAGATTTCCTTCGCAACCCATAAACAATCAATACAGCAAGCTGCTGTTCAAACCTCCCCCCCCAAAAAAACTCTCCTCTTCCCTTCCATTGTGCTACGAAGCAACAATAGGAGCCGAGAGGGAGGATGCCCCTTAACTGATGGGCTGAGATGATAAAATGCTGAAATGTTTTTATCACTAAAATACCCGAGGACCGAGATAAGGTGACGCTACATTACACTGTGGGATAAATTAAAGGATCATCTCATCTTATCTCACTAAACAAGAGTCAGGGGTTTCCTTTGCTGCTGGTTTGCACGATGACGCTACTTTAAAACAACAGGTTCAACAGAGTGAGCAGGCCGAGTTCCTCTGGGTGAGCTTTCATTCATCGGACTCCAAGTCTGAATCCAATCTGAAAGGGAAACTCTGCTGCGGGCCGGCTTCTGCAGCACCCTGCCACGCATCTCGCACAACTCGTCCACTCAAATTCACTTAACAGCGGCCGTGTCTCTCTGTGGCAGCGCGGCGACTTCAACCCGGGCCCGGCAGACGAAACCCACGGATCTCATAAATCTGCTGGGTTAGCCAGATTTAAGTGTCGTCCCGAAGCCACCGTTGATTTTATGGGTGTCCCGGCATGAACAAGACGTGCCCCCCACCCCCGTCTCTCTTTTTAAAACTGAAATTTATGCAATCGCTGTAATTCACACACACACACACACACACACTCGCAAAGTGTCACAATGCCGGGAGATGGCAATACATTAACACCCACATAAATGGCTGGAGCAGCAGAGGAATGCTGTCCACACAATAGGTGAGACTTTTAAGACTTTGAGACTGAGGAGCAATTAGCATTTTGGTAGTGAGGAGCAAAGAGAAAGGCAGGATTGAGGAAGAACTCCGTGTGAAGCGATTCTTGAGAGACACCGAGACGTTTGAGAGGATAAACTGGAACGGAACGGCGAGGTTTATCGGGGAACAGTGCAGCAGCGGGGGCTGCGAGATGTTGCTGTGTGCTGGTCTGTGGCCTCTGCTCTGGAGTTTGGGGTCTGGAAGGTGGACACAAAAGCCCCAGTGCTGACGACTGTGTGGAGCGCTGCTAGGGTAGCAGGCCGACTGAGCAAACGGGGACATTCTTTCTGCCTGAGGTCACTAGCTGGTCCCATTCATCCCCCCCCCCCGCACCTCTCCAGCACCCGCTCTCTGCCCGCTTCCCTTACCGAAACAAGGAGGGGGAGGGATCCATGCCTCCCTCTCCCTCTCTGGCCTTTTGTCAGCAGACAGCATTGCAGCGCTCAACGTCCTCAGAAGACAACAAGGGATCAAGCCAGCAGCTACGTTTATAATTTGCGATTCATCTCCGGGGTTTTTAGAGAGCCAACACGTCCCTAACAACAAATGCACTTGAATGCAAAATTAAACGCACAACCAACAAAAGACCGGGGTGATTATCCCCCCTCAAAACAGGTTCTTGTAATTGGTAAATTATAATTAATAAAATTGAATATCTTCCTGCGTGGATACGCGGCATTAGTAAAATAGATGCGATTAGAGGATGCAAGCCAGAAAGAACTGCATATTTTCATTTCAGCAAATAATAAAACCAAATCTGGTGCTTTGGACAGAAACCAAATACAATGAGCAATGATTAATGCTGAGGATTAATACTCCTCTCACTCTACTTGCTCACACTGCTACTGTAGAGGTTTCGAGGCGTTTAAGACTTCTGCATTCCTAGATGTAGGCTGCATGTAATTTTTCGGTCATTTAGGGACCAAGGCTAATTCCGCTAATGCTCTCATTTTCTATGACGGCGTAACCATGAAAACGAACGTCGGCCTCGTGAAAGAGGACTGGTGTGTCACCATGGAGAGGGTATTACTCGGTTAAATTTTCCTCTTGAGCCTGTTCACACAAAACTAAGTGAAATGCACTTGTTTCTATGAATAACTGATCTTAACTGAAGGCTGATCATTGAACCACAGAGTTTTAGGTTCAGCATTTTAATCCCATGGGGTCTCCTGGGTGTTCAGAACCAAAACCATCCCATGAAAAGAGAGGCCTGTAGTTTATTCTGACACGGTGTTAATGCCTCCTGCCTTGGATCATGTGGGGTATGAGGTGTTTTCTATGGTTACCGAAATAGGAATCTTCTACATCCTCAGTCTTTTACACGTCCATTTAACAGGGCAGTTAACAGTCCACAGACTTTCTGAAGAAGGACGTTCACGCTTGTTTCCTAGTCGAAAGATTTATGATTTTATTTTTTCATCCCATTTGAGTGTGAATCACTATCTCATCCTGTATCTCATCTGGAAAGGTCAAAGGATCCCATCTATTTCAGAAAGGGCCACGGTTGAGGTTCAAGTCTGTTGACTGAAGTGAAGACATCAGGATTTTTTTTTTTTCTTTCTTGTGAAACCTGAGCTGAAAGTATGCATGTGAGGATCAACTCAGGACACCCAAAGCCATGCTTCCACTGCAGGAACTCTCCCAGAGGACAAAGAAAGGTTGAACCGGGGTCTCTAGATGTTCTAAGGGGGGGGGGGGGGGGGGGGGGGTATTTCAGGCTTGTGGTGGAGTACTTTCTGGACAAATAACTACAATTCCTCAGCATTTAACAAAAAAAATTGGTGCAACTACACACAAGTTTATTTAACTTTTATTCATAGGGCTCTGACAAGGCAACATGTAGTGTCATGTTGTTTCCCTCCTACTGGAAGCATTTAATTAATAGGACTGCTTCATCACATCTACACAACGCTGGGGAAAATGACCCACAGTGAATATTTTATTATATTTTAAGACAATCCTATTCAGTCTGTGGACACCATTTATAGGTTACTTCCATACTGTTCAAATATTTAACATGAAATTAGGATATCTCACAGAGGGAATCCACTATATCCATTTACTGCTGTATATAAATGAGCTGCCCAGACCGGAGGGTACTGAGAGCATGAATGAATAGTTAAAAGACACAAGAAGAGACAAACTGATAGTAGTTTCATCTCACCGTCCCTTCAGGATATTTTCGATAGATGCCATATCTTTGTTGCATGATCTAAAGCAGTCGGCTCTTCAATCTAGAGGGAGACAAGTGTTTCCCATCATACCTTCTACTTTTGTTATTAGAGCAGGGACTGACTCCAAAAAAATCAGAGGAGCCTTGAACTCCCTCATCCGTGTTCGCTGATTGATTCTGCAGCTCAACCCAAAGTCAGGTACAACTACGTTATCACTGCATGAGTTCACCACATTTTGTGAGTCAATTAGATAAGAAGAAGATTAGGTAGAACCTCTCCCACTCTAACACATGCAATGATACTAATCAAAGAGTCTCTCAGATGTCAGCGCAGTCTATACACACCTACAATCAGACAAGGTGTTGTAAGTATGGAATAAAATGGTTAATTTTCAAGTGTGGGGTCATTTTAAAACACTGGCCTGCTGAGACCTTTCAGGAGACAAAATAAATGCTGACACAGAAGTGAATCATATCAGGTCACATTCCAACTAGAAGTATCTGTCAACTTCCCATTGGTCATTTGTCTGCTGGTGGTGTTTCGACATGATCGCAGTTCCTCTCCGCGAGGGAAAGACTTTACAGCATTCACGGTTGCTCAGCTTCACCTTAAATCATTTCCCACTTGTATCACCTGAAGGATCTCAAGATGAGATGTTGTGGCCACTTCACATTCTTCAAATATGACATTCACAGAAATAAAACTCCATCTTAATTAAATACACAACCACACACCTTGTTATAGGCCTAGATTTAAAATCAATCCAGAGAATCAACATCAGATCTTTCAAATGAAGATAGCTTTGTATCTGAAAGTCTTTTTTTTTTTTTCATTTTGTTTATTTAATACCCAACCGTAGTAAGTACAAGCAGACAGGCTTAGTGCAACACTTCTACTAACAACACCACATGACCCATCCTCAGGTTTGACCCTATTGGCCAAGCAGTGGGTGCTGTTCACTGCTAAAAACATCTCTGACTCTGGCTGTGCAGAAAAAAAAAAAAGAAGTCAGAGTGAGCAAGAGCTTCTGGGCGTCCAGTCACGGCTTTGACCTCCATGTACTCACACCAAAAGAGCTCCCAGCAACACAACACACACACAAGTTTCATCCCGGCGAAACAGATATAAGAAAGAGGAGTGTTTTTGCATCTTTTTCTCAAATGCTGTTATGAAAAGATGACATTATGTTGTTCTTCTTTTACTTTCCTTCAATGGTTTGCCACCTCTGAAAACAAACCCACCTAATGAACGGAATTACTCTTGTTCTCGTTGCTAAGAGGCATCACTCACTCCGTTCTTTGTCAGTGGCAGAGAAACCAGAGCTCTGGCCAGGCTGCAGCAACTCACACATGCAGTGATTCACTCACAAGGAAGCTTCAAACTGGTCATATAATGTCACAAACTCTACGTGAGGCTGCAGACTCAACAAGGAGCATTTCGTGTTGAAATCCCAGCCAGAGAAGGTACAGCGCAGAGAGCTTTGAGCTTTTAATCCACCGTGAATTAGAATCCATTATATATCACAATGCTTCAAAAGGTGCTTTCTGACACAGCCCTCGAGCGAGCCGGGGAAATATTGCAACGCAGAACACACACATTCCAGCTTTTTATTTTAACGCCACACCCCGATTGCAAGATATTAATGCAGATTTACCGGTAATGCTGCACATCAGCCGGCCTGCTCCAGCTTCTTGGTATGCACCAATTTCCAGCACAGATAAGGTGACTGGGTTTACATTTGAGATTTCCAGAGCTGTGGACGACCCACTATTGTCAAACCTGTTTGATACATGCAAGACAACTACCACACCTCTTTTAAATGTGGACAAAGGTGGACCGGACCCTGCCACGGAGGGGGAGAGTCATCTACAGAATGGTAATGTAGCCTGTGTTAAATGTACAGCTGCAGAGACACGGCTACAAAACAAGCAAGGAAGAACTGCAGAGGCTCACATGTGTGAAAAAGAAACACAAAAAAAAAAAACACCATAGATTTGAGATCTCAGTGAATATTTCTCTGAAGGTCCCGCAGGAAATAAAAGTGTGTTAATATTATCCAGAGATGCACTGGTACTTGGGATATGGAAGCAGATAAAATGTGTAATCAAATCAATGTTCCAGCCATGCTAGCACTGTTCAATGCGTTCGATATCAGGTGTACTAATAGTAATGTAGATGCAGAAAGCAGGATGAGATTTCCAAAGAGTGACAGCTAACACTGATGAGTAATGGCGAGTTGTGCAATGGGAATGTGCAAATCTACACCCGTTAAAATACGGCGCAGATATACTGCCAGCGGCGACTGATGTCTGCTGTACAACAAAACACCTTGTTGACACGTGCCTGCACTAAAGCAGAGCTGGGAAATGAAAAAAAAATAACGATAATAATAATAAATCACCTGTGGTGCTTTAACCTGCCAACAAGCTGTGGTTGAGTTCTTGGCCCACGCATCCGTGGTAACAGACAATGAACAGACTTGGAAGTATTTATTATAGTTTTTAACATTTTACTCAGCACAGTGACCTCCAACTTAAAAAAAAAAATGAAAATAAACACTAAAATTAATCATTTAATCAACTGTAAAAATAGTATTTATCAGCAGCTCAGTAATCAGCCTCCCAGCATTTAGCTCAGACAAACCAGAGAGGTTAGAACGAGGGTGTCGAAAACACAATACCGCTACGGGCTTGTTAGCTGTCAGCTCACCAACCACTTACTAATGAGAATATTTGTCAGATATTTATCAAGCTACTGACTTTTAAAACAGCTTAATGTTGTTTATACGATAGCTCTCCCGGTAAGAGATTGCCTTTTTCATTTATCTCCGCTGTAATGAGTCCTCGTGTAAACATAGGTTCTGACTCCAGGGACTAAAAACAAAGAGTTGTACTCTGTTTGAGCGCTGTGATTTTCTCTGGCTGGAGGTGCAACTGATGGCGACGAATCCTTTGAGAAATCCAACCCCTGAGCTCCGTGCTGCTGCTCTCAGACGCAGTTTGGACAGAGGTGAGTCATCAGCCTTGCGGTTGACAACAGAACGCGTTTATTATTCTTTTTATTTCATCTGGAGAAGGCATGCCAAGTCTCAACAACACCGAAGCAGTGTTTTTCTTTTTTTTTTTTTTGGAAATATACAATCAGTTAGTGTATCAAGTGGTGAACTGAACTCATCCTGCTACAATTTCATCTCATACACTTTCAGATGTTTTTAGTGAACGTGACCAAAGTACAAAAGCAAAATACAGACACAGCAGAGTCGAGAATCTCAAAAACATGTTCTCTTGTGTACGTGTCGGCACAAGCATGCCATCGCTTCGGCGTGCGTGTGCCTTTTAATGCGAGTCCACGCCAGGCCTGCCCCCTCTGATAAGCTGGTCTGGTACACTTTGTGACTGTCTGATTGAGGTCCTCCAGGGATGGCTGGCTGAAGTGGTGGTGGTGGTGGTGGCGGCGGCGGCGGTGGTGGTGGTGGTGGTGGTGGTGGGGAGGAGGAGGGTTGCATTCTTGGCCATTTCATGAAAAAAGGGTGCAACCATGGGAGTAAGCCAAGAGGAGGGCTCAATTATGCATGGTTAAACAAAGCCCAAGGCTACCAGCGAGCAATGTCTCAGCAAACTCTGCCTCATTCTGGAGCTCCAGACTCCAGGAGGACCCTACTCAGGGGCACGCAAAAAGGAAAAGAAAGAAAAAGAAACCGAAAAAAAACAAACAGGGGACATAAGAACGCGGCTCCTGATAAATCACCGGATTGTGTTATGACAAGAACAGGCACTTTGAAACTAAACTTCTCAGAAGCCTTCAAAACACTGCTTAAAAGAAAACATTCCCATTCACACGAGGTCAAATGATACATCACTGAGTTTACGTTACCGATAAACCATCTCGAGAGGCGAGGCGGCCCGTGAAGCCATCAGCGATGAGCTACGCGGAGAATGGAAAGGACTTGTTAACTAATCGCGAGCGCGATTTCTCCAATAAATGCGGAGTAATTCTCCCAGGAGCGGTCTGTGTTTTCTGTCTAAAAGCAATTATGTCCGACACAGCTGTTTTAAAAAGTGAATGCCCCCCTCCCCACAAGTAAACGGAGCATTCTTTCGGGGTATTTTTAGTCTTTGGAGGAAATAATCCGGTCGTCTTAAAAATAAGTCTGTTTGAAAGGCCTAATGTCGAGAACAGCCAGCGTCCCCTCTCTTTTTTTGGCAACCAAAGTTGACTTCTAAATGAACCCTAAAAAATATGATCGGGAATATTAAAGCATTAACCAGGCCAGAGGCTACTTTTCCACAGCGGACCCCGCAACTTTCGGCAACTGGACACTCAGCATCTGGCCCCTCTTTCTTTCCACACACAATAAATCGGAAAGTATGCGGCTTTGGTTACATGTAAATTATAGGCAGTTCTTCCAGAGCCGGAGGGGGCGAGATAGAGGATCAGTATCCATGTATAGTACACATATGAATGGAAGCTGGCTAAAAAGCTCTTTCCCGACATCTTCCTCTTGTTTCCCCGGGAAACGGGAGAGGAGGGCTGGAGTCGGGTGACACGGGCATCCAAAAAACACACACACACACACACACACAGACACAATCTATACCGTACTTTGAGCCGGAGAACAGATTTAATTACAGCTTTAAAAGAGCAAAAAAATTTCAGCATTTTATGTGTTTGCGGTATTATTAGCTTGTTCCCGCGGCATAGAGCTGCCCCTGTTATTCTGACTGCAGCTCGAGGATGAGGACGCAGCAGATGTTTTGATCCGGACTGCAACACCACCTCTAACAGCAAGCTGGTGATACTAATAATATTTTGTTTGGCGAAGACGGCCGCGGCTGGAGCGTAAAAGCACGACTGACGCTGCCTCTGAGCGTAATCCCATTTCAGATATCACAAGTCTGAGGCGCACAAAGGCTCGGCGGGCTAAAAAAGCATCTTTCATTTTTCGACTGGCTCAGGTTCCTGCTTGTGTCTGTGAAGAAACAATCAGAGCTTCACAAGTAAGTCCAAGGAGACGGGAACCGTCTTCACAGGCCACAAGCAAATACGGTAAACGGCCACAGAGAGTCGCGAGCATAGACGAGAGAAACACAGCTGTAGAGGTTGTCCCTGAAGATGACGTCTTTTCATTCATGACATAGCACAGCTTCCACACATGTCAGACATTTTTAAGACATTTTTGTGTCTGTCAAGGTGCGAGAATGAGAGTGGCTTTAAAGCAACAGGTGACTTAGCAAGTTATTGTAATCTGTCCCAACGTTTTGAGCCGCTCATCTGCACGTATGAAGACAATAGCTGCTCGTGGAGGCAAACAGGGCACTTCAGAGCCATCAGCACCAGATTGATGCAATTTATGTCAAGAGTCCTACTCCTGTGAATCGCATCGCAGCCAGAGCAGAACACACAGACACACAGTAGTTAAGGTGTTTCTACGTTCATCGACACTCGCACCGTTCGAGGACGGGATTCTGTCCAACATCCTGCTCAAATAAACATCGATAAATCTTTTTTAAAGCCACAGAAAAAAGAAAAAAAATCTCTTAACTCCAGAGCTTCTCAGAGAAGCACCAACTTTTCTGTAGAATCTCAGTAATACAGTGGTATTTATAAATCAGTTCGTCCATGGGTAGATTGCAAGCAGAGTTGGCAATAGCCAATAAACTTCCTCTTTATGCATTATGTGAAATAGTTCCTAAAAATAAAGCAAGCAGAAGTGAGAAAACTAATATTTGTCTCTAGGAGAGACAAACACCATCGATATGGTCTTTGTTGATGTAGCATCATTTACTGAAGCTTAGAGTAACTCTTTAAATGTGTGTTTGCAGGTATTGACTGTCAAGCTTATGATGAAGAATATTAGAGGCTCAAATGTCTCAGTTTTGTTTGAGGAAAGGAGCCCACAGTGTCACTCTTTGAAGCGTCCTGGGTTACACTAATAACCTCCGCGCTATTGATTGGCAAAATATTAAGCCTTCCATTAAAGAAACCAGAGAACATGAACGTAACGAGTTAAATGACACAAAATAATAACCGATCATCAAAAGAATTAGCCAGCAGCCAAATTATAGGTTTTATGAGGAGCTACCAACACTCTAGACAGTAACATCTAAGTATCACCTCACATAGGGTGATGTTTCATATCTGCTACCTGGAGCATCTCTACAGAAATGACTTGTCAGGTCGTCAGGTACAACAGTGAAACCAAATGCATCCTAGTATGAGAGTCCTGCACCAAACCTTCTTCGTGACTGTAAAGCCTGTTATATACTCGGTGAGAAGTAAAACATGGGAAAAAAAGTTAGTTCTGCTCAGGTAATTTATACTTCCCGAGAAACTCCTCCCAGGGCCCTCCCACTGCTAAGCACCGTCACACATGCTAAGCACTGTGTGACACCGAGACGCCGTTCATTCAGCACGCACTCACACACAGCACGCCGTATCTGCACCCAGGCAAGATTAGCGGTCACACCTCAAATATTAGCGGAGTGGCCGCCAACATTTTCACTTTTCCGCACTGACCACGTCCGCTTCCGATTTCTGACCAATCACAGAAGAGCAACCAGCTGATGTGTCGAGAACAAGCCGCGAGAACAACATGACGTCATTTTTTACTTAACATTTTTACTCACCACAAGAGCAGCAGGTGAAGCAGTTTGTGTGATACAGGTTTCCCATGGCCTGGCAAGCTTGGCTGGCTCCGTACACACCTTTCCCACATTTGACACAGATACCTGTAAGAAACATTCGGTCAGTTATTCGATACCACGGGTGCAGAGCAAAACCCTTCCTATGCAACAACAGAATAATGATTATCTGCCATTAAAACATTAAACAGGTCATCACAGATGTACGGCTGAGTGCTCTGCTGGAAACAGAACATTTCAGGGTCTTCAGTATTAGGTCGAAAGTTTCATAAAAGAATTTCTACTCCAGTCTAACTTCTGTCATTTCTCTACATTACATCATTCGGTTTGAAGGCAGCAGCCGCCTTCAGGAAAGGTGACATTTACATTAAAATGCGCTGACAGGAAATGCAGTGCATGGGAGGGGACTGTCAGGAAGGACAGATTGAAGACAAAGCCTGTCTTTCTGTGCTTTTCCTCGTTTCGGGAAAAAGTTGGGAGTTTTTTTTTTCCCCCCAGAGGACAAGACATAGTGCAGCTCCAACTATTCAGGAGTTAAACTCACAAACTCAAAGGCTTTACAGCTCAGGATGGAGCCATAACCTTCCACAAACTCTAGTAGTGGCTCCTTATTCATTTTTTCCTGTATTGATTTTCTTCACCAACTCCTCATAAATGGTCAATTTCTCTAAAACAACATTGACAACAAGATATTAAGAGTGAATTTGTATTATTTAATCTGCCCATCAAAATAATAATAACAAAAACAATCTTTCCAATTACAATGCCGCGTTTTAATTGAGGTTGATAGATGCACTCACTGGTCCAGCAGGAGACTGCATTTAATATTCCTGAAAGCATCAGGTAATTAACAAACTGACTGCACAAATTATTGTGACCTTTAGTGAAGATGATAATTTGGGGGTGGGGCTTATTAATATACAGATGCAGCAGCAGCAGCAACACATAACACATCTATAAACTCTGTCACACAAGACATCCTCCACTGAGGTCACATTCCACAGTGAGTGCAGGGTCAAAGCCTGGGTGGGGTGAGTCCAGGGTCACAGTGCCCGCAGGACACAGGATCTCACAAGATCGCAACAGGGGGACCTGCACATGAACACATCCTCGTACTTCTCACACATTTGTACATTTGCTCTGAAACTCGCTTTAGGATCGAGTCACAGCGGGAATACACTCGGGGCGACCGTAATTCCCCGGCTATGTTCGTCTGTGTCAAAGTTAAATATCGGCATTTCCTGGCGTAGCCTGAACTCATGATTCTAAAGATAACAGGACAAGGATCAGAACGGGTTAAACAATCCCACCCCCTGACTATAAATCTACGTGGTGGAATCTCATCCAGTGGTCAGATTAGTCCATTATTGAGCCGTCGTGGCCGTCTTCTGTTCAGAAAAGCTTCAACTGTTGCACAAAGAATAGGTACATATGTGGGCTCTTCTTTCACTTTGACGACGATGAGCACAGTCACTGCCCCATGGGCGTGTTTTTGAAGTTCTCACTCAACAAGAGAGCACATTAAAAGCTACATTCATGCTGATGTGGTGTCTTCTGAACCCAGCTGCAGGTTTAGTTAACGTCCTTTAGCTACTTTTTGAAATTTGGACCCGAATGTTCAGTCTGTTAACACCTTATTTTGACATTTCTACATCAGCCTTAAATGTAAATGGAGCCTTTTCACAACATAGATGTTCTCGATCTCATGAATCTGCCTTTTTTTTTTTTATCACAGCAGTGATTGGTGGACCCATATTTCAACGTGCTGTGCTTGGTCACCCTCTAAAACAGACAACAGATTATGTTTCGAAAACACACACAGCCTTGATGCCGGTGCGGAGACCTCCAGGGCGGAAAAGAGTCAGACAGATAAATCAAAGGGATTCAGGCTCTCGTCGTGACGCAGGTCTCACAGAGTGCTCCTCCATGTTCATACGACTGCTTTCATATGCAATGGCAACAATGAACAATCTGTCCAAGCATCTTTTCATGTAGCAATACTTCACAAAGGAATGTTGTTGTGGGGCAAATACATTCTTGCTCCCTTCCTTTTACGCTGCAAATAATCTAAAAATAAAAAATAATATTAAAAAAAAACATTTCTGTTGATGGTTTGTGAGTCACTCCAATTCATGTCAGCTGAGGTCAATGTCAGTCTCTACTACACTCATCTCTTTATGTCGCTTTAACAAAAAGGTTTCATATGACCCAATGCATCTGGTGAATGAAGATAAGTAAAATTCTATGTATTATATATAGGAAAAATAAGACAGAATGTATATTCAGTGAGGGAGTTCAACGGAACCAGAAACTGTAGTTCCTCAAATAACCATCTGGGACAGGTCCCAAAAGTGAGTCAACGTTCACAGACATCCTCGTTAAAAATGTTTAGTTTTTCATTTTACTGTATTTAGGAAAAAAGCAGCACATAATTAAGGGAAAGGCCGAGTCACTAGTCGTCTGCCTAGATGTTCCCATCCTCACACCGAAGCTCGACACACACACACACACACACACTCCACCTCTTTATCCATTTTTCGTATGAACAGGGACATACGAAAACCGTTCAAACGTCAGTGATCATAGGGGTGATAACATGGAGGGTTTGGTCATCTTTTATGTACAGTCAATGGTGTGTGCACTGAGATAATCATTTTATACACACTTTCCCAGCGGCATGAAACCAACATTCAAGTTTCAAGTTGTTCTGTTAAAAAAAAAAAAAAAAAAAACACTCCCTGCCCCGTCTTCGGTTTTTCGTTTGTTTCCCACAGAACAAACGCTTGGAGAAATTGCAGATTTTGGCTTTGCCTCCCTGTCCAACGGCCACACTGAAAACGCATGATTTATTCATATGGCTACAGTGATTTACCTTCATTACCCTCTGTACTGTTGTCAGTTAAAAGTCACACACTTTGCGGTGGCAGCATGGTGGGATTTCAACATGTAATCAGTAGCTATGGATGCACTTTGAACACATGCTAAAAATCCTACAGGGTCTCATCATGACTGAGGATGTGGTTATCGTTTCACAGGACAGCAGGGAAAGCTCTGAGGCGCCCTTTGTTAGTCATTTCAAACAGGATGCTCAATCTCTCATGTTCCCATTTCATAACATGTCCATGTGGCAAGGACAGGATGTTGTGCATTCACTGGGCTAAAAACTACTTAATTTTACCATGATTCATTCCTATACTCGTGGATGTTTATCATTATTACTGTGTAATGTTTTGGTTTTAGATGTCACAGGTGTATGTCAGTATAAAAATAACATATGAGTGCACCAAAAATCCATTACTCAGACGTAACAGTGACATTGCTTGTAATTAGGTAGTCTCATCAGAACGTATTATTAATATGAATTTATTTTGGACTATTTCATAAAAACACTTGATTTAATGCCTCTACCATCATTGAAAACAACAGCGAACGTGCTGTGATTTGTAAGAAGCCTTTTCACAGCCCGATTCATGAAACTTTAACAACCACTCCTCGCGACTTTCACTTCTGTAAGCCCAATATGAGAACCTATCTCTGAAGCTATTAGCAGGCTGCGTGAACATATATATACGGAGATACAGATGTAACAAGCGGAGGTTCAAATTTGCAGGGACGAGGTGCATGTTTAATTTATGGAACCTCTGTTTGTGTATTGCTGCCAAACCCTTGAAAATCTCTGCACGTCTGACAGGAGTGACTCAGTTGCTGCACATGGAAAAGGTTCACGGTGTCTGCAGTACGAAACAATTACTGCCCAGTTCAGCAGATCCTAATTCACACCTACTCTAAGAAAGACAATATAGGAAAAAAGTGAAGAATCGAGGGGGGGGAACACGCGCAAGGTGTTTCTCGGCACATTTTCAACAAACGCGGACATGCTGGTGCAGACTGGAGACGAAGAAAAAAATAAACTTCCCACCACGTTTAGTGGCTTCGGGACACCCTAGATTTAAGATGCCGTGGCTGCTGCGTTGCACTGTGGACGTAGCTCTTCACACATCAGAGGAATAATAACAGCCTAAAACCTAAACTCAGAATTAAAGACATGTATACCTCTAATCTGATGACAGCTGCAGTGTGCATGCACAGCATACACAGAGTCAAAGGGAGGCTGTAGCACAGCATACACACAGTGTGCTGTTGTCCGCAAGTCAGCATGTGTGTGTCAGGCATGTGCATGACTACTGCCATTATAATTCTGGGCAGGTGATCAGACTTGACCCCCACCAACTATGTCTGGCCCGCCAGCCAAGATCGTGTGCCAAGTGTCTGGTGTTGCCCGACTCCCCACTGGCTGGTTAATGAAGGGCTTCACGGGGGAGTCAGGGCGGGGTGGCTGTGGTGGTGGTGGTGGTGGTGGTGAAGAGGAGGGGAGGCAAAGGGGTGGGGTGGGCCTCACTCTGCTGCTTCAATTGCAAGCCTGTATCGAGCCAGCTGTTGATTCACAGCTCTTTTGCCACCACAACAAACAGAGGCCACACAAGGGCCGGCCCGCAGTGCAGAGCGGGCAGTGTGGGACACTGGCAAGGGAATGCTGGGGCCCCCCCACCTGCCCTTAAAAGAAGCCCGAGCGATCAATTTCTCCACTGTCGCTACGGAAACAGAGCTGTCTCTATTGGCCTCGGCGTGAGGAGCGTCTGCATTCTTCTCTCCCTCTCTCTCTCCCTCCCTTTCCCCTCTCCATCTCTCTGTGTCTGCTTCCTTCTCCATTACCTCTCCTGCTCTCGCCCCTTCGCCGTCTTCCCCCGCTTCTCTCTCTCTCTCCTGTCTTCCATCTTCCCTCTTTCACCTGCTTCTCTGGAACAAATCAACAGCTGTCTCAGCCTCACTCTGAGCAAGTGCACTGGCTATAAAACAAGCCACTGTTCTCCGGCTGCAGCCATTTGTCTGGCTGCTAATTCAAAAGGTAGACAGCAACTTCCTCAGCAGGCTTTCTGTGCCTGTGTTAGTGCTGGTGAACCAAACACATTTAGTGCCCCCCCCTCACAACAAAGCCCCAAATGGCCAATTCGATAATAATATCAGGCAAAAGGCAAATATTTAAAAGCCTGTATGGCAAGCGAAACTATAGTCTATAAACAGCTAGTGTTACCTTTCCAAAAATGTGTCTCGTACACTGTGAAGGAAAACACTCGGAGTTTGGGTGGCCCTCAGTGTGAAACTCGCATCCCTACTGTAACTCTCAAGGCGCACTTGACCACAATCTATAAAGTGTTTTCAACAAATCCAGACCACACTGCTCTGAGTGACCGAGGGGTGTCTGCTCTGGCAGAACAGAGGGTTCCATTCAGTGACATGCCCTGCTCTGCAAATGTTAGCTCTGCCAAGACAGAAATTAGTATTGCCCTGCAAAGCCAGTCTTATCTGCCAGAGATGGGTCCCGTTGGTGGTGATGCAGCATTAACAGGTTACAAACAGACCTTGAAAAGATAGCGAACCTATAAATAAACCCTGGCCGCACGGGAAAAAAAACACCGCTTTAAGGAACTGTTTATTTGAGTTCTCATTTCGGGGGGCACTCGTCTGTGTTGCAACGCAGAGAAAGTTGCAAATGGCGTTTCTTAGCAGCTTCCCCATTTTTGACATGGAGAATGTCTCTGACTCTGTGTCAGAACATCACCCAGTGAGGTGAAGACTTCGTTGAACAATGCACGGGTTTGACTTACTGGGACAGACAAATAAATGACTGAACTCAAACTGACTGGACAAAATCATTTTCCGTGTTCACCCATAAGTTAATTCAAGACCTTAGGTGGCACTTATGCAAAATAAGTTGGAAAATGTATAATGATCAACACTCAGGTGCTCTAAGGGCCACTGATCCAAACCCTTGTCCTCATTTGATAGAAAGCATAATACTAACATAAGGATGATTAAATACTTGGTAATCATTGCAAATTCAAAATAAGTTATGAGGAAATGCTTCATTGGACTTAAAAATGATTCTGCAAAATTGTTGCTTGTGTGTTCTAATGTTTTCCACTAATAGCCAGTTTGGAAAAGATCTTTATGTGTATTTAAGAATAAAACCTACCAAAGTATTCCTTTTTCATGTGCATCTCTAACTCCTTTTCCAGCTCCAAGGTGAGAGCCTCCAGCCTTTTCTCCGCCTGGCTTGGCCCGCTCTCTCGGCTGGGGGTCACCTGGTAAGGCAGCTTAAACCTCTGGCCTGAGGGAGCTGCCGCTTTCGAGGACATGCCGTAGCTAAACGATGAGGGCGATCCCGCACTTATCTCCATGGCCACCCCGGCCTGGACTGTGTGCTGCTGGGGTTCAGGGACCGACGAAAGCCCCTGGAGGTGGATGCGACTGTGAATCCCGTTGGAGTCTCCGAAGTCCTGCAGCAGGGTGTCCTCGTGTAAACTGCTCCCCAGCATGGATGACCTGGGGGAAGGCAGCTGCAACTCCGGGTAGGTGCTCATAGATCCCCTGGAGCTGCGGGAACTTCTGGAGCTGTGGCTGGAGATGCTGGACCGCGGGCTGACCACGCAGTTCGCCGTGGTCCCCTGTCTTGCGCTGCCGTCCTGGCTGCAGATGCTCGAACGGGGACTTGCCAGTGGCGCTGCGTGCAAGATCGCCCCTTCCAGGTCGTGGTTGACCACGGGCCCGTACCGCGAGTCGGAGTAACTGGATCTCGGGCTGGTGGTGAACGAGTACTGGCTTGCCGTGCTCGACCTGGGGCTGGTGTGCCTCTGGTCGTAGCCCATGCTGATGCCGCTGGTGCGGTTGCTGCTGGGCTTGCTGCAGCAGTCACAGCTGTTGAGGCTGGCCCTGGGACTGGAGTGTTTACTTGTGTCGCTGGCGGTGCTTGCATAGCTGGATCGAGGGCTGAGGGCACTGTTGCCCTCACAGTGAACCAAACTAGACCTGGGGCTCGTGTACCTGTCCTGACCTGGTACCACCAAACTAGTGCGTGGGCTGCTGATGCTCGACCTCGGGCTGGCGTGCTTGCTCTGCTCCTGAGAGGACAGAGAAGACGCCAGGCTGGACCGGGGACTGGTGGCGTTGTACCTCCCGTCGTGGCTGCTGGTGATACAGACACTGTTGCACCTGTTGCCCGGCAGAGCCACCGGCTTGTTGAGAGGCACGCCGTCAAAGGTGGAGCCGGTGCTGTACCTGTGGCCCTGCACCTCCAGAGAATACCTCCGGTGCCTGTCGGAGTTGCCCGTGTAACACGGCAGAGCCACTTCGGATTTGGTGCAACAGCCCTCCTCGCTATAAACCGCGTCCCTCTGAGGGGCACAAAAATCCACAGGAACGGCGCGGTTGCAATTCACGGGGCGCACCGGAGCCGCGGTGTACACTTTATTCCCAGACATGAAATTCTCCACCGTGTGATGCTGCTGGTGGAGCGCGGAGGTGCCATTCATTGGCTTAGTTTTATGCTCCGCGGTCCCCGGAGCCGAAAAGTCCAAGTCGGGGTTAATCACCAAGTCTCTCCTCGCGTTGTACATCCCGTCTTTGTAGGCGTCATACAAGGAGAGGTCCTCCATCAGTTGAGTGGCCCGGAGTCCCAAATCCTCCTGATAATGATCCATGTTGCGCTCCCGAGGCGAGAAACAAGTTGAGAGTGTGCTCCGCTCCGCGAGCCAAACTAGCGAGCACCGCGGAGCACTAATTGCATTTCACATGGAAATCAAAACAAATCGCCGCCGCGCTGCCGTCGCTCATTTAGCTACAGAAAACCACAGACGTGCCCAGAAACCTCCACCGCGAGCCGCATCGTCCGCCTCCTCTTTCCCCGCTCCGCCGAAAAAACAAACTCTTTCTCACAGTTTTAGCCGACGGGGATACGTTTGTCAACTTCAGTTTTTGTTAAGTTGAAAGGTCTTTACAGTCAATGGCGCGCTGCGCGGAGGAATTTCCCCTTGTTGGTTTTTCCTTCGGATTTTTCTTAGCGCCGCTCCGACAGAAATTAAAGTAGACCGGAGAATCGCATATGCCCCGAATATCCCTCGGAAGTAAGTCTGAGCACGCCAGGCGTGCGAAAACGCAAATAAAACGCCGTTTTACGCAGGGGACTCGTTTGCGTAAAAGGAATGCGAGGAGGGAGACAGGATGCGCTGCGCCTCTCTGGAATGTGGTTAATGCTGCAGAGAAACAATGATTGCGACCAACTCAGCAAGGGGCTGCCGGCTCTGAAGAGAATAGTTTAGAGAGAAGGGGACGTCTGCATTCATCCCTGGCAGACTAAAACACCACACAAAGCACGCCTCACCTGGCCTGACTCTTTTTGCGCCAGGAAAAACTGCAGTGAATTACTCTTATGGAGAACAAAGGCATTTAAAACTCTTCTTTATGCACCTAGGTAGAAGATATAAATATATTCTTATGTGGGCATGTCTATGATCGGAGTAGGATTGTGTGAAATCATCACAGCTAATCTCTAGCACCTTATTAGACTACTCCAAGCACGTAAAACTGAATTTGTGTGGGAATCATCTAAAAAAGGAAAACGTGAAAAGTGAGAAAGGTGCAGAATGAGGCCGTGTTTTTGTATCTCATTGACTATTATAAACCAGGCTTCATAAAAAAAATACAAACCACTTGCATTTTTCTTCATTTGATTTTTTTTTATTGCCTGCAAGATTTTATTCATCCAGAATGTATTGATTTCAGAAATCAATACCCACAAAGCAGATTTGACTTGAGGCTTTATTCTTTCCTTGAAATACAGTTTCAGAAAAACAGCATGAAACTCTGGCATGTAACAAGTCATTATGTATCTTTGCACTTTTCTTTCAAAAGTCAGTATTGTAGGAAAACGAGGTAGCACTTACAAAGTGATTTAAAGTGCAAACAACAACAGAATGTCAAACTGAGAAATTAGGCTTTCATGGCCTAATAATGACAAAAAGTTTCATGTAAACGTTGAAAACATCTGCATCATTAAACGTGTAGGTGGGTCATGACAGGTTAAAACTTGTAAACAAATTATTTACAAATTAGTCTAATTACAGTGTGTATGATGTTTTGGTCAGAATGATTGCTTTGGCTGCTCATCAGCTGCCAACAACTGGAAGAAAAGAGAGCACCACAGCAACAAAGGCAGAAACAAACAGGATGTCAAGAAGAAATCGACTGATGAGGGAGCTGTGATATTTCTTCCCGTGGCCTCTGCTTCGGAACCATTCCACGACCTCGTCCAGGTTGTGCTCCTGGGGCTCATAACCGAGCTCTGCCTTAGCTTTGGCCATGCTGAAGTAATGTGTCACGCCAGTTTTATACACCTCTGTGCGTGTCAGCAAGGGCTGGAAATTATAGATGGGGCCGACGAGGTGGTGGATCATTTCCGTGAGAAAGGCAAAGAAGTAAATAAGAGAGATAGGTAGACGCAGTCTGGGGAAAGGATAGCCCAGTCCCTCAACCAGAGGTTTGAAGAATTCAAAATTGTTGACAGGCCTGCCATCCGAGATGAAATAGGCCTGGCCTGCAGAGCGGTGCTGCTTCTCTGGAGTCAGGGCTGCTGCAGCTAGCTCGTGGGCTGACACCAGGTTGTCCACATGGACGAACTCCACCAGGCTGCTGGGTTTGCCATAGACAAATCTAAAGATCCCCTTCTCTATGTAGCCAACTATCCTGGGCAGGTGCCTCTGCTCTCCAGGCCCGTAGATACCTGCTGGACGCAGAGCACAGGTTCTCAGAACCCCAGAGCGATCCTTCAGTGCGGTTCCGTTAGCCTTCAGCACCGCCATCTCTGCCAGGGACTTTGTTCTGGAGTAGTGGTCGGGGTGAAGATGCAGAGGTAAATAAGGGAGGCTTTCATCCCCGTTTTCTATCACTTGGCCTCCGAACACCACGTTGAAGGTGCTGGTGTAAACCAGCCTGGACACTCCGTGCTCGACACAAGCCTTCAGGATGTTCTGTGTGCCCTGAACATTGACCGCCTCAATCAGATGCCGGTTCAGCTGCTCCCGACCAGACATTCCATAGGAGGCGAGGTGGAATACACAGTCCACACCGGTGACAGCCTTGTCCACTTGTGCGTATTCACGCACATCACCTTGGACAAACTGTATGTCCTCTGGCACTTCTTGTCTCGGAGATATGGTGTCAAACAGGATGATTTTGGCTCCCTTTTTATACAGAGAGCACGCCAGGCTGCAGGCAAGACAACTTATTAAATATTTATCTGCATGAAAATCAACACAAGTCCTTCATTTGAATAAAAATACAAAAACTGCAGGAATTTCTAGT
The DNA here is from genome assembly GCF_022458985.1 of Mugil cephalus. Lineage (NCBI taxonomy): Eukaryota > Metazoa > Chordata > Actinopteri > Mugiliformes > Mugilidae > Mugil > Mugil cephalus. Next base: position 16,140,874 of record NC_061772.1, on the reverse strand, counting down.
TTGTACCGCAGCTCTTTAGTCAAAGGGCAAATCTGATAACTGGTTCACTATCGCCACCCTGTGGTAAAGCGCTGTCAGTGTACAAAGAAAAGTGTGTAATAAACAAAATAAAGTTGCTCTTACCGATAACCAAAATAGCCACATCCTCCAGTTATTAAAAACGTGCTTCTACGTGCATTTTCCATTTCAATGGGACGAATCTGTGAGTTCATGTGATGATCGAAAGTGAGGAAAACGACAGTCAATTTGAATAAAGCAAAAGCAGCCTCACAAATACAATAACATAAAATGGCATAAGCGAAGGAAAATAAAATAACAAGACAAAAAGCGTAAACAAACAAACAAAAAATCGCTATATTATCCAGGTTACACGCCTGAATACATGAACCTTGTCTATTTGTGCTTTTGAACCTGTCATGATATCAGCTGACTGCAAATATGATTGCAATGTGGACCACATTTCAATGTATTAATGACACAGTCTAGTCGATCCACGCATTACCACATTTATTTTACCTAAGTTCTCTAGGCTATGCACCATGCCATGCCTGGATCTGTGCAAAGTAGCGTCAGTGGCGACACGCACCGATAGTTGAAACAATACACACTGTAAACACTTGAAGCACACATAATGAAACCAACCTTGATACAAGCAGGGTTGGAACTGAGTGATATATCAGTAATAAGCACTCATTCAAAACTCCAATGTAGCATTGGTGAAAGATAGCAGCCCGACGTCTACTTCCGCGCTCGGCGTCTGTTACGTACAGGAAATACGACGACGTGCAAACATAGTGAGTAACTACAAACTGATTTTATCTGAAAACCAACACAAAACATGAAAAACAAATATGATTTTAATTTGATGAGTTTAATTTAGACATCGTCATGTCATACACGACTCTAATTTGGATAGATTCGGACAAAACATTTAATTACTGTCTTTTGTTTTGAAGGTTATAGTCGGAAGTTACAACTTTCTTGAGTAGACTAACCGACTTCCGCTGTTAAATAATGACTTCAAATTAAAAACTTTTATTTTACATTTGAAACAAAAACACATTTTGTAAATTGTTCCTATTGAGTATAATTATTGTAAAAAAAATACAATGTTTATTTTAGTACAAAAATGGCATCTCATTATGTTTTTGCATTAGTACAGCACATCTTTCACTATTTAATGCTGTATTCAGACGCCACCTAGTAAACTTTACTTTACCACACACAAAATAACAACAAAATAATACAATCTACTGTTGAATCTGAAGTTGTTTGTCCGGAAACGTGTCGCATTTAAACAAAAATAAATGGACCTAGTAGATTTAACTATTGGTAAATAGCGCCTCTAGCGGTGATACTCGGGCTCATATCTACAAGCCACCGATGGGAACGTAGCTCGCTATCGCCTGATGCCTGGTTTTACAATCAGTTATAAAGTGTAACAACTACTACTAGAACAACCCGGCAGCTAGATATGTCACAGCACAAAGGTAAGGGGCCTCTTTAAAGGTTTAACCTTGAACTAATGGATGCAGAAAGTAGTTATTGTGCGTCTTGTACTAGTGGGTGTGACAAATGCATATTTTGTCTTTTTTTTCCAGTTTACAATTTAGCAAGTGCATAGGGACTAGATTGGTATTGAATATGTCTCCAGTTCCAATAACTTCTAGTATTCTAATCTCTGTGATGGTTTTGTTTAGCGTGAAAACTTTCTCGAAATTTCGCATTTCCTTTGACGTGACGTTCTGCAGCCCTATTTCTTATCTGCGCACAATGTAGTCTACCACCCACGATAACGAGGGAGTGGGTTTGACTTCGACATTGGTGTGGGACACGAAAGTTCTCCCAGGCAGCACTCCTGAAAGTTGATGTTTTTTTGTTTGTTTGTTTTTTGCATTTCACGTCATGTAGAGCTGATAAATTAAGTAAATGACCATAGTCCGAAAAAAAAACAGTAATCAACATGTTTCATTCATACCTGAATATATAAGGGGAATACAAGAATTTAATGCATTCTCCAGTGTTATGGGTTAAAGCAAGGCCATTGTTGCCGTTCTGCCTGCTGATCTCTCCAGGAAGATCAGTTTCCTTAGTTGGGAATAAACCACAGTATAAATCTGACCACTGTATAACAACTATGTAAACACATACACACTACCAATACATGATGAGGCCTCGTAGAACACTAGACTTTATATAAAGCTCTGATTTTAAAGCCACATGGGTGAAGCAGTGTTACTCAGATCATCACACTAACATTTGTCACAATGATGAATGACAAGACTAACATATTTAACCTCCCCTGTGAATTTCCAGCCTCTCCTTCAGCTTCTCCTCCTCCATCTCCTCATACCCTATCTCCCCATGCATCTCCTCCTCCTCTACCTCCTCCTGCCTCTCTACTGTCTGTCACATGACAGAAATGGGTTGGGAGTCAGGTTAGGGATACAGTGATCGCCGAGTTCGCTGTTACAGTTGTTGCCTGAGTAAAATAAAAAGGCTTTTACTTTCTAATTATTATTAACATTTACTTTTTAATTATTATGTGTAATTTATTTCCCAAAAAATTGCGCGGATAATAAATAATACAATAAAACCTCAGATTGTAGATGCTTGTGTGATTTAAAAGAGTTCCTCTCCTCCACACAAATAAATGAAAATCATAAGTAATAATAACTTCAAAAAGTGTACCTTTTCGACATTAAATACAGTATTGTCTTTTATTCAACATCTGTATTGTTGAGCCTACACAGTTATATAACCTTGAAGTAACTGACAGAAAAAAGAAGACCGACTATTAAACCTTTGTGTGTTGTAATTATTAACTCAACACTATGAACAGCGGTTGTGTTGTTAGTGACGACCCAGTAATGGCTGGATATTGGTAAGGACGAGTGCCTAGCTTCCATACCTAATTCTACTCCCCTGCACCATAAAATAATATATGCATTAGGATACATTAAATTTTGAACATGTGACACTATTACAAGACAAATAAACTCTTGCTTGATTCACGTTAAAAAACAAAACTACCTGCAGATAATGGATTGTCTGTTCATTTCGTAGCCATCGTGTTTTCCCAGGGTTTATTAAAAGATAGTACCTTTCGTGTAACAATAATCTGCTTTTTACAGGAGAGATGAACTTGAAGGACTACTTCAAAAGAATTGGTTTCCATGGCCCCTATGATCAGCCTGATCTTGCAACTCTGAAGCTGATCCACAGACATCACGTCATGTCCATCCCCTTTGAGAACCTCAGCATTCACTGTGGGGAGAGGATCGTCATGGACCTTGAGGTGATCTTCAATAAGTTAGTGAGGAGCAGCCGTGGAGGTTGGTGCCTTGAGAACAACTTCCTTTTTGGCTGGGTGCTGAGAGAAATGGGCTACGACACAACAACACTGAGTTCAAGAGTGTTCAACAGTATTCTCAATGACTTTGGCCCCCTTGACTCTCATCTCATTCACAAGGTCATCATTGATGGGAAGCCTTATATAGCGGATGTAAGTTTTGGAGTGTCATCCCAAGTGTGGGAGCCCCTGGAGCTCATCTCTGGAAAGGACCAACCTCAGGCAGCAGGTGTCTTTCGTCTCATAGACAGGGGGGACATCTGGGTGATGGAGAAGACTGGCAGAAAGCCACAGGTTGTTAATCCAGAATTTACCAAATCAAGTCTGGTGAACAGGAAGGAGACGAAGCAGATCTACTGCTTCACCTTGGAGCCCCGCGAGCCAGCTGATTTCTTTGAGAACAACCACAAACTCCAGACGGACCCTGCTTCACTGTTCACCAACAAGTCCATCTGCTCTTTACAAACAGCCACAGGATTCAAGGCCTTGATTGGCTGGACCTACAGTGAGGTCACGTACAAGCCAGAAGAAGGTGTTGATGTCTTAGACATGAGGGACGTAGCAGATGAGGAGATAGGTCAGATACTGAGGGAGCAGTTCAATGTAGAGCTGCAGAATAAACTAAAGCCTGTGAGCAACAAGTCATGGTACACTCTCTAGAAAGAAATCTTGCATACCATGCGTCAAACAGTATCAACTCTTTGTATTAAATAGTTTTAATAGTGTCACCATACGAGGACTGAAAGACACGGACGATTAATAAAACATATGTTTTGCAAATGTAAAGAAGATGTAGTGAAGATGTAGACATAATTAAAAGAGGCTTTCATCCCTGTGTTCTAATACTTGGCCTTACGCTAAATATAGAAGATCAAACACAATAGAAATTATACATACGGCCTCACAGCAGCACAGCAGAAGGACCTGCAGTAGTGCTCCTTCACATGGCAAAGGTGAAACAGTTGGCGCTGCCCAGTGCTGTTACAGCGCAATGAAGGGACTGGGATTTGTTTTCCATCAGACATGACAGCTTTGCTATCATCCTCCAATCACCCACCACCTTCATAGGCTCAAGAAAGCAGTCCAGAATAGGACCGGCCTTCTTCGCCTCAATGTTCAGTCTCTTTTTGTCTCTTTTTCTCTTTTTCCCACCCGTGCATATTCACATACATCACCTTAGACTTAACAGCATGTCCTTCTTGTCCTAGAAAGACAGTGTGAAACAGGGTGGCTTTAGCTCCCGTTTTTTTTTTTTTTTTTTTTTTTTTTTTTTTTTTTTTTATTACAGAGGGTAAGGCAGGCTGCAGAGAAGACATACTTATTAAATATTTATATGTACCACAGTTATTTAGTCAAACTCATTGACTGTATATACTAAACAGCCCATCTGAAATACCTGGTTCACTATCGCCACCTTGTGGTAAAGCGCTGTCACAGCACAGGAAAACTGGAAAGGTTTTATAGTACTGACTGTATTACAACCTTTTCCATGTGTTCATGGGATAATGGAAAGTTAGGGAAACGACAATACAGTTTAAGATCTACACACAAAAGTAGCCTATTGAATGAAATAAAATAGCAACAACAGAAAATAATAGAAAATAATACTACAAAATGTCCTCAATGTTATGGTCCTCATAGCATAGCATACACACACACGTGTGTGTGTGTGTATGCCATAACTGAGTTTGTAGATGTTTAACTCAATAAATACCAGTGGGATGGTCAAAACTGTTTTTTGCCCCTAGCGGTGATTCTTCAGACATATATAACTCGAAGCCACCAGGCGAATGGAAGACAACTACATCCTGTTTCAGTACCAGTCAGGAGCTGTGACTACTATGACGCAGTCTAAAGGTAAGGCGTTTCTCTAAAAGGTCCATCCTTTGGTTGAATCATGAACTAATTCATGCAATACACTAATGCACAACGCTCAGCCAGCACTCATGGGCGAGGCGAATCTAGTTTAATTTCAGTTTTCTTTAGTGCTCATGTGTTCATGTTTTCATGAACAAATATCTAACAAATAACTATCTCAGATACTGTACCGATCATAGTTTAACATTCTCAGGATGAGATAATATGCATTATAGATATTTTTAGATCTGACTATGGCAAATTGGTAAAGTCTTATAAAGTCAGTGTGCAAGAAAAAAATGGAATGAGACTAAATGATGTTTAAACCCTTATTCAGGGCACAAATACTTGTAAGTTTTAAATTTCAACCTCAGAGTGTTGTTGTAGGCCATTAGATGACTTGTTTTAGTTTGTGAACTTTTTCATTTTCATGTAGAAAATCAAGGTCAGTGAAGTTATCACATATGGTTCCTTGCCCTCAAGAGGTAAAATGTAAACATGTACTATTAGAACATAAGTGCTGATTCAGGCACTTGTCAACATACATATTATCACATTAGACTCCATTAGACCACTTTGTCAGGATGCCTAACAAAGTAGAACTTAATGCTCGTAGTTCATGAGGTGGACCTTTCAGACCACATTTGACCCTGATTTAACCTGAGATTGTTGCCTTGATCTTCTCTGATTGGCTGGGTGAAAACACACGCTTCCTCGCCTCACCGAGAGGCAGAGGGACGCAATTTGACATGTGTGCTGAAGTTACCAAATCGAGTTTTAATTCATGAAGTGTCAAAACCAATGCGAGAGTCTGCTGATTCCGCGTTGGCCGTGAACGCCCCGCCAACGCAGCAAGAAGGTCAACGGCACAGTTGTGACGCAATGTCTATATGTGAAAGTTTAACAAGAAAAGAAGCAGCGAGATAAGTTACTCTTCTTAACGAAGACAGCAAAACGGCAAAGGAAACTGTTGTCATTCACTGGACTGCAACTCCCAGTGTCAGAGTCACAACCAACAGGTGTTATCCACAGGAAACGGTCCTAGTTACTAACTGGGCTCAGATAGTTTAGAGACTGTGTAATGATCTGAGTAACTCCTGACTTTATACATGTGCTTATTGGGTTTGACCATTAAGTTTTATCGTGTCGTTTAGTTAAGTTTTCGGTAAGTGGCTGATGAGTGAGTTTCACTTAGTCACTAAGTCTTGCATGTTAACTAACAATCTTCTCTTCCGAGATCAGACACACGATCTTATTTCTAACGCAGCCACACATGACATGAGCAGGGTCCAGATAAATTTCCCGCGGGACACACTCCCTTGTTCTGCATTGTAAGTCCACGCCCTGACGCGGCGCATAGCGGGACAAAGGAAGGGCATTCCTGCAGGCGCGCACCCGACACGCACGGACACACGGACACCGTTCGTTCTTTTTAGATTAGACGTGCATGCATTGTGTTTTCATTCATTATCCTGTGAGAAAGTTTCTGAATATATAAACTGTTTTTTGTTTGGTGTTGCACGGAAGTGAACCCTCCCAACCTCTTCTGAGCAGACCTCCAATCCTTTAACTTTACTCCTGAACGGGAATTTTGACTATAGTTGTCTTAGAACTGTTAGAAGAAATGAATACATGTTATTTGAATCATTAATGATCATATTAATGATTATTAATTATAGCTAATAACTGTCTCCTGTAGACTCCTGTAGAACAACTGGCATTAAACGCATTACATAGACCATGGAAAGGGAGGACATGTGATAAAAATGTAACATAGGCACATGACCATGGCCTAACCAGTCCAAACCAGTTACTGAGATTTTTTGTTTTCTTTGTTGTTTTTTTTAAAGAAAAAGGCAAATTCAGCAAATTTGACCATGAAGAAGTGAATCATAGGAAAATTACATATATTGCTCAGACCAATGGACAAATGTTCTGATTTATTTCATCATTATCACTTTTCATGATGAAGTCCACTGACTGCACATCCCTACACCCTACATACACCGATCAGCTACAACATTAAAACTACGGACAGGGGGACCCCCACCCCGTAGCAATGGCACTTCTTGATGGCACTGTAGATTCTGTATACGTTCAGTTTAGAAAATATTTTTGTATTCAGTGTTGTAACATGTTGTAGTAGAACAGACAGAGTACAATAGCAGTAGTTGTAGTTATAGTCACTGGTTGTGTCTTGAAAGCTAGGAGAAAATGTATTTCACACCTTTACATGCTTTTATCAACAAACTGTGGAAGTGACGAAAAATATGTTAGCGTATCATGTAACAATAATCTGCATTTTACAGGAGAGATGAACTTGAAGGACTACTTCAAAAGAATTGGTTTCCATGGCCCCTATGATCAGCCTGATCTTGCAACTCTGAAGCTGATCCACAGACATCACGTCATGTCCATCCCCTTTGAGAACCTCAGCATTCACTGTGGGGAGAGGATCGTCATGGACCTTGAGGTGATCTTCGATAAGTTAGTGAGGAGCAGCCGTGGAGGTTGGTGCTGTGAGAACAACTTCCTGTTTGGTTGGGTGCTGAGAGAAATGGGCTACGACGCGACAACCTTGGGCTCAAGAGTGTTCGACACTACCAGCAATGACTTTGGATCCCCTGATACTCATCTCATTCATAAGGTCATCATTGATGGGAAGCCTTATATAGCTGATGTAAGTTTTGGTGTGTCATACCAAGTGTGGGAGCCCCTGGAGCTCATCTCTGGAAAGGACCAACCTCAGGCAGCAGGTGTCTTTCGTCTCATAGACAAGGGGGACATCTGGGTGATGGAGAAGACTGGCAGAAAGCCACAGGTTGTTAATCCAGAATTTACCAAAGCAAGTCTGGTGAACAGGAAGGAGACGAGGCAGATCTACTGCTTCACCTTGGAGCCCCGCGAGCCAGCTGATTTCTTTGAGAACAACCACAAACTCCAGACGGACCCTGCTTCACTGTTCACCAACAAGTCCATCTGCTCTTTACAAACAGCCACAGGATTCAAGGCCTTGATTGGCTGGACCTACAGTGAGGTCACGTACAAGCCAGAAGAAGGTGTTGATGTCTTAGACATGAGGGACGTAGCAGATGAGGAGATAGGTCAGATACTGAGGGAGCAGTTCAATGTAGAGCTGCAGAATAAACTAAAGCCTGTGAGCAACAAGTTATGGTTCACACTCTAGAAAGAAACGTTGTTGAAGGATCATGTAACTGAAGCATATTATTCTGTACATGAATGATGGCAAGAGGAAATTGTGGAGAAAATATAAACCCATAATCCAGGTGTATGTTGAACTATTTTAAGTAATTCAGTTCAATTCAATCATGTTGAATATTTTGGATGTATTATACTGCATATATAATATACCTCATTTGTATTTTTGTACTTACTCATATGATAATAAAACAAAGTTGTAAAGGAATAATCCATTTACGGCCGAGTGCAGAGGCTGAGTCCAGGAGCTTTACAGCCTGAGGAAAGAAATTAAAGTCCAGTGGCACAGCAGCAAATACTTGTCTTCAGTATCTTTTTGAAACCTCATCTCACATGAGTCACTCATGTTAGGTGGATAGCTACTGATGATGATGTCATATCTTGTTTCTCTTGGGCGTCTACATCCAAGTCATTTTTAGTAATGATTCAGTTTCTATTGCTCTTGAAGTTGATCATGACATGCAAACATTAAACTGTTCACCTGCTCCACATCGGCTCCTTTTCCTTTGCCTCCTTTTCCCAAAATCATCACACTCACCCCGTCAGTAAATATGTTCTTTCTGCACTGCTCTGTACATTGGAGGGTTTTCTTGAGCACATCAAAGGTCAAACAGGTTTTTATGTGTAATTCCAACTATAAAAAGCACGTTCAGTACAAAGTGACATGAGAGGACGTTCCCACGAGGCCATGGAGCAACGTTAAGACATAGGACTAAGTACAATGCAAGTATGTGTGTGAGCTTATGTAGACAAAAAAAAAAAAAAACTGAAAAGAATGCAGACAGTGGAGACAAACAGTGCTAACGGTACAATACACTTTGGAGGTTCAAAAATTCAAAATACGTGGGAGACAATGCACTTATAAATGACAATGATGGCGATGTCATCCACAACTTCATAAGAGAGTTAAGGCCGTGAGGAGCTCTAAAGTGCAGCAGACAAAGTGCAAACCTTATCAGCCAGCTTTGTGTTGTTACTTTTAGATTGTTAACGTTGCATAAGATAAAGTAGGAGCTGATACTCTCGGCAGGATTTTATGTGCTGTGTCTATTGATGGTTGCACGTCCTTTGGAGATTGGGTCAACTTTTTAGGGAGATCGATGGAGCAGGTGGAAACTATATTTAACTCACTGGCTAGGGATGGAGCCCTTACCTCCTGATTCATCCAGACTAGAATAATTTTATCAACTTTGTCGCTGATTATGTACACAGATCTACTGGATGTCAGCATTTATGGCTGAGCGTTGTGAGAAGAAAAATAAGTATCAGGATAAGATAGCAATAGATGAAAGGTCTTTTTAGGTGTTCATATCATTGATTTAAAGCCAGGTTTGTGTATCAAGGCACGCACGCAGTGTTGCTACAAGGTTCTTCTGACCGCATACCTTGTTTGGACAAATGTACAATATTTTATGTGCACTAAAAATCAGAACCAATGTTAGATAATTATATCTGATATTAATGACAAAAAGTTTATAACTTATATTAATATATCTACTTTTAATTTTACATTATATACTGTATGTATGAGGACCATCCGGCATCCTTTCGGGCTTGAGTCTACAAGATTAAACTTTTTGTAAGTTGCGTTTTAATCTGTTTTGGTCTTTACTTGGTTCTGTTGTGCAGTTGCTTTGACTAAATTAAGCTTTCTCTCAACTTTTGAAGCTGTTCTCCGTCTTTGTTCTCGCCGAGGGGGCTCGAACCGCTTGATCTTCAGGTTGTGACCCGAAACCCCGGAGCAGGGGTTCTACTAGTCAGCATCCATACCACGTGACGAGATGTGATTTTAAAACACAACATTATCAAATAAAACAGTTTGACGTCTGGCGTTAATAACTAACACTAAAACTAAACACTGCTACAATGACATCTGAGATCGGAAGAGATGTCATTTAGCACACCCCATCAATCAAAGTGCAACTGATAAATCTGAATATGTTTTATGGATAAAACAATTATTTAAAAAAAAAAACACCTCTACGCATAATTTTTTAAGTCTAAATCTATGAATTCAACCTGTTAAAACAGTGTTTGGCAAGTTAATTAACTTACCACTTACTTACCAATTACTTAATAATTCATGCAGAGTGTGGCACGTTCCTTCAGCGACTCATAGCGTTGGCGGTCTTTGTCGGCCCACAGCACAAGTATTTTAGTCTGATCATGAAGCCTAGCTGCATGTTGCATTGATAGGGGCTCAGGCTGTCGGTAAACCCTCCTGGTGTTTGAATGTTAGTTTAGGATAGTTCATTGTAATGACAGAATCACATAGCTTGAGGATGTGCAGATGTCAACCCTACGCGTAGTGGCAGTGAAAAGCAACCGAGGTAAGCTTTTTGAGTTTTGATTTCATGGACACTCTCCAAAAAGGTTATATAGAGCAGCAGGATTCTTTATAGGGTCCCAGTAAGGGTTGTGAACAAACAAACATGCTACACAACGTGATGGCATGACTTGATTGCATGACTGATTCATATCGAATTATATCTCATGTAAAATGAAGAATGCACTGAATTTGACTTTCTGTATATAATGCAAAAAGTGAGATTGTGTAATTTCATTCTATTCAACACTTGCAGGTCTCGGGTTGGAATGTGAACAGATCACGGTCAAACGATGGAAAGATGAAAATGCAGAAGAAGAAGAAAACACAAGTTACCGTCACAGTGCATATTTGTTAAAACACCTCCAATCCGTAGACAAAAAACAACAAAAAAAAACAAAAAACAAAACAAAAAAAAAGTAGTTGAAAAAGAAGAAAGAAGAAGAGGAAGAAGAAAGGCTCAGCTATGGCTACAGTTACAGTCTCCGTACCAGGTGGTGGTGGTAATGCACCAAATCGTTGCCTGCCAACCGCCATTCAACCTCAAATACAACGAAAAAGAAGCTGCAGCAGTAGAAGAAGAAGAAGGCTCAGACATGAACTCTTTGGAACAGGCCGAAGGTACAACAACCCATATTAGCTCATTTTTAATTGGCTCCCATTTGTTTTTGCCTTTTTCAGTCACGGGAAGAGTTCAAACCAGACGCCTTCAAATCCGGCTTCAAATGTCGGAGTCGCGTTGTGTTAGCAGCTAGTTAGCTTAACAGTCACCTCACAGTTGACAGGAAGGCGTTGATAGCCGTTTGTAGTTATTAGCTAACACGGTTGTTATGGGGCTGTATAGACATCATATTTTAGCCAGCGGTCAGTGTAACATAATTATCTTACGAGAGAAACTGTATCAAGAAAAAGTTGAGGCTGTGCAAACAACCGCATCCGGCTACTCTGTTCCTCTGCCCCCTCCTGTGTTTACATATCTGAAGAAACCACTTGGATTCAAACCAGACACAGACTGATCTTTATAGCCGAGAGTGTTTAGGTTCAATGTCATTACAGGCTGTCTGTGAAGAGAACAACCAGGATCCTCAGATCAAATCCAACTGGTATTTATCTTGTTGTTCTTTTGTTCTAGACCTGAAGGCCTTTGAGAGAAGATTGACAGAGTATGTCTCCTGTTTACAGCCTGCCACAGGCAGGTGGAGAAGTAAGTCATTCTTAGTCTCATCAGTGGCTGCAAATAAGTGTGATGATGTGTGAGAACAAATCCGATATTGATCTCTCTGGGTCATATTTCTACATCTTGTTTCAGTGATTCTCATAGTGGTTTCTGTTTGTACGGCTACTGGGGCTTGGAACTGGTTAATAGACCCTGACACACAGAAGGTACGCAAGATGTTTTTCAATTCTGTTATTTTTTGTTTCAAGTGAAATGTGCTAACAGACAGGACAGACACTGTGCTCTTGTACCTGCGGATATTTCAACATTCAGGCCATAAATGATTCGGTCCAGAGGTGAATATCGTTTGCAGGTTCTCGATTATAATTGATTCTTTGACCTAACAGGACAACGGTACATTTAATATTACAGTTAAAATTTGTCTTTAGCACTTAAAAGCACTTAAAACAGTGACTTAGAAAATGTCCCCATGTCCTAAAAAAATTATTAACTAAAAAAAGGCAGTTTTGAGATACATTTCAAAGTGACTTAGACTTAGACAGATTTTATTTGTCCACGGGGGAAATTGCTTAGTCATAGTAGCTTAGTGACTTAGACTTAGACAGAAAGAAACAAAAAAAAAAACACTCTTACCACCAAGCGCAAAGAAAGAAAGATGAAATAATATTAAAATAAAATAACACATAATACACATCTCATAAAATGAGAATAGTCTAAGATAAAAATGTACAGAATTAGCATATGAACAAATGTACAAGAAATAGAAAGAATATATATTATATACATAGGAATGGTGATAGGGTGTAATAGTGTGCATTAACACAAATAACATGGAGTTAAAGTTGGCGTCGCAGCTATTGTGTCCAGTGATTTTCAAGTGGAGCTGTTTTTGCTTGCTGACCGCATCCGCCATTTTTGTTTGTTGCGTTAGGTCGTGATAGTCAAAAGCCCAACAACATTACAATATATATATTGGAAAAACACTTTTTCTTGAACCCTTTTGGCTGCTGGGCTTGCTCATGGAAACTCTGAGATACTCATTGGCCACTGTCGTCAGGGTATGTCATCTTATTTGCTGACAGGCTGATGACTAACATCGATGTTCTTGTCCTGTAAAGGTGCCTACCTCTGAGTAGGAGCTAAAAACACCCATAAAACAGTTCTGGACACTTTGTTCAGTTCCAGGAGTGTGAACACAAAAATAATTTTCCATCTGATTCATAAGCGTAGAAGCCCAACATCACAATTACAGACACAACGTTTGTGTTGTCAGGCCAATAGCCGTTCAATGCCAGGTTCACTTCAGAAGCTACAAGCTGGAGAAGTTGGAGACTTTTAATTTAAAAAAAAAAATTGAGGTTTTGGCAAATCAAACATCAAAAATACTAAAAAAAAATTTTAAAAAAAAGTTATTTACAGAAACGTTTGTCCTTTTAATATAATCATTGAACAATGTGGAGTGATAAATAGAAGAAAGAATTAAATAATATTTTAGGTTTTTACTCTGGCACATGGATTAGTGACCAATTAAAAAAGTAAATTGTTCTTGGCATTGATTTCTTTCAATAGCTCATTATTAAATGAAATATTCTTCACGTTAATGTTGTTTCTCTTGTCCTGTAGGTCTCTTTCTTTTCATCTCTGTGGAATCATCCCTTCTTCACCATCAGCTGCATCACTCTTATAGCTCTCTTCTTCGCCGGAATACACAAACGAGTCGTGGCACCGTCTATGTATCCTTTGTGAGCTTCAAGTAAACGCTTCATGTAGCACATTTTCACATGAGCCTTAGCAGCTACACCGACCTCATAGATTCCTGTTCGAATTACTGGTAAACTTCTTTGACCTTTGCCCCTTCAGTATCGCTGCCCGCTGCCGTACAGTTTTAGCAGAATACAACATGTCCTGTGATGATGTAAGTAAACATTTTTCTTTGGATGTTTTCAGATGACTTGCATTTTCGTTTAACATTTTCTTTGTGTCCGTTTACAGACGGGGAAACTTATTCTCAAACCTCGACCGAACATTCAATAACAGCAGGTTCGGGTGCTCCGTTCAGACAGTGTAGCTGGTCGGGTGTTGGATATCCACTGACCACTCAGTGTCTTCAGTCCAATGTGTGGTCTGAGCAGCACCAAAGGAGACGTACAGAGGCAGATTCTGTCGCCCTGGAAGAAAAATACACTCGGAACAAAGAAACGAACTGATGGGGCCTTTTAACAGTATTGCTGTGTTGACGTCACCAATGAAGCTGCTGATCTGCTCACACGATCTTTGATATATTTTACACTTTCAGTGTGAGTCCAGATGTGTTTATTTCTGTTTATGATTTTCAGCATGAATTTTATCTAAATGTTTCTATTTTTAAAATTATTTGCCTAATAAATGCATCAGGTGTGAAAATGCAGTGTTTCATCTGGCTTTTATTTGGGTCTTTTTTCATTTGAAGCCACTGCCTGTGGTTGAATTAGAGTTGGTTGTGGATTACTAAAAAATCTTTATACAACTCAAAAAAGTCAAGACTCGATAGAAGTGGTTAGAGAAGGTGATTTGGGACCATAATGTCATAGATTCGCTGCTCTGAGTGTACACGGATTAAATGCAAAGAAGGTATTTCCATGAATGATTAATACTGTTCAGCAGTTTTAATTTTTCATTGCTCAGTTACAAAGACAGATTGAATCATCTACCGTAGATAACTTCAATATAGTATGTTTAGGAGAAATCTGCAGACAAGGAACAAGGTCAAAAACCACAGATCAATTAAATCGCATTGGTTCTACATTAGGAATCACTGCGTTGATTTGTCTGAAAACACTGTGACTAAACACAGTCAATCGTTGCATTAAAAAAAAAAAAAAAAAGAAAACATACAGTAAGCAAGATCCAGATCAGCATTCATGATCGTAAAGAGGTAATTAGTGCATACTAGTGAAGGCAGCATTAAAGCTGAGCCATGTGTACAGGTTAAGCTATAGGTCTGACAATACACCCAATGCGCAACAACCATTTTTGAACAAACTAAATTGCTAAAGAGCTGAAAGCACTAATGGAAAAAAAAAAAAAAAAAAAAAAAGGAGCACAACAACCAATAGGAGAGGTGACGCAACACAGAAGTAACCGTGACCCGTCCTAATCCAATGCAAAATGAGCACATATGCGTTAAAAAAAAAAAAAAACCCCAGAACACTCCGCCTAAACATTTGTTTTTCTCCATGTCTGAATTAAATCCGGAATTTAAATGGTTTGCAGCCGCATATTGAGAAAACTTTACGGGATTTTGCGACAGCGTGGCTGCTTTCTGTTATCAACGAGCACTTTGCGGCAGTTAAAAATCTTCCACATGGCCTCCAACCAGGTTGGAGCTGTACTCTGTGTGTTTGAGGTTTGATCGGTAACAGACTGAGACGCCCGAGAGGAATAAACGCGCCACGTTACCTGCGCAGCTCGCACTTTAAGAACTGACTGAAATGGGTAAAAGTAAAACCAACAAATTTAAACGTCCGCAGTTCAACACAGTCGGATTGCCGGTGAACGCCGTGAAGGAAGTGGACGCTGAGGAGGAAGAGCACGATGATGATAGTTGTCCAGCTGCGGAGTTGCTGGAGAAAGTAGGATCACGATCCTTTTAACCCTTTTTCTAAAACTAAAATATCGAGCCCTGAACCCGTGATTTTTTACTTTTAAAGCTTTTGTTTATGTTTGTAGATGAGCTAGGCGTGATTGGTCTTCACTTTCCACTTAAGATAACATGAACCATTTGGTGTAAATAAACTTGTGTGTTGACACCTATAAACAGATTCCATATCTTTTCATTAAATGTCATGCTGGATGAGAGGGCTTGTAGCAGATATACAGTATATTGTGTGTGTCATGTGCTTGTGTATTAATGATATATTTCTATAGTTGCAGAATCCCAACGCAGATGTGCGAGAGTTTGCGTGTGCCAGCATTTCGCGGGTCGTGCAGCAGAGCCAGACCATCCCAGGTTTCCTCCAGAGGGATGCTGTCCGACGTCTGGGCCCCATGCTGCTGGACAGCAGCCTGGCTGTCAGGGAGACTGCCACTGGAGCGCTCAGGTGAGTCTTGGGAGTTGTTTGAATCGGAAGTGGACTGCGTTTCACAGGAGCATCTTCAGTCCTGCTGCTGAGATCATTTGAGCTGCGAGTAGCTTTTAGGAGCTACATAACAGCTGTTGCAACACAATAGTGTTGTATAGCGAGAGAGCAAACAATGTCAACAGGTCAAACCACGGTTAAAGTGAGCAGTGGGAAAAAAAGGGTGAGTCATTGAGTCAGTCTGTAATACAAGGATGATGATCACATTCATTGGCGATGTTTTCACCAGGACAGACCGCAAAACCAGTGGAACGTCAGAAAAAGCAGAAGATAAATTATGTGACAATGTGTTGCAACAGCTATGATACACGGTAACAAAGAATACTAGACTCAGGACGTTGTGAACATTACACTGACAGTCATGACATTATAACCACTGACAGGTCAAGTCATTAGTACTGATTATCATGGCATCTGTCCGGGTTGAGCAACACAGAGGTTTAGTAGTTTAGTCAAATCAATGTAAAAAGAAGAAAACATGGGCCAGTGGAAGGAGATGAACAACTTTGAAAAACACCAGGTAAGAGCATCTCCAAAACGGAAACTCTTGTCAGGTGTTTCCGGTCTGCAGTGGTCAGTACGTATCAAAAGTGGTGAACTGGCTACAGGGTCGTGGGCATCTTAGTCTCATTGATGCACATGGGGAGTGAAGGCAGGTCTGTGTGGCCTCATCCAGCAGATGAGATACTGTAGCTTAAGTTGCTTAAATCTTTTTTATAAAGAGAAAAACAAATGCCATGATCATTGGCCTTTTTTTTTTTTCTCTTTTTCTGGTGCTTTATTTATTCTTCTAAACTTTTCGTTTTTGGCTGTGGCGCATGTTGGTGTATTCAAGAGAGCAACTATCAACTACCAATGTCTGCAACCCCTGTGTTGTCCGGAGTGAGGGCTGAACTTCAGGGATGCCGGGCTGGAGTGACAGCGAAAGAGCAGAGAAGAAGGTTTGGCCAGGTGGTGCCAGAGGTGCAGGAAGATGGACGAACTGTGTGTTGAGATCAGAGGGAGTGTACCGTGGGCTGTGTTGGTCAGAAACCTGGCTGCACGGGGACTTCCCAGACCACAGTGCGTCTGTGCCCACCTTTAAGACTCTGCGGGAAGATAGGGGCATGCTCCTGAGTGTTGGAGTCGCTCGCTCCCCTCCCTCAGCTGATCTCTGGGAATGTGCGTGAAACCGCAACAGCAGCGCTGCAGGGGGTTGTGGGCGGGAGCTGTCACTCAAACCCATGAAATCAGGCCACATGTAAAGTGACGATCGTCCTAACACAGAGACGAGCCAGAGTTTATGCCACGGCATGCGACCTGTGGCACGAGGGCCAAAGGTTGCCGACCCCTGTGAGAGAAAGATGTCAGAATACGCAGTGCATCGCGGTTTATTTTGAGTGGGGCTGCGCAGCCACAGACCAGCCCTTGCTGATCCCTGTCCACCTCCCGTTGTACCTACGTACAGAACACGGAGCAATGGAACAAGATGACCTGGTCTCATGAATCATGTTTTCTCTTACATCATGTGGATGGCCAGTTGAGTGTGTGTTGCTTACCTGGGGACCACATGTGGAAGAAGGCAACGCAGTGGAGACAGCCTGGTCCTTGGAGCGTTGTTTTCCTGCGAAACCTCGTGTCCTACCAGTTATGTGGACATTACTTTGACACATGCTGCCTACCCAAGCATTGTTGCCGACCACGTGTTCCCTAATGGCAGTGACTTCGGCTTCAAGGTGTTGACCCTTCGTCCAACTTCGCTTAGTCAGGTAGGCCATATGTCCGATCTGCTGAACAAAAGAGTCTGAACCATGGAGCCTCCACCTGCTGCTGACATCTTGGTGCCAGATACCACAGCACAGAGGTCTGGTGAAGTCCATGAATGGTAGGTTAGGGCTAGTGGAGGTTGGTAGGAATCAAATCAGGCCAGCAGTTTAAACTACAATTTGAACATGCCTCTGTTTTAATATTTATGTGGCTTTCAAATGTTGGCAAAGACGCTATTAAGCATTTTCTGTTTGGAACTGGTCGTACCAAATCACATTTCTGAGTTTTGTGTCTGTGTTGTGTCATGTTGTTCACCTTCTTATCGTTTTTAGTTCTCTGGCTCCACAGTATGTGTTTTATAAAAGACATGAACTATTTTTGCACAGTAAAACATCTGATAGGAGGAAAGCAATTCAAAAATGTAATCTTTGGTCACCAAGATATATATTTTTTTCCATTTCCTTCTAAGTCAGGAAATTATGTTAGGAATCATTATGTTGTTACACATTATCATATGTATTTCCTGTATTACTTCAGCAGGAGGCGCCGTGTGACAATTAAAAGGCCTGTAAACAGACAAAAGGTGTTGTGTCTTGTGTTGATGTTCGCAATTTCCAGTTTTCATAATGTGTCCCTCTGCTCTATTTAAGAAGTTACAACTCATTATTACTATTATCACCATAAACATCCCGTTTATGTCACAGTCACATTTGCTCGGATGTTAATCAGGGTTTCACGTCTGTATGAACATAAGACTCTCGTTCACAGTGCATCTTCCTGCTCCCCCTCTCTCTGTTTCTGAAGAAAAACCAAAAACATTCAGCATCTCTGACTGTGAATCTCCTCCAGATGACTGATGAGTCTGGGCCTGTGTCTCCATGACAGGAATCTGAGTGCATGTGGAGGTCAGGAGGTGTGCGAGGACATGGTGAAGCACGACGTCATGACTCCTCTGACAGCTTTGCTTAGAGAGGTGAGACTCCGCCGCCGCTTTTAGCTCGCCGCGTCAATTCACTCCGTTTTCATCAGCAGTTGTCACCATGACATCCTCAGCAATTAGCTCTCAGTCCAGAGCAAATGTCTTGGAGATCACAATCTGGAAATTCGGGGTCTAAATTCAAGCTTTTGGTTGAACTTTCAGATAGATGTCTTGAGCAATAAGTGATATCTGACTCAGTTTATTGTAAGTGTTAGCTCGACATAGCCACACCCAGTTCTCATCAGAAAGTGAATTATGTGGATTTGATTATGGGACGTGTTTCTGCAGATATAGAGAAGAAAATACCTCTGTGCGCAATTGGGCAGTCCTACGACCAGTCATTGCAAATTTGCTAACAATGACTGGTATGACTGTGTCGCTGCCACTCCTCTGTCTGTCGTCATGTGAACCCTGAACAAGCGATTCGATTGGCCCATGCATGATCATGATCATGATCAGTTCCCAGTGGAGCTTCCTCCGTGGGCAGGGGAAGCCGGTCAGACTCCCAGGCTATATATTGATGCAACCACCCGCCTCTGTATAGTGTGTTACGTTTCCCATCACCTTTTCTTGTTTGTTGACTTTGTTTCCTTTTCCAGTGCTGCGCTGGCTTTGACGGTGCCGCTGTGCCCATGAAAGACCAGAAGAATGCAATGGATGATGTGGCCAACGAGGCTGTGAACTTACTCTGGAACCTTTGGTGAGCCAAGAGGTTTTGCCCACAGGTTTTTTTTTTTTGTGATACCCTTACTCTCCAGTCCTTTGCTGGAGTCCGCTCCCTAAGTAACCGTGCATTAGCGGGAGCTTAAGACAAAATCCAGCAAATCTGAATATACTTTGCAGGTTTACTCGTTGCATTTATTTTTCAGACGTTTTTGCTCACATGAAAACACACATAATGTCAATAAATGTGTATAAATACTGACCCTCCATTCCTTTTCTCACATCCTGTCATCCTGCCAGTGAGAGCAGCAGCCAGGCGTTGTCTGTCTTCAACAAGTCGGGTCTCTTGGATGTGGTTGTCCAGTGTCTGGAGAGACACCCACACAACATGGAACTAGCAATATCTGCTGGTATGATTTTATATATATATATATATGTATATATATATATATATTATTATGTAACATTTATATATATTATTATATATGGAGATAATATATTTTAGTATATAATGTATATATATATATATGTATATATATGTATATATATGTATATATATATATGTATATATATATATATGTATATATATATATATATGTATATATATATATATATATATGTATATATATATATGTATATATATATATATGTATATATATATATATATGTATATATATATATATATGTATATATATATATATATGTATATATATATATATATGTATATATATATATATATGTATATATATATATATATATATATATATATATGTATTTCGTAACATTTTAAGTGATTGTCCACATTATAAGGCAGCAAGTGAACAGTGAGATTTTTAAAGTTCATAAATCGGAGGTGATGACTTCATCACCTAAAACAATACGCCTTGTAGATACCAGAGGAATTGCATTAAATAAGGAGGAGGAAGGTTAAGGATTGAACCTAAAGCTACATGTACGTCGGTGTTAATATTCTTGGCCCTTACAGGGAGTGGGAAACGAGGGATTAATCGGGCCTGACCTCTAACTAATCTGCTTTAATGGTTTTTAACTGTTCTTTCCTCTGTGTGCGTTCTGCAGCTCACTGTTTGCACACTGTGACTGAGGATAACCCAGAGCTGCTGTGTAGCATGAACACTGCTGTGCTCGGAGCCCTGGAGAACGCGCTCCTGTCATCTCAGCCGGAAGTGGCGCACATTCTCCTCAGGACACTGGCTGCAGGTGCAATTGGTCACTTTTCATGTTATTTCTCAGTTATGCACAACTGTAGCTTAACCACTATTACATAAAGTAAGCACTTGAGCATTAATGCAATAAACCCCAATCAGTAAACACTGGGACGCTTTTAATATCACCTTCTGAGCTTCAACCCTGCCTGCTTTGCTCTTCTGTCGCTCAGGCACACTGTGGAACTTGAAGGGCAGTCTGCCGGCGGCCCGTCAGGCCCAGACCGTCAATGCTGTGGTGGCCACCTTGTCGCAGTGCCTGGATTTGGACGCAGGCGTGCAGATCCCTGAGCTCAGACAAGCAGAAGAGGTTCGTCACAGAGACGCGCCGGCCGCTGCAGACGTAGAAGACCAGGCTGCAGGAGAGATCGCTCAGGAGGAGATGGACGAAGAGGAGGAAGGACCTAAACAGAGGCGGAACGGAAAAGCCGCGAGGGGGGATAACGACTTCTCCGACCTCCTGCCCGTAGGTGTTGTCTCTAGACATCACATAAAAAACAAGTTGGAGACACTGAAGTCTTTGATCGTTGTATCCGTCCGGTCCCTCATACCTGTATTTAAGGGTTTCAAAGCTTGAGTTGGTGTCTAACTTGGTACCAATTTATTGTTTCTTTGTTTCTCCCAACATTGCGTGGTTACGTCTTTAATTGTCAACTACATTAGAGTTCACTTCAAAATTACAGTATCGATCAGATTATATTATGATGATAACCTGGCACCTGAAGTCGTAATGATCTAACTTCCGTCTGTTTAATTCAGCCACCCCTGAAATCACACTTTGCATGTATAAATAGATTTAGATTCTTGTGAAGGGGCCGGCCGTAAGACTAGTTGAAAACATCCTCATCGTAAAACAATCTGAATGAGTTACTGACCACAAACACCCACCAGCGAGAGCTAGAAGAGGGCACCTTGAGGGAGGTGTCCTACTGGGATGTCACTGCAAATCATCCGTTGTTATTTTAAGGGTTGGGCGGGGGGGGTGCTATCCCTGCATTTGGCACATTTTCAGACACTGCTGTGAAGAGAAGTTTGTCAGCCCTCTGAGCCTGGGTCTGGGCCCGGGCACCACGCAGTTGCGTGCCTATCCAATATGGCTCGTCCTAGTGCGAACGCTCTGAGCCAAAATATGACGGACGTTCGTGTTTCGACGCCACAGGTCCTTGAGTCGTCAATGAATTTTGAGCGGGAATTGCAAAGGACTAAAACGCACATACAGAGACTTGTTGCTTTATTCGGGAGAAGTGACAGATAATAAGGAAAAACACAACAGTTCCCTGTTAAACGTTGAGATGCTGTGTGTGGAAGTCATTGTTTGTGGGAAAGGGGCGGTCCAAGTTTTCTGCATTAGAGGTGCGTGTTAGTGCCAGGTGAAAAGGTGTCACGTCTGAGTCATCCTGGTGCTCGACCCGCCCTGACAGCCAGGCAAAGTGTCGGGTTGGGGAGGGGAGGGGGGGAGCCGGTTAGGGATATTCGGCAAGGTTCATCTAGGGACCAGCCGCTGGCCTCCGCCACATTGACAGACCCCAGACTTGACCTCGGCGAGACAGAGCTGTCCCTCTCAGCTCAGCCGGAGTCCTAAGATCGCCTGTGATGCTCCAAAATACTAAAAATAATAATAATAATCTTGTAGTGGGGTTCATTTAGTTTTTCTAGTTTAAAAACCTCTGTCATGCAGATTCAGTTGTTAGCAGTAGATGATTACTTCAACTTAACCTAAATTTTCTTGATGCCCTTGTAGCAGGATTTTACTCACATCACAGCTCGGGCACATCCGTAGGAATAAATATCGTCTCTGTGGCAGGCAGCTGAACTCGGACCGGGTGATATTAGTGCTAACAGTCATTGCTTTAGCGGGATGTTGACTCACATTGTTGTTGTTTTTTGTTGTTGTCTAGAGGGGCAAGGAGGAGCTGAGGGAGGCAACGGCCTTGCTGACAGCCCAACAAACGTCCTTAGAGATCATCGTCAACATGTGCTGCTCTGACGGTGAGTGTTGTGGGCACGGACAACAGTGCTGACCCCGGGCTCTTCTCATCAAATTTATTCCCTGCGACAAAGCCACCTAGGATATGTTTGTCTATCGGAATGGCTATTTACATATAAAAAAAAAAAAAAAGAATCAAAGAGCACCTAGAAACGCCTCGTCTCTCATTGTCTCTCCGATCAAACCCCACGTGTGTTCAGACCCTTCGGACGACGAGTGGGAGGAGGAGTCGAGCAGCGATGAGAGCGACATGGGTCCCGATGGTCTTTGTGACGGAGTCTCCAACCTGATGTCTCCACTGTGTCTGTCAGCTGAAGTTCAGGGGGCCTTAATCAACTACAACATACCACAAAAGGCAAATAGCTAGTTCGCTACCTCAGGCACACCTCACATTGGTCAACTGCTTTAAGAATAAAGTTTATCAGAGTCAGAATATGTGCACATGTCGGCCTTTTCCCGCTAACAGGTAAAAAGATGGTTGTAGGAATATATATTTTTTTCTCTCTTGTTTTAAGGTTCTTAAAAAGACTGGGTTCCCTAGCAAGGAAGCCATGGATGTGTGCCGCCAGAATACCTCCTGGAGAGGTCTGATAAGAAAGTAATTCTCCTCATTTCTCACCTCTCCTCGTCGTCTGTGGCCCTTTGTGCCCTTACACGCCTCGCTCAACTCTTAAACACGATGTCTCGCCTTCCTGTAGGATGCAGCGCGTTCAGTCCCGGGCGTTGACATGCCTCCACAGTGTCCTCTCCTCCATGGATGCGGAGTCTCTGGGCGGCGCGCCAGCCCTGCAGGAAGTTGCACAGCACCTGTCCACCCTGGTCTTCGGCGCCCCAGGTCTCACGCTGATGCCACCGTCATGTAATTTAGCACATTTGGGGATTATTCACGTTTGTTCACATGGAATGTTTTCCTTTTTTTCCCCCCAGAAATACTCAAAGATGAGGAGTTCCTAGAGGCGGTCACCAGTGCCATGCGGTCGCTTTTGCAGACGATCGCCTCCAAAAATATCCCACAGGTACAGAATTCATGGCCGTTTGAAAGCGGCGTCACCAAAGGACATAACACAAAGGTCAAAGTCAGTGAAGCTGAGGTTGAGACACCCTGACTTTTTGCTGCCGTTTGTGATCAAGCTCAAATGTTTGATCCTACATTTCACACAATGCAGCTTCTCGGCCCTCATTAGTTGTCTTCCCTGCTACTCAGAAGACGTAGACTTGTTGCCATGGGTACAATGGGTGAAGTGCCACCGTTGGGTCAACTCCACGAATATCGACGGTGTTGACTGGATAAATACTGCATCACACAAACTTTAAAATCAGTTGCCAACAGCTCACACTTATCATCGTTGTTTATTTTGGACAGCTCTGTATCTCCCTGTTGGGTTTTGTTTTTTTTTTTTTTTCAGTGCATGACCCCCCAGCAGCTGATGAGCCTGAGCGAAGCGGCCACCCGTTGTGATGTTGTCAGTGTGAGGGTCAACGCCGTCGCCATTCTGGGCATCACTGGCAGCACGTTAGCCAAAGATAAGGGCACCGCAGAAACCCTCCAGGTATTATTTTCTCCGCTTTTTTTTTTCTCGTGGAAAAAACTTTTTTTGTTCTCCCTTTAATAACCTCTGCTCCCGCAGATGATTGGAAAGGCCTTACTTCAGGTCGCCACACGGGACGTCGACCTGGTTGTAAACGGAGAAGCCCTGGACGCTTTGTTCGATGTTTTTGCGGACGGAGAGGAGGCGGAGATGGCTGCTAAAAACATTAATTTACTGCCTGCACTGAAGACACTTCAGCCTGTCTTTAAGGCCAAGGTACCATAGAATATTTTTTTTACCGATTACTCTTTTGGTAATTCTTTCCACTCTACTTTATTGACACATTGTAGTTTGTAAATGAATATATCACCGTCTTTATCTGTGAGATTTTCTCGATCGTTTGAATAACAATAGATTTTTTTTCCTCCCCAACAAGATTCGTAAAGAAGGGAAAGGCAAGTACAGCCCTCAGCAGCTGTGTGTCCTGGATAACATCAAAGTCAACCTGAGAAGATTTATTGGTTATCTGGAGAAAGCAGTGAAAAAATGAGGACTTCCTAATGTGATCACTATGGTTTGGACAGATATGCTATCAGGAGCATAGAATGAGGAGGAATATGGTTGTGAAACCATCAAGTATTTATGTTTATTTTCTCTAAATAATGGTTTACCGTTTTACTTAGTGAAATTTTATTTGTAAAGACATAAGGTTGGAATCTAATAATTATTATTAGACTTACTGCGTGTTCCAGTTTTCCCCCCTTAAATTTACCTCAAAAGGATTTTCAGACTTCAAAGTGCATATTCATGTCTCCCGGTGGCATTTTTAAGAGAGCAGAAACCAGCTTTTCCATTTCGGCCCATGTTTCAATGGGCTTAACATTGTTTTGCGGTTCTGAGTTGCTGAATAGTTAGACTGACTTGTTTTCTGGATATTGTACCTGGAATTGTGGTGTTCTTGAAAAGGAATTTGGCTTTATTGAAAGTGAAACATATTCTTTGCGGTAACTTAGAGAGTTTGATGGTAAATTTGCAAACGTTTGTTTGCAGGTGTGTACAAGAGTCTAACTTTCAGCATTCAATCAGCATTCAAGTAGAGGTGTAAATCTGCTTAGTGTAATCCGTTTTGCACCTTACCTGTGCATCAACATGCTTTAAAGTCCATTATTAAACTTTTTTTGTTGGGCTTTCTGACATCTTTTCAGGAAAATATAATTTACATCATGTATCAAATAAAATGAAATATTTTTTGGGGGGGGAGGGTGGGACATGCTATGTCATCCAACTTTGAAGAAATGCCTTTTTGAAATAAATCCTGATTTCTTAAAATGTTGGTTTTGTTTCGAGTCATATTAATAGTTTCTGGACTTGTGTGATCTTTATATCCTCTATTGAATGTTCTTTCAGTCGGCATGAAAGTGTCTGAAGTCTCTGACGGTATTTAGGCCAAATTTATATATATATTGAATGTCTTAGAAGTTAATTTCGCTCAATTTTGGCATAAAAGCCCAAAATAATACACAGAATAACCATCGATGCAACAGCTACTTTAGACTCCTACCATAATGGTGTAATATAAAATGGATATTTGTAGGCACTAAAGTGCTCCAGTTTCTCAAATAACATGACATAATTTAGTTTCTTCAACATATTTATTTATTTTAAAAAAGAAAGGTTAACTGAAAGATTAATTGAAACTGGGTTTAGTTTGTATTTCCAGGCTTTATTGGCCTTATTGTTTTTATACTGCCATGCATAGGTGTGTCTAACCCATTTTTTACTTGAGCGCCCCTAGACTGTCTCCCAGCACCTGTAAAAAAAAATAAAAATTGAAAAAGAAGTTTGTCTATGATAAGATTACAAAAAAAAAAAAAAAAATCAGCACAACCGTACACATGGAAGACATAGACAGAATAAACCTGGAAGGAGGGGTGTTTGCCTGCTAAGAGTCTGCAGGGTCTGTTCAGTCCTAAAGGAGAGACAAAGGATAGAATAATATTGTCTCTTAGTCAGGGTTCGCTATCTTTATTGACCTTCATATCTTTAAGTTTGTTTTGACAGCAGTTTGACATTAAAGCACCCCTAAAGCTCTGACCCAACACTCTCCCCTGCTGCAACAGATTGTATTTACTGTGCTGCATTATGTGAGTTTTTTGGGGGGGGTTGACTGTGGTAAGTAAAGCTGGGTGATGGGTAGCCTAGTATCAAACGTGTATTTTGTTAAATAGTAACACTAGGTCATAACATAAATCCATTGTACCTTGATGGGAGGATAATAAATCAGACTTTGTTATGTAACAAGAAACAGTTGTCTGTTGCGTAACACCGCTTTACCACGCCTATTCCTCACTCTGTTCGCGCATGCGCACAGGTCTGGTACACTCCGCCATTGAGGGACCCACAGTCGGGAGGAGGAAAGGGTCAGAGTCAGAGAGGCAGCACGTTTCTACACTCTTCTACGGCAACTTTGTCTCCAGCTACCATTTTTAATATTTAATTCGCGTCATTGTCTTGGTTTCCGTGGATGTTTTTCTGTTGACAGCTGTTTGTTTCGTCTCCAACGAGGAACCAGTTTTTACCAGATTCTAGAAGTAACGGGCAGGACCAGAGCTAGCTGACGTTAGCTAGCGTCCTGGCTAGCTGCACACGAGCTGAGCACTGCTCGCTGGTGGGGGTGGTGGGGCAGGGGCAGGGGGGGCGGTTTGCCTACAGTGTCGTTTGATGGATCCGAGAATCGCCTGGTTTCAACCAGAACAACGCGGACCCGCTAACAACCTGTGGATGCAGATCTGGGAGACGACGCAGGGTCTGGTGTATTTGCAAGTCAACAGCAGCAGCAGCCACGCCGCGGGATCTCAGAGCCTGAACGCGACCGTGAACGGGGCGTCGGGAGCCGTCCTCGCCAGCAGAAACGGGACAGGCGACTCGAACACCGGTAGCGGAGAAGCCAAGACTCAGGGGATGTCGGCCTCAGTTGGGGACGGGGAATTAGCCCAACAACGGGACTTTATACCACTGGAAACCAATAGCAACCACAACCACCGAGCAGCTGGCAGGGATGTTGTCGGTGGAGGGGGGCAGCAGCAGCAGCAGGAGGGCAGCGGGGTCGCTGTGGTGTGGAGGGGAGTGACGGACGGACACCCCAACAAAAGAAAAAGAGACAACAAAGCTAGCACTTTCGGATTCAATTCCAGCCTCCTGAACAGTGGCAGTGGCTTCAACACGGGGGGATATGACGGCTACACTGGCACGCCGTGGAAAGACAGGAACTACTCAGAGGGAATTGTTGGGTAAGGCAGTTTATTGAAGTTGGCTAGATTCTCATTTTTAGAGATTATCTCCTGGTTTTCACACCCACAGGGAGAATAGAATGGTATATAGGATGTCTTTTTAGACACCGTACAGGTACGACGAAATTAGGTCCCCCTAGGAGCCACAGAAGTACAGGAAAATGGAAATAAATAAAAAGATAAAGGAAGTGTTAGAAAAAAAGATTAAAAAATGTGTGCGAAAAAAGTAAAACACGTCATAACATCCCAATCATAGTCAGTCAGTGGTATTACATGTCACTGGGAATTATTGCACACCATGTGGATTTATTTCACAGGTGTATTGCACATTGTTATGAGAGCTGTTCACATTGTTATTTCTTTATCGTTGAGAGACCTCAAGTTTTTACTGTGGCAGACACAGTGACTAGAGGAGGAGTGTGCGACTGGAATCGTTTCAGGGCAGCCAGTGTGTACCATGGGTTAGGTTTCACTGTTATTTCACCTATTTTAAACACTTCCACGCTGAAATAACAAGCACAGGATAAACTTGGGTTGACAGCCTCACCCCACCCACTTTGGCAGCTCCACCCATTGAGTTGGGTAACTCCAACGAAGCCCCACGACGGATCTGTCAAAGTAGCACATTTTATGCAGCAAATTTAAGGTGCAGGTCGTTTTACTTCACCGGCTAGCTGAACCTAATACAGGTCACACATGGGATTCACACGTTAAAAAAGTGCACAGAATTAACCAGAAGCCTTTGTCCTGCCTTTAATTCTGGCTCAAATAGGAAGAACATCGAGGAGGACTTGTTTGACTGGTTTATGAGACGTGGGTTACTGTACATCACTTGTGGTGACATATAAAGTTTGCAGTGTTCCAGAAGAAAACTGGTGAACTAATTTTTTTAGAGGCGATGAGTAATGCTGTACACATCAGGTTCAAGTGACCCAAAAAGTCAAAAGAATTGCTGGCAAACAAAAGGGCTAAATATTACACATGAGGTGTAAACTTTGTGGTACATAAATTTAGGGGTGCCCTTTGCCAGTTCCTCGACTCACCCTTCACAAAACATGCAAGCGCACTCCAAAAGCTGGACAATTACAAGATTGCTCAGCAAAACAACAATATGCATCTCGAAATTGGTCTTCAGTTGTGCTGACTGCTCATTTGTTGCAGCTGGCTTGTTAGACAGTGTTATGTTGCTTGTGGTATGCATTGGTAGAACCGGATGTGACACTGCAGCTTTGATGTCAGTCTGCCCCGCTGGTCGGTCGTGGTATTGCGTGATAGCGTGATAGCGTGGACATACCAATCTGGAAACAAGGTTTCGTTTCCAAGGGCATACAGGAGTAACCATTCATGTGTTATTGAAAGTCTGAGGGATTTTCTGTCCCTTTTGGGATTATATGTTTTGCAAGTAGTTTTCAGTCTGGTAGGCGGAGACCTTTTTTTTTTCACTCCTGTATCCTGTTTGTGTACTGTAATCCTTTTACTCAGTCATTTCCTTGTCTGTGTCCTTTCAGATTAGACAACTTTGTATTTCTAAGATTGGAGTCGCAATAAACCAAGGCACAGGTGATTTAAAATGCTTGTTTTTTTTTGACAAATACTAAGAATACAGATGTGCAGATAAAGGTAGATTATGCTACATGAGAATTTTGTTGTTGAGAGTTTTATTGACTTGTCAGTCGGCAGCAAACAACACACCTTTTATAACCACTGAAACCTTGAGGGGCCGAGGATTGATTGGCACGGTGTCGTGTTTTTTTGGTACACTAATACCTGTGTAACGTCGTCATGACCACTAGAGTAAGAAGAGGCCTCACTCGTGATGGCAGTTTATGCTTCCTGCATTTTTGCTTCTGGTGGTTCTTAAATCATGCATGCACTTCATTTAGTGAATGGTTTACAAACTTGAGACTCGCACTTCCTTCTTTTAGCGTGAGACTTGACTCATAAGAGGGCTTATAGAATTTGTTTGACCAACAGATTTGTGCATACTACTGTTCCGTTTTTAACAGGCCAGGATATTAACATTTACATTTAATAATTTGTTACCGGTGGTTCTTTTAAATGCGATAACTGGGGAGAAATGTTTTGGTAGGTGGAGCTCTGGTTTAAAGACTTTTAGGGGAAGAGATTTGGCCCTCTCCCCACCCCTTTTTTCTTCGACGTGCGCAGACAAGCAGAACACCAGAGTGTGGAGCTCAGTGTTTGGCTGATTCTCATTTATAGTAATATGGGAGTCCTGTGTTTGCATAAGGACATTCCTCAGTGATTAGCTCTGCTAATACCAGAACTTGGACCTTACAGCCTTGATCAGACACACACCACCACCACCACCACCACTGAGGGCCGTCTGTCTAACCACAGTCTGGTGCATCACAATGCCATTAGAGCATTACAGGAAATTTATTTTGAAATACACACGTGTGGACCTACAGTGTGTTTGTTGAGTTATACAGTCACACCGTTAAATCACCACTTTTTATAGATTTAGTTGGTGCTTGGGATATTCAGTCTGAAAGTGAGATTTGTAGAAGGGTGATCCACATCCACCTCCAATGGTTGGCAGTTGATTTGCAAGTGCGTTTGGAGCGGCGCACAAAGTGATACCTTACGCATATTACAATTCATTACAGTTTCTAAACCAACCACTGTTATTCCATCTAACTTCTGAGATTACAGTTTGGCTGCACGATGTCATTGAGTCAGTTACAAGAGAGTAAACTTATGAGTGTCAAAATTCTCGATCAACTGTTGTGGAGCTTTAGTCGGTTGATATACGAGTCTGCTGCCTTACAAGGCGGAACAGTGCCGGACTGATAAATAAGTCTCATATTGTTAATTTATCTCACCCATTGAGTAGATGCTTGTTTATAACTGCATTACATTTGTTTGCTAAATAAAAGCGATATTTCTGAAATTTCAACAAAGTACAGTTGTGCTTTGTATGCATTTCGCGAATGAGCTGTCACTCTCTTAGATTCTCGCCGTGCGAGACTTCAAGATGAACTGGTCACATGACCCCCTGCGTCATCTCTGGTGACACGGGCATATGAATGGGTGTTGGCAAGGACTTCACAATACGATACGTATCACGATACATTATTGCGGTATTATGATATTGCGATATATTGCAGTATTCTACATAGTTCACTGTGAAATTTCAAATGCAGCTTAAAATACAAATTGTATATATGTACATGAGATGACAGTGATAATTCATTGGACAAAAAACAATATTAGGCCAAATTCATATTTACCTTTTCCAATTATTGCACTTGTACAGAAAAAGTGGATCAAGTTTTTTGCCACTTTGTCAAAATAAAGTTCACAGTTGTCTCCCTGAACAAAAATGTGTGTCACTGTTTGAACAACTCCCCTGAACAATTGTGAAAATAAAATGCCTATGCATACATATTGCATAAGTACTATGTGTCACTAAACACACTGAGCTGAAATGTATGAAGGAATTAAAGTGCACGTAGCGGCCACTGCTGCTCTTAAACCTCACAGTGTCTCGTTAGATGAGTTCGCAAGTTGGTTTTGTTCCCTGAATATCTAACTGGAGCGAAACACAGTTTGCAAACTCCATACTCTTTGTCCAGCTTATTAGTTTTTTTTCCATTTGAAAGCCAGAGTGCCTCCAAACGTCACCTTTGAATTTTGATGGTTTCAAGTTTTGCTGCTGCCATGCTCCTTCCAAAACATGACTTTTTAAAAAAAATTGTAGTGTATACATATATATTTATATATACACACACACACACACACACACACACACATCTGCATATATTTGTTTCCCATCCCTATGGGGAAATGCGATAAAAGTGTTTCCATTGCACTTTGCAATGCATTGCAGCATATGTTGTGTTGACCTCAGCTGATGTTGGCACTGATAGAACTGTGCTGTGTTGCGAAGCGCAGCCTGGCTTGATGGTATGCATGTTGGTGTTTCAGGAGAAATTGGTGTAATGGAATGTTAAGAATGGGGCTTTTATGTTTTCTGAAACTTCGCATGAGTTTTACATATAAAATCCCATTTTTTTCATATATTTGAATGCAAGGCGTAACATTCAATTTCCCTAATCAGCCAGCGTGAGATACTTGGGAGCAGACATACACAAACCTGAGAATTGATGTTGAATCTGTTATTTGCATATAGCAAAAACAGTGAAAATTGGCAAAACTACAAATGGTATCATCTTTACGCTATATTTGGCCATGTGGGTTACACTACGGAGACGAAGGCGTGTGCTTATTTTTTTTTTGGAGCGGTGTGGGTCCGAGCAAGCAGCCCTCTCACGATGGCAGTGGACCAGCGCTTACACGCCGCACACAGCCTCACTTGTAATAAACAAAACCAACTTTCGTGGAACAGAAACTCGAGCGCGTCTTCCGTTTGCCCAATCGGATTGGGGGGTCGAAGGGAGTGTTTCGGCCCAACTTTGTTGTCGCGCACGCCGGCGGGTTGGGTGGAACAACAGTTTAGATTCTTCGTGTGGACACAGGAAGTCAGTGTAGTGTGGGAGAGCTGTCGTCCATTTCTGTCCAGCTAAGCTGTCCTCTGATCTGGTAGCGTTGTGGGCATTTATTGTGTAGGCCAAAGTTCCAGACATTTTGTAACAGAGGGACATTGTTAGAGAATGAATTCAGAGGGATAGGTGGATTTACTGGTTGGATCCTGTATTATGTGGGATGGGCCATCTTAAATTACCTCTCCTGCTGTCATGTAACTTTATTGGTATAAAATCAGATTAATTTGCGTTCTTCAGGGCTCAGGTTACATGTTACAGGAGACACGCATGAATACTGTTTTCATGTTCTAATAGTCTAGATTACTAAGTCAATCACAGGTGGCAAGTTGATTGTGGATTGTGGAGGCTTTCAGATAGTTAAAATGTTAGTTAAGCTGCTAGTCGCACATACACCTTGACTACACTGCTTGCGTTAAAAGATTGCACCACTTCTTCAGTCTCCTGCGTCCCTTATTTTTGCCAGCCTGAAGGACTTTCCCCTACTCCTGCTGCTTGGCAGAACTAAAGCCCCTCCCTGTGACTGCAAAAGTCGAGCTTCCACACTTTCCCCATGACCTGTTCCATTTTTTTAATCACTGCCATTGCTCAGTGACTTATTCAAGAGCAATAGGCACTTGAGTAATTTTAGCGGTGCCGTGTGTTGGCAGCTAGTTTCAAGTGGCGGAGCAGAACATCACTTGTGAGCTAATGAAATGTGTGGTTAATCGCTCACTGATGAGCTGCCCCAACCCGTGGATTTATTGCTGCTGTCTTTTAGAGATTCACGCGCTAGCGCACAGATAGCATAGCCGCCCTAGCTCCATTATTAGAACTATGGTTCATCTAGCATCTACTGCCGTTCACATCTACGTCACTCTCCCCTTTTTATCTCGCTGCTCACTGGCTGGCCCTCAGCCAAAAACGTGTGAGCTTGTACAGAGCGAAGGCTGCCTGCTGCTCCTTTGGACTGCATGTGAAACAGGCCTGCTCTGAACAGCACGTGTGGGCAGCTGTCCATAGCACAGCCTTCCCATGTGTAGTGAGGAATGTATTTTTCTTTTTTTTTCACTCTTCCTGTCCAATGGAAACCTTTCTTGTATTCCAGACTGATGCAGTCAGCATGCGACACACGGTGTTTTGTTTTTTTCATAGCCTGTTGTTGAACTATGACCTTCTCAGCTTCTGAACAGAATGACTGAGCGTTGACAGCTTCTCTCTGTCATTGTCCGTGTTAATTACGGTCGACAACAGAAAGGAGTGGAACTTGAAATCCTAAACTATCGGTGGATTCGTTTGGAATTGTTTCTCCTGTTGAGAGATTGAGAGGTTAAAAAAATATCCTTTAATGGATCCTGCACTTGGCATCAAGTTGTAACATTTCTGTACTCTTGCATACAAACTGCAAATAAAGCACAGCTATACCAAACTTTGAACCGGTGGCAAAGCTGCGAGCGACCCACTCATTTGTAGCTGTCAGGCTTGTTGTTGAAAGCAGCAAGCCTCTCCACACAGGCCTCACAGGAAGGGTAGCCGAATAGTCGTAAGCGATCACAAGTCAAGAAACGAATAGATGGAAACAATTTGCACATTGTTACACATTTGCACAATATATTTTTTTTTAATCATGTTGACTATTTTGAACGTAAACAAAAAGTGACCTACGTAATTTGTCCTACGTAATTCAGCGTGTGTCAAAGTAGATCACACAATAAATAAATGACCATTTAAATGTATAATTTGACAGCTGTACAGATGGTGACAGTCGACTGTAATGCTACTCCAGGCCCAGTAAACAATACGTTTATCCTGGCGATTGAAATACCGTATTTATAGTCCAGCTGTTCCTGTTTTGACCACGGCACCGTGCTGCTTCACTCAGGCATGACCGAGCCTGTCGCTAGCACCGAGCAGCGAGTTGGCTGTGTAACCAGAGTCGCTCGTCCCAGTGGCCAGCACACACACACACCAGGTCAGTTCATTGATGAAACATTAATGAATCTGCCATCCGAGAGACATCGACACCTCAGCTTCTGTTTGCGGCTGCCCTCGTTCTGAAAAGCAGTGTGTGACACCACTTGTTTTGCCTCCTGGCAACATGAAGCTGGTCTTGTTGAATGCGGAGCTTCTATAGACACAGCACGGCAGTGTCACATAACACCACCGGGTCTATAGCGGTAGAAGCAACCTTTTGTTGTGAACGTTGTTGAGGTCCCAAAATTCAAAGCCTGTCACAAAAATACGGTCGTGACGCCTGGACTCTTTGAGTGGGCCCACAGTTGATGTTTACAACAGTGTCAAGTGCATGGTGGCAGGAAGTATGACGTGATGTGATGAAACGAACCAGAAACGTTGTCCGTGCCAAGCGACTCTTGATTTAACCATGATGGAAGTTGTTGTCGTGCAAAATTGCATTTGCATAGTTGAAGAAAAAAAGCGTTTTAAACCGTATTTTCAGCCAGTCCAAACTTTTTCTCTTGTTACTAGTAATTCTATACATGCCCTTAACTACCGAAATGACTCTTCCTCTGTTCATTTAGGTAGGGGCCTAGTCTTGGTAATTGCCTGGGGTTGCTGAAAACTGGAAAGGCTTACCTAAAAGAAATGCTATGTCCTGTTGCCGCTATTAAATGCCAAATTCAAGGTATTTGTCAGGACACAGATGTGCCATAGTGCCAAAGTACCTGAATAGCTGCTGTGCACTGATGTGACTGTAACCTCTTTTTCCTTCATTCTGCCCAACGTAACAGATGGCTCTCATTCATGTGAAGGCATTTTAGCACCACACCCAATCCACTCTCTCTCTCCATTTTTCTGTTTCACCTTTCGTGTGTCTGGCTTTCAGTCTGTTCCTTTTCACCGCCTAGTTCCTCTTGATTTTTATTCTCTTTTCCTTTGCTCCATCACGTCTTACCCTTTTCCTCCTCCTCCTCCTCCTCCTCCTTTCAGGAGCCCAAAGGCCCTGTAGGAAAGTTGAGATTTCCTCTGTAGCCCATTAAGTACGTTTCATAGTAGACATTTCCTTGTTTGTCCTTGACTTAAAGGCTAAACTGTGAATGGAAGCTCTTTTATGCCCCGTTGCAGCCATTCACCCCTTTCATCCTTAACTGATTATTTAGTCGTGTCATACTTACACTCAGTTTAAACCCAGCTTTAACTGAAAAGGCACCAATGTTACAGACAATGATCAGCATGACTTGCAACATTAAAATATATATAGAAGTGCCAAGGAGAGATTTTTCTTTTTCTCTCCCAGGGAAGCTTAGCTCTTTGGAAACCTGTTCCACGAGATTACAAAACATTACTATGATATAGGCAAGTGGGCTTATCTGATAAGCAGTGTCAAGGGTCCATGTGCTTTCAGGCAGGCAGGCAGTAGGACTGTTGTAATTTGATCCATGAAGGCGGGGCATTCAGAAGTGATTTCTGTGGCTGCTGCTGTCACATGATGTCCCAAGGAGGAATAGTAAACAGTTTGCAGTGAAATGAAACCTACTGATACTGTTGTCGAGTAAAAATGGTCACATGCTCTGAAGAAAAATAATAATACCAATTGGGACTGTTCTTGGCATTAACTGTCCAGTCCAGTAACAGTGCATTGAATTAACCTGTACAGAGGTGGCTGAGGTCTTTTTGATGATACAGTACTGAGCCACATTTTTCTCTAAAAGCAGATGTATTTGTATTGATGCATAATGTAGCTGCTGAGTTTTCTTTTACCCTTAAATGAAACCTAATAAATACCACGGAGGACTGTAGTTTCTGCACAGGGAAAAGAGATTAGTCATTAAAAACAAAAGTGGTTGTCATGGGCTGTGTTGTAGGAAGGGCAACAAATGGAAACGGAAATGATTTAAGACAGACTGTGTGAAGTGTGTCTGGTATTCTCCCTGGTTTTATCACCTTTTTTTTGTTTGTTTGTTTTTTGAAAGAACCTCATCAACAGAGTTGGGAGAACTGCTCGATGCACTTTGTCACATGACTAACTCTCAAAAAGCAACACAAAAACCGGAACTCTGTTTCTATTGGTCTCGCATTTTGGTGTAAACAAAGGAAGCCAATAAAATGCATTCATGTGATTTGCTTTCCTTTCATATTTGCAGTTGTTTGTCTGAAGATAAAAAACGTCCTTTCTAGTTAATGTGTCAGTGGAACAGATAAATATCAGCTCTCTAGTGTCGGGAGAAAGATACAATATGCAACGCTAGGATCTTGTGTGGTCACGTTCTGACCATAGTGGTCGTTTGTTTCCAGTGAGTACTGCTTGAAGTTCATCTGCATTTAAATGTAGACTTGAGCAGGCAGTTAGGCAACATTCAGGCCGACAGTGGTATGCATTAATCATGCACTGGGAGTTTTCATTTGTTTTTACTACAATTGGAATAATTTAGAATGAAAAACAAGAGTTATGAGGTTTCAGCAGATGTGCTTGTGATTTTCATATTTTAAATGTTTGCTTACACACACGTTAATTCCACAGAGATTTGTGTTTGACTTGGCCTGTTGCTTTTTTCCTCAAGGACACTATAATAGCATTTGAGAGCAGATCTATTCCCTCTGGTCCAACTAGTCCAGTCCTCTTCTCTTTTATCTTCCAAAGTGTTTTCTCTATATTCTTGGTGAACCTGCAGCTTTGTGTCATGGGCTTCTACTCAACTGGGCGTCTGTGACCCAAGAAACAATAAAGAGAAGGGAGCTTGTTACATAAATCCCAGACAGTAGACACACACAGCGCTCTTTGGGGCTTAATCCAAACAACAGTCAGTCAGTGGTGGTAGCTGCTAGGGGTTTTCTTGTCCCGCTCTCTGGTATGCTTTGCTTTGTTGCCATATTTTTATTTACAAAAGCATAATGTCACTTTTCCTCTCCCTCTCCCTCGATCA
Organism: Mugil cephalus; assembly: GCF_022458985.1. NCBI lineage: Eukaryota > Metazoa > Chordata > Actinopteri > Mugiliformes > Mugilidae > Mugil > Mugil cephalus. Next base: position 16,104,023 of record NC_061772.1, on the reverse strand, counting down.
TCTGCCAAGTGGAATGAGCCTGCTACTGGCCTGAACTGTGCGTGTACACATTTGCCTGCGTGTGTCGCCGTGTTTGTGTTCACAATTGCCTGCCCACACGGACTGTGTGGGCAGGCAACCCTGCCTCTATGTGTGTGTAGACAAAACTGGTCAGTGAAAAGGTCAACACATGTAGGCAGAGTGACCTGTTCCAAGGACAAATGTGGCACCCTTGCTTAGCCTTTTTGCTGATTGTGTTGGAAGACAACAGGGATTCCTGTTTTGTTTTTATTCTGCACTTCACCAGAAGAGAAATTGTTGGTTTCTAGTTCTCTTTGGGAAGACAACACTATTATTTTTTCACTCTTTCTGGTGCAATTAACCCCTTTATTTTCAATAAATATTGAACCACACAGCTGTGTTACCGTGATTTTTTTTTTCTTGCTTGGAAAAATCCCCATAACAAGCTCCATAAAGTCATACCACTTGGACAGAATACACTTGCTACTAATATTCCAACAAACCAAGGATTTGCTCATAATCTACCTACACCTCCACAGAAAAGCTGATAATGGAATTATTCGTTCATTTTTAGAAAGTTTTATTTGCCAAGGATTGGTGTTTTTGCAACACCCTGCTTCCCATTCTGCTGTTGCATAAATTCATATCTTGGCCTGTTTAGTACAAAAAGTCTTAAACTGAATACACGTGAGTACACAAGACATGCCATTTGTGTAACAAACCATTACCATAGTACACTTTTCCAAACAGATAAATAGATAAAAAAATAATTCTGTTTTTCTTTAAACGGAGCCCTTTAAGGAACTCCTTGCTTGCAGGAAGGGACGTCTTCCAAGTTTCTTCTGGAGAAAAGAGCACAAATATTAGCCATATCCTGTCAGTGTGACTCAGTGTCTCACATCTGCATCGCTGACAGTGACTGTTGTCCCTTTCATTGTATACCGTTCCTTTTTGTGCCACGAGAAAGAGTACTTACCGTGTGACAGTTAACAGTGATTGTAAAAACAGTGTTTGACCCTTGCACCTGTTTGTTTTCACTTCCTGCCTCTCTCCTCACGGCTTTGTCTTCTTTGTGCCCTGCAGGTTGCACGAGGAAATCAGTGACTTCTATGAGTACATTTCCCCACGGCCGGAGGAGGAAAAGATGAGGCTGGAGGTGGTGGACAGAATCAAGGGAGTCATCCACGACCTGTGGCCCAGTGCTGAGGTAATAATAATAAAAAAAATAAAGGTTGATGAATGGAAAAGTGTGATGAGGCTGCATTTGCCTCGGTGATCTCTGTGACTTGCTCTTAATTACCACAGTTAGCATACAGCTAGCATCATGTGATATCAAGCCTTTCATAAAGCATCCTCTCATTCTCTGTTATCTCCCTGCTGCATAACACTCTGTGCTGTTTCTGGTCAAGTTATCAGCATCACCTCAAATTTTATTGTATTGATAGAGGAGCTGTCGATAGAGGAACTTCAAAGTGTGTTTGCTCTGAGCTTAGCAGGTCCAGTCAGTGGTATGCTTGTTTAATTAGCTTAGGTGCCAGGACATCCACCAGACAGTCTGTTTCCACATGAATGTTGACCTTGCCAGGTAGATCAATAACACCAGATTCTGTCTTGTTTCAGCTGTGTTTTCAAAAGCGTCAGACACCAACCAGTGAATGGCCACATTTAATAACACAAGTTGGCCTGGAATGTGCCAGGACGTGACCTTAATGACTGCCTGTAGTTACCTCACTCTTCTAAAATCTTTAGAACTTCATTAATTCTCACACAATCAGCTTTACATTGGACATGTGACTGAGCTGTAACCCAGCGTTCTTACTACTAGCTGATGTAGGTGGACACTTTAAGAGAGAGTGAGGGGTCAAAGCCTAAGTCTATTAGTGCGCTGCTCTGTGGGAGGGTTAAGGATATTTTAGTCCCTTTAACAGCGTGCAGGTTAAGAGATCACTGGATAAAGGTGCTGCTTGTATGTAAACATTGTGTGACATGAAACAAAGAATATCTGATATGCAGATGAAGTGGTGAATTCTCACATTACATGAGTTTTTTTTTATTTTTTATCCCCTAATACGTAAGTTGGCACCAGTCCCATGCAGTTTGTTTGGACTTGTTAATAAATCAGCACTTTGTTGAGCTGTCCTAATATTGAAGCTTGAAGAACAGGTTTTTGTAGCAGTGAATTATAACGTGGGAATATGAAAGGACGCTATGTTGGTGTTTGGTGATATTTATTTGCTCAGTTCAGTTATTTCTACTGAAGAACTATCAAAGTATGTAAAAAGTTAACGAAACATGGTTATAAACACATTCAGTTGTACCATGTTTTGGTGTGAATTAATTTATTAACAGTGCTTGTCCTGTCTTTCCAGGTTCAAGTGTTTGGGAGTTTCAGCACTGGTCTTTATCTGCCAACAAGGTAAGCTACGCAGCTTTTTAATCCAGCCAGAGATTTTGTGCTTGTTAGTTTATTTTTTTCTACTTTTTGCCATCTTGTGACTGGCAAATGTCTTTTTACTAGGGATGTGTCTATCAGTATTGCGGATGATCCTAATATACCCAAATACATCCGCTAGTAATTTATTTTAGGTCTGCTGTAAACCAAGTCAGGTTGTTGTATCGTCAAAACGTCGTCTTCCTCTGTTTTGGTGGCGGTTGGCTTGTGTCAAATCTGCCAAAAATCCAAAAAGCAGGAGAAGAAGAGGAACCAAAATCACATGACTGAACATGTCAGCAGTGTGGAAGTAATGTGTAAACGATGCAATATGAATGTTTGGCGAGGTGGTAGTAAGATATTGTTCTTCAGTTCCACTAACTTGATTTGCCACAAAACACAAACAAACACAAAGATTGAGGTCTACTTATCACCCAACGAATGACTAAGTTCCATGTCTAGACAAACTTTTCTTTAGAGGATAATGTTGATCACTAATTTTAAGGGCTGTTGATCCGGAAACTTTATTCTGATAGGCTTACTACTGCTGACCAATAAGTAACTGCCCTCTCAACACACAGACACAGACTGGTAACCTGGATTAGTGGGCCATACTGAGCACTTTAATAGGACTAAGCTATGTGCTCCTGCTCACATGTCAGTGGGTGGCGTGTGTGACTTTGGAAACATTTTAGAAAGCGTATTTGTTTGTGAGAAAGTTGCTAGGTTCAGATCATTTGTGCTGTGCATGTACACATGTGACAGCGTGTGCCTCTTGTTTATACTGGGTGCCTGTGTGTAACATTATGTAATGAACACATGGCACTGCTGACTTAGTGTACATTGGAAGACTTCCTTCAGCTCTGTCGGGTTGCTTGTTACTTTTCCACAAGAGGGAAGCAAAGCCATCTGTGTGCACTGAGCCACCATGTGTGGGATATTTAAAAATGTCTGATTTACTGTATACAGGCCCAGTTCCTCCTGACGAGAAAAAAGAAAGATGACTCAAAAACATATTTAGGATTATACAGCTTTATATAATTTTTTATTGGAAAGAGGCACAGCAGTGTAATTATAGTCTTACTGTTTTTGAAATCGGTGATGTTGCTATATTTTCATCATGTTGTATCAGGAAAAAATGGAAATTGTGTTAGAGAATGGACATTAATCATGCCTCTGTTTTTTCACCAGTGACATTGACCTGGTCGTATTTGGGAAGTGGGAGACGCTCCCGCTTTGGACGTTGGAAGAGGCTCTACGGAAGAGAAACGTTGCAGATGAGAATTCCATCAAAGTCCTGGACAAAGCTACGGTAAGACTGAGCTCACCTTAACAAATGGATTTATGTGTTGATTTGTATTTGTTTTTAAGTTTAGAACATGGTTATGACCTGAGTTGCATACTCTGATTAATTATAATTTCTGCCACATTTACGAGTACAATAATAGTCAATAATGATTCTATCAGTAAGTAATCAGTCGGCCGTGTTCAGGTCTGTTGTTACTTGTCATTCTGACAATGAATATATTAATATATTATATTGCTGTGACAGTTCCAAAGGTTTGACACTCCTGGTTAGCATAAATGCCTTACATTCAGGCATGTGTACAGACATGTACATGAAGCAGAATGCCAGCGACTTGTGCTGTTTATAAACCATGTCTAAACAATGAATGTGTGTATTTCCGAACTTACAAGATTTGATTTAAGCTTTTTTTGTGTTTCCAGTTTCTCTTTTGTTAGGGACTTTAAATTGGCTCCAATTAGCACTTTGCTCTAGGATTTACGTAGAGGATTAATGTTGTTTTCAGGCTTACATTAGACTTGAAGCAGATTATGGATGCAGGTTTATGTACAAGTGTTTCTTGTCTGGAGTTGAGTCATTTATTCTCCTTTCCTTTCTCTAGGTTCCCATCATCAAACTGACTGACTCCTTTACTGAGGTCAAAGTTGACATCAGCTTCAACGTGAAGAGTGGCGTTAAAGCTGCTCGCCTCATCAAGGAATTCAAAGAGGTACAGTTTGCAGTGCCAGGGTTCTGCATTGCTCTTGTCTTACGAACATTGCAACTTAAAAATTAAATGTTCATGTAACATCTTTACAATATTCTAATTTTTTTTCTGATGTGGTGTATTAAGGATAGTCATTTTATAGCCCAGGTAAACTGGCATTGCTAACAACATGTTGAAAGTGAGACTTACAAAAAGATCTAATCACCATTATTGTGCGAGTTCTTCCACTTATGTTTGAAGGTGCTGTAGACATCAAAATTTATCCTTTATGGTGTCTTTACCATGTCCAATTGTTCCTTTAGAAATACCCTGTGCTGCCTTACCTGGTCCTGGTCCTGAAGCAGTTCCTCCTGCAGAGGGATCTTAATGAAGTTTTTACTGGTGGAATCGGCTCCTACAGTCTCTTTCTCATGGCTGTCAGCTTCCTGCAGGTGAGTTGTGTAGTTCAAACTACACTGACGAGGCACAACATTCAAACCACTGACAGGGGAAGTAAATAACATTAACAATCTTGTAACAATTCAACGTTCTGCTGGGAAACTTCTTGATTTGTACCACTCTCCTAGACCAGACCAGACACCCCCACCCCATAACAATGACACTCCTTGATGGCAGAAGCCATCCCCAGCAGGATGCACCGTGACACAGACACACAAAAACAGTTTAGGAACAACTAAAAAAATATATGTATATAAAAACGGCACAAGATGTCGATCCAGCCTCCAAATTCACTAGATCCCAAACCATCAAATATCTGTGGGATGAACTGGAACAAGACTGATCCACAAGCACCTGCCCACAACCCATAGGACCCAAAGACCCCCACTAACAACATTGTGTTGCCAGACACCACATGACACCCTCAGAAGGCCCATTTCCATTCTCTGTTTTGGACGCACAAGGGAAACCTACACAATATTATAACAGTGGTCATAATGTTATACTTGATCGATGTGTGTCCTCTGGGGTCAGGTATTTGTAATTGTTACAAATTAGATAAATATCTCCATTCCTTCTAAACTGAAATTACCCATCACTTATTCATGTAAAATAATTCTTACATCCTGTGATCATTTCCAGCTTCACTACAGGGAGGATGTGTGCAGTCCCAACATCAACATCGGTGTTCTGCTCATTGAGTTCTTCGAGCTCTACGGTCGCCACTTCAACTACCTGAAAACAGGCATCAGGATAAAAGACGGAGGTTGCTATGTTGCCAAAGATGAGGTTCAGAAGAACATGATGGATGGCTACAGGCCCTCCATGCTCTACATCGAGGACCCGCTGCAGCCAGGTAGGAATAGACACAATGCCTGAAGGCCCTTAGCAGACAGTGAAGTGGTATATGTTGATATGTATATATGATATATATGACGTCTGCCTTGTGTCCAACAGACAACGACGTCGGCCGGAGTTCATACGGTGCCATGCAGGTGAAACAGGCATTTGACTACGCCTATGTGGTGCTCAGCCACGCCGTGTCACCCATCGCTAAGTATTACCCCAACAATGAGACTGAGAGGTGAGGAGCTCACACATCACACTTTCAGTTTTATGAATATCTTATTTTGTTCTTTGTAGACACTTTTTTTCAGTATTAAATTGTCAGGTATGTGCTGTGGTATAAGAGGTATTTCCCTTTGTGTATTAACAGTATACTTGGCCGAATAATTCGAGTAACTCAAGAAGTGGACGAATACAGGGAATGGATTCGAAAGAACTGGGGGAGCCCATCTCAGAATGACCTGTCACTCAACAGTATGTTGAAGCTCTTCTCCCGTCTGTTAAATGTTTCCGCTGTAACATAAATAAGACCTCAATCTAACCTGGCACAGTCTGGACCTCAAAGTCTCTCCAGACCTGATCTAACCTAGTCTCTCACATGTTATGTCACCTTTCTTTATCCATAGGAAATGATGTCGCGTTGTTTGAGTCCCAGCAACTCGACGAATGCAACAACAACGTTCCTGAAGACGATGACGACGATGACGTTGTGGTCCTGCCATCGGCTCCCCACAGCAAAACCTCCTCCAACTCCTCCTCTCCTTCCCCTTCGCTGCGCTCCTCTCCCTCCTCCTCTCCACTCTCACCGTCTTCCACGTCCTCTCCTTCCACCTCCAGCGATGGGGTCAGTCCTGCAGCTACACACAAAGCCTTAAATATTGTACTGCTACATTTTTCTACAACTTTCACACCTTCCTGACGATATAAAAAGGCTCTGGTGTACTGTTTAGTCACACATTTTGTTGGTTTCCTCCAGGACTCTGATGGCACACCGTGTAAGACAGCCAAGCAGCAGTCTGGCCGAGGATCTAGTACCCACAGAGAAAAATCTGCTGTGGTCAGTAATCACCGAACACAGAGCCACACTACCAGCACTCCATCTGGAAGCAACAAAGGGGGAAAGGTAAGCTGAGCTCGGCCTAAAATATGCTAATACAATATGTTATTTATGGCACAATTTAAAAAAAAAATGTGTTGGACAAGCTGTTTTACTATGCTTGATAGATATCTATGTCTTAAACCAAATTTGCGATATTGAGGGACATCCTGGAGGATCACTGACTGTGTCTTTGTGCCCTGTCCCCAGGCCAGGATGGCTCGATCCCACCATAAGAGTGGCCACCAGGGGCAACAGAACTCCTCCTCTAGCACCAAAAGTCATCAGAGCAACAAGCCACACCACCAAGGCAACAGCAAGAAGAGGAAAAATGTGCGAGACACTACACAAGAGGACCTCTGCAGATAGGGATTACTTGACTTGTCCCTCCTCCCTTGTCCTTGTCTGCAACTGACTGACTGTCCTGTCCCACTTCTGCTGCCAGACTCCAGCCTCCGGAGGTTGTTAGTAGTATTAAAACATCTGCAGAATATTCTCTCTGTCAGTCTTTTTGGGGCAAGCAACGATTTCCTTCAGGAAAAAAAAAAGAACAAAAAAAAAAAGAATTGTTAGATAAGATGGGTTTAATTTTCTTGGACCTGAACTGAAATCACAAAGAGTAATTGCTCGATTGCTTCCCAACAGCTTCTTTTAAGGAGCGTTTGTCCTTCCCACAGCCAGCATCTACACAACATGCCTCTTGCGCCTCCTGCTGTACAGGAATAGACAGGTCAGGTGTCTGGAACTGACTCTGGAGCAATACCTGGAACTGCTGGCTGGGAAAAAAAAAAAAGCATAAAAATTTTATCAAAAAAAAAGAAGAAAATTGTTTAAATGTATAAAAACACAAATGTTACGTTTAAAACTGACAAACATGTACACAGATTTTTTTAAGATGGTCACTTTACAAATGCAATCAGTAAGAGTGGGACATAACTTAAGCATGAGAATTTTTTTGTTGGTTGATTTCTTTTCTCTGTTGGTTGAAGCCGTTTTGTTATGTCTAAACAAACAAAATTTGTAAAAAAAAAAAAAAAAAATACAACAAAAAAAAAAAAAACGCTTAAGCAAAAAACTGTAAGGAGAGATTTCATATGACCTTTTTACAAGATATACTGATTGAAGTCATGTAAACATGCTCATCCTGTGCCCGCTGCTTTTCGGCCAAAGCCAAAGAGCTGGTTTGGGTCCCATTGCCAACAAAAATCATCAGCATCCACTTTTACTCCTGGTTGCTCTCTGTGACTGTGTTAACATTTCGCCTTGAGAGAGCCAGTGCTCACATCACAGCCCCATAGATGACTGGAAGCCCCTCTCATCCAGCTCAATAGCACAGCCACATCAGGGTAGAGGCTTCATTCAGTACTACAGGTTTAAATCAGTTGGGAGTGAAAATGGTTTTATTGAGAAATCCTAAACTTGAAATGTGTCAACAATACAATGGTATCTGAATCTGTTTCTTTTTGGTAATTGACCAACTACAAATCATTGTTATTTGTATGATGTATTTATTTTTTTATTAATTATATGAACATAGTATGGATAAATGTATTATTGACTGTAAAGCCCATATCCCAGAGTCCTATAGTTGAAATAGGAAAAAATGTGTGGGTGGGGTGGGGAAAGACCGATATATTCAGCTACAACAAACCATCACCTTTCTATTAATTCAGTGGGTTGTTTTTGTTTTTGTTTAGTTTTTTTTTCCAGTGACAGTTGAGTGACCAAGTTACTTTGACAAATTTAAGAGACCATTTTACATATGGTGAGAATTTAGTTTTAATATTTGGCTGGTCTACGTACTCTAAAAGGGAGTTGATTTTTTTTTTTTTTTTTTGTACAATGTATGAACTGTCAATACTTCATCAACATGTCGACACCCCTCTGTCGTTGCAGTACAACAACTGACCTGTAGATGGAGTCATTGATCCGAGTTTGAATCCACACAGTTTGGCCTTGTATACTGCATTTGCGTTATCTTTGTGATTGATTGATTGATAATAGGTTAATGTCTCAACTTGAATGGGCAGCTGCATATAGAAAACGTTTTAAGCTGAGTGTTTACTTGGAGGGAGTAACACACCAAAGCACAGTGCATCTCCCAAATGTGACAAATTATCACACAGTATCACAAGTAGCCAGCAATAACCACCACCCTACATTATATAATGACTACTATGGCGACACCATGTCATACTCACCATTGCGCGACTTGAATGAGGCCGTGAAGCACACCGGGGTTCACTTACAGCCTGTTATATCTGCAGAAATATTAAGGAGTAAAGTCCCATGCCCTCTTATTACTCACCAGTTAAAATGCAGTATATAAGCGCTGGTCTTGTGGTCTACACACGAGCAGAAAGGTGAATCAACTTAGCCGTGCCATCTGAATGTCCACTGACCGTGTCTCTTCACTACAGGGAGACCACCAAACCGACTGTACTCACCCGAACTCTTGTTTCTCTGCAGCTATTTCAAATTCATGCAATAAAAACGGTACCATCAAACCGCGTGTTGAGACAAGTTTCTGTTGTGACTGACGTCTTTCTTTTTTCCTCTCCGCTGCAGCGTTAATGGCTCCTTCCACACGCGGTGAGATAAATCCGTGTGGGAAGTAACGTTACGGTAAAATAATAAATAAACGCGGCTCGGAGCGTCGGTGGGCGCGCGCGCCCGTGTGCGTGTGTGTGTGTGTGACAATGAAAGAGGAGGGGCGTTCTCGCGAGGTAGCAGCGCGCGCACGGGCGGTTGAAGAAGAGCAAGGGGACCACGACACGCGCTCTGTGCCTTCAACCTCCACCGGGCAATTAATGCAGACAATTTAGTCCCCGGACGCCGTTTAAGACTCTGGTAAGATGCCGAACTAGTGTTTAATTGCTGATAAATTGTGCGTGTGAAGCCTCTGGTTGCTGCCACATCGCTCGAGGAGGGGTTAATTGTTCCTGTGCGGAAACACAAACAGTTAAAAAGACGTGCGTCTTAGACGAAAACTTTCCCCTTCTGTCAAAACCTTTCGATTTTAGTCGACTTTCATACACATACGAACATTTTACTGGGTCACAAGTTTTAAAAGGTGGACTTTTTTTTGATGGGTTTCGTGGCGCGTTTTTACCTGGCTGATCTTGTCATCATGACTCTACATCAGAAGTTGAATTGTTGCCTTTTCGGGGCTACTCGAGCTAATTAAAGCTTTATTTTTGACTCACTTCGGCGGAGCTGCTCATCAGTTAGAGGGTTAAATCTCTGCTATTGTCCCAAATTTAATGAATTTAATTAAGTCCTTGGTATGTTGCAGCGGGATAAATGGACCAACCGTGAGTTGAATGTTTGAAGCAGGTCTCTAATGTGAGCTCAATGAAAGCTCAATTGTTTCGTTCGTCTGTCTTTGATGAATTCATCACGAACCTGCGTGTGCTTATTGAATCATAAGTGGTCCACGATTGAGGAAAATGAACGCGAAACTATGCTTGTGTTGTCTAAGCTTGCCATAATGTTAGTCTCTCACGTTGTTTCAGTCCGTCCGCTCAGATAATAATCAGCGGATCTATCTTTCCATTTATTTGGGTTAAACTGACACGGCATTGAAATCTATACAAGTATACGAGCAATCTTATGTCAGCGTCTTGTTCTTACAACTAAGCCATACCCCACAATATGTTCACTGCAGGAAATGTTTATTTATTTTTGCAAGTATGCAGATGCATTACTGTGATGTCCGACGCTGATTTGCGATAGTTTATCTCTCTATATTTCTCCCTAGAACATGATGTCCGTGGGTTTAACAGGGCTAGGATGTTATTGGTTTATAAAATGGTATTTTAACCCAGATAATTTTAACATGCAAACATGATTTTACTCAAATCTTGCACAATTTGAACTCCCTTAATGTAATGTGACCTTCATAGCAACACTATTCAGTCCGTCCCAATTTATATCTCATAGCTGTGAAGGTGTGCCATGAGATAGCATGGGAAAGCTATGCTCCTCACTGATAATCAAATCAGCGTGAAGGATATCTAACCATAATCCACATATCAGGCGTTTGTTTTCACTTCCACTCCTTTCTGTTAAGGATATCATCCTTAATTTGTGGAGATAATGTATTATTGATATTGTATGCTATTTATATCGGTATGTCACTGGGGGTTTAGAGTCGTTTTTCCCCACTTGAAGAAAGTGAAGCCCTTTTTCGAAATGGATTGCACTGGTCCTTGATGTCCGCTTCAACCTCACATTGTTCGCCCTGTCTTTATTTAGCCAGCAGTTTACATAATTTCGAATTATGAACGCAGCAATCACATCGGCATGCATTTGTAAGCTCTAATTAAAATGGTGAGGTAGTGTATGGTTGTCTGACAAGATCTATGTTTACATGCAAGCACTCCACAAGATGACTCTTACTTTTGTTCTAGCTGAAAGAATGCAGCAATTAAATATCTCGCATGCACATGTCACTGTATGAGGACAATATGCAATGATAACATGCTCAATAGTCATGTTATTAGGTAGTTCTGCCGGTATCTCACTGTTGAACTGTCTTAACTCTTTGTGGTAGATCAGCAGTTTCTGAATTACTCAGCCCAGCCCGTCTGGCACCAACAACCGTGCCACATTCAAAGTCACTTAAATTATCGCTCGTCCCCATACTGTTTATTAAGTCAAGTTGTAATAGCCTTTTTCTTGCATCACCATGTAATTCAAACTCTGTATGTCCTGAAATGTCTCCTAAGTGGCAGTAAGAGCTTTGAAAGTGTCATATGGCACTTTGTTTCTTCTCTAGATAAATGTGTTCTGCTGATTAGAGCTGTTTGCGTAAGCTTAATAGCAATTGCTGTTTGCACACTGAGCTGAATTCCTGGTGATGGGAGTAGGAACATGTAAATCCAGGGACTGAATGATAGATGCATTTTTGTCATAATGCACAGGGATACTCATGTTTCTGGTCCATTTGATTACATCACTAATCCCTTTGTCAATTCTTGTAAATGGAGGTAGCTTGTGGGATGACCAATAGCTGCGTACAGCCTTACACCACTTTCATCTTGCTGGCATATAATACTGAAGTCAAATGTACTTAAATGGTTTAACAGAACGGTTACATAAGTATCAAATGGAGGATCAAAATTTAAGTGGGGCATCCGACAGGGCATCAAACGGTTTGATGTATGGATCTTATTTGTTTGGGTATAATAGGCTACAGAAAGGAGTAGATTGGGGTTACATTCTTGGTCATGGATCAGTGGATCAATGAACTGCTGCAATGCATAGGCCTCCCTGTAAAAAAAAAAAAAAAAAAAAAGCTGTAATCTAAATTGAGACACGTACATTGGCATTTGCTGCTATTAGGCAATTACTAATTGGGATGATGTGAGGTATCTCATTTTGACATGATGGGAACCTTGTTGTCTTTGTGCATGTTATCAGACTGATTTTTACAGATCGATGGATCTGGACAGCAACCATCTGTTGAGGGCTGTGCATTGTAGACACACATGTGCACACAGACAAAAAAAAAAAAAATGGGAACAGATCTGCAGTGTTGACGCCACAGTCCCCTTTCCTCATCGTTTGTTTTGTGACGAATCCCTTAATAAGCAGTGGTAAAGTTGTTTTGTGTTTCTTTTTCCTCTGTCACACAGCCTCAGCTGACCATGTAGGCAATGTAAAGAAGTGGTTAACAAATCTTTCGGTACTTTCAGAGATTTGTCAGTGAGTGTTAAAAACATAGCTGTATTTGTGATATATATGCATGCATCTATGCTGTCATGTCAGAAATGTATAGTTAAAACTGATATAAGCACCTGCGTTATCTGTTAATCTGCTTCATTGAGTTACTGACTAACAGGTGGTTTTGTGTTCTCAACAAATGAAAGGAGAAGTGCTTCTTCTGCTTAGTTTGACTCCTCTTGAGTGTTCTTACAGAGATACAAAACAAACCCATTAGTGGTCAGTTTTGTTTTTATCCTCTATCATCTGTGCTAAAAAGACACTTGTGCAGACATGTGTGGCTCACACAGATCTACTGCTACGCATGCATCAGTGTTAGTGTGTGCTTCACGAGATATTGACCTTGACAGGAAACATAGGGAAACCTCCACAGGAAATGCGAATGTGAGTTTCTGTAGGTTTTCTTTAGAACTATGCTTGACGCTATCTGTCCGACAGAAAGAGAAGCACGCATGCTCTCGTATGTGCTACTTTCAGTATCTGTCTAGCGCTGCAGCTAGATATTTTGTCTTTTCTGTTATATCGTTTAGAAGAATAATTTCTTTTCCAAAGATGGGAGTTGCCGCCTCAGAGAAGCCATATCTGATTTGCGCAGTAATAATACAGTAAACCCCTACTGCCTCAAAAACATCAATAATTATTTTGAGATCCATGTTTAATCTGTTTTAGAGGCTGTTGGGAAGGGGTGTGTGTCAGGATAAATCTGCGGCCCCTCTTTACTGTTGAATACTTCCTTCCTATCTCTGTCTCGGTAGAGAAAAGCTTTCCAGCACTGTCCTTGCTAAATACACAAACACATGCACACACCGGCAGGGTTGCTCACATAATGGGCATTTTCTGTTGTTATTAGACCTCATAATGTTTTCTAAATGCTTTTAGCCACTTACAATGCTAATGATTTCTCCAATTTCTCGCTTCTCGCTCTTCCCCTTGCTTTCTGTCATCCACTTCCAAGCAGACTCGCCACATTTTCCCCCCGCAGGCTTGACATGAGAATGGTTCCTCTTGGTGGACAGTGTGCTAATCCCTGAACACACACTGGGAACTAATCGGACTCATTAACTTCAACTCTGGTGCTTCAAGCCAGAGATCAACACTAATCCTCTTTCAACACAGGCATTGCCATGCGTGTAATAGTTCCTCGTAATCTTTCTTTTTTTCATGTGCCATTTTTTTCGTACGAATTAAGAGAGACATCAAACTAACCATAAAAATATTGTGTTATCTGAATAACTCTTTGCAGCGATTTTGCAACGTTACACTGAAGTCGTTCTGCTTGTAGCTGCAAACATTTGCGATACACTTTTGCCTGTAAATACAGCTTCAAAGATTGGTCGCTAGAATACTGGTCAGGGATTCAGGCCTCTTACTGTCAAACTCAAACCACCGAAGTCTCTAGATTGTTTTCACAATCCTTAAGCCCCTTTGATTTATTTAAAGTGAAGCTCACCTCACCCCAGTGCTCACTGGTTTAAATGTGCGATGGCGGAGATGACCTTCACTTAAGGTGATGCATCTCTATCTTTCACTCCCAGGATATCCCCCCATATTGTGCTGTGAGATCGTAGGATGCTTCCCTGCTGCATTAAAATAACAAATGAGCAGGATGCCACTGGGACTGGCTTTTTAAAATCACTCAAGGTTCAAAAGGTTTATGTAACTGACGTCATAAAATCTGTGGGAGACTGTTTCTCTGTTTAAACTGTCCAGTGGAATATGGGATCAAGTGGTTTAATGTTTCTTTATACTTAACACGTATTTTTCTTACCCTGGCACCCTTGTTGGTTTGGAAGAAAGCAATATCTTCTTGTCTAATGTGATTTGAACATGTCCTGAACAAACCAGCTGGTAAAAATTTGATGGACAGCTGACGCAGAACTCTCAGCAGTAGGTACCTCAGTTTGGGAGTTTGATGGTTTAGTAAATTTTTAGCTGAACAGAGGAGAGCACGCAGGAAATCTGATGACAAGACATGTAGTGTGACGTTAAACAAGATAAACAAACAGGATGCATCCACCACTGGAACAATCTTTATAGAACTTGCGCTCTCAGATCTTTTTAACTCTTAGTGCGAGTACGGAGATATAAATAGACTTCCTTCAGTAAATTTTGGTAAATGGTTCACACTTTGCACCAAACTGAGGAAGTCTCATCCCGAGAATGGTCTATTTTAGTTAATGCGCCCACAGTGCTTAAAGCAGTCGCGCCTGTTGCTTGAAGCATTGCGTTGCATTTTTTTTTTTTTTTAAACTTTGATTCCAGTGTAACACAGAAATAGAAAGATGTGGTAATAAAAAAGAGTAAACGGTATCATTACAGGAACTGTCATTTCATGCTGACATACACGGCCTGTAACAGTAGTTGTGTTTCAAGTAAACTGCCATACAGGAAGTGAATGTAAACTTTCATAGCTATTCAAGTTTATGACAAACAACCATTTTACACCTGCCACCGCAAAAATGTGGTACACACGCTTTGTGGCCTGTACTATCAATTGAAAATAACATCCTCTCTGAGATGAATTTTGTTCAGTTATCTTTAAATAAATGTATATGATGACAATTTGTTTGTCTGAAGGTGTCCTTCAAAAGTATTTTTACATCAAACATATAAAAACATATGTATTGTATCTTTGGTACATGTTGTCTTGTCACCTTATGTGTTATGTGTTATGTATCTTGCCCAGAAAAGCTCTTAGGGCTCCATAAACGGTAGTGCCCTCTTAGTTTTGCTGTTTGAGAGGATCAGTGCAGCTAGGACAGGATACTTTGGAGTGCCATTAGAGAAATGCCTCTTCACCCTATTTGTTAAATTGTTCCATTTCCTGGGCACCTTCCCCACCCACAGCCCTTTTGTGAAAACACTCCTTACAATGTGCCTTCAGCAGTGAGGTGATGAAATGTATTTGGTGCTCAAAGTGAATCAATTATTTATGACCAAAAGATGCAATTATAAATCCAGACTTATGAATTGTGCCTATTATGCCTAAGAAGCGCTGGCATGAGATAATGTGTTGATAATGTATTGAGCAGTAAGTATACGTATGAAGTGACCTTGCGTGTCTAAGTTCTTTCTTATATTTGAATGCTAAAATACCCTGCAGCCAACATGAGGCTCCTGTGAATGCTCGTTTGAGTGCGGATGGTGCAGATGTGTGGGAGTGTTGCGCTCTCTCTCTCTCTCTCTCTCTCTCTCTCTCTTTTTATCCCCATTTCATTTTGAGTGTATTGTGCTTGCTGTGTGGATCAAGGACATTATGTAATGCTTATGAGAGCACCTCATCTGGAGAAGTGCCATTGAGACGCAGAGTTTGCAGAACTCACTTTAGAAATGAAAAACTTACCTGTGAAAAACATTGGTAACTAAGGACACTGAATGGAAAAGGAATTTGATGCAGAGCAGCTCTAAGCTATGAAAAATCTCTGTAACTCCGTTGTTACCTGTTTGAAGCGTCTCTAATGAATTTTGGTAATTGAATATATAAACAGATGTTTTTACTAATGTAAATATACATTTATTCACAATATAATCTTTTCACATAGAGCTATCTACATTGTTTTTGTGGCATTATTTTAGTTTTTTTTGTATTGTGTAGGTTTTGCAAGCCACAGGGAGACTTGTGGTACATTGGTGCTTGAACAAGCCACTCATTGTGCATGGCTGGTTAATGAGTGATTAGCCTGGATTGGTTCTCTGTTTGAGAAGAAGAGCTGGTAGATGACCTGTCAAATGAATAGAGGGGAGAACCTCAAATAAAAGCTGGGAATGCAATTGGACAGAGACAATAAGCCTGCCCTATTCAAACTGAACTTCATAAGAGTAAATATTCATAATATTAAATATTCTTTGCGAATAGTGATTGACTAGAGAAACCACTGTAAATAAACATTAGTCCCTTTTTTGTCGTCGTTGTGCAAATTCAGTAGCCTGCCAGATGCAGAAAACACCAGCTACCACGAATGCCATCAGTCAGAGCTGGAGACATTTGTCTGATTTCACTACTAGTGGTGCTTTAACTATTCGGGTTTGAGGCGTGCTTTATATCCTCTAACAAAGGTTAAAAGGTGGTGGTGCGGTATTTTTCATTTGTAGGATTCAAGAAAACGAGTTTGGACGCGGAATAATCCATCTCCCTGAGGTAAACAAAGGAAAATGTAAATTCTTGCATTGTTACTCTTGTGACTTGTTAGCAAAAACTCTGTGTCCTAAAAGGCCCCAACTGAGCCCTTCGTCCTTGGTCTGCTGGAGCTGTCAGTGTTATTCTGTAGGTATTTTGTGTATTGTCAGTTTATAGTGTGTAATTTTATTCAAAGAAGCCGTGTTTTACATGTAGCACCATTTACACTGCAACTACACCAGTAAAAGGAGGAGAAATACCTCCAAATAAGACCATATCATGTTATATCATGTTAATTTGTGGGGAGAATTTTGCACAATGTCATGTCATTAACTGTATGTAGACTTGCTTACACTGTATGGACATGATGGCGGTGTCTCTGTTTAATGAGAATAATCTCGTACAAAACTCTGATTTCGAAGAAACTTTATCACTTCCTTGTTTTTTGCAAAGACTCTTGGGCCTGTTGTGGCCATCACTGCAGGATCTTGTTTCTGTCACACCAAACACCCACCCACATGGTCACTGCTTCCTTTGTTAAGCTGTCGAACGGGCCACTGCTTGCACCGTTTGGGATCCAGGGGCTCAGTGGAGCAACCCAAAGCTTTGGCTCAGATGTCGCCCTGTCAAAACAATACTTGTTCATTAATTAAGTATGGTAGGCTAGTCTATCCTGTATTGTAGATGATGCAGCAATAATGATTTATTTTATGCGTTTGGTGCTGTGTTTCTTTTATTTGCCAGTATACGAGAAATGGATGTGTCTTTTACAGCCTTGAAGGATCACTACTACTCGTCTTGGAGAAAGAAACCATGTGCCCATAAATCAATAATAAATGTTTGGTTCTTATCTGCATCTGTGCTTATCTATCCTAACCAGATCACTGTTTGCCCTGACTTAAGTTAAAATCAGTGGTTGCTTTCATAACTGCATCCATCTGTGACTAATTGTGCAGTGGCTGCAGGTTCCCTTTTATGAAGCTGTTCTTGCAGAGTTGTTAGGGAAATGAGTCACGGTTGCCAAGGAAGTGAGATGGTGTGCGGTCGACTGTCACAGGGTATGGTTGGCCTTCACTCAAGAGCTCTCAAAGCACTGAAGACCTGTCGCCTGTTTGACATTTGAAATCTGTAGAAAATCAGTCTCGTGGAAATGGGAGAAAAACTGCGAGGGAAATAGAAAGGTGATGATGAGAAGAGAAAGTTGTAGAAAAGGTATTTGTCTTGCTGTCTAATTTCTGACACTTGAAGACTCTGGACTCTTGAACACAACAGAAAGTCTGTTTTTGATGATGTACTGAGGTTGTGGAAACATGCAGGTTGACATCCCAAAGGTGACGTTGAAATTCAAAACTAGATAACCTTCCTGATATCAGCTGCTCTGCGTTGTGTAACCTATGCAGCCCAAAGCAAAGATTGCTAGTAACATCTGGCGGTGCGCTGCACAAAAAGCTCTCTGTGTTCCTCTTTTTAGATGGAGTCTATGTGATGCAAGAAAGTATCTGTCTGTGTGTGAGGGAGAGAGAGGGAGGCCCAGGTCTCAATGCAAGGTGTTCAGTCATTTGAAATAAACGGAAGCTTACAGTTTTGCCTTTTACCTAGATTGAGATAGTTATTCATTAGCATTTTTTCTAATGAAAACAATTGTTAAAGTTTTTGTCCATTGATTAATCTTTACTGCTCCTAGTAAAGATTAATCAGTGTGTCAGATACACCTTTAATAAACACATAAAAGATTAATACGCCTCTTTCCACCAGCTACACTTGAAATCCACCCATTCGTTAGCACTCTCTGGAGTGAACACAAACCATCCACTGCCTCGATTCAGTGTGCCGACAAGATTTTCTGTACAAGTTCAGGCTACACTCCCAGTCCAAGCATTCAGTCCACAGACAGCCCTCGATCAGTTCTTCACACCTGAGTTTGTCTATATGCAACATCAGAGTGAAACTGTGACTCATATTTGGGAGGGGCTGCAGTGAAACTTTAGTCATCTCGCACCAATCCCTTCGAGAAAGGCTGCACAGCAGACAGATGCTCAGTAGGAGTAACCTCACTTTCACCCAACTCAGCCAAAAACTCTACGTCCCACTCAGCCGCAGAAACCCCAGGAAAGTGCTGCTCCCTGAATAAATTCCTGACTGTGTGGCTGTTCAGCTGGGATGCTTTCCTGCACATTCCTTGGCTTTGAGTGTCAAAACATTGACTTTTACAAAACATGCCACTGCCCCGTACTGTAAAGCTGCCACATACAAGGCCCTCATTTAGATTTGGAAAGAGGAGGCTGCCATTGACGGAGCCAGTATCAAGACTCCCCCGTGAGGTAGAGTGTAGAGCTGCGACTAAGTACAGTGGATGACAGTTATATGAAAGGTTGGTACAAGAACAAAACATTTTAAGAGTGCTAATGAAGACCCCAAGAATAGAGACAAGTATGCTATTAGTTAAATCCTCGGCCTCCCTTCACTCCAGTCATCCATAACTCCTAAGAGGCCTTTGAGGTAATGAGATCCCTCTTTGCTTCTCCTGCGTCACTGCCACCAGCTGACCTCTCTGCTGCTGCACAGCTGTAATTGAAGGCTTAGCAGAATGTGTTGTTCCATGCAGCACTTATAGCACGTGCCATCAGCATTTCTTTTCCATGTATTATTTTTTTTAGCACAGCTATTCTTTCAACACCAGGGAGTTGTTCAATTAGCCTCATGCTGAGGCAGTTGGCTAACAACTGTTTACCACTTTACAATATGCTACTTGTATCTGGAAATGTATTGTTCCTCTCTTTACCTGAAGGATCCACCCTGACTTCATATTTGTATTTCGGTATGGGAGCGCGGCAGTTTGGCTAATCACATGGCTATTTAGGGTTCAAGTGCTTGGCTCAAGGGGATCTTCTCAGATGTGTTTTGATGGGATGGGAGAGTATCGCGCAATGCACTGCCACCTGACCGCTCCTGTAATAGCACTATTGTCTGACTTCAAATCTTGTTCCTGAACCGCGTTCTGTGATCTGTGTGGATGGTGCACTGTACAGTATGTACAGAGACAGGGTGTGTTTGACATCACTCATTGGTCCTGTAGGTTTGGGTCTGAGCCAGGCAGCTGTTGGAAGCTTTTCAGACGGGCAGACTCCTCCCTACATGCACGCCCAGTGTCATGTACAGTCCCCTCTAAGGAAATAGGTGCTTGAAGCTAATTTAATCCACTTCTGCATGCACTCATATTATTATATTTGTACTCACATTGTGTCAGTGTTTAGATGTAGTTGTAGCTGTTTACCTCAATGTGAATGACTGCTGATGATGTTAATGCAAAAGTAGGATCGTTGTATGGGATTTGTTTAGTGTTATTTTCTTTATGTATATATAATGTATATTGAACTTTCATGTACAGAAAGCTCAAAACACTACTACTATATTACTATCCTCCTGTACTACTATATCCACAGTTATTTAACGTGTATCTCATGTATTACTCCTCCTGGTTTCTCACCAGGAAGCACTGCATGTGTATTGTCTCTTCGTCTACTAGGATGTGACCCCAGTCAACTGAACTCAAAAGTTGGAAATACATTCAACAGCTGTTGCAAATAAAATGAAACGACATGAGCAGAGGAGCAAGTTCAGACGAGCCAAAGGTGACCACAGACTCCCAGAACAAGTTTATTCCAGTCACAAGTGTAACTGAAACTACTGATAGGCGCAAAAAGAAAACTAAAGCTAGAAATGTACGGTAAACAACAACAACTTGTTGAGTTATATTGATTTTTCATTTTTCAGGTACTCGGTACCATAGTCTGTGAAGGCCATTTCAAATTTTCCACAGATTTTATTTTTTATTTCTCTGTTTTTGTGATTTATGATCCATCTGCTCTGGCCTGGAGTGTTCGCCCCTAGGATACACTAGATGGTTTGACATAATCCATTGTTTACCCACCTACCTGACAACCTACAGTACTTCCTGTATCTCTGCCTGCCAGGCAACACCAAAACATATATACTACTGGCATTCTGTACACCTGGAAGAAACCAGGCTTTACTGTTTTTTAATTTGTGTTAGCATCAGTAGCCTTTTGTCGTCTTTATTGTCCACGATCACTTTTCTGTAATAAAAGCCTTAATTTGGCAGACTGACAGACAGGTTTTGAAATGCTCACATTCTCGGCCGTCTTTTGGCAAAATGATGCTTTTTTTTTATCAGGACCTTCTATATCAGCTATTTTGTTTTAGAATTAATGTTTCAGATTTAAGGTCACGTTTTCTGTCATTTTTGCATCATTTTTTTTTTTTTTTTATCCCTTTGCACAAACACGCAACCTTTACTCTCCATAGCACCATGACTGTGGCTTGTCATTACTGAATTCAAGTAAACTGCAGAAAATTCAGCACTGTAGATGTTCAACAAAAAATGTAATCACAGTCTAAGATATTTATTCTCCTTCATCTAAATTATCTGGGAACTCTGGTGAAATATGTTGCTTTTAAAGATGACACGTGTGTCCTTAGGAGATTCAGTCACGTGTAACTAGTATTGATTTACATATTATATTTGCCGTTCTGTTTGCAGTGCTTCTCTTGGAGACCTTGGAATGCAATCATAGCTCCATCATTTGATGTATTATACCGCGAGTATTGTATATTACTGTGGATGAAGGCGTAGTCGGTGCATAGACTCACCCAGGGAATGTTAATCCCCTCAATCTAAAAGCTTTAGTTTAATGTGACACTAATGTACCACTGTATTTGAACATTTGATCAGGTAGCATGAGAGCAAGTAATTTTTTTTTCAGGCTTCTGTTAAAGCCGTGTGGGAATGATGTTATGCATTTTCATTTCGTATGTAGTTCAAAGCAGGTCTTCAGGATTAACAAAATATCTAAAAAATCCATGTAAACTTTCCATCCTGCCCCTGCTCTGTCAGTGTAAAACATTGTTTTGTATCTGGGCTGCAACAATTTTATGTTTTATAATCTATTGAATTTTTTTAAATGAATCCGTCAGTTGATTTATTCACCACTAAATGATAACTATAACTTCATGATAACTAATGAGGGAAGTAGTTTACTGTATTCTGCTATGTATAGTGCTCATTGTAATTGGATATACAGCTATATTATGTATTCGCAAAAAATAGCTTAGACTTAAAATGCGACATTCTTAGAAATCTATATTGTTTAACTTGTAGGTCTATAAATATGCATAAAACATTGGACATTTGTGTCCATTTGTGTCCTTTAAGATACAAGATAAGACACAAAAGTGACCTTAAAGGGAAAATGAAGCACTCAATCAAGTAAACAGCACTGAATAGATGGAGTTCTACTCTTATCAACAATATGTAACACAGATGACAAATGTTAGCATATAAAGATATGAAGAGAAAATACTACTGGTGTTACTTTTTTTTTTTTTTAGCATGGGCATCGTGAGAGCTGGGCAGTATGACCAAATATTTTGCACTATGCATTTTTCCCCATGTGTAATCACACGTTCACAACATTTTCTACCGGTTGAGAGTGGAATTAATGCAGTAGAATGACTAGGGATGGACTATTTTACTGTAATGATGAGTAAATATTGTAGAATAATCCCGCCCTAGTAGCAAAACAGGTTTGCGGGTAGCACTACCCGGTGATGTGGAAATCCGGGGACAGCTCGGAGAGATTAATAAATGAATAAATGAACCGGGATACCGCCCAGCCCTAGGCATCGCCCATCTTGCCGTACTATGCCCCGTCACATCAGTGAGTTGGTTAGCTTGGTGGTTCTGATAGCAGTAGACAGTGATAGACAGAGAGAAGAGAGAGAGAGATAGACAAACTGAAGTTCAAAAAGTCCATTTTAACTGCATCTGTCATAGAAGCACTACTGTCTATTACAAATATAATCAACATGAGCACCTGTGGCCTAATTGTCAACCCAGCAGACAACCAGACGTAGCCTAAATATTACTGTTACAATATAGTAATCAGATGGCAGCTTGGTTAGGAAATACAGTAGCTAAATGATGATTGGCACAATTCTTCTTGTTCTGCCGCTTCGTTGTTCGGACAAGAAAGCAAGCACAGCCATTATAAACACTTGAGCCTGAAAGTATAAACTCTATAAAACTATAAACTCACGTCAATCCTGACATTAATTACTCAGCCAGGGAAGACGTAACCTCTGAACAAATATTTCTTGCCGTGACTCCACGTTTTCCAAAGCACATCTCCAAACATTACACAATCCACAGATATTATCCTCCCCAAGTTACCTTGTTTGTTTCTGTTTGAGAAGCGTGCAGAATATGTTACTATTGCAATCGAGGGCAGTCCATCCATACAGGGAATCTGCACAGGCCCAACTTTTTTTCAATCAGCCCGGAACTGAGTCACGATCAGATCACAGTAAACATTTAGATTGGTCTATATCAACTATTCCGGTTCACTGGTTTTATTCATGACCAATATACCCACAACAACAGCAAATCAGACTTTTAACTAAACAACAGCTGTAGTGGGACAAATAATATTTATGGACGTCACATTTTTCATTACTATTTCATTCAGTTCAATTTAGTTTATTTTCCCTAAACCGCCGGCTCCCCAGCTTCTTCCACTCATTGTGGTACCACTGCTCGGTTCCCACGCAGTTCCCATTTATTTATAATTTCATAATTTACACGACGTATCTTTCCATTTCATTTTCATCAGTAATACTTACTCGTAGTCAGTGATGTCACTGTGTTGGAAGTCGTGACTCGGTTGAAATTACGAAAAATTAACTTATTAAATCTTTGATTTTTGCGCTTTTTAATATTTGACTTCAGCAGAGGTGTTATGTCTGATAGGGTTCTGATTAGGGATGGGCATCAATAAAATTTTATTGATACTGACGATTACTGACGACCACTTATTGATTCGATTCTTTATTGATTACCTCATTAATTGCTCCTGTGAATTTCTGGTTTAGAAAAAGTAGGCGTCTGTGGTTTCGTATAAACAGAAATTTTGAGTTACTAAACAAGAGATAAGAGCCTGTGTAAATAAACAAATAGGAAATGGGTCGCTGCAGCCTCACTAGCGCTGCTCCGCTGAGAGTTAGCAGCAGCTGCACTTGTTGACCAGAGATTGTTGAACCCATAGCACTCTCATTATTTAATGCAGTGCATCGTTGACAAATGCTTCAACATGTTTTTGTTGTTGCCGCCCTTGCATGAAATACGGTGCTGTATAAATTGCACATTGCACTCCCTTCAGGTGTAGTGAAGCCACATTTTCGACCACTCCAGGCTCTCCGCCATTGCATCTTCCTCTTTGTCACGTGGTGTGAATGACGTGCTTGGACGTAAAGATTCATCATTAAAAGAATTGATAAGATGATATGAAGAATTATATTAAAGAACTGAAGCCGATGAACTGAATCTCAATGTCCATCTCTAGGTCTGATCCAGTTTGCGGTACCAAGACCAACACACGTGTTTCACATCCCCATACCTTTCCTTTTATTAGGTCTCTGTTTAAAGAAGTTTGATGATTGGGTTTGTCCATTTTTGGAAGGCTCATTTTCAGCAAGAGTGTTAGAGTTTCAATTCCTGCAACACTCCCCCCACGTGGCTTTGAGCAAGATGTTGAACACTCGGTTGCCGGGGGTGGATGTATTTAAGTGTATGTGTGCTTGTGTTAGCAAATGGCTGTGTCACTGTGACTGTAGAGTACTTTGAAGTGATATATCAGTGCTATATGATATATAATACATGCTATATTCAGTTCAGTTCAATTCAGTTTTATTTATATAGCGGCAATAACAATACAAATTGTTTCAAGAAGCTTTACAAAAAACGGCCTGCAAACCTCCAGAGCAAGCCTGAGGGCGACAGTGGCAAAGAAAAACAGGAAGAAACCTTGAGCTCATATGGAGGGTCCCATCTGCGGAAGGCCAGCCGGGTAGAAACAGAGAATATAGAAAAGAAGAACAGGAGAAAAAGATAAACAAACGTCTGTCATAGATACATATATCAAGCTGAAAGGAAACTCGTAGAATCTAATAATAAAACACATAACTGATGATTTTATGTGACAGTTTGTGAGTGTAACAGGAATATATAAACAAGATCATTAACAGTTTACTATAATTTGGGAAGAGTCCAAACATACTCCATGTAATATTGCCATAATAGTCATTGCGGCTCTTGCACGGGGGGAATTCATGTAGTAGCAGTATCCAATGGCAACAGTATATCATGCACAGTGGAAATTGTAATGCAGGACATTAAAAAGTGATGGAAATGAGCGTGACTTTTGTGGTGCAGAATATGCACAGTAAGGGTATTACACAAACACATTAAAGAGGTAAATTCATGGAACTACTAAAATGCAGACGAATATTCAAATAAATTTCTGTCCAAAATCACAGATAAAACAAGAATCTCAAACCTGTCACTTCTAAAAACCGATGTTGAAACTTTCAGTTTTAAGGAAGTCTTGAATTTCCAACAATAGTTATGCACATACACAAACACACACAGGACACATGTGAAAGACTAGTTACCTCCTATTTTCTTGTGATATTGTTTAATAGGCCATGCACTTCCATTGTCAACAAGGTGTGTAAATCACTGCTGTCAAGACCTCACCCTGTATTGTTTGTTATACAAATATTGAAAAGCTGAAATCTAATTACAGAATAGATCTCCGTGAATGCAAATAATTTACCCCTATGAGTAAACGGTTAGTCTTAGTGATTTCTCAGGGAAATGCACTTTTGCTTATGTGTAGGTTACTCGCCTTCTATTTCCAGAAATGCAGCAGACATCTCTCTCTCAGTGACTGTGCCACAGGATGCAGGTCAGACGCTGACAGACGAGTAATGTGGCACGTCTCACACACAGGCACGCTTTTACACACACATATATACTCAACAACAAGAAAGGAGGGTGTAGAGCACTACAGGCTATTTTATTTCCTTCACAAAGAGAGTAGTCAATGTGTTTAGTGAGGACCATCATGGATATGTTTCCCTCTAATGCCTGAAAATTACATGTGTTGAGGACAGTTAATCCTCACCTGCGGCATCAAAGGGCCTCTCTCAAGACAGCACCGTAGGTTGACTCTAAATCTACCTTCTTATTCATTACCGTGCAGACCTTTCCTTCTAGTTTACAGGAATTTCATAGCAACATGCTGCCTGACAGTGAGTGTCAGCCAGTGCAGCTATGGGTGCTTGTACGCTAAGAATGATGAGCGCAGTTAAAACAACAATATTTATGACAGTAGATTGTAGAAAACATGCACCAGATGGCCCTGTCAGCAGCCAGAGCTTTATGGTAGTCTGGAAAATTAGCATCATCATGCCGACCTGAAGCTGTCACACATTTTCTGTTGCAGTAGCTCTGCATGCTATCTGCGTTCGACTTTTTCGTAGCTGTGTAAACAACATTGTACTGTGCTGGTTGCAGATGTTGAAGTTTCCCTTTCAATGGTAATACCCGCACTAAGCTGGCTGGAGCACTAAGGGCTAATTATGGTTTTCTTATTGGTGGTGGTGAAAGGGGCCGGGCATACAGAGGGGCCCTTCAGCTCCAGAGTTGCAGGGTGGAAGGTGTCCAGTTATGAAATCTGAAATGGGGATGTGGCTGGATATTCCAGCTAGAAACAATGGTCTCTCTCACTGTAGCACATTCTTTCCACAATTTTCTTTTCACGAGTTTGTGTCCAAATTATGTCTTTTGGAAACAAAACATTCCACAGAGCTCAAACATTGCTGTAATTGTACTTCATAAATGTAGTGTAAATAGACAGGATGAAAAAAGCTACAGCAACATTTGTAAACATTCGTTCTCATATCCGTATGATTACGTAAATGAAGGTTAAGCTGTTTGAGTTTGTCTTTTATAGGTAGCGTTCAGTAGAAGACATCATTCACACCTGACGAGAAGGTTCAGACACAACTGGGACAACTGGTTCTGTGGACCGGTCTTTAAACTTACAACCTAAAAAAAAGGTTTCTGAGGACAGCCATGGTTACTATGGTAACTTAAAAGTATAGCGTTCAGGCGGCAAGTTTAACACTTTAAACTCCTTTTAAGACCTCTGAGTTAAAATATTGTTTATTGAATTCAATACTTCTCGTCTGAGCTTCTTCTCATTTTACCAATAATGTCTTGGACGACTGAAAGGCAGCATGAGCGTGCAGGTGTTTTCAAATCCAAACGACATATGAGAAGGAAATGTTTAGATTAATTCAATCAATCCTGTTCAATATTGAATTTGTTCCGTAGCTGATATGTTTATATCTGAATTCTATGTATCTTTAAATCAATAAACCTCTCAGGGCCGCTATTTCTGTCAAGCAGAGAAACTGATGGCTTCACTTGTGATGGTGTGACTTGGGCCGGATTTGTAGAAGTAAATGTGAAACGCTCAAGCAGTAATGGCCTGCTTCCGAGCACGTGGGGCTTTTGCTTGCACTTCCTGTATTTATTCTAAGCAATGGCATTTAAAGCTTAAATCAGCGCTGAAATAGCGTCCTGGTAATATTGTTAGGTATCAGCAGCTCCTTCTGGTGAATGCGGTTAATTCAATACCAGTAGACAGTACTGGGAGGAGAGCAGGAGATATGGGAAAGGACAGGGAGCCTAATCTAATCCGCCGGGTGCATTGCAGTACATACATCCATCATCGGTTTATGGAAAGGCTTGTATATGGGAAAGCTGCAAGATGATAGTATCTGGTATGCCCCTACCTAGTCTGGCTTGAAGAGGACTGGCACTGAGTGTGGGGGGCTGCAGTGTGCTGTGGTGGCTCTCTGGGCTGGGTACTGCACCAGAGTGGTGGGCATGGGGAGCCGGGGCCAGTGACCCGACTCTGGGCCCCGGCCTGAATGCCCACATGCATGTGTGGTGTCACTTGCCAACTCATTTTGGGTCACATCATGAATAATTGATGAATCCTGCCTAAAATGGGCTGAGCTTCTTTCATCCCATCACTATGTGCCCTATCTTTGACTTGGCTCCTCTGTTGGGACCCAGTCCTTTTATTCCCCACTATATTCACTGAGGTATAGCACTGCCCTCCCTGACACACAAGGTCATTCCACTCCATAAAGATCAACGAACTAGCTTCCAGGGAGGGCCGGCGATATTTATACTTTATTATTTCACAAACTGAAATAATTAAGTATTTTACTACAAGACTATAACCACTTCAGTACTGTTGTCACCCTGTGGTGTTAAACTATGAGGATGAATGCCGACAAAAACCAAAAAAGGATTGGTATTGACAAAATATAACATTTCAAAATAGATGGGGAAAATATTACAGAGCAAAACACTAGACAACCAAAGAATGAGAATCCACATTTGGGCAAGTAAGAGGGAACAACCATTCAAAAAGAAAAAGGCCAGGTTATTCACAGAAGTGTAATGATTATTAAGAGATCAGAAGACACGTTTCAAAGTTTCCTTATTTAAGTACTTGTCTCCTTGCAAGTCAGCTGTACAGCTGATGTCTTATTCTATTGGTCTAGCCCCAGCTTTTCTTTACCCATATCACCTTTAACCCTGAATCTGTGCTGCAAGGGCTCAGAAATGTCGCTCTCTTTTCTTTAACAGAGGTCACTCTTTGTCCCTTGGCTTATTGAATGCCAACACAAAGGCGATCATAAAAGCAGAGTGATTTGTTTTGGTACCAGACCTTCGTGTTTGCTCACTATGGAAAGGCTTTGAATTGGGTGTATGTTTGATAAAGATCTGACCACATCTTTGGATTGGATTGGTTTATTACCCGTGAGGTGATTGCTTAGCATGAGGGGAATGAATTGGCTTTTTCCAGGAGGCATTCAACTTTAAACTTTTTATGCTTCCTGGAAATGAAAATCCCTTAAAACCTCTCAGCCTTCAGTCAGATTCAGGTGGGAGGAAAATTCCAATTAATTCCAGATAAATGAATACCCTTCAGGCTGAAAGTCAGTCATTGAATAATTTCACATATAATATGCTAAACTAAAAAAAACCAAGACACTAGAGAATGCGTCACTGTCCAAATACTCAGGGACTGATTCACAGACCCTCTTCAATTGCTTCCTGTTCTGGACTTGTTTGGCGCTTTTAGTCAGCCCAGCAGATACCTACGCCTGCTTTCTTTCCTGAGTGGCTAAACATGTCAGTCTGTTGCTGAACAGCCTGCTCGGGCTGCCATAGATCAGTGTAGTATAAATAGCGATTTTGATCAAATGGTCTCATGTGGATTAGACTCTCAATACATACGAACCATTTAAGTGCAGTATATCAGATAACACTAATGGATATGAAGGACATATTTATCCTTTTTTTTTTCTTTTATTGCTGTGATATGTTTGATGAGCCTTTGATAAAGCGGCACTCTCAAAGTTTAACGGGTTTGAGGGCAACATAAAAAACAACTGTCAGACAATAACTGGCATTTCTACTTCTGCCCCACAGCAGGGAGCAGGTGGACAAGTGGAGCCTGTAGTTCTTTATCAAATAACTGTGGCTGTTCATGTTCTTTAGTTAGTCTTGTAATGCTAAACAGACACAGATTTAAATATTCGCAATCGTGGCTTAGCCTTTAGCCCAATGATAAAAGTATTGCAATATTTAATGAATTATTTCATCATGAACTAGATGTATATGGCGACATTTCCAGGAAAGAATGCATCAGACCATAGCCAAGATGGCTCTCCTTTGTTCAGGATCAACGGTGCATGGATCAGTTTGAAACATTGCAAGAAACAATCACAGTGAGCTCTTGCCTGAGGAGCTGCAAGCAACAAGTTGCACTCCTACTTCTCTGCGAGGTAACCAGCTCCTTTCACTCTGTCCTGCTGCTCACACACCCTTCTTCATTGAACATTAGTTTTACTAATGTAGCTACCATCATAACTCCCTTAGCTTGAGAGCTACTTTAAATAAAATGGTTAGCAGTACTTGACAAGTAGACTGATGCAGTGCGTAATTCAAAATCAGCACAGAACTAATACCTAAATGACAAAAAGAACTTGAAATGAAATTTGTTTCCTATCATGGTCATGTTGTAGTTTTCCTGAACTGTCCACAAAAAAAAAAAAAGGACGCAGACAGCTTCCAGTCTCTGTTGCACTTCACCCGCTCTTTTCTTTGGCACAAGTGCCAGTACCTTGCTGTAGTTCAGAAGAAAGCTCACAGTGACGTTAGTTGGTTTTGTGTAGCTGTTGCTGGAGGATTCAGTGACGTCAGTTTACAAGTGTGCTATGCAATTCCATCATTTGCCAAGCTTTTATAGTGAAAGCCCTGGCAGTCAATGCAGCATGGTGTCAGCCCCGCTTACTGAGAGACTGCTCTATTGAGGCGTACATCCTTGTCTGTTCTCCCAGCTCCCTGTTACAGCACAATCACGGGGCTAATAGTGCTGCTTTTTTTGCCATGGTAACTTTAGAGCTCAAGCATAAAAAGCCTTTAACGTAACCTTTGCATCTAGTAAATGGGAGTTCTTGCAGAGTTGAATGGCTGTCTGAGGTCTATCCACACTCCTTCAATTCTTATGTCCGCGGGCTGCCTCTGTCATTGATTTAAGAACGTTTCAGTCAACAGCTTTGACGTCCTCCATGTTTGTGTGCAGTCATTGAGGGGAAAATTGGAACAGGGAAGCTTAGAGGTGTTGGCTTTGTTTCACGGTTGCATTTCAGGTTGTTTTCCGGGCATGTTTAGTCTTGTCACTTACCGTTTAATTGTTATGTGTGAGAAATTCTAACAAATATAAAAAGCCAGATGTTTTCAGTGTGACAGGATTCAAACTTAAACACCAAAATGCAAGCTGACACACATGGTCTGTTGCTTTATTTTTACTTAATAGTAAATGTGCAAATGTGAATGAGCAGCACCATTAAGAAGTAATTCCCTTGCAATCAACTATCAGTAATGACACATGCTGACATCAGACATTTGCCGTCTGGACTGTTTATGTTTATTCGTTTGTTTTGTTTTAAACTATGTCATGTGCCTGAACTGGCTTTCAACATTCACTGCCGCGTTGAATGTTCTGGAGAATTATATGAATGTTTTTTCCCCTTTGCTGAACGTTCTCGTGCATGTCGTTAAAAAAAATGTACATACGTGCATATACGGTTGACATGTTCACTTCTGCTTTGACTCCAATTTACGGTGTCATTTATAGTAACATACATTCAAGAATGTACATTGGCACTGCACATACGGTTGCTCTGAGGCTTAAGATCCGAGGTGGTATTTACCAGTTATGTGGAGTAAATCATTATATAAACAACCTCTAAACATGTACTCGGCGGTTCCTCCTTATAGGCCAGCTGGTTCTTATTGATGCAATAAGAGCCCCCGCTGCTATGTGCTTTGTTTTACCTCCCTGCTTGCCCTATTGCTTTTACTGCTTTCAGACGGTGTATTACGCTGGGGACAACGGGCTGGCTGGATGCTGTTCTGTCCAGCAGCAGCAGTGAAAGTTAAAAGTGGTGATAAAGTGCCATTGAGTCAGTCGTCGCACTGCTTACTGTGGCAGACCGAAGCACTGCGCCTCGCTTTTCAGTAACACGCAGGGAAACTGTGTATGTTTCCTGTTTTGTTTTTGGAGCCCTGTTTTTATTGCACGTGGCATCTGTTGCAGTTGTCAGAAAACAAACATGAAGCCGCGTCTTACACACTGGGACAGAGATATAAGCACCGGTGGAAATGACGCTTCTTTTGCTGCAGTTTGAACTTTGTATTGTTTCTTATGATGAGAATTGTTACATGGCAACTGTCACGTCTCTTGATTTGAAAAAATACTATTTGCAATTTCAGTATTTTTCACTCCACTGACCCGTTGCTCCTTTCGTGCTGTGGTGTCCTCGGATTGCACAGTAATTATGGGGACCTGTGGGAACTCCAACGGCCTTAAATTGTCTGAAGAGATAAGGGAAATCTACATTATATCCACACCGTGTGGTATTTCCTTTAGACTCTGTTGTGTAAACACAGCTTCTGGCATTTAGAAACCAGTGGTGGTTTTTCTTGAATATATGATAGGTTTTCTGTTTTGAAAAAAATGATGGGTACTCTCAAACTAACTAGATGATGAGATGATATTCATGTTAAATATGTCACTTATTCTTAAGGCTGTTTTAAATATTGATCATCCTTCAGTGTGCTCAGAGTGATGAGGAGGTAATCAATGGTCATATTCCAGTTTACATTCAATAATAAGACATAGATTTATGAGTAGTATACATTTGCACGCCACATCCACTTCTCTTTGCTCTGTGTTGCTGATGTTTCATTTTTATTGCTGTAACCTCAGCTGTGGATCCATCTTGTTTGTTAGCTCAGCTGGCTGGAGAGTGAAGTATTTTGCGTGGCCGTATAGGAGTTCATTCCGTGACGTTGCATTGTTCAGTTAATGGCTCCGACGCAACTGCTCGCGTTACCAGCGCGGTCATCATCATGGCTGCTTCCTATCAAAGTTGTGGCCAAAATTAACCAGGAGCCTGTGGGCAAGAGGCAGAGACGGGGCTTTCTGGATTGTGGAAATTGTGGAGTTTTGGTGTGAATAAGCTTGTGCTGTCTTCCCAGTGAGTCACATGAAATGGCTTTGTGTGGTTACAAATATAAACAAAATCCCTGTTTAAAATCAACTAACTTGATAAATAATATATTACGTAGGTCCCTGCTTTCATGTCCTTGAAAAGCTTGAGTAGATACCTTTTTGTTTTGTTCTTTCGCCATCATTCATTTTCTTATCTTCTGCCCTCGTTTCAGGTGCCCGTAAGGACTTGGCTGCTGACCTCTCTTGTCCATTGCATTGTAAACCCTGGTGGGATCACCGTTGACCTTTGTTGGTCCCTTTACTAGCCCCTGTTTTCCTCCTGCATACCCCTCTCCTCCCCTTTCTTAAAATCCCCTCCCCTCCTCCTCTGTGTCTCCCAGCCCGGGCTTAGTACTCAAACACAGTGGAGGGAGCAACAGTAGCTGGCAAAGGATGAAGCGAGTGAGCTTGCCAGCACCAGACAGAGGATAGAAGGAAACAAAAGGACTGGCCCAGGGAAGAGAGACCTAGAGAGGGGGGAAAGCGAGACGGACAGGACAACTAGTGGAGAGCCACAACAACGATCAAGATGACACACCGAAGGAAAGAAACAAGTTTCCCGTGAGCGTCATGAGCTAGCAAAAGGGCCTAACACATCTAGAACTCTGGACTTTTTTTTTTTTTTTTTTTTTTTTATTTACAAACCTCTAGCTTGCAGACAAGGATAAATTGTGTAGACACAAAGTTTTGTTCTCTGGGGCTCCTCGTTATCACCTGCTATGCCTCTATAAAAAGTGTTAGCCATGCCAGCCAAAGGAAAGTACCTACTGAACGACCAGGAGCTGAAAAATGAGGCACTGTACCGAAAGTTCTCATGCATCAGCCAGTATCAGC
Organism: Mugil cephalus; assembly: GCF_022458985.1. Taxonomy (NCBI): domain Eukaryota; kingdom Metazoa; phylum Chordata; class Actinopteri; order Mugiliformes; family Mugilidae; genus Mugil; species Mugil cephalus. Next base: position 16,070,956 of record NC_061772.1, on the reverse strand, counting down.
CGCTGGTGCTGTTACTGGGCCTCTCCATGCTCTACTGTGTACTTCTCCTCATCCTCTTCTTTGCCTACGGACTGGTGAGTTATACACATCCATGTTGTTTAAAAAAAAAAAAACTAAAAAAAACGTCACATTGGTCAGAGAGGTGATTGTTAAAAGTCGGGGATGACTTATCTGTCACTGACCATAAGCAAATATTTGAATGCCTTAAATTTTGCTGCTACCACATTTATTTGCATATGATCCTCTGTTCAGCTTTGAGGTATTCAGACAGATGTTTGCGTTGCTAGTCGTACATTTTTCAGTCACCAAATTCCTGAACTTCTCTGGAGAACACTGAAAACAAGAACTTTCACATTTTGTACCTTGTGAGGTAATAAACAACGTCAGCTGAGGAGCAATGGGAAACACTTTATGTATGTTTCCACATTTCCATGATAAAGAGGAAAAACATATGACATATTTTCCATTTAATTACATTAGACATTGTGCTATTGTGGAACGAATGACAGGACCACATGCTGATTTGTTCAAGGCAAAGTACTGACATTTAATGAAAAGTTAAATTGTCAGCACACGGTCACTTAAATGCAATGTTGAACACTGGGAATAAACACTTCAGTCGTCTAAATGATCTGCTCCCTGTAAGGACACAATGGTAGTAATTTGCTTTGTGGTTATCTAGGAATTAAACAGGGCTGATGTCAACACAATGTTTCTTATTGTTGAACATAGATGCATGCCCTTGCAAACATAAAAACCACAGTTAGCACTAACTCCTGAAAAATGAAATTAGCAAATTGAGTACAGGAAGATAATTATCAATCATGCACTGTGTTCTTAAGAAAACATAATTTCACTTAAACTAGCTATCTTCCAGGGAACATCACTGATCTAAGCTCTGTATTGGATCATAGCAGAAGATTTTAAGGGTTTACAAACGAAAGCAATTATTTAATTGCAACAGCAGTTGCCTAACAATGGCTTCCCTTTCTGTTGCACAAGGATACTGCTGAAATATAGTCGGTTGCCTTTAACAAGATGATACGAGGACACAAGTTAGAAAATTATGAATGCGATAAACAACATCCCGTCATACTAATGATACTTTGCTGATGGGAATTTGAATTGCCCATGTCCACAGGAAGAGGTCAGAGTCAGTTGCAGAGTGCTCAAAATATGCTAAAAATACTACTCACCAAGGAGCACATTGTTCCTGTTAAAAAGCAGTTAGCAGTTACAACCAAAACCTTCTTTATGCACTTTGTTTGTTATATGAATAAAATAAAATGAATCAAGGCAGAACCAAGACACAAAATGGTGGTTAAAACAATGCAGCTGTCAGTGTAATTGTGCTTCTGACTGTGACAGGAAAAGGCAGGTATTCATTGATTTTTGCTGATCTGCAGCATGCTGTTGATTTTGGCGCCATGGCAGGCAGAACTTCAGTCACTCCAGCGGGTCATATAGTGAACTGACAGCATCTGTCATCATAGATTATATTACTTTTCCCTGTTGGAAAAAAAAACATCTTAACCTTCCTTCAATTGTGTTGCTGCTGACTCTCTGGCACACTCCCTTTTCTCTTGTTTCACTCAAACAATGGCTGTATCCTTCATGTATGCACTGTACTCATGTACACACACACACACACACTGGATTCTGTCATTCAGCTGTCTTTTACATTTCATTATTTCTGCAAAATTCACTCACTCCCTCATTTATCCGCTGACATTCCGTCAGTCACTGCTTATTTTCGTGGCAAAATAAAATGTTGGTTAGGATGGAGCTTGAATAATGCGAAGGGGCGGCGTGATGTCGCTTAACAAGTAGCTGCCAGTGTCAGAAAGTCGCTGTCAGCTTACGCAACTCCTCTTCAGTCACGGACATCACATGTAGAGCAATGCTGAGAGGAAACAATGGATGAACTCGAGTGCCACTTCTACCTGTGCTCTTCTGCTCTGGTTGGATGGAGAGATGGTTAAGCAGTGTTAAATTTTATTTGAATGCAGTTGGTCTACATTTTTCCTTAAAGCTGCAGGCTGTGAGGTGGAATATTTATACATACATACCACACTTAAACCCTCATCTTCAGCCACCGTAGCTTCAGCCCTGCCTTTGCTGTTTACAGATTTCACTGTGGAGCTCATTCTGAGAAACACCTTGTTTACGATGATCATAAAAACAACATCAAATATAGGATTGAATGGAAAGTAAAAGAGAAATACTACAGAAGCTCAACAGTACTGCTGGATTAATGTGTTAAACATCATAGCTTTATCTCCAGTTGATGTGAAATAATTGTTCCTTTTTTCACCGATTTTAAAAAAGAGGGTTTTGTAAAGACTAACAGCTACACAGGGAGTGGAAACTGCTTTAGTTGAGATCTGGCCTTTTCCAGTGCTGCCATGGTAACCAGAAAGCTCACCGTACAATGCAGAGATGGCCTTCTCCCTACAGAGATCTATTAACACTGACTTTGAGCGACTCGAGTGGTCTTTTAACCCCTTGTTTTCTCGTGTGTTCTTCCTCCAACACCCACTCTCTCTCCCACTTACAATCATCCACGATGATTATACATCATGTGCACACAAAGAGAGCACTCATTTACATGCACAGCACATGCACTTATTGCAGACTCATTCTTACAAACTCTTTTTTTTTTTTTTCACACACATTATAATGATTTTCTTTTTATGTACAGTAAACAATATGTTCCCCTTGTGTTTGCTCTAACTGTAAAATAACTCAGTCAAGACAATGGAGGCCTGGAGCAAGCACAACATGACACAGAGGCAGATTTGGAGGGAAAACACAACAAAACAAAACTATATGAGTAATTCTAGTTGAAAATTGGTGCGTCATGTTCTCAGGATTAATGATAAGTACAAGTCCACCAATGACACTACCCATGATATGTTGTTTATTTATTTATTTTAATTGCACCACATAAAAATGTCGGTTGAAGGTGCCCTATACTTTTTTTTTAATCACAGGTTACATTATTTAAGTATTTGCAGCTGAATAAACCTGCAAATCATGTACCAACTGTACCTGAAAATTGCATAACATTGAATTAAATGTTCTTTATAACTTCTCTCACAATTGAGCTATACATATTAGTATCATGACATACATATACAACAGTACTCTGTGATGTACTGTTGAATAAGTTGTTAATGAAAGCAAACGACAATGGAATTAACTGTCCACGCTGTCTGAAAGGAAGATTAAAAGTGTATTTGTTTTTCTTTGTTTGGCTTCTGGTTTAGAATGCAGGGAAGCATTCGGCCTTTGTGGGCGTGGTGGGTGGCAGCCTGGCCGTCTTCCTCGCTGTGTTTATGCTGGTGTGTACCGACTTGCTCTCACAGCGATGGAGGCGTCTGCTAGGCCTGATTGTTTGGGCTACTCACCTCACCTTGGGATACACCTTCATCTTCAACGGCCCAATCATCATGCCTTGGGACCAGGTAACCTCACCAGGGTTCACATTCAGGTCACGTTCTTATCTTTCATGATTTGATTCTCCCAGCCAGGCGACCCAAACATGGTTACAGAAGATTGGATTTTGTTAGGGAATCATGCATGACTACTTCAGTCTACATAGATGTAAAGAAGTTGGAGTAGAAGATGCTTTTTTTTTTTTTTAAACATACATTTTAAGCTTCTGTGAATAAACACAACATGCAGTAGCGTTTGTTTTCATCACAGCACCACAAACGCCTGAACCTTTTACTTTCCATTTCCAGGTGCCTTTCTTCCTCTTCATCATCTTCACAGTGTACACCATGCTGCCGTTTCAGTTGTGGTACGCTGTGGTGCTGAGTGTCATTTCCTCACTGTCCCACATTATCGCCCTTTCCCTGCGCCTCACAGTTTTCAGCGAAAAGCCGGGTGCTAACCTTCCTAACCAGGTAAAACCACTTGAATAAAAGCTACGTCAGGCTTTTTTGTATTGTATTGCATTAGAAAGCTTGTTTTACAAAACATATATACAGTATAGTGTTCGCATAGATATTAAAATGTTAAAACGCTGACAATGTGCATCCAACAAAATATTTTGTATTGAAAAAGATAGATATACAAATTATGAAATGTATGTATATGTGCATTACCAGTGACATCTCTGACGTCTACTAATACTGTGTCTCTACCTGCAGCTGCTGTCGAATGCAGTGGTGTTTCTGTGTGGCAGCGTGGTTGGAGCATTTCATAAGTTCCTAATGGAGAAAACCCTGAGACAGACCTTCCAAGATACTCTGAGATGTCTGAGCATGCGGATGAAGCTTGAGATAGAAAAGAGACAACAGGTTAGTTTTGAAAAGTCTTTTCATTAGCTTCGCATACTGCAGGACAGCTACTCGAGTTAGGTCTGTGCTATCAGACCAACGTATCAGTGTGAGAGTCTGTCACCTGTTGTTTTTGCAGAGCGGCTTTGGTGCTTATTTTTTCCGTTTTGCCTGCTCAAGGATTCAGTTTAGTAAATAATTAAGCTGTGAAGTAGTGTGCACTAGTAGTAGTTGGACCGTATTATGCACACATTTATGTTGCAATGTTACAGTCAGGCCCACACATATTTGGACAGTGACACGATGTTCATGATTTGAACTCTACATGCCACCATATTAGATTTGAAAATAAACAACTAAGATGCAACTAAGTGCAGACTTTCAAGATTTAAGTGGTTGAACCAAAATATCCTATGAAACTTTTAGGAGTTACAGGCTACTTCTGGCTTCTGTCACATCATCAATAAAACACTATTGATCCTGTCCCATTGGAGGACCTGCACTGCTACCACCGTGTTTTACAGAAGATGTGGTGTGCTTTGGATCATGAGCTTCTGCATACTTCTTTCTCATCATTCTGCTACAGGTTGACCTTAGTTTCATCTGTCCAAAGAATACTGTCCTAGAACTGGTCTGGTTTCTACAGAGGTTTTTTAACAAAGTCTAATCTGGCCTTTCTATTTTTGAGGCTGATTGATGGTTTGCACTTTGTAGTAAACTCTCTGTATTTACTTGCATGAAATCTTCTCTACATGGTAGAAGTAGATACTGATACACCTATTTCCTGGAGTGTTCTTTACTTGGGTGGATGTTGTGAAGGGTTTTTATTCACAGTGGAAAGGATCCTGTCATCCACCACTCTTGTCTTACATGAACATCCAGGCCATTTTGTCTTCCCGAAGTCACCGGCGTGTTTTTCTTTTCTCAGAATGTACCTGTTGACTCCTAACGTTTCCACTCTCTGATTGATTTCTTCTTTTTTCAATCTAAGTGTAGTCTGTTGTGCTTTCATTGAGATCTCGTTTGACTTTGGCTTCTAAATGCAAATGTCACACCTGGAATCAACTCCAGACCTTTTACCTGCTTAAATTGTGATTGATTACTTTTGGTCCCTTGAAAGCTTGTTTTAGGCAGCTACATATTAAAGAGCTTTAATTCCTAAAACCTTCCTGCGCTTTAAGCCCATATTGAGTGTGTCTTGAACATGTTTTGGTAAACAGCTAAAATAACAGAACTTGTGTCACTGTACAATATATAAGGGCCTAACTGTAAGTCCACAGAGTCCGCTTGCTTGTTCATATACTGTCTGCAAATATAAATATCTTTTATTCAACACCGTCAGTTTCTTTATTTTGGAAGGCTGTTCAGTCTCTTTTTTTTTCTTATTGAAGATCCTAAGGTGATTCGGTATTTTTAGTTGAGTAGGACTGATATATAGTCTGTGATGTTTCAGTAAAATCACATTTTCATATTACTGTGATAAGTAATAAATATACAGTCTAATAATATATAATATAAAAAAATCTCACAAATTATCAGAAGTCTACTGAAGATTGTTACCTATTAGATGTACAGCTTTAATCAAAGACTAACAATGCTCCTTTGGCTTTAGCTAAGAACACCATGAAGAGTTGCACATATTTTAACATGTTGGGCAACCTTACTGTATATCTTCTATCTGGATTTAAATGACTGTAATGCTTTCAAACTTGTGAAAGCAGTGTACTGCGTTGTGTCATATGTCATTAGACTGAGGGGAAATGTGCAGTGTGATAGTGCCTGGTATTATAGCACCACTATTTTCACTGTAATGTCTGCATTTTGGAAACCTCACTGAATGGAAACAGGCATCCCCGACAAATGATGACAATCACTAATCGGTAACGGTTATTGCCATACTCTCGTCATAATTTTATTTCAGTTTTTGTCTTTGCCTTTGGCTGGCCTCATGTTGACTCTCCCATGGATGTTTTCATTGCGACTTAGAAATCCTTCTCAAATTAGATTTTCTTGTGATGCCTTTTAAATTAGATGCATCTGTGCTGACGTGCTGAGACCTTTTTAAAACAATTTCCCCCTTTTGTCATTTGTTTTAGCTGTTGCTTAGTACGGGGCATAAAACATGCTGACGGGGACGCTACAGTGTTGCCTAGCAGGCCAGAAAGGAATGATATAATCATTAACGTTTAAGCCTCCCGTTGTATTTGAACTGGGTCTTGAAAAAGAGAGAGTGGTCCTCAAAGTTAATTCTCAAAGAAGGCATTGGGGAACCAATGACAAACTCACATTTTGTTCCCACATTAATTTCAGCAGGAAGAGCTCAGTGTGTTCCCCTGAAATGTTTCTTGGCAGGGTGTGGAGGACATCAAAATGCTATTCAGACTGTGTGCCATTAACACTCCCCCCTCCCCCCTTTGAAACCAACACTAATGAAATTTTCTGAACCGAATCGACCCCTCTACTCCCACCTCTCTGCTATAAATCATAGAAACGTATGTCTCTGCAGATGTTGAGGACCAATACATGCTGTGTCATATTAAATATATTGTTTGGAAACGGAATCTAAACATTATGTCTAAGTGATAACATAGAGGTCATCCCGAGCTTGCACCATAGTTGAGCTGACTTCCACATCTCTATAGACAAACAAACATAAGGAAGTTCTTAGCCTTCTTGACTAAAAACTGTGTTACATAATATTGGGATCATTATTATTATCGTTATTTGAAAACCTGGAACTTTTAGGCAAAACTTATTTACCTCTTTGCAATACTGCTCCAAAATAAATGGAGGTAGAATTTAATTTTCTTGAGCCCTTGATATGTCTTCATCGCCTGGAGGAGGTCCAGATGCTCTCAAGGGAAATAAAAAGTCTGTGACCGCACAATTATCTTTTAAAAAATATATATATATATATATAAATAAAAAAAAACACATGGAAAATTCTGACATGGTAAAGCAAAAGGTCCTGTCTTCTGATTAAAAAATGATGCTTGTCCAAAACCACTGTGTCAGCCCAAAACAAGGCGCAAGTGAATTCATACAACTAAGAAACTAAGACGAGGATCCAATACACAAGAGTACTGAGGAGCTATTTCTAGCATATATGTTTATGAAGACACTGAGTTCCAGCAAGAGGACGACCACATGAGGAGTGAAGATGGGAGTGACTGCAAAAACAAGAATCTTAATGTACTTAAGAAGATATGCAGGCTGAACCACACATTTGAATCCCGTGGAATTGAATCGAATTTATTTATTTATGAATTTCTTTGTATACACAGTGACACACAGTGACACAGACCATCTACCAATCCTCGCTGCTTAACACACATTTATCCCTACACAAAATACGCTATAAAAAACATCTTTCATATTGAATTTACCAAGCCTTGACTCAGGAAGTGAACTGAAATGATGTAGCATGAAGGCCTTCTGATGGTATGAAAAGGGATTCATTCTTTCTTGAGAAGTTGCCTCTTCACATTGCTGTCTTGGTCATGTCATTGAACTCTTATCCAATATCAGGGCCTTACCTTTTGTGGCAAACTGACTGTTATTTCTTCGTGAGTTAATGCCCTGTGCTATTCCCACACTTGCACAGTCTGGAAATTTACTCTGCTTTGTCATGTTTTCTATTAGTGTGTAATGATATAATATTTAGATGTATTTAATGCTACTATTATTTGTAATAAGCTACTCCTGGCCTGAAAAACCCCTTTGTGTGTGTATGCACGCATGCGTGCGTGTGTGTTCTGGTTGTTCCCAGTCAGACCTTGTCTCTTTTCAGGGCTAGACCATTCATCACTGTACATTGAGTGCATCAGTCAAATAAGCTTAATTTCCTGGCTCTTCTAAATTGCACTTATGCAACTAATTGTGTTTATGTGTGTGTGTGTGTGTGTGTCTACAGGAAAACCTGCTGCAGTCTGTGCTGCCAGTCTACATTTCTATGAAGATGAAGCTGGCAATAATGGAGCGTTTACAAGAATGTAAAGACAAAGAAGAGCAACAACGACTGGTCAAAGATAACAACTTCCACAGCCTTTACGTCAAGAGGCATGAGAATGTCAGGTATAATTACAAACCACCGTAAAATACATGTAAAACTATATATATATATATATATATATATATATATATATATATATATATATATATATATATTTTTTTATTTATTTATTTTTTTATTGATCGCTAATTAGCCTTTCTCCTAAAGAATCACCTCGTTAACAAAAGCTAATTTCACTGGATAAACTGGGCATTTAGGAGGTTGGTTAAAAAGCTTGTCCTATTGATTTACCATCAAGGCCTTTTGAGGACATTCAGATGTCCTTCTGCTTACTTGTATTGGATGAATATTGACTGTCTAGCCTGACATTTTGAAAGTTATGTGTCTGTTGCCTGCTCTACTTGTTGTTGGTAACAGGAGGAAGTCAAAACAAATTAAAAAAAATAAAGAAAGAAAGAAGTAGCTCTTAAAATATTTACACCCACACAAGCCTTGTAACAGACCTGCATCTGAATCTGTTTTACCACTTTCTGCAAAATGGAAAGGACTTCACATGTTAAACCATCTTCAGAATGATTTCATAATGCTTTGTATCCTTAACTGTATCTGTAAATCCTCAGTTATCCTTTGGGAAACGTGTTTCTGTGCTCTCTCTTTGAGCTTCATTTTATAAAACAAACAAGGGCATAGAAAAGCCCCCAAAAGGTCACACAAAAATCAGTTTTCTCTGACAAATTCCCGTAATGCTGGAGATTAGTAGGTCTGCTTTGTTTTGAGAGCTGTGGCCCAATTGCATATCTGTTTTACAAGGGTTTCATTCATTTTTCAAGTGCTGACAGATATTCAGGCAGCTGAAACTGAACTTTGGCAGATGGCTTACCAGTTGATTTTTTTCTGATAAATTTTGGCAAGATACAGTGCTTACCTTGCCTTTAGAAAGGAACTGCAGTGTAGTCGTTTTTTTAAAGGCAATTTAAATACCTAGTAAATCCACTTAATTCTGGAGTGATTGCTTTTTGTGGTATATTTTCTAGAACTGTGCATGAAATGAAAGTTAAATTGCAATGGACTGGAATGCTGTTTATTAAGTTTGTTTGAGTGTTTAAAGACTGAGATTTTGGTTTATTTTATCAAGGGGCCAATGTGACGTCTTCAGTCGTGTGTGCTTCTGTGTTCATTTAAGGTCTCAGCAAAAAGGTGTTGAGTGAATAGACTAGGTTTCTTACCTATCCCTGTAATTATCTGTGTCATACCAACTATTAGTTGCGTCGACAGTCTCACGAAGCACCTGGCTGTTTAAAGTCAGGCTATGAAACAGTTCAGGCAAGTGGTGCAGTGTGTGTGCTCCTCTGCTGGCAGGTTTATGGACATCTGTACTCAGGCCAGACGACAACAGTTCCACTATTCAGTCCCACTAGATGAGGTGTGCCTCATTAAAAGTTAAATTCATGCTACGCGCACATACAGTCAGTGACCAGTGACCTTTTGAACTTGTACTCTGAAATAATGTGACCCTTGAGCATAGGATTTGTTTGATTGGAAAAACCATGTTCCACTTGAATACATCATCCTCCCAAATCCTCAAATGAAATAGTCTTGCCAGTTCATTAGAGACATACAGTGAAAACAAATGTATCCAAATACAATCGCCCTGCTCTGCTTTTCATTTTAAAGGCTGTGCTTTGTAGTACGATTGAATTGTATTGCGTTGTACCGGCACATGTTTCTGCTATTTTGACAATCCATTTTTGTAAATGGGCTGCACGAAATAACAGAAACACTGTTATTTCACACTGTTATTAAACAGTGTTTAATTCAGTTCAATGCAATTTCATTTAAGTAGTGTCAGTAACAACATAAATTGTCTCAAGACACTTTACAAAATCCAGCCTGAAATCTTCAGAACAAGCCTGATGCGACAATGGCAAGTAAAAACCCAGCTCATATGGAGGGACACATCTACCTAAGGCCAGCTGGGTAGAGACAGAGAAGAGAAGAGCAGGAGAAACGAGATAAACCTACATTTGTCATAGATGCATACTTCTGACTAAAGCAAACATGTAGCATCTGATGATGATACAGATGAAGTGAAGCTAGAAGCTAAAATTGGAGTAATATGATCTCTCTTGCTAATTCCTGTCAGTGCTCTTGCTGCAGCATTCTGAATCACTTAGTGGCTTTTTAAAGAGCTATTTGGGAAGCCAGATAGTAATGAATCTGTACTGTAATCTAGCCCGGAAGACACAAATGCATGAACTAGTCAGCATCACTCTGAGAGAGTATGTTCCTAATTTTGACGATATTATGCAGGTGAAAGAAGGCAGTCCAGTAACTTGCTTTATATGCGAACTAAAGGACATGTCCTCGACAAATGTAACACCAAGGTTTTTCACAGTTGTACTGGAGGCCAAGCTAAGGCCATCCAAAGCAATTAAGTAGTTAGATAATGAATCTCTGAGATGTGTGTAGCAATAGAAATATATGCCCAGTTTCCTATTAATATTAAGGGAAGCATGTATAATGTGAATAGTATTGGTCCTAGCACAGAACCTGGAGGAACTCCACAACTTACTCTTGTCCAATCCAGTGTAACGGCACCAGAAACTACATCCTCCAAAATGCACATACAATTGAATAACAACATTTCTGATAAGACTTCCACATGAACTGATCATTATAAGTGGGATTTAGTGTTACTGTTATGTTAGTGAGTGTATATCCAACTATTCTGTGTTTAACGTGTGCGGCTTTCCTTACACAATAGCTGATTCTGACCTAGTGAAATCTATATGGTGTTTCCTGTGCCATGCATTGGTTAAAATTTCAACTCCCATTGAGAGCAGCCATGTCAAGGCAGGGAGTCAGGTGCTCTCTTTGGGTTGGATTTTTGCCAATCTTCCAGCTGTTTTTCTTCGTCTGTCAGGGTCCTTGAGAGGTCAGATCAGATATCACTGTCTCCGTGTGTGATTTGCTGACAGATAGCTTTAATGATGTCTAATCTATGATTCAGGTTTGCATCAGATGGGTCCTTTAATCAGTCACTGATCAGGTCTACTGGAGGTTAATGGGAGATGTGCCAGGTGTTTTTGAAAAGCTTCATCCCAGTCCATGGGCTATTATGGTCACAATGGATCATAATGGGCTGATGAGCCTGCGCAGTGAATAGCAGCCTTTCTTTGGCCCAAATTTGAGGCACACAAACAGTGTGAGCTTTATGGCCCTTAGCATCCGCCGGTCCACTGCACACTGGTTGATTGTTAACGATGCAATCAGGAGGTCATTGTCAGTTTCTTAAGTTTATCGACTAATTGAAAAAAAAAGGAGGACGTAGAAGTTCTGCCAACATTTGTTCTCCTTTGGCCGCGTCGAATTACCAATAGACACAACGTACATGGATATGTTAGCATGTAAAGTGTGACATCAGATCTAAAAAGTGTGGAGCAGAGTCACATATGCCTGCTGTGAACTAAAGACTTACCTTTGTGGACTGAATCTTTTCATATTTAATGTTCAGATATGTCATTCAATTTCTTAAATAGATGTGTTGGATTTTCATTGTATTACTCTTTGTTTCAGTATTCTGTATGCTGACATTGTTGGCTTTACCCAGTTGGCCAGTGACTGTTCACCCAAGGAGCTTGTTATTATGCTCAATGAGTTATTTGGCAAGTTCGACCAAATTGCCAAGGTAAGCAATCACTACATTGTTTTTGTTGTTGTTTAAATAAATAAGTATCTTGGTTTTATAAAGTGGTTTTGTTTTTTCTCTCGGGGTTCTTCTCTCTCTAAACCCTTACAGGAAAATGAATGTATGAGAATCAAGATCCTTGGGGATTGTTACTATTGTGTGTCTGGACTGCCAGTCTCACTGCCTAAACATGCCAAGAACTGTGTGAAAATGGGCCTGGACATGTGTGAAGCCATCAAGTGAGTCTGTGCCAACCATCAACCTTAGCCGTTTTATCGTAATATGTTAGAAACATCACGGAACATAGTGTAGTATTAACAGTTGACTTTATTGTTAAGTGAAAGGATAAACGATAGACGCTTAACTGAAATCAAGTATTTGTGTAAACATCGTGGCAGTTTTTAAGGACATATTGGCGCATGGAGACATCACTGTTAATGTACCTTGAAGGACAATGTGCTTCAAATAAAAACAATCCTCAAAAACTTCAATCTTTCTGTGAAACTCCATCAGGCTGGTGCGGGAGGCCACAGGAGTGGAAATCAACATGAGAGTGGGTGTTCACTCTGGCAACGTGCTCTGTGGTGTGATTGGCCTTCGCAAGTGGCAGTTTGACGTATGGTCTCATGACGTCACTCTGGCCAATCATATGGAATCAGGAGGCCTTGCAGGGTAAGAAACACCTTTTTTGTGTGTCACTCATGTTACTTATCATTATATTTCATCACTTGAACTAAGGTTGTGTCAGGTTCATGTTTCCTTATTGTTACTGTGGAGCATCCAAGCTAGTCACAGCATTCCTTAGCAATATTAAGTCATAGTAAGTTTTCAACATTTGAAATCTTTTGCCGGCCTTGAATGTCAGCTAGTTAAATTTAACCTCCTGAGATGTTAAAGCTTTTATTTGCTCTGCGTTTTTAATTTGGGATTAGTAGGACCTAAGATGTATAAAAACTAAGTATCATCTCTGAACGGGAAGTAGTAGTTTTTGAAAAAAGATGATGTCCTCGTAGGTGGACACTGGGATTATTTCATTATTTATATTATAATTAAGTCACCCAATGTGTGACAAAATATAAAACTGTTTATTTTAATACCTGAACATGGCTGAGCAAAGTCAGAATGCTGAAGTCCCAACATCCTCAAACGAGGACATTGTAACTTGTTCCTATTGATAAAAATTGTTAAATTTGTGCGTTATATCAAACTAGAAATGTAGAATGAATCCGCTATCATGTTTTACACCGACTAGTGTATTGACCCTTTGCTACCAGTAGATGGCAGACTAAAGCGTCCACTAATGAGGACAACGGGTTTAAATGAAGCAGAATAAGCTACAATAAAACCTAAAAACCGTGAGTTTAATAAAGTGGGGCAACATTTAGTGTTGTGTTTAGAGTTGTGTTTTTATGTTATGTTTTTGCAAGGGGAAGTTAATAAGTACATATCTCTGGTTATCTGATTCCATTATAACATTTTATCATTGTAAATATTCTAGTTCTTTTGGTGAAAGTAAGATGAATTAATCTGGGAGCATAACTCACAGGCTTTACAACTTTATTCCATACTTCACATAAGAGCCTGTCTGCTATATATTCTACCACCAGTGATACAAATGGAGTTGGACAAAATAATGGAAGTCCTCATTAGGATAGTTATTTTAGGACTGTACTTGGCCTCGTTAGTTTTATCTGGATGTGCCTAATAAACATACATTTGAGTGTCTCATATTAATAAACAAATAAATACACAAGCTGAATAACGCATGCTGAATGTTTCATTGTTTTTTCTCTGCACTCGGTCAGACGCGTCCACATCACAGAGGCGACTCTGAAGCACCTGAACAAGGCTTATGAAGTGGAAGAGGGCAACGGCCACCTCAGGGACCCCTACCTAAAAGAGCTCAATATCCAGACCTACCTGGTCATCGACCCGCGGGTAAGTTCTTTGCTAAGATCTTATCTTATAATTGTGCATTGTTCTTGGGAGTCAAAAATACTTTAAATGCGTTTGGAAACACATGATAATTGTGTCAATCATCTTAAACAGACTACATATTTTGGGCATTGATATTTATGCTGTAATATATTCTTTTCATGCTGGCCTCTTTAAACGGTATCATAAGTTTGTGTTTCAGATTTTTGGTCATTAAGATGCATATTAGATTAGTAAAAGCTCTACCAATTATTGTATAAATAGAGTTAGGTTTTCTGGTAAAATATATTCCTCAGTCCCACATTTTTCTTGACTGTCTGGGATGAATTTAGTATTCAGATGAGCCTGAGCAACAGATGTGTTTTTGTTTTATTTTTGTTTTTTTCGCAGAGAATTTCCCTATAATTTGATGCCAGATTCAATTCAGTGTGCAATGAAATTTGATGAACTCTTACCTATTACCTTTAACATACTCAACTTCTTGTTGCATTCTTGTTGTAAATGTGTCTAAAGTCTAAGGACCCATCATTGAAACCTCGTGGTGCACCTAAACCTCGGATGAATGATGGTCTGAAGATGCGGGCATCTGTGCGTATGACTCGCTACCTTGAATCCTGGGGGGCTGTGAAACCTTTTGCCCACCTCCAGAGCCGAGAGGGTTTTACTCCGGACGCCATTGTTAATGGCAAGACACGTGTCAAGGTAAACTGACTGGAGCGAAATTATCAGTATTTCATTGACTGTAAGTTGTTGTCTGGATAACATTTAAGAGGCTACACAATAGAAAGCATGTTCGTGTTATATTGGCTTTTTGTATGTGCATGTATATTGGGTGAATTTGTTACTTGTCTTTTCCAGGACATTCCTCTGCGATCAGCCCCGAGCTTCAATCCTGAGAGGTAAGACAAATCAAGCTGCCACAGTAGCTACACTTACTGCACTACACTTACTGTTACACTTGCAATTACATATGCAAGTGTAACAGAATGTGAAACTTGGGTGATAAAAGGTGTTCCAACACAGATGCCCCTTAGCTTGTGTAGCCACCCTGTTACTCAAAAGCTTGACGGTCAGCGCTTCAGAAGGGATGAGTACTCGCCAGTAACTTTCCCAGCCAGGACTTTCCCATCTGTTCATACAATCTAAACGTGTCATCTTTCCATAACATTTCATTAATAATTCAGTTAAAAGCATGTCGTGTTTATGTTACCGTCACTACATCGTACCTAGTGTTCTGGTGCATATATGGAGATTATCGTAATATGTAAAATGTATGCAATCTGTGGTAGATTAGAAGTCTTGATGGAATTATGTCATTTGCGGGTACTGGCCATCTACCAGATTTTCTTTTCAGAACACATTTCCTGACAAATCTTTATCAAGTGGATGCATGATCCACAAAAAAATCAATCTAGAGGGATTTACAGTGAGCTTAACAGCAGTGTGTTTCAGTGTGCTATTCTTTTGTATAGAGGTTTAAGTCATAAACTATCTCTGCTATATGTGAATCGGTGAAGAAATTAAAACAGTTTTAGTACAGTTTAAACTGGTCTGAGTCTGGTAGTTGACTGATGGAGAGCCAGAGAGGGTTGAAGGTAATAAATATTGTCAAACATAATCTGGCAATGTTTCAGTTTCCCCAAAGATTAAATGAGTGTGAGACAATTATAATCAGCGAGATTTACCAGCTATAGCACTTATTAGGTCTTATCGTGTATATAACGAGCATTTCCACTAGCTTTAAATAATTCATAGACCGATTGAATAAGGTTATAACTTACAATGGTTAATGCTCCTCTGTTCATCTGGTGCGGGTAGTGAACAGGCACTATTTCAAGAGTAGCATCTGATTAGTGAGCAGGACTCACCTACACAAACGCTGTGGGCTGGAACAGTGTGAGTAGAAGAGATAAGTATGTGCCTAAAAGTACAAGCATTCCACCTTCACAAAATTTTGGGTTCACTGCATCTCAGAAGCTGGTAATTTCATTCATATATTCACAATAAAGGAGAGGCAGCAGCTGGTGAACATATCTGAGACTAAAATGGCAATGAAATGAGGCACACAATCTTGAGACAGACGTTTCATAGCTATGTTGTTTTTCTAGTTGTCTAGATGTCCACATGTGTGTGATAAATATCCCAATTGTGATGAATTTGTGATTGTGTCTCATTGTTGGACCCTGACAGCTTTGATGAATCTCTCGAGGAGCCATTCTCCTTTCCCACCCCTCCATTCAGCAGCTATAAGTGAGTGGGGCCTTTATGGCTCACAAGGTCTTCATGCCCGGCAGAAGTTCTCAACCTTTTGGCATGTCACCCCCTAAAATCAAGAACGAGCAGAGAAATGAGAAATACGCAGGCTGTGCTTCAGCCTCTGGGATCTGAAAAGAATCTTGAGACAATCTTTGTTATTATTGACCCTACATAAATAAAATTATATAGGGAAAAATTCTCACAGTCACATGTGTAGATGTAAACAACACGCACAGCTTTCATATGCTGTAAATAACGTTTGATGCTCTTGGCGTTTGCACCATTTTTTTTGCAGTTATAAGAAATTAATCCTCTAGTTTCCTGAGTGATTTAAATATTATAACGCAATAATTTTTTTTTTTTCAGTAATTCAAAAAGGGATCACAAAGGAGCTCACATGTAACTATTAGAAATTATTCAATGCAATAAGGTTTCTTCCTGCACTTTCCCCAAATGACCATGTTTTCACAGTAATTAAAAAAGAGACAACAAATTACACTATCAATTCTAATAAAGAAATTCATCGCTATCTTTTTAGTTATTCTGTGACTCACACACACCCTTGAAATGCCTGTGTAGCGTCCTGACCGCCGGGGTGAGAACTACTGTGTTAGTGGAGAGCCTTGTTATCCCAACACTAACCTGAGCGGTGATGTGATAGCATCCTTTTCTCTCTGTTTCTACTCGCTACCTCTTTTTAACAGGGAAACTCGTGATCCAAAGCCCTGTAACCTGTGTTAGCGGACTGACATGCTCCTATTAACGCTGATCACTGCCTGGGACTTGAGTGTATCTGGGTCTGTGCATCTGTGTGAGTGTTTCCTTCCTGAGAGAGTAGGGGGGTTTCCAAGCAGAAGCGCGACAGAAACACTCATGCAGAATCTCACCGAGATCTTCTAACACACGGCATTCTGCATCCAGCACAAACCCTCTACATAACTCTCACTAATGCTCAGAATGGCATTAACCAGGTTGCCTCCAAGCACAACCTAACTGGATCCGAGTAACCTGCATGAGCTGATTTCCCAGGATTTATTGCCTGAGCGTCTGTCCAGTTGCCTCTTCCTAATTGTCTCTGTGCTTTTCTGGTGCAGAAACAAATCCCAGAAGAGCAGGTTTGATGAGGATCTGCATAATGAGATGACCACTACCATAGATGAGCTCAGCAGCAAGTAGGTCCATATTCACATCATGCCAAAAGCCATTCAATGGTATGTTTAGTTATTTACAGTCAGTGCCCCCATAGCAACTTCAATGAACAGTATATTAAGATGTTTTGTGTTTTCTAGTCTCGAATTAATAATAAGCAAGAATCAGAGTCACATTTGTGCTTATATTTACTGGACTGATCCACTGCTGGGCAGTACCTGCACTAGTGATTAAAAAGTCATATGTTAACTTGAACGTTCTTACACAAAAACACAATTGTACACTAAGAATAAAGAATACATGCAGTGTGTGATTATTGGTTTCCATATGCATAAGCTGACTGCAAAATGGAAAGCTCCCTGAGTCTGAGTTTGGACATTTGTGTATAATAAAAACGTCTTAACAAACCTGATGGTGCTCAGGGCTCTTCCCGAGGACTGTTTTGTTACTTGATATTAACTGCTAAATTTATAACCTGTGAGAAATGGCTTGTGGCGTTTGGAAAAACACTGACTATTATTTACATTTAGATCCTGACAGATTCTATCAGTGTTCTCAAATAATCAATGGGGTTGCTGCCGTATGCTAGCAGATCCTTTGTGATGATTACATGTATTTAATAAAGCTCCACTGAAGAGATCTGAAGTTTTCGTATGGCGCTCATCATATACATAACATCATTATTGATGTTTATTTGATTCACTGGGTCAATATATTTGACATTTGTGGATGATTAATAGGCACACATTTTCCTCTGCCACAGTAAAATTGTATTTTATAAACATGAACATCTACAGAAGTTGAAAAACTACATAGCAAATGGAAAAAGGTCCCACTTAGTGTGTACAGGTGAAACGTAAAAGTCAGAGCAATTATCTATTTATCGTTTCTTTCTTCTTATTTACTACCTTCATTCCCTTTCGTGTTCCTGCTCCCCTTCTTCCTCAGTCTTAGGCAGTGGTCTAAGTCTGAAGAGAGTGGCAGTTTAGCTTTGTGGTTTCGAAAGAAAGAGATGGAAAAACAGGTTTGTACGACACAAACAAGTAAATAAAAGCATTATCATACATTCCAGTACTGAATAAGAGCTTCAGGTGTGCTATGTTTTTCTTCTTCTCAGTACCGAGCCCTGGATTTGCCAATGTTCAAACACTATGTCGGCTGTGCCACCTTCATCTTTTTCTGTATCTTCATGGTTCAGATGTTTGTCACAGGGAAGTGAGTACATGTTTCTTTCAAAAATCTATTCTATTCGCATTGTGAGTGCAACTTTTCTTTGACCTTTAAGGTCTGAAATGTGATAATGTCTTAAGAAATGGGCGCGTGACTGATGACTTTTCTCCCTCAGTCGGCAGACGTTGGGGATGGCATTCGGAGTGTTGGTTTGTGTGTTGCTGCTGACCCTGGCCATCTGTTTTGCAGGTCACTTGCAGGTCAGTGTGTTAAATCTTACAGTCACATTCATCACCGTGCTATTTAGGGTGATTCAGATCCAGTTTCCTTTCAGACCCAGTTAGTGCCCAGTTGTAGAGAATAGAAAACATCAATTTCACAAGCACAACAGCCCTTTCATACATCCAACATACAATACCTTTGTACAGATACAGATCAACCGTTGATGTAAAAAGGGCTGTTATTTGCCGGGCAACATCTTCTGATGTTTTATACATAAATTGTATATTGGTGAACTGGAAATGTCGTGTATCACATGTGAGTAACTCGTGTTTGTAGTGATATTCAGTGAATAAAATGTCCTTGTGGATGAGAAGAAAAAATTAAATGTGAAATTCTTTTAAGATTACTAGGTCGCTGCAGTGTGAAGGAAGGCCAAACAAAAAAATTAGAAAACTGCAAGATATCAAGAAAAATAAAATGTTACTTTCCTGGCAATGGTCTGATTTAATTAAATTAAAAGCATTTGATACAAAACCTCCACCTGGTAGAATTAGTAGAATTTACTTCATCTTGAGAAGCTGGTTTACAATAAAAGAGGACCACTATGTGTCCCATGCTACGTGCTCACTCTGCTGCTTTTGTTGCATTTGTTTACCAACTCATATTTCTCACTTTACATATCAGTGAGGATCTGACCTGGTTTCAGAGCTCTCAGTAGCTCCTGAAAAAGCTCTAACGATGACTGTAGCTTCTAAGAAGGCTGAGGAAATTGGCCGTGTCAACCAAAGTCCTCTGTAAGTTTTACAGAAGTACAGTCGATAGTGTCATCACCACCTCACACACAGCGAGTGGAAAACACACTCCTCAGGACAGGAAGGCTCTCCAATGTGTGCTAAAAAAGTGCACAGTTCATGTCTGGAGGAGCCTTCCCATCACGTTTTCAAGACCAGGGTCATCGGGAAGGCTCACAACATCATCAAGGACGATACGCACCCACAACACAACCTCTTCACACTCCTGCCGTCGGGGAGACGCTACAGGAATGTGAAATCAAGGACAGCTACACTCACAAACAGTTTCTATGCTCAAGCCATAAGACTCCTAAACGCACTGCCTCACTTCCCCATCACTCCCACTGACTCGATCTGTTGCACAACACTTTTTTAAATTTAGGTTTTAAACTCTTAGGGATTTAACAGATTTCTCCAACACCTTTTATTTTTTTTTTGTTGTTGTTTTTTTTGTGGAGTTTTTATCTTTTATTTATTTAGTGTTGTTGGTAAGGGGGAATTGCAAAATAGGAATTTAACTGTATGGGGTAAACTCTTGTTTTCATCGTGTGCATATGTCTGAAATCTAACATCCAACAAAAAAAGAGTTTGAAATGCAACTCAAACGTAGTAGGCGCAGTAGACAGGTGCTTGAGGAAAAAAAAGGCAAGGGCGAGTCGCATCACATGTGTGTGGTGTGTGTACGTACAGTATGTGACTCACTGTGCCACAGTTGGCCAGAGTGGGAATGGAAAATGTTATGTCAGCTACGTCCTGCATTTACTGTCCTGCAGCTTTCTATAGCTACTCTACTGGCTTGACATTTGACACGTGACAGTCACTGTCTTCTCCTCTCAGACAGATTCCTTATTTGGAAAAAAACAGCCGTCAGTCCCTCACATATGATGTCAGGACGCGACTCACTGTACAAAAGTCATATCCCAATTGGACCTGTTTGATGATCTTTTTTTTCCTCATCATTTTTCTCGTTCTCTTTACGCTCTGCAGCGCCTGTTTCCAGAGAAGCTGTCCAGGTGCCAGTGGCTGCCAGCTGTGTCTGAGGCGGTGGTTAAACGACCATGCGTGCGCCTCCCTCTGGCAACCATAACTACTACGGCCATCGTCGTCTTGGCAGTGTTCGACCTGGTAAGACTGTGCTCACGTGTTGAGTACTCTGCTATTTTGAGCTGTGCTGTACTTCATCTTTGCCATGCTAAACTTCAAAGCACGCGGTCCTGTGTCCTTTGTCAGTCACATCTTTTTTTAAACCCCTGCAGTGCTTCGTCCAGAAAAGCGACGCTGGAAATGCTGAGCTCTTCTGTCTGCCTGTGAGTGATGGTTTTATTAATCGTAGAAATAATAAATACAATATTTTATCAATTTGACACATGGAGTGATCCAAATAAAATACCACCTGCATACTGTTAGTAGATGTGCGACTTGTGTTGTTTGTGTCAGGTCTAACTCCATTTCTCTGTCCTACAGTATTCCATATACTGCTGTATACTGTCACTTATTGCATGTGGAATCTTCCTCCGGGTGAGCTTTGAGCTCAAAGTGCTCTACCTCACCCTTGCCTCCATAGCGTACTACGTCATCATCCTCAGCACCAAGAAGGAGCTCTTTGAGAGCTACGGAAATTACCTCAAAGATCAAATCAAAGAGGGCTGTAACTGGAACAGGTAGGAAACACAAAAAGTCAGCTGTATGTTGTTTGCTTCTGTTGTTCTGTTGATCTAATACTTTTATGCATGGGGTTAACTAATTTCTACATGAAGCATGGGTTTCATACAAATATGTGAATAAAACAGAATCATGTTCAGTGTGTCAGAACAGTGATGGCTGATTGTTTGTTCTGAAGGAGTGAGGAAGACCCCCTCCTGAAATGTATAGGGCTGGTAAAACACCCAGAGGTTATGAGCTGGATATATATCACACTCTTCCTGGTCACCATGCTCATCATCTCCCAACAGGTAACGGAAATTTCTTTTCTTATCGAATGTCTCCATTATATCCCTAGCATTCATAGTTGATAAACTCAAAATGTTGCGCATCCATCATAAGAGTGTATTTTTGTCCTAGAACGAGTTCTGCTTCCGCCAAGATTTCTTGCTAAAATACAAGAACCACACAGAGCAGGATGAAATCGAGACCAGGGAGAACCTGAACCGCCTCCTGTTGGAGAATGTGCTGCCGGCCCATGTGGCAGCACTTTTTGTCGGCGAGAATAAAAAGAATGAGGTGAGACTTCCTCTGGGTTCTGATTATGAATGGGATGAGAACCCCGTACACAACAAGCAGAGGGTTAGCGGTTCAATCCTCGGCACATATGGACGTGTCCTTCAGCATGACACTGAGCCCCTGGCATGTGAATGTGTTTGCACTTGTGTGAACAAATGGGTAAACGTGACAGTGTAACAGTAAAATGCTTCAGCTGGGATTCAAGCTCACCAATTCCTTTAACTGATGTTTCATTGCAAAATAATGAGGCCATACTCACATGTCTGTGCTGCTGGAAACTTGCAGCGTGAAGGGGAGAGGAAAGAAATACAGAGATCATGGCTTCATTTCAAGATGAAAGTAGTGCTAAGTAGAAGTAAAGCTTGTAATGCCTGGTAAATGATCGTTTCGAGTTGGAGTGGAAACACGAGCAATATGCTGAAGCATAATTCTGCCCACTCCAGCGTCTTGTTGGTTTGAGTTAATTACTGTGCTAAAAGTAGAGATGAGCATGGGAACTTTTAGTCTCCATCAGGGAATTTCAAACTTCTCAAATGACACTTTCACAGTAACTCAAGTGAAAACGTTAGTACGGGACACATTTATGTACTGGAGTGTTTCAGTGACGTGACTTTTTTCGTATCAACAGAACAAGGACAGGAAGCGTTTTAAAAGGTGAACGTACCATAAAGTCCTCTTTGGTGAAACTATTGACTTGTTTTTTTTTTTTTTTCCCTAAACAGGACCTGTACTACAAGTCATATGACTGTGTGTGTGTGATGTTCGCCTCAGTGCCTGATTTCAAAGAATTTTATACTGAGTGCGACATCAACAAGGAAGGGCTGGAATGCCTGAGGCTGCTCAACGAGATCATCGCCGACTTTGACGAGGTCAGGAAGACAAAATAGGACGGGGACTTATCCCTCAGTTCATTACCAAGTATCAGTTCTTTTCCATTACATTCATTGCGTGGTTGTTGCCAGCAGTGATAAACAGTGAAGTTCCTACGTGCACACGTCACTCCTTTTTGTTTTCTACTTACCCAACAGCTGCTGTCCAAACCAAAGTTCAGTGGCGTGGAGAAGATCAAGACAATTGGCAGCACTTACATGGCTGCGGCCGGGCTTAGTGGGACGCCTGGTCAGGAGAACAATCAGGTGAGTTTGTTACTGCACCAGACCAGCGCCAGGTCAACTTCAGCTGATTCAGTGCAATCCACATGCACACTAATAAGGAGGTTGTGGAATGACACGGGCCTGACTGTGCGCTTGCAGGACACAGAGAGACAACGGGCCCAGATAGGAAACATGGTGGAATTTGCCATCGCTCTGATTGGCAAGTTGGACGGCATCAACAGACATTCCTTTAATAGCTTCAGGCTTCGTGTGGGTGAGTGTGTTTCACCGTGAACCTTTCATTAAGGGAATTCTGCACTGTATCAATCTCTGTTAACTCTGGCACAATAGGCCAACAGGTTTCCTTGGTTACGCTGTACATGATTGGCATTTATGTAGTGCGTTTGGAGCGCTAACGTTCGCTGACTCTCGATTATAAGGTTTGAAGTTCCTTGTAACTTTGAAGATAAATTACTGTGGTAACACTAAGTACATCAAATAATATATCAAGTAAATACTTGAAGACAGAGAAGACAGAGACCGAGCCTCTTTGGGAGTCTGAGAAGCCTTTTGTTGGGTCTGCAGTGCAGACAGATTGAGACAGGCTGATTCTGAGCAGACATTGTGGATAAAAGCTTTGTTTAAAATATCTACATTTTTTAGAGATAAAAATGTACAAAAGATATAAACACAGAAATGTTGCATTTAGTGACACAAATCTTCTTTATCATGCTGCTGTTCTTATCAGTGTCTGTGTCT
Source organism: Mugil cephalus (assembly GCF_022458985.1). Taxonomy (NCBI): domain Eukaryota; kingdom Metazoa; phylum Chordata; class Actinopteri; order Mugiliformes; family Mugilidae; genus Mugil; species Mugil cephalus. The sequence goes on along the minus strand of NC_061772.1, from coordinate 16,047,374 downwards.
AAACACCTTGTAACTTGTAAACAAAACAGACTAACTTCCTCGCTATTTACTAAAAAGAAGCCTTTTCCGTATGCGGTGGAAGTTTACCTTTCATTCAAGCTCTGAGTGTATTCAATAATGTTAAGATGCGTTTTGTGATTAATCACTGTCAGTTCCGTTCCTTTGTACAGTCACAGCCTTGGTGATGTGCTCCAACGGATAAAAGAGACACTGTCTCAATAGCACATGCAGTCTGAAGATGCTTTCATTTCTTATTCATGCTTCATGTTTTGTGTTGCACGCAATCCTAAAACATCCCAGTTGTCTGTTATTTCATGTTTTCTCTCTTTTGTCATTTTAAGAGGTTGATAAATTGGTCTCTCCATGTGTGCTGATGTCTTCCAAGAAAGTGTACAGCAAAGTTTTTCAGGCCAAGGACCCCCAGTGGAGAGATTAATTAGGGACCCCCTACATATTATATTTGTTCAATATTAAGCTCAGCCTAGTGCTGTTTATAAACACACATTATTATCATTTTGCATTCAACATTAAGCTATCTCTTATCCCTACTAAAATATGTTGGATTCATGTTAATGTGCATTTAAAGAAATTTAATTTGTGGGGGAAACTAGTATTTTTCAGATGTGTGGACTGCTGCACAAAAGCCTGTTTTAGTTTCCTAATGGCCTATGTCCTTGACACACAAAAAAAAAAATAAATAAAAATTCTAGCTATCTTTTTACCCTTTTTGGTTTACCCTCATCATCACCATCATCAGTTGAATTAGAGTTGTGTGTCATTCTTTCCCCCTTCAACAGGAATAAATCACGGCCCAGTGATAGCTGGGGTGATTGGGGCGAGGAAGCCTCAGTACGATATCTGGGGCAACACAGTCAACGTGGCCAGCAGAATGGAGAGCACCGGAGAGCTGGGAAAGATCCAGGTACATTCAGCACCGTCCAGCGGTATTTTATTTGGTGCTTTAAGTTCAAACTGTTCCATCTTTCTCGCTTCTCATGCTTTGTGTTGCAAGTCTCCACACAGTCGTTTGCAAAGATCCAGTTTCTAACTCTGGACCCAGATTTTTATTTTCGTTATTCTTTTTAACAGCAATATAAAAAAACTATTTTCCATCCTTACCCGGCTTCCTGTAAATGCACTTTATTGCTGTGTGTCACGTGTACTAGTGGATTCAAAACAATTCATGCTTTAACTTGATTAATTTGCATCTGCTGGCGTTGCTACCAAAGTCAAACGATGCCATGGGTCACTACAGTGTAATTCTGTCGCTGTGGAATTGGAAAAATGTATGATTTCCTTTTGGTTTTATGTTAAAATTAAAATTTGGATTGCAATTGTCTTAGCTCCGGCCGTGCATCATGGACTGTGTCTACTTCCAGGTAACGGCGGAAACGTCCGAAGTGCTGCAGAAGCTGGGCTACTCGTGCGAGTGTCGCGGATTCATCAACGTTAAAGGCAAAGGGGAGCTGAAAACCTTCTTTGTGTGCACCGACATGAGCAAGCAGCAGGGTATGGGGCTGAGCTGAGGCCAGGCCCCCACAGCCAACAGAACTGGAGACAGACTCATGTACACAAGTCAAGAGTTTACAGGCTGCAGCCCACCCTCAGGGTTGACCAGACTGTAATAAAGCTGTGTTCCTGTCATGTTGCTGAATGAAAATACAGAGACAAATTAAGGATTTAGAGGAAGTGCTCCTTCGCTGCGTGGCAGATTTCGCTCTCAAAACTTGGAACAATTAACTCAAATCAGGAGATGACGACTGAGAAATATGGACGTACAATCGCATCTTTTTCTATTCATGGACCAGTGACTAGTCCCTTTTTGTACCCGTCCCCCCCCTAACTTAATGTGATAGGAAACATGTGCATTGTACTAATGCCAAATACATTTGTTATTTTTGAAGACCTCTTTGGCTGGAAAAAAAAAACACCCAATGGATTTTGTTTGGATCATAATTTGAAACCCATATGGAATCCTGTTTGCGAAGCGGACACTCTGCTCCGTTACTGTGTAATGAGCAAAACATGTGATTAGATGGATCTGTTTCAATGTCAGGAACTGGCCCTACAGGAGATCAACACAAAAAAAAATCCCACCTTGCTCCCTTCTACAGGACACGGAAAACAAATGGTAATTTCATTTTCTGGCAACTGCAAATCCTAAAGTAATTTCTGGTAAAGTTTAAGTAGATGGTGTATCAGGTCTTTATGAGAACATCTGCTAACTTGCACCTGTGTGGTTTGGCCATTTTACCGCAGTTTAATTTTCGATATATGACCAGATAAGTAGTATTTCAGGGTGGAGAGGACAAAACGTTCGCGTTTGTCGCCTGTCAAAGTTCTGGTAAGAAATCAATATTAAGTGTCTTTTGCTCCTTGTCTGCATATATGCTACAATGAGGGAAACCTGTGATGCTCTGTTTGGTGTCTTTAGTCTGTGTGACCTAACAACATGCCTGCAGTGAATGTTTTTTTATGGCCCCAGCCCAGATGTTGACCCCTGCTGATCTGGATTGTTCTCCGTGCCTCTGGAACTTGACTTGTCTTGTGGCCTTCTCTTCTGAGACCAACATCTTGTCCATGTTTGTGTTTACATAATAATAATAATAATAATGATAATAATAATAATGTATTGGCCTTGACGTGAACAAATGTGACATCAACTTTTGTACAGAGACAGAATGTAATAAATGTTTTGTTAAATCATGCATTAACACAAGCCGAGGTTTATATAAAAAGGTTTATTGGTCGAATATAAATGTCACACAAAAAGCACCTTTTGTGCAAAAAGTTAATTTATTAAACTGAAAGAGGGAGCCTGGAATTCTGTTACACAGCGACGACTGGAACCACGTCTGGACAGCTTGACAACGTCTCCATTGGTTCGGCCGTCTCCTGCACTGAAAACACGGAAAAGTACGTTGCTGTCAGTGTCGACTGAAATGTGTTAGTTAGAGTTAACTTATGCGTTTATTTTGTTATGTCATGGAGTGTGTTACCTGTAGTGAGGTCAATGAAGGGATCCAGTGGGTCTGCAGGAACAGCGATGCCCATGGCCTTCCTGATGCCGTAGACGCTGCTCACGTCACATGGGGCCACTTGACCAGTCAGCTCGGCCAGGTTCCCAGTGACCTTCTCAGCTGTGAAAGGGTAGGAAAATGAATGAATGAATGAATAATCGATCAAGCCAACAAGTTGAAGAATGCAATCTCCTTGACATTTGTTGCAATCTAGAGTTGGGACACTTGGTACAAAAGACATGAGAGTTATTGTCTCTGCAGTCTCCTTGGAGTAGTGTATATTCTAATCTGATTCTTAGCGCACATTACGCCATCATGAAAGGGGGAATATTTTGCCGTTTTCCGGCTCTACATTATTATTCTGTGTTGTCATCCTGCCTGTTACGCAGTTCATCTTCTGCCTGGAAACTGGCAAAAGTGTATTAAGTCTCTTTAAGGCTCCTCTCACTAAAAGCCCACCGTCTTCAGATCGACAGGCTTCGAGAAACTTTCTCATTCTCGACTGGAAACGGCAGCTTCTGATACCCGCGTCTGAGCCTGACTGCGGTTCACGATACAAGTGGATAACAAACATCCGCAACAATAAAGATTATAAAAGGATGTTACTGTTGAGTAAATATTAAGACCCATTAACTGTGATATGATGGTTATTAAATGCCTATAATATAGCTCGAGCAGACTGCTGTGTGACCATATGAAGGAATCCATAACAGACTCGCTTATTCAGCCTGAACATTTGACTCCTTTCTGCACTTACATTATTCATTTGGCTTGGTATATGAACATCCTAGTAAAATTAAATAAATAAAGACGAGAATAATGGGCCCCTTCCAAAAAAAGATTAGGGTCTCACAGTGCACTGAATCAGATCACTGTTCCCGTCTGAGGGCTAATCACACCTGTGTAGGATGGCAGCTAAAAGGGTAAATGAATGGTTGTTAGATGTCTACAGCTGGTGGCGACAGCGAGAGTGGAGGAACAAAGAGGTCCATGCACTGCGAGGCTCTTACCCAGCTCCAGCTCCTTGGTAGTCGGGGCCAGCAAGCAGATCAGGTTTGGTGGCTGCTTGGCGCTCAGACGCTCCTTCTGTGCTTCCTGCAAGTCGCGCAGGAGCTTTGTAGTTTCGTCCAATTTCTGCTGGAAGTGAAGGGCCTCTGTGTCAGATACAGGGGGTGGGAAACACACACGTGGTTAATTCTTCCTCTGGCTTCCTCTAGTTACATTATAGTAACCCCCAAGACATGAGTTACACACTGAAAACAATACATTCCCTTCTTCCTGAGACCGCACATAAACTCCCCAGTCTTACGGTTACAGAAATATCCGAGAGTCATGAAAGAAGAGAGGAATTAAACTCAAAGGACTAATTGATTCATCCGACAGCTTTACACTGATTGATGTGTTTTTTTTTTTACTTTACTGAAACACAGTTTAGCCTGTAGCAGTACGTACACACAAAACAGTCAAACGTCAGTTCCCTGCTCTTTAGGTTGATCTTAATGTGAGCTTCCAGTCATTTTCATTTTCACATCATCACAACACTGTGGAGCTGGAACTGTTCATCTGAATCGATTCTTCAGCTTTATGTCCAATACTGAGCTCACAGTAGCCAACGAACAATTTCACACGTGCATGACTCTACAAAAAAATACTAAAATCCTAAGACCTTTTTACCTCCTCTAATTCCTTTCTCTGTGAAGTGAATTGCACCCTGATAAAACTCTAAATGTAAAACAAACTGAGTAAGAGGATTTACCCCCGGAGAGCTCCCCGTCTGTCTGCAGGCCTGCAGCGGAGTGCAGGAAGTCCAGTCTGTTCGCTACACTGCTTTCAGCTACCTACAAGAGACAGATGGGAAACTTGTTAAGTCAAATTAGAAAAAAACGCATACCACACCAGACCTGAGCTGTTGTGTCAAAAGAACATCCAGTCTTTTTGAAGCCCATTTTGTCACGCAGCTTCTTCGCTCCAATAAAATCAGACCTAATCAAAAGCTGCAACACCCGAGCAGGGGATGAGTGTAAACTGGAGCGCGGCCAAAAACAGCAAACAGGCAGCACAGAGGGTTGCTGTGTGCCTGACGGCGCGGCCTGTGCTTTGGTTTCCTCTGCTGCTCTTAGGAGCGATTCAGCTCTGCCGCCAGTGGGCACAGAAAGAAAACACGGTCCTCTCTGAATTCTTCAACAGCGGGCTTCGAGTGCGTTCAGAGGGGAAATGTTCTTTCCACGGCGGGCCCCTGCCATGTTGACACAGCTGGCTGATGCAGCGATCGTCGGAGGAGGCCATCTATAACACAAATTAAATGAAGTGTCCACGTATGGGGCATAGATGTGCAAGAACACGTGACTGAAGAGCAGCGCCGCGGGAGCTCCCGTTTCAAACATCACAACCGGCGCTGATGAGGATGAGAGACTCTGGTTTTGTGTTACATAGCACGGATGATGTTTGTCACTCTACACTCCATGTCCACTATGCTGTGTGAACTAAGACACGGTGTTCACCAGCGGACAGAGCAGCTTTTATATTTCACCAGATTAGCACAGCTCTTACCTCCACACTATCCTTCTCCCCTTGTGATTTGTCTGGCCCCTCCGTCTGCTTGAAAGGAAAAAATGGCACAAAAAAAAAAAAAAAACACAATTATTCAGTCTGCTGAATATATTTCTGTCCTGCGCTGCTAAACTCGGCAGCAAAGTGTCAGTAAATGCTTACAAGCTCGGCCTCCTTCAAGGTCTTTGAATGCTCTCCGTTCGTCACTGCATCCAGAAGATTGTCTGCCATCTTGTACACGTACTCGTCTGATCTGGCCACGAACTCTGACAAGCTGCCAAACAAACAGAAGTAATTTGTACTATTGTACTAAACACAATAGTGTCAAAAATCTGAATCATAATTTTAAATCGTTCTGACTCCAATGACTGACTGTGCTGTCAAATGGAGTCGTACTCAAGATTTCAGGTTCATCTCCTGTGGAACCAGTTCACAGTCTGACTTCTAGAGACTCAATCTACCTTTAAGACTAGGATGTTACAGCGGGGTCATGTGACACTGGACCGTCCCTTAGTTATGCTGCACCAAATACCTCCCCTCATACATTTATATGCCATTCTTGCATGTTCACATTATTATTTCACTGAAGCATTTTTTTTTTGATAATTTCCAGATGCTTTTCATTCCATATTGCCTCTATTCACGGCCGTGGCATTTCACCACTCTCTTGACTTTCAGCCATTTCTGCCTCTCTTTAGTTAGCGGCGACCACATTCAGCTCAATCAACAAACATGAAAACAATGCTGCTTTAAATAGACACATTAGTAACATTCCTTTAACATTTTAACTGTAGGTTAACAAGGCTGCCTATCATACTATTGCTCTGCACAAAGCTCCATGTTAGCAGTTCCTGTTGGTTTTAGTATAGAGAATATGACTTTTTAATCAGAGTTGTGTTTTTTTTGTGTGTGTGTGTGAGGAACATCAGTTTAATACGGGTGCACCTCGCTATCTGCAAGCTCTTATTAAGCTTACTAAATAAAAGCTTTTAGTTTATTATATTTTTTTTTTGGACGTGTTTGATAAAAAAATGACTTTGACAGCGGAAGTGTGAGCCAGCGGGAGCTCAGGCTGAGACAGGAGACATGTGATTGGCTGAAATGTAGTCACTGAATGAATTCACTTTTGAAATGAGAGCTTTTATCCAGACTTGACTAAAGGGACATTTTGCGATTAAAAATAAAGTATGCAACATTTTCTAATAATGCCTTAAGTTTTCATCCTAAAAAGGTAAAAAAAAAAAAAAAAAAAAAAACTCTGAAGACACATGAGGAAATCAAAGAAAAGGAAAAGAGGAACATCTGGAAAACAATCAGCCAGGAATGTCTCAAGTGACGTTTTGTGAAGATGCCACAGAGCTGGAGTGCGTCCGTGGTCTTGCTGTACATACCTGTCTGAGCCCTGCAGGCTGGACTCGTCTCCATAGACGGAGTAGATGAGGTCAGAGTCCTCCTTGCTGACGTTGGCGAAGCTGGAGTCGTAGGTGGGTGCGTAAGAGGTGAACGGCCCATAATTCATGTAGGCCACTGAGGAGGAGAACGTGTTGAACTTGAATAAGTCACACTGTCTGACATGTACGTCTTTGGTATTAGCAGAAACATTAAGTGCCGTACCAGGAGTGATCCTGTTCCTCTTGTCCTCTCTGAAGCCCTGCAGGGTGTTCACACCGTTCTGCAGTCGATTGGACATCATGCCCAGTTTGACAGGACAGTAACCAGCTTCTGAAATGGAAAACAGGCAGACAAGTTAGTGCAAGTTCTTTTAAGACTAGGCAGCACCTGAGCATTATTCTTACAGTCACTTAAACTAGCAGTTGTTTCACAAACACACACGTTAAAATTACTAAAAATCTCAAATATTCCCATTTCACAGAGCTGGAAAATCTAGTATTTAATAAATCTAAATTATCTTAACAGTTGCCTTTTAATTTTCTGTTCACTAATCAATGAAGGGATTCATGATTTTAAAATTGGACACCTCCTGCTGACGGATCTGCCGGGTTGAGGATAGCCAGAGTGGTGGAGCCATCAGACTTCCGCCTCACAAACTCCAACTAAACAACAAAGACAGAAAAAAATCAATCCAGTGTCTCCACCATCAAAAAACTGACCAATACTGCCATACAGAAGGCTGAGGGATTTTTTTTTATATTTATATTTATAGTCGTAAAATTAGCCACTTTCCATTTGAAAAGCAACAATATTTTAATAGATGTGTAGATTAGAAACAATAATTCTTGAATTTAACTTGCTCACATCACTTTGCAGCAGTCTGTTGGAGAGCTTTCCTCCAGACTCCTCAATGACCTTGCGGATTTCCTCAAGCTCTTTCTCTGCCTTCACTGCTTCATCCTTGGAGTCCTTGTCCTGTCTGTAAATTAAAAAAAAAAAACAAATTGAAAGATGGTGAATGAGATGCTTTGACCATGACCAGGAAGGTTTTTTTTTTTCTTGGTGGCAGCAACACAAAGCGGAGCATGCAGACAGCAGCAAAATACTGCAGGGTAGAAATCAGCTTGAGTTCTCCTGTTGATCAGATGGTAGCTTAATAAACAAAACAACAACGGTTGTGGTTTTTCTGAGGATGTTCCTCTGATACTGGTAATCACAGACATACATCTGCATTTACATCACTAGCAAAATACAGAGATATAACAGATGCACAACCCGGATACAAAACAAGTCCTAGCGCGTTATCAGGAATTCCTCGCATTCTCCAACTCCAACACTTCACCAGAAAACCGGTGAACCTGAATTCAGAGAAGACCAAGTTCACAGGAACCAGAGCAGAGCATGAAAAGGTTTTCGCTGGAAAGCTGCATTTATGATTCTTGTATTAACTGAAAATCTACCATCGTATCATCATCTTGTGCTTTTTGGTCTTAAACAGCTGTGACTTCAGCAGACCGGCTACAACTATAAGGGGCTTAAATGTTGAATAAACAGTGACACGTGTTATTCCAGTTCCTCTCTGAACGGGAGTCTGGGCTCCGGTTCAAGCGAATGCGTGCGAGGGGCTTGTAGCAATGTGACTGCAGGAAAGGTGCGTGACGTCAGCAGGCTGAATGACCTGGGTGTGCTGGGTGTCTGGGAGCTCTCGCTGCTGTCCGTGGTCATGGGTCCCTCCTTGTTTTGGTCCAGGCTGCTGCCCCCTTGTTCCTCGGTCTTTACTTGGTGTTTGGCAGAAGGGTCGAGGCCAGACATAAAGTCTATGCTCTTCTTCAGGCTGTCCAGTCTTTCCTATTGGAAAAACAAACAAATTAATATTTCATTAGGAAAAGGAAACATAACGAGGAAAAGAGAGGTGTCTCTGGTAGCGACGATGTGGTGTAGAATTTTTTTAAAGAACGATTTGAGGCTACCTGCTGCCCCCATCTGTTGCATCTCTGCAAAAGCAATGTGATCATGTTTTGATGCTGGGGTCCACATAAAGTTTAAGGAAAATAAACACTGCCAATACGGTCCATTTTATTTTTATTACATATTTTTATTTTTTTTATTGAGGATATTTAAAAGTTCTTGATTTTCCAATTCCAATGTTAAATACTCTGAATAAATACAAGTGTATAGATTTTTTAAGGCTGTACTTGCATTATTATGCCATTTTATCATTTCATGAGTGAAAAAAATGGTCTCAAAATGATGTTGACAATATTATCATTTATCGCCAATAATTTGTGAGACAATATATCGTCCAGCAAAATTTGTCATCATGAGCCACAAGGACGCAGCAGCAAGTGAGATTATTGTATACTGCACTTTGTGCTACTTTTGTATGAAAAGTGCTTTAAAAAAAAACTCTGATTGATTGATTAATGGGTTGATTGATTGATTTAATAACGTGCTTTGCCTACAATCCCTGAGTGAGCACACTAGAAGCAAAGACAAGAAATTGTCAGGGCCTACATTTTGTGTTTAATCTTCTGCTTCGTACCTGGCTCAGGATCTTCATGCCGGAGTGCAGCAGTTTTCTTGCAGCTTTATGGTAGATCGTCTCAGGTTTGTTGTAAATCATGGCGTTTTCACACATGATCCTGAAGTCCACCTGAATCAACCAAACATTCGGTGTAAAACATTACAGACACAACAGATGAGTCAAAGCAGAATGAAGAGGAGTGTGAATGTGTTATACTGGGTAAACTGACACTGCTGCTCCAATGTTCACGTTTTCTTATTTGGGCACTAATCTAACAACAACCGTCTCAAGTCTCAGTTGTTATTTAGCTCCGTGTCTGTGCTGTGTGCCGCGCAAACATGTACCTTGAGTTCATCCAATGACTGGTAGCTCTCTCTCTTTACTTTGTCCTTCATTGTGCTGAAGTCCATAGGACGCTTGATGATTAAAGAGTAGCCAGGAGCGATGAAGTCCGTCACAGGAAATGAGAAGAATGCACTGGGGTCTTTCCTACAGAAGAGACACAAAACCATTACAGTAACTTTATAACATTAACTGACAGAGAGTAAACGAGGTGTCGGTTAATAATTGAATAACTCTACACGGGAACTTGCAGATAAATCTGTAACCGCTCATACACAACACATAGATGTGGGTATTTCACATCAATATCACTATTGCATTCATTATTGTGACTGACGTAATGCTGCAGTAATCATATACACATATATATATATATATATATACATATTATTATTGTATCTCTTATTCCAGTGGGGTTTGAAATATTTTATCATGTAAACATAGCCAGTGTTGCACCTTTGGAGCTGCCTGATGAGCTGGTACAAAGCTTCTTGCAGGGGAGTCTGTTCTTTTTCTGGACGAAAAAAACAAAAACAAAAATGCCATGTTAGAAAGTTAAAGAAGTACAGTATTGATACACATTTTGAGTATTTGGATCCTACCTTCCTGCTTATCCAGCTCTGAGCGTATGGGAGTTCTGCTTTGCTCACGGTCATCCTCTCCATCTCCATCCTGCCCCTTCTTCTTCTTAGTCATCTAACAAACACCAACATGAAGTCAGCCCCTCTTTCAGTCAAGTAAAACAGACAGGAGATGAACATTAAAGACTTACCTTTTTCTTTCCTCTGTCATCTTCTGGTGAGCCAAGGCTCCTCTCTTTATCCTTCTTCTTTTTCTTTTTCTTGTCTTTGGGTTTGTCCAAGTCCGCAGGCTGCTCGTCGTAAAATGTGTCCCGGCTCGAGCTTCCCGTCGTCACTTCGTTTCCCGACACTTTTAACACCAGCTTCAGTGGCCTCTCCACGTGTTCTGCACATATCAAATAAATCAATAAACCTCGTGGAATTATTTAATAGGATTCACGATCCGTGACAGCTCGCGGGCAATGGGAACAAAAGTATCGTACTGCTACTTCTAGTGTAACCAGAAGTCCCCGATTCTAGCGTTTTATGAATGAGACAAAAAAACATTGCGTACAGATAGCAACCACAGTTACTACGGTAGCCGGGTAGGAAGCGCTGTTGCGTGTAGACTACAACAATTACGGTAGTCAATCGCGCTGCCATTGACATTACAGACATAGCAATTTCAACATGTTATAATATGAATAAATATGTCAAAATAAATTAAAACGTAATTGCCCCTGTTTCTTCATTTCATCTCGATAACATTTAATTATTTGTGTTTTTTTTTTATCTCTGTGCTGTAAATGTCCCGTAATTTCATTTGATATCTGGTCATTTTAGCTAACGTTCCATCGAATTTGTTTTTAGTGGAGCCAGAAGCGACGATTTCATTTAATCAGACCCTCCGTTTGAAAACAACAGAAACACGAGTGAAACGCACACACAGACCAGCCCGTACCTCGTTTAGGAGGGAGACAGTTTGCTAAGCGAGCTATCCAGTAACTACTATTGTGCTAAGGTGCTAACACGGCTATCGAACGCGTAACAGAAAATGCATGCACTTAAACACAAATAATTAATCGATTTAGCTGGTAAAAGGTTGAACAGACTGGATTTAAATACCTTCATATCCGTGTTTTTCGGACTTGTGCTTTTTATGCTTCTTGCCCATTGTTTGTATCTCGATCTCTAGTTGGTCTCTATTGTTTTTGGCGGAAGCCGTACAGGTCCATTCTGTGGAGGGACGCAACCTCACAGCGCCGCCTGTCGGCGAGGAGGTGATAATACGCGATGGTGCGACCACTTTTCCAGACGGCAGGTGGCGACATAAGCTTTAAATTAAACTTCGGATCAGACCCTGCAGGCGACGGAGCGCTTGTGAACTTTGATTTTATTATAACTGTCCGTCTAAATTATATACAACTTATTGATGACAATCAGCGAGACTTCATCCTGAACAAGGAAGCTCTATGAAAATGCAACCATTGTCAAATTGCTGTTGAGCTGCATATAGCGGTCCCATCAGCTCCATTGGGTCAAAACTCCTACTAGTTTTGCACACTGGGACAAGTAAATACAAATTTTCCTGTAATGTGTGGATAAGACAAGATGTTAAACAAGATGTTTTGAGAAGAATCCTCAAAACGCTTACGGTACAATGCACACGCCCCCATGAAGGCAAGTTCAATGGCCATTTAAAGGGGAGTTCTACAGTAGTGTCATAACGTGCTTTCACAAAGATGGGATGCTTGCAAATAACACAGCAAAAGCCAAATGGCCAAAATTAAAGCAGCGAGGACAAAGATATTCTGACTTCTAGTTCTTTGCAAATGTCAAGCTCTGAAAATACTAAATCTTACATTCCCCACAATGCAGTAACCTCTTTTATTAGGCATCTCCTGCCAGTTAAATCCATAAGTCTGTCAAATCATGACTGGTTTGTACCACAGACAGTTATAGTAATTACCAAGAACTTGACTCACGGAGAGCCTTTTTAAACATTCAAGTGTGGCAAACATAGACTTGCTTATGGGCCAATTTCTTTAAAATTCAATTCATATATGAGTCAAGTTAATCTTGTGTAAATAAACCCAACACATAAGGTAATGATAAGTAACCAAAAGGAGACCGAAGACACTTGGTTGGATTTGCACTTTGCAGGACTCCCCAGAGCCAGGAGCTCCACTGCCTTGCAGAGCTGTTATGCCCTGTTAAATCGGCACATATTGTACCAGCTGATGAATGACAGATGTTTTATTCATGGAGGAAAGATAGTGTACATTCTTTGAAGCGCATTCCAGGTTTTATGAAGAGGGCAGAGGATGGGGGCAGCAGGTTTGAAAGGAATGAAGGTTGACTGAATCCACCGTTTCTGTCGTGCCTGCCTTCAGATGAAGAGGTGATCCTGACGCTCTGTTGATGTGTGAGTCTCCTATCTAAGCAAACCCATCCCAGACAAATTATGTCCCACCCCAGGTCTTGAAATACCGGCACCATAGCGCATTCTTTAGATACAGTACATTCAGGGCTGCTAGCTGGTTCTCTGATAAAGACATTTTAAGTTAAAAGCCCAACAAATACCTTACATTATATACATTACTTGTGGATTTCAAGGGTGGGGGAAATGGTTCCCTGCGAATATCTCTGAACCTCAATAATGCAGAGTTTTTTCATCTTTTGACAACATCCAAAAACGTTGCAGGGTACAAAGTGAAGCACAAAGGGTTGTTTGTGGCTTAGTGAGTGACCTGTAAAACTGTGACTGAATAGTTCTCCACTTTGGCAGAAACAAGCTGTAAGTTTTAAAGTTAATATGTCAAACATATTAGCAAATAGTTGCACGTTTCTGCATCCACAAAGCAGCACCAGGCATCCAGTCAGAGAGTGAAACCAAAACTGAAAGACACAAAAATACTCTACTGAGCCTAGGGGAACTATAAAGTTGTGTTTTTATTGTCTCTGGGTGCATTGGCTTGACCCCTTTCACATGACACATCCATCTCATAAGATAAAAAACATTCACTAGTGCAGCTTTAAAGTTATGCTTTGTATTACAGCATATTTAAGTGGGACCCATTTTTGCTCCCAAAAAATATTCCTTCTATGGGAGTGGGTGTAATGTTGTGTAGCATTCAAACTGTGCACACAGGAAGTGACTTTATATCCTAGAAAGGTAACATCTTTTATGCTGACTTTCCCATGACTGCTTTTAAGGCGGCTCTAACCACTATTCAAATGGGTCCTCCATCATTGCACAAGACAACAATGTAATGAGCAAAACGGTTGTAGGTGGTAGTCTATGTCTTGTGCAGAATGTGCCAGTCCCCAACTCCCTCTTGGAACACCAAAGAGGCCGTGGGATCCGTCCGCCTCAGTCCAGCTGTGGAGCTACACACGTGTTGGAAGTCCACGGATTAAAAGGAGATCAGTTACACCAAACAGGGCTAACAAATGGCAGATGTTGCGAAATTCATTATCCTCTGTCACAACAGAGGGGCTGAGGGGACCCAGAGAAGTTGCCACATGAAAGCGGCTTCCCAACAGAACCATGGGAAACCGCTTCCCGCAGACGGGATGGAACTGGGATGTTTTGGTCTCTGCATATATACACGACAAAAATACAAACAGGCACAGAAAGGCGCAGGCTTTGAAGCGTTTATCTGTCTTGCACATGGTCCGACTGAACCAGCATTAGAGATAACTGCGCTGACTGGAGAAGGTCTTCTTTTTTTTATAAGAAGGTGCTGGAACAATCCAATTTGAGTCTTGTTGTGAAAATTTTCTTACTTCCTAGGGCCAGGGTTAGGGTTAGGGTTAGGGTTAGGGTTAGGGCCAGGGTTCGGGCTAGGGCTAAGGTTATGGTCAGGTTTAGGGTTGGGGTTAAGGCTATACTTTACATGTTGGTGACTGTCATGTACCTAAACATTTTTGCATCAGAAATTTATTAATACTGGACTGTCACATGATTTACTGGTTTTGTTGTTGTTGTTGTTTTGGTTAGGGTTAAAGCTTTCAGAGAGTCTGCTGGGTACAATTACATCAAAACCTAAAGTCAATGACAAAATAAAATTCCTAATCGCTGTCCTTTAGGCCGGATATGAGCATATAGCATGAAGTTTGGTCATAGAAGTGTTTTCCTTCCTCTAGAAGTTGTCAGAGCGCTGCTCAGATATGACAGATGAAATGTTTGGGGTCATTACAACTGTCAGCGGAGAACGGGTTTGAAGATATAACCAGCCATCACAAGTAAGTCAGACAGAAACATCAAAGCGGAGGAGCCAATCATTCTGCCTCAGTGTTTCTCTCCCGCCTGCCAGTCTGTCATGGCAGCATCTTTGAGCATCAGTCACTCATCGGCGTCAAAGCAAAACGTGTATGGCGACCCTATTTTTATCTGCAACCAGAACACTTCGTGTGTGTGGGTGTGTGGATTCGATTGTCAGCTTTGTACGGCCTTTGTCTCTGTGGTGTTCCAGTCCTGTGGTCCTCTGACATCCCACCCAGGACTAAGGATGAAGGTATCGGGCGAATATGTTAAGAACCTGCAGAAAGGTTCTATAAAAATGCATAAAACAGCCTCTTCTGGACAAACAAAAGTTTAAGTGATAAACATTAAAAAGCAGGACCTCAGGCCACTGAGACACATTCCTTATACAATACATTTTTTTTTTTACAATCTCCCATTTCTAGCCACAGAGTTTTTTGATCCACTCACTCTAATGTATATTTCATCCGTTGTGCTTAATGTTTTTGTCGTTTAATGTCGCCCTCTGCTTTAAGGTATTTAATGTATTATTCTGCTTTTGAAAACTCTATTATAATGGTGGGTTTAAAAAAAAAAAAGGCTGGTCTGATGTGAGACTCCACAGGGGGAGCTGTCTCTGTGTAAATTCACAGGGCACACACATCAAAATGCTTACATGCATCCTAAATGTGGGAGTGAGTGACTGTGAACATGTGTGACAGGACAAGCGAGGTGGGGGGGGAAAGGTGGTTAGAGATGGGGGCGGATGGGGGGTTGCTGATTTCTGTCGATCCAAGCCTTTATTCTCCCCAAGCCTCTGAAGACAGTGGTCCTGGGGTGGGAAAAATACACCGGGGAGGCGCGTTCAAAGGCTGCGAGCTTGGTGACGATCCTCCGTCAGATCCTTAGCCGTTTGAAAAGTTCATATAAACTGAAAGACAGCCGCTGGGAAATGGTCTTTGCAAACTCAATGAGAGTTTATCGTCTCAACACAGGGAGAGGCGCCGTTTGAGGTGGAAACGTGCTGCCTGTAATCTTATTCTGCTTCAGAGGTTTATCTGGGACCCCTCCCTCTTCAAAAAAAAATAGTAAACCTGGGTCCTTATAAACAAGGATTCTCAGAGCGGTAACTGTCATCCGTCTCAGCTCAAAGCCGCCGAAAAACAACGCAGCTCCTGTTCATGACCTCCTGATGCTTCAGAGGGGAACTAACTAACTGAAAAGGATGACTGCAACTTTCCAAGTAGTTTGTCTGTCGATCGATGTAATTATGTCTCAAGTGGGTTGTTTGTGTCCATTAATGGCTGTTGTCTGCATGTCCAGTTTAGTCCATGATTCCCTGATTAGCAGTCATCCAAACATAGAGTTTGCTTTGAACTGTAGTTATAGATGCTGGGCAACTCCAAAAAAATGATTTAAAACTTTTGAAGGATAACGAAGAACAAATAAATAAATGAAACTACGATCTGTAGAAGGTTTGTTGGATGCCACTGTATCCCTGTTTAGGGTAATGGTGGTGGCTCCGTCCTGGCTTTGAACACTGGCTTTGTTTACGCTCAAGCAATGCCATCATTAAGTTTGCCAAAGCCTTTCTTTGTGGCAAACATCTTAAAAAATCTGGCCTAAAACACTAGTCGAACCTCTGCTGTACTCGTCCAAGCACATACAGCAAATCTGTCGATTTTAACATAAAAAGATTGAAAGTGCATCGTCTTTCTTCAAGTGAGAGTGCAGATTTCCTCCATATCATTTCAGTTTGTGTAATTTGATTTACTGCCAATTTGTCAGAGATTTGCACCACTATAGTACAATGATCCCAGTGTTTTAGAGGGATCCCACGTCAACACCTAAATTTCTCTTAAAATGCATTTTGTGACATTGCTTTGATTTATTCACGGTTGTCAAGTAATCAGCGCACAGATAAGTTAATATTATTCCATCACAGTGTGACACTGTGAGACTGGGAACAACAATTACGTTGTTTACTGTCAGAAAAATATGACAGATTGAATGTGGGACATTTTTGCTTAAAAAATAATTTATCAGCTACAATAAATCTTTTACGAGTTGGCTGAAACATTTTTGACTTGGAGAGATTTTCTGGATGTTTGGTGAAATAATGAAACGTATAGTGATTTCAAGTGGGGCTCAATGATTATAATTATTATTATTTTATTTATTTTTTTGCCCTGAGGATCTGGACATAAGCTGACGTCACTGTCGCTTGGAGCCACTCCCCCCTGAGTGACAAAAACATGGTGAAATGTATCAGTAAATACAGTGGGACCGGGGAAAATGCGGAGTATAAGATGAAATGAAGGACAATTGGACTCGACAATGATCCATAAGAACTAGTGTCATTTTCAGTTAGTTTAAGTTAGTTTTAGGTCTAGTAGTAGTTTTAAGTAACATTAGCCATAAAATGCTGTAGCATTAAAAGGATGATGAGGAGTGATCACAAATATTATGTTTATTGTGATTTTTTTTGTTTGGAACGAAAACAGTTAATGTTGGCTGTAACTAGCTAAAACAACAACATCCACAAACCTATCTGACAGGAGCTTTAATTATAAAAAAAAAAAAGGTACACTTCTTTGCATTAACACGACAGCTAGTAGAAAATGTACTAATTTAATCCAAAGTGTAAAAGGAAACTGTGTAAACTTGTTGTTCTTTTTGCAGCAGACAAACTTGTAGTCTCCTGTGCTCATGAACAATCAAATCCTTCCCACTGGTTCGGGCATAAAAAGATCCACATGGCTGTGATTTCCAGGGCCTTGGAAAAGTGGGAGGAAACCGTGGATCACTGTGAGGGGATGACGGTAATTGTCTCATTTAGAGACTGATGCCCACAGGTAAGAGTAATTACCCAGCACCATTATTATCCTCTCCTGTCTGTGTGTGTGTGTCTGTGTGTGTGTGTGTGTGTGTGTGTGTTTGTATGCAGTGGACACCAGCTCTCTCAGGCGGGACCCAGCGGCAGATTACAAAGGTGTGGCTGCCGCGCAACATCCAAATGTGATACATAAAAGACAAAAGTGTGGATCAACAGAGGGTGTCTCAGCCCCATTCCGCTACTTTACCATCAATCTGACAGATGGCATGGGTCTGTCTGAGGCCCCGGCAATGAGGAGAGCAGTGGCTTCAAAGGCCCTCTGTAATCTGCAGGAACATCACAGGCTGGGAGAAAGTGACTGTCTCCCAGACACCCGCCCCACTAAGAGGCCGAGCGAGGCGCTAATGAAAGGCAGATAAAGGGATAGCAGTCACAGACAGCGCCTCATGGAGGAAAAAGAAAAAAGAAAAAAGAAAGATAGAAAACATCAGGTTGGCTTTTTTTCTTTTGCTTCCCCCCCCTCCCAAAGAATCTACAGATAAATGGTCTCGTCAGTCCTTTTGTGTCCCCTGAAAAACAGCAACGCACAGATAAAGCGTCATTTTCAAAGCTCTCCTCCCCCATTGAGTATGACTCAATTCAGACTAAACGGTCAGCGCTGAGTATGGGGTAAACTTAGGGACGGCGGTGGAAGGATGAAGATTGTGCCGGAAATGTCACGGGTTGCCTCGTGTTTTTTCAGGGGGGGGGGTGGGGGGTACTTTCATGTGACGGTCGGGCCCGGCGCTCGCTGTCAGCATTAATCAGAGCAACTTGTGTGTCACACCTTGCCTCATTCATTCGTCGCCCAGGAAGGAGCCGCATCCCTTCATTTGCTAATCAGTTCTTGCTTTTTAGTGACATGACATCAAGCTGTCCAGGCTCCAGCTAAACACGGCACTTTTTCGAAAACCACAGCAGCTTATTATATAAAGGCCTAGCAATTACAGTCGTACAAGTCGGGGGGGATCACAGGTCACAGTTATCTCACATGGTGCGATGGGGAATATGGACAGCGTGCAGTTCCCTGGAGACGCTCACAAGCTTACGGGGCGCAGTAAGAACGTGGTGTGGACGGGTTCAGTGGAGCGAACCTGGATCCGTCATAGTGCGTGGACCCCCACTCGGTTTCAGAGCCGGGGGGATTTGTTAGCCGCTCTGGAGGTGAGGAGCCCGCTCTTCATTTCAACACATTCGCCTCTCGTATCTGACAAGTCACTGAACTGATCAGGCCTGTACAGCTGGCGACGGCTCCTATTTAAAATATACACAGCCCGCGTCTGTGGATACAAAAACATACCAGAGAGGCGCGTAGCAAAGAGAAGAGAGATAAGTTTAACAGCGAGCCTAACCAGACGACCGTGAAATGTAATACAGCTTCCACTCGAATCAGTTATTGTGATGAATGAGGCCGGTTAGATTTGTGACTGCAGGTGCTATGACCAATGCGATACAGCAGCTTAATACAAAGCATATTCTTATACATATGTTTTCATTTTCCCTGCAATTAACAGGGTTTAGACTCTGATATGGATAAACTTTGCCTCCCGGTGCTAAATCCTTCTGATGCTGCTGTTTTTATAGACGAGTGTCGGGAAACACACTTTCTTTTTTTTTTTTTTGGTGCATCTGTGTTGGATCACTGCCCTCAGTTTTCCATTCATTCATTTTCTGTAACCACTTGTCCTCTGGAGGGACTGGAGCCTATCCCAGCTGTCAGAGGGCGAGAGGCAGGGTACACACTACTCACACATACGGACAATTGACACGAACTAACCTAACGAGCATGTCTTTGGAGGTGGTACCACAGTGCAAAAAAACAGCTTTAAATACGATCATACAGAGCGTCTTCCATGTCTGTAGATGTTCTTAGTCTAACGCCTTTAAAAAAAAACATCTAATTCATGTAAATACAGATGTGAACACACACCTTCCAGCCTTCATCCTTCCCTTTTAAGAAAAATGTATTATTTATTAGTCCAGGAATAAGGCATAACAAAGTCATGTTTTTATCAAATTTTTTTTTTAAAATGTGACACGAAATATGATAAAAGTATATTTAAAAAGCAGCTGTGCGCCTCAACAGTGAGTCAGCCTCACGCATCACCAGCGTAATGCCGGCACCAGCTTTAACATCTGCAGATGAGAGATGCGTCCATAAAGCTTTGGTTTGGTGTTAGGGCAACATAAAATGTCTGGGTGTCAGCTGCTGATTCACTTTTAGCTCCGCCAGATTCCTCTCCTCCCCACGCCCAGCTGGGGATACAAAAGTCAGTCGGTATAATTGGCTCGGGCTTAATTAAAGGCCAAATTGAAAAAAAAGGGGGAAAAGGGGCAGACAAAAAGGCAAATTAAAGACACTTGTAAAACAGAAAATAAAATGTTTAACAAGCTCGGCGTCACTACTCAGGGACCTAATTTGCATGGCAAACCTTCGCGAGCACGTTTACAGTTTTGCGGCTTCTGCGCTGGAGTTGCTACGTGGTTGTGATTCTGTGAGTGAAAAAATGGTACAACAAGCATTTTACAGCTCTGTGTCACACCTTAATCATTTTGAAGTGTCTAAAGTGTGGTTTTCTTTAAAAAACAAACAAACAAAAAAAAAATAAAAAAAAACATCTCGGTCGAAGTAAGAAACTGGATCCTCCAACCTTTTTTTGCTTGGAGCCCACCCCAACTTCTATCTAAGAAAAGCTCATTTTAATGTTGTCTTGAATGCAGCATCACCTGCAGCTGGATCTCAACCACCCCCACCTTACTTCTGATTGGAGGGAAAGCTGCCTTACTCTCATTCCATTGGTAGTATCTCGTGTCAAGTTTTTTTTTGTAATGTTGATCGTTTTTTTTTGTTGTTTTTGTTGTTACCTAACACCACACGCAACATCTTGCACAGAATACTTTAAGTCTGCATATTGTATATGGAGACGCACGCGAAACAGGTTAAGAACTGGTGACTGGTGAGCTCAGACCAGATGAGTGTGTTCTCTGGCGCCCCCCTTTGGGGAGCGCAGACCCCAGGTTGGGAACGGCTGCTCTCACTGGCCCAGAGGGAGTCCAGAGCAACAAGCCGTCCAGCTCCCTGTCATCGCTTTTCGAAACACATATAATTTGAACTAATGTTGAGCACCACTCGTACAACAACAACCCTCTAATGATTTAGTTTAACACTTTTTACTGCAAGGCTGTCCTTTCGCAAAGTGTGGACAGATTTAGAATGATACCCTTCACGCAAACAGGGTCATTAGATTTAAAAGAGAGACCAGAATAGAAAGAACGACAGGTTAAATGATGACTGTGTGTATGGCCATTCAGTCAGTGTGGAGGACTTGGCACTTTTCTTACAATTGCAGATCAGGAATCTCCCTTGAAATGTGGTGAAAGTGTGAGAGACACAACCGTCGGGAACGTTCATCCAAACTGACAATAACCAGCTAAAAAAAAAATAAATAAAAATAAAAACCCACAGTCCTCCTAGTGTTTTTCAGCGCATATAATATGTGACCTGTCAAAAATCAGCTTGGCAGACGTTTAAGGTGGAATTATATGCCCCCCTAGCCCATTAAATGAATTTAGAGGATCACAACTTTCAGCAAATGATAAAAACATCATTACCATCTGTGCGTCTGAGGAGCCCTTTCTCTGCCAAGCCCTTTGATGAGGCTTCAGCCTTATGCAACAGCTTTAGCAGATGTTGTGGTATATTGAGCTGAAAAGCAGCTCTCAGAGATTTCAGCGTCGTTATGAGACAGTTTTCGACTGGTTTCGACTTTAAGAAAACGCTAACTGGGATGAGCGGCTGTGACAGCAGCACTGTTCAGATCCGTTACCACCTCGGCACCTTGTTCTCTGCTGAGCCTCCGCGTCGCTCCCGCTACCACCACACCCATCCCTGCAAATAAGACATGCGCGTGCAAACCTTTCACACCCACTAAGGCAGGGGAGGAAGGGAATTACACGAAGTGGTACTATTTTAGTTTGCCATAAACCCGTGACTGCGATATCTGTATGGTAAGAAATGCAAATGTTGCACCTTTATTAGCGAAACTGGAATGTCCAAATAAGTTTCAATTTAATTAATTTTCCCTTTACTCACGCTTCGGATTTTCCAGAGGAAAGTGATTGCTGAAGTCCCTGTGAATAATCACGTTACACCATGAAACTTGAACACGTTTAATGAAATCTTCAATAATGTGACACTATGAAAGTGACATTTACGCCCCGACATGCTCAGCGAGCTGAGCGAAGCGGAGAGAGAGAGCAGAGGGAACTTTTTCCTCAAACGGCGACACACTTTCTTTGGTGTAAAATAAGAAAGAAAAAAAAAAAGAGGCGTTGATTGTGGAAGTGCTGCTCCTTCAAAGCAGCCTCCTCTACGGAGGAGCTGGCATGACCTTGTTCCCTTGGGAGTAAAAGATAGAGAAAGCTGGAGGGGCAGGGCGAGGAAGAGGAGGTGGGGGGAGGAAGGAGGGCGGGGGGCGGCATAGTGGAAGAGGTGGGGTAACTTCAAAACCCACATCAAAAGGAATAAATAATTGTTTCTGCTGGTTTTGTTGTTGTGATACGGATCGGCGAAGCAGCAAGTGGCGAGCAGGAAGCTTTGATTTGAGGCAGCCTTCCTGGAGAGGGCTCCTTCTGTCGGCAGCTGAGCAGAGAGAAGTGGGGCCCACTGATTAAAGTCCTGTTTGTTTTAATCTTCTCTTTTTGCCCAGGAGAGGCCCACAGAGAGGGAGAGATCCTGCTGGGGGGTGGGACGATGCTCTCCTCTGGGGACCGGTTCCTTCTTCTTTTGGTTGCCAGTGAAGAGGCAACATTACAGCATCCAGATGCAGGATGAAGAGGGCGTTGAAGAGTCGGCGTCCAGTTAATGGGTTCAAAACGTACAAAGTCAAAGTGAAAAGGGGATTAGGTTGAAAACCACTTATTCTGCAACCCCCACAACTAATATTTTTTGTCTGTGTCTGGATTCGTTTTAGCGGTTAATTCATGAACACGGCATCGTTCAGCTAGCTTCAGTCTTTCTTCTGGAACTTTTGTCAGGACTTGTGCAACGACCACCCCCCCATGCTAGCATTCATTCTGACTCCAAAACCTGCTTTGACTGGATGGAGCGCAAACACAACATGCACATTATTATCAAGTTTAGGAACGTGATTTTGGAAAATGGATGCTCGCTTTCACATCCAACAGACACAGAGCAACATTAGAGTTTATTTGAATTAGTTTCTCTGGCATTTGGATTGACTGCAACTCACTACGTTTGGGTTTTGTTAGGTCCCAGAAAGATAACGCTGAGCACATTTAACAGCTAAAAAGCTAGCTAAAAAGCTAGCGTTATCTTGCTAGCTCATCCCCTGTGTCAAGTCATAACTACGTTACTGTTGCAAGGTTAGACAAACAATAGTCATGTGGGGGGTCCATTCCTATAGAAAGACAATAAAAACCTATTTTGATCACCTGCCTAATAATGTGTAAGTCTCCCTTGTGCCTTTGGGTCCTATGGGGGGTGGAGACCTGTGGATCATCCCACAAATACTTGTTTAGGACCTTGTGAATTTGGTGGCCAGGTCAACACTTTGTGTTTTTTTTCAAGTTTTTTTAGTTGTTCCTAAACTGTTTTTTTGTGTGTGTGTCAGGTTATATCCTGCTGGGGGTGGCTGCTGCCTTCAAGGGGTGCCATTTCTATGGGGTGAGGGTGCTTGGTCTGGTCTAGGTGGAATATGTCTAGAACATCCACATGGATGCCAAGTCCAAAAGTTTCCCTGGAGAACACTGAACTGTCAAAAGATGGTCGATGTTATTTACTTCTCCCAGTCATAATGTTATGCCTGATCTGTGTAGATGTAACTTGGAGTTGAGGCAGCTAAAGTTAGAAACCATGGTAACGTTGCCAGACATAGGAACAATTATTAGTCTTAGTTTTTCACTTTTGTGAAGAATCAAGTTAAATTCAACTAACTAGCTACATCTACAGGGTTTCAGCTCCTTTGAATAGACTATTTTGAGTGGACTCCAGCTTTTGTATATTGTTTGTCTAACCTAGAAACAGCAAAATAACAAGTCTGGAGATGAGCCCTCCGGTTGGTTGTCAGCAGACCAATTAAAAAGCTAACAAAGCGACTTTATTAACAGATTTGAGCCATTATGCTACAATGACATGGGTGTCATATTCAGTTTAGTATCTTATCGTCGTTGTCACATTAACATTTAGCACAAGCTGTAGAGCCAGGTTGGGTGGGAATGTCACAGAGTGTGTAAATGCTCTATCCATAGACCAAAAAAATGGACAATTTAAAATCCTAACCTAATGGTGGCCATATGCCGTCAATAAAAAGTCGTAAGGGGAATTAATTCCTAGGGTTGCATGAATTTCACCACAGTCAATTCAGCAGTTTCCAACTTTGTAATCTTATTTCTTTCTCAATGTGAGCACATCCTCACCCCCGAAGATCCTTCCTCGTATCATCAGATAAATGTATACATGGAACCGACACCGCAGGTGGTGACAGCAACTGGGGCCTCTTATATAAAAAATGTATGCGCTCATGCTGTTGCACAGCGGCTAAGATTAAAATCACCGCTGCACGACATATGTTCATTTGCACCTGTTTGGATAAAAGATAAAATGGCACACGCACAGGAGCTCACGAAGAAGACGTTTGCCACATCCAGGTGTATGATAGGACCCATGCTGTAGAGTCTGTGGAAATGCCATAATTTAAAGGTTTACTTTGACATGGGTCAAACGCAATGTAGGGTAAGTCAGCATATCAGTGGGGGGTGGTTACATGTTGAATGTCAGAGTGTCAGGGAATGGAGCCCACTGTCACCAGAGCCTCAGTTGATGAGCGCACTCTGCACATGAAACGTACAATACTTGCATGAATGCATACGGCCTGAAGCCTCACAGATCATCCAGTCACGTGACGATAACACGATGAGAGGTGACACGTAACATGAGGGGTCTCATTTCAGCGCTGAGAGCAGCAGATGCCATCGAATCAGTTAAGTGCACGAGAATAAATGTGATGGTTTTGCTTTCTCGCTGTATGAAATCCCACTTTGTGCATAATGCATGAGTATATGAACTCTCAGTGCAGGTTTGCAGAGGTTTGACTGAATCAAGAGAACAGCATTCGTGACAGAACTGAGTAAAATAAACAGTTTAATCATGCCCACACTTACCTGCAAACACGCACGGCATAAAATCACATTAGTGACTCCGCTAAGCTTGAATATTCTTTCTGTTCTTAAATAAACCCAATATTTGCACTGTGATATAATCTCAGCGCTTCCCTCAGATTTGCATCGGCTGATACGCGCGACACCGAGCCTTTGATTCCGACGGAACTCCGGTATTGGCAAAAATGTCATCAGAGTTGCTGAAAGAATGAAACGGGAGTTGCTGAGGCGCACTTTGCTTCGAGCCTTTTATGCACTTATTCAAACAAAATGGTCTCATTGGATCTTATCGACACATGACGAAACAACGGAAGGCAGCGTTTTACATCCCTGCCAGTAAACAGCCACTCCGTCCACGGGCCTGTCAGTGCTAGAGACAGAGCTTGTTAAGAGCTGACATCAAACGCTTATGGAGCCTGATGATTTAAATATTGAATCGACTAGCGCCGGCACGCAGACAGAGGAGAGCTGGTATGTGCTGACACTAAGACAGATGTATATTTTAGCAGCCGTTTCCCAACTAAACTGACTAATGGCCTTGGGGGATGAGACAGATGAAAGTCAGACCTGCAGATCTGCCGGGACGTCTCTGGGGTTTGGAGTAACTCGAAGTACCAAAGACCCCTGGTACCCTCCCCTCCCCCCCTCTATGTTCCTCTGTCCCTGCCCCCTGTCCCCAATGCTCCGCTCTCAGTGCGATCAGAGGAGAGGTTCCCCAAACGGAGGCCCCTCGCCAGGCACCAGGCAGAGGGGACACTAACAAGCCCTAATGATCTCCAGCTAGGCCCGTCTCTCCTCTCTTTCTCCACTCACTCACAACACAAGCTGCAGAGCAGGCCTCGGTGCAGACAGACAGCCTTACTGAACCCTGCACGCACTTGTCTCTTGTCCAGCTACGTTCAGTTTAGGATCAAGATGAGACAGCCTCTGCCGGGACGGCGCGGACGTGCCTGTGTGGAAGAATGCAAGAATGTGCACTGATAAATGGACACGGATCGGGGTAACTGAATGTTTGGTATGATAAAAACTCGACGGCCCCCTTTTTCTCTCTGCACTTCTGGCCTGCAGACGTTTGTTGGCAGGTCTGCTCTCCAAGGAGAGACCAGATGTGAGGCACTGGAGGGATTGAATATAATTGCAAACGTGTTTTGCTCTGCTCCTTATCATGACGGATCCAAGTGCATCTATCTCAGGCCGAAGGAGAAGAGGGAACACTTCGCTCCGACACGAGCATGACAAAAACGGCAGGAGCCAAGAGTTCAAGTTTCAAATACATGAATCTTTACTGCTGGCAATTAAGCAATTCCAAGAAATCTGGTTCACCCCATCCTGAACTATTTTACACAAAAAAAACCCCAAAAAGAAACGCGGTTGTTGGCAGGGGATGTTGCATCTCTGGGTTGGTTTTATTTTCATCCCATGACATTAAGTTGAGATATTTTCAGAAAAGCTATAATGTGGGATAATGACACATAATTCTCCAGTTATCTAAATCATCATCACTAACAGAGTAGGTTTGGTCTGAGTCCCACAGAGCTTGAACGAATGGACGCTTCTATAAGACTTCTCCAGCAGAAAGATCACAATGAAACATGCTCGTAGAGAGATATTTGTTGGAGGCAATTACAAATTGACTTGATATATATCTTCATTTCATTTTACTGTACTCTCAAGGGCTATAATTGGATTTAGGGTTTTCAGTATCAAAGAAAAAGTGATTGATCGCTTAAAGCAATTTAGGAAGTGAAGCTTTAAAGCAGAGGTAGTTTTTTTTTTGGAAGAGAACTCCTGTGCAGCGATAATCGTATTAGTTTATCAACTGCTAACTTGCTGTAAAACCTAAAAGCCTTCCCAGCAAACAAGCCAACAACCCCCCAACTGTCAACACAAGGAGCATTACAAAGATGAATTATTCACTTCACCAAAAAAGTCACACCGCATTTCTGTACATCAAGTTTACAGAGTCATCCTTTCCTTCCCAACACATCATATTTTTATGTCTCTTTAAGTTGTAAGGGCTAGTATGTTCACAGAGCAAAGTTTTATGTGGTAAATCCTGCATGTCAAATGTTAAGTGCAAAAAAAAAAAAAACCTCCTGAGAGAGATATCTGGCTTTTTGACTGCTAAATGCTCCAATATGTCCACCGGCTATAAGCTTCTACTTTGTAGTTTGGTGCTTGGCAGGAAGCATGCACTGCCTTCAAAATGCTTCCTGCTCTGGATTGTGGCATAAAGATGGATACCGGACTGAAAAACACAACATCTGTAATGAATTGTTGTTTCACCACGCTTTTTACATTTGTGTCCTAGAGTGCGTTTTAAGTAAATTATCCAATATCTGTTATTACTGCGACTGAACCCGTCAGCGGACTGCGTGGAGATGTTTACGCTGCTGTTGTGGCGCTGCTTGTCTGCTTTTTGGGGTTTTAAAGGCTTTTAGAAGGAAAACAGTTGTTCACATAAACTAACCCAAACGCCATAAAAACTGAAAGCCATCAGAGCGCCATGTGGAGGTTGGCAGTGTACAGTAAGCCAGACTGGACGGACTCTGAGCGAGTGATCAGCAGTGCATAGTTTGGATGGTTCAAGTCCAGAACCATTAAAATGAGTTTAAATTTATTGTTTAGGGTGGCAAGACTGCTTCCAGGCTGTCTGTGTATTCAGACAGGGTTGACCTCAGAGACAGACACTTCAAAAAATGTCCTCTTTATGTCGTGAAACACTATATTCTGACACATGAGAAACACAGTTGCAGGCCCCGGTGCTTTAAGGATCAGGGGGGAAAGAGTCACATTCAGTTTAACTCATAGGTCTCCAACAGCGGATCTGCGACCCCTAGGGAGTCCACGGAGGTATTGCATGGTGCATGGTTAATACACATTAACATGAAACCAACATGTTTTAGTAAAGGGATAAATGTAGGCAGAAGACGTTATCTTGCAGTCAGCACTTCACTCATTCGGCGATACAGGAGCTGTCTCAACAGTGCACCGTTTCACACGGAGCACCACACTACACTTGTCAATCTAAGCATCTTGTGCTGAGTAGGCCCCGCCCCATCACTGCTGAGCCAATCACAAGACTGCATATTACACACCGATTGTCAGGTTCCCTGCAATTGACCGAGAGCCTATTAAGCCCCCAGGTGAAATCTTAGAGGCCTGCTGCAATATTAGCATAAGAGAAGCTAGCTACTAGAAGCTAAAAGCTAACACTACAGCTATATGTGTATAATAAACAAATAAATGTATATTTGAACCTGTGTTCAATTTTTACAGCTTAATATTTAATGCAAAACGTTAATAACAATGTATATTAATAAATGGCACTAGGCTGAGTGTCACTATAGATCACATATAGTAGGTAGGGGGTCCCTGCTTCATCTCTCCAACAGTTTTGGGGTCCTTGGCCCAAAAAGACCCCTGGTTTAACTGAACATAGCAAATTCAACTGAGTCCGAAACAAGTGACGGTGACAGAACATGTTTAAAGAATAATGCCGTTTATTAATCTGAGTAATGCGAAATGATGATTTACATTTTTTATTTTCAGCGCGCTGCCTGTTACAAGTCAGAGCCTCTGTTGTCGTGGAGCACACTCTCCTCGGATAATAATGAGCATGAGGCCATCTGACAGTAAAGCCGTTTTCACGCTCTGAAGTTTGAGCCAGAAAGGCACATCCTCGTTACACTGGTCGACCGCTACTGGGAGCAGAAAGTTCCCAACCATGGTTGTTGTGAGCCATTGTGTTTGCATCACTCTCTAACCCCTAAAACCTTCAAGGGTATAATCGAGTGGTGACAGAATATTTTCATTAAGACAGAAGCTGCTGTACAGCCCTGGCAAGCAGCACGTCTCTCAGCTCTCAGCTTAGTGTACTTCAAAGTTCTCTTGAAACTTAGCTGTGTTTTTATTTCTGCCAGTCTTGAAGCCCGTGTAATCAACGGGGAATTGACTCGAAGGTCTTAAAGGGTCCACTTTGAAATAGATCAGTATCCACACTTCCATCCCTGGATATGAGAGGTGTGGACATAAACTTTGCATTGGACGGCGGATGAAATGAATATGAATTTTCAATATTTTGATCTGAGCATTGAGAGCGGATAAAAGGCCGAGTCCAAAGTGCATCTGAGAAAGGAGCTTACATTTTCTATGATACTGAACCTAAGTCAGCCTTTGATCTCTTAATCCTGCACTCATAAGGTTGTGAGATAAGCAGGCATGACTAACGTCTCCTTCTAATAGTCAAGACAGAGCAGGGTCCACATAATGAGCTCTTTTACCCCTTTTAAAGACAAATTGGACTGAAATTCCATGTTTAATGGATCTTCTTTTTAACAGAACTCTGTTTAAAGTCAAGGGAGAGGTGGCCGGTCACGTTAACAGCACTGTTACAAACACTGCGGAGGCCTGGCCTTGTTTTTCTCTCAGCCTCTCAGATGTGTGACAGAGCTGTCTGCTGCTGTCTTTGTGGTATCATCCTTCTTATTTTTTTATTTAGCCAACACTGTCACTTAGACCGACTCGCAGGGTTTGCGTAAATACGAGATCGGAACTCAAGTTCCGTACAGCTCAGAGACCGTGTGTGTTTCTTGTAATTCCATCCTCAGTTCTGCTGTGGTCACCTATCTGTCCTCGGGCACCGTCCCTCTGCCTGTTCAAGTTTGTGGATTGATCACAAATATAGAATAAGGTAGGATTTTAAAACATGCCAGTGAAAACAGTGATACTAAATGACATATTGTTGCTTAACCCTATCAGATATTTAGTCAGGTTATTAAGGGTTCAAGTGTTTTTAAAGGTTCAGTTGAAAGTTGTTGTTTGCATCCACAATAGTGCCACAGTGTGTGGTCATTTTCATTAGCAGTCATTGCTCAAAGATGTTCTTGGTTTAGGAGACTCCATAATGAATCTAAATTCTAAATTTGATCTTTGACCTTTTAAATACAGAAGTAAATGTTGACGCCATTAGCCTTTCCGCGGTTGTGCGTGGCCTCTAATCATTTTTAATGATTATAGGCTTCTGTGCCTGGCTTTGTGACTACTAGCAGGGTAATAGTTTCTCTCTGGATCGCCCAGAGGCTGTGCTAACCTTTAATTGGGCGACTCTCGTCCCTGTTGCTGTCTCCCTCTGTCTCTCTGCAACTCTGTTCCACTCACAGACAAAGTTATTTAAATTGCTCTAATACTTTCATCCCATATTCTCTTTGTCTCATTGTTATGCAACCGCATGGAGGCAAATCTAAAAGACACTAAGGCTACAAAGAGGGGAGTTCTCTTTCTGATTTACACATATCTTGCATTCTCTCCAGACAAATTAGACTCCACATATTAAGTGGCGAGAGGGTGGGTGAAAGTGAACAAGGGCAATTTGTTTAAAGACTGGTCCTCAGGATGAGGCTCGCCACAGAGCTATATTCATACGTTACATTTGCTTTTTTACACTTCTGACAGCCGCTCTATCGTGTGGCCGTTTTCATCTGCGCTTTTGATGATGGTTAAAGGAAAAGGCAGGCATTGTCCTCTGTGGCCTGCAGGCATGTTATGAGCTACGCAGAGTGAGTCAATGGAGAGTCGGGGGCTGACTAAATGTCAGACGCACATGGCCACGCACACATAGCTTAATGCAGGCCTGTGTCTGGCCCCTGAGCCTGTCCCCCTTCAGCTCTGTGTGTCTTTATCCCTCTGTCTCCAGCTTCTCCCTCCGTCTCAGCTGTACATGCCATCTGGTCTGGCTCCACATCTGTGGATATCCTGTCTACAAAGCCCGGACAGCAGCACTCTTTGTGCAGAAACTCTCCGCGTAGTGGATATTTGCACTCTGAAGCACCTGCCGTGGCTTAAATCACTTTATCCATGCAAAAGAGGCAAACCCATTAATCCTGTCCACCCTTAAACATTGCGTGTTGAAAAGCACTTGCTGGAATATCGTTTATAGC
Organism: Mugil cephalus; assembly: GCF_022458985.1. Taxonomy (NCBI): domain Eukaryota; kingdom Metazoa; phylum Chordata; class Actinopteri; order Mugiliformes; family Mugilidae; genus Mugil; species Mugil cephalus. The sequence continues at coordinate 16,016,747 of NC_061772.1, read as the reverse complement.
CTCCGGCTGAGATGCAGCTCTGCTTCAGAATACCAAAGAGGGTCTACAGAGGAAGAACATTTGCAAAGTTGTCAGTAACTTGTTCAGCTACAGTACGCTGTGACCACGATGCCAACATCTTATAAAGAAGAGAAATGCCCCAGACACACAAGAGAAGAGGACAAAATAACATTTTAGCACTCATTTAGTATTTATATAAGTATCTTATAATGGCTGCTACATGTGTGCTAATTATGGAAAGATAGCAGTCAAGGCATTGATTTGAGTGTTTTATATGAATTCTATATTTTAGAATTCATATCCTGGTTTCAAAAGCAAACGCTGTAAATAGCATTGTTTTTAAGATCTAATCAAAGGTCAGGGTCAATTTTTAAAATCCGGAGAGGATACTATAGTGTAATCTGAAGACAGGTAGTGAGTTTTACTTTTAAAAGATTTAATCACTTTGTTTTGAATGTCAACCTAGCTGTATTATAATTATATATTATAGTATACACAATAAGCAGAAATACTTTGGTCAGTACATATTTTGTCATGTAAGACATGCTCTGAAAATCAATGAAAGCAAGAATTGGCTCTTTCTCATATTTATTTTACTTTTTTCTTCTGCTCATTCGGAGGCAGTCCAAAATGCTTTGATCATTTCCATGGAAACATCTTCACAGACTACAACATAGCTGAAAAAAGAAAGTGCATGAACAATAAGGTCATGGTTAAGATGATGATTAGTGTCTGTGTCAAGGCAATGTTGATATTTATGACCCAAACACACTAATTCTTGGCCCAGAGTAATGATTGCCCTCTTTATCACTGCTGCTCAACACGAAGGCGCAGAACGCAGAAGACTTTTTAGCTCCATCTCAAACATTGGTTCCCACCTTGTGTCTGCTGTTATAGTACAATGAACCAGAATGAGTATTGCATAGATTTAATTATCTCATAATGCCACGTGTAGCTTTTATATGAGAGAAAGAAAGCCCAGTAGTGGCTAGACAGTCCAGTGAAGGAGGTGCATATTGGTGAGGGGATCAAACATTTATACTAGGCCAACAGACCGAAGACAAAGCAACTGAGAGGAAGATGAAAAGACAGTTATTAAATTGCTGGTTTATAATAGAACAATAGAAGCTCTCCTCACCATGTGTTAGTGTTCTGGGATTCATTAGGGCGAACAACAGAAAGACACAAGATTCAGGCTCATGGGGAGATGAAGCCTCTTCCAGCAGACAGGTCAGTGACACTCTGAAGAAAGTCAGACATGAAAACCATGACCGTCCACACGAGGATATCATATCCATACTAACACGTATACAGACAGGTGTAGGGTTGATGATGCAACTGGACATAGGACCAGAGCTTGTTCCAATGCTAGTCTCGTGTATCAAGATTCAGTTCTGAATTTCGAAGCACTCCACACACACCAAAATACCTCTGCACACATTTGGATAGTCCTACAACCAATCATTAAACTTCATGGTGACTACATCACTCTTCTGTCCATCACCAAAGTCACCTAAACCTACGTCCTGCATCATCAGTTCCTAACAGAGGAGTTCCAGATCAAGTTTTGCTGCCTTCAAGTCTTCGTGTAGCGGCTGTAATTCGTTGTCCATTGTCACATGACAGAGTTACAAAAAATAGGGGTTTAATTCATTAAAATGTAAAACAAAAGTGCCACAGGTGACACATGTTGAACCTCTGCAGCTGAAAAGTCTTCCTTATGCCCGTTTCGCATCGAAAATACCGGGTCGACAGGAGATTTTCAGACCCAACTTGCCTTTGGTGCGCTTTCACATCGCCAGCAGCCCTCTGACCTCCCACTGTGAGAGCTGCATGCCTGCTTTTTTTCTCCCTCTCACACATCATCATCAAACATTTAAGTACAGGTACACAGTGTTTTAAGGCTTTGTTGATGACCTGAAGAATGGACCGGTCAAACCCCCGCTCTTTCAAAAGGCTGCTGATATTAGAATAAATCACTGTGTCCCGCACAGTGCCCAGTATCTGCTGCCAGATCTCCTCTCCTCTTCTTCTCGGATGCAGAGCAGGTCGTGGATCTCATGGTCTTGCCAGTGCGCTGCCATGATCAATAAGAAAAACTGTGCTATATTTCTATACAAACTGTATACTGTATAAACACAGATGCACATACTTTCCCTGATCGGTGCCGTTTCCCGAACAAGACATAGGGCTGATACAACTGTAGCATAACAACAAATTTGACTTCTTTGATTGAAAAAATCAACAAAAATCTCTGTCCTTCAGACATCGGTCTCTTATGGGAATAGACCAAAACTGTTTTTGAACTGCTCACAGCCCTGGAGCTTCTACAATGACACAACCTGACAGGCCATCCAGTGACAAAATCTGAATGTGAAAGGCAAATACATCAATGTCATTGTATAAATTAGTGGGTTGGGGCGGCATACATGCTCACATCGAAGCCCAGCTGAGCTAAGCTGATAAAATCCAGGATCAATTGCCGGGTCGTTCGACCTGGGTCAACCCTTTCGCAACGGACAAAAAAACCCGGCTTTAGGCCTCTTGAACAATGTCCTTTATTTTCATTTCAAGGTAATTGAGCACAGGTCAAGTCCTTGCCATGCAACTGCAAGTCCAGTAGGGGTGGAAGGGGCCATAGCATCCATGCTGAATAACCAGTTGTAGTCAAGGCTAAGTAATTGGAGAAAAGGGTCATGTCACAGAGGCACGAGGCTCATTTCACCATTTCACAAAATTCTTTGTTTTAGTGGCATTAAAGCTAAAAAAAACAAAAAACAAAAGCGTAGCCTGAGATGATGTACACTCTAATGTATTGTAGCTGACTCTCTGTCAGCAGGCTGCACTTTGTATCAGGTTAACTGATTAAAAATTTACCACCTCAAACATTTGTACATCGCTGTATTGCTTTGTGATCTGTTAAACCACGGTGGGACCTATTGTTAACGCACGGCTTTGTGAGTGACTGGGTCAACACACAGCATAATAAATTGCCACCATATGTTATGATTACTAATACCTACAAAAAATCCACTCATAAGTTTCATGCGTTACCTAATTGTTGGCGCTGCTTTTGTACAGTTACAGTCTAAATTTACAAATGCGACAACAGAATATTTGTCTGCTCCTCTGAGCAAAACTCAAATGTAACTCAAAGAGAAGAGAAAAAGCGAAAAAAACAAACAACTAATTAGTATTTTAGGTATTTAAGTGTGTTTTGTTTTAATTAGAGAAGTGACATTAGTCTAAAATTAAGCTTAGCTTGTATTTAGAGAAAATGATACAGTGTCCTCTTCATCTGAGATACTGTACGGCCTCAGCAAATTAACTGAAGTTCCAGCAGAGCGGAACAGGCACAGAGAGCAGAGACAAGAAGAAGAGTCCAGGACCTTGTCAAACACTGTAAACCTACGGTGCAGTCACCCTGAACAGACAGAACTAACTCTGGGCAGACTTGTTGGTCCTGTCAAAACAAAAGACAAGAGTCGGCCTACAGCAGCATGTCTGATGAGACAGGGCAGGGGTTTGTGCTCAGCTGTGGAGGATATCCCTTTCAGTGCATTCACGTATCTGTAATTACACAAGTATCACAGCCACAGAAAATTATTTATTTTGTGCGGCTGGCTGTGAGGCTGTATTATCCGCACTGTACATAATTAATGACTGCAATTTCTTTGTGACGTTTCAGGGAAATTTCAAACCCTCTTCGAGGCTGCAGCGACATAAAGGATATTACTGACTGCCCTGATTCAAAAAGTTACCGTTACTTGTGTGTGCAGTTTGCTGTTTTTGCTTGAGTGGCTCCTTGTTCCATCATCTTGGTCAATTTCTGTGTCTCTTCCAGCACTCTTAGGTCAGAGCGCTGCTTACTTTTCCGAACACATCCCTGGATACTGTAACTTACAGTTTAGCAGCTCCAACATGTCAGCGAGATGGAGCTTATTGGTTATGAACCCATATTTCAGAGAATTAAGGGAGTAAAGTGTGTTAGTTGGCCGATAATCTAAAGCATCACCGTCCCGGCAGCTTCTTGCCTTTTTTGGTTCTGTCTGCGTACGGAGATATAAGAGCAACCAGAATCTGATCCAAAGTTGGAGTGGAGGGGAGTTTTTTCTGCTATTGGAAATACCACAGGACACACCCAACTCTTACGTGCCTTTCAAGAAATACTCCCACGTTTACACCGCGTCCTTTTTTGGCAGAAAAGCAGGACGACAGGTTTACGCACACACACACAGACAGACACACACTTGCGCCAGTGGAAGATCAATCTGCAGCTTCTCATGGTTACAACTCTCCAGTGCTGGATACTTTCAGATTTTGTTCTGTTTTGTTTTGTACAAAAAGATGCACACGTTGGATCAGAAGACCAGAGAGACGACATCGGAGCTCTGTGAGTGGTTTGATGGTGGGGCTGAATTCCGATGGGAGTGGCAGAGTAGTAATACCAACCTGTCACAAAGCAGCCACGTTAAAAATGAGAGTCGAGTCAATAAGCACTATAAAGGACATACGTATATATATATATATATATATATATTATAATTATATATATATATATATATATACGTATATATATATATATATATACTTTATATAAACAGGCGGCATGGAAGCTTTGTGCTGTAATCTCACCCTTGCATCTCCATCAAACGGCCTGAGTCGGTAGAGACTGTGATCACAGCGTGCTGTGTACTCTCTGATAATGCTGTTTCAGACCCTCTGCAAGCCCGCTCGGGCCTTTCATATGTGTTATTTATGTAATTATTATGCTCATGAATTGCGGATTGTCAACACCAGTTTGAAGATGAAGAGCTGTGTCAATTAAAGTGATCTGCATTTGAAGTCCGCATCATCCACCACTACAGAGAGAACAGTTCCTCTGATGTGCAGGCATGAATACAAGCAAATGCATGTGATTAAATATTGTTTCCTATTATTGTTTACTTGGAGATTTCTCTGAAGTTAATTCAGAAAGTCTTTCACAGTGAATCGCTTTGAGCTGCACATCAGAGAGAGAGAACTTGAAATCAGATGCTTTTGGTTTTCGGCTTTCTCATGGAAAGTTGTTTGAGAGATTTATTTCAAACAGTTACTCTTGTCAGCCTGATCTAAAGCTTTGGAATTTGAGCAATGTGTGATTCTCTCCAGAGCCATCATCAAACCAGACTCAACTCAAACTTTCCACAACATGTGTTCAGTCAAACATGTTGGCTTCTCAGAATTCCTCTCCGGAGTGGACGTTTGGACGGTTGTTTTTGTTGTGCTGTGGTTGATTCCTTTCCATAAACGTCACAATGTACCTGATGTGGAATTTACTAGAGCTCTCATCAAATTGACTATTTACAGCTGTGTTGTGTTGTGTTGTGTTGTGTTGTGTTGTGTTGTAGTGTAATGTTTTGTTGATCAATTCATTCACCACACCCTCTGTCCTGCAATGCTGCTGTTACATTACACATTCTTATATTTCCAATAAAATATATATATATGTGTGTGTGTGTGCGTGTGTGTGTATGTGTGTGTGTGTGTGTGTGTGTGTGTGTGTGTGTGTGTGTGTGTGTGTGTGTGTGTGTGTGTGTGTGTGTATATTAGAGAGATCTGTGTGTTGGCCTATGGTGGCTGAAGTTTGTGGAGTGTGAAATAGTAGTTTTGAAGCCCAAAACAGCAGAGTTCAAACTCAAAGGGAAGAGTTTAATAAGGTTTATTGCTGATTGAAGGGGAGATGATGGAGGGCAGGCAGAGCAGTGTGTGTGGAAAACTTGAAGAAGAAGTTGGACTGTGGAAGCAAGGTGGACAGTTGTTGATTTGCAGGCAGACAGGATGAGTCACACACCTGAAACACAGGAGACACTGAGTTACTCATAATCGGAGAAAAAAAAAAAAGCTAAAAACTACGAGGGCCTGGACTTTGAATACTGCAGTGGTAAACACAATCATCCTGTAAACAAATGGCACGGGAGTAGTAAATTAATATGGAACCTTTGCAGTCGTTCTTATATTGAACTTTCATATATCCATTCACACCGATCAGTCACAGCATTATGACCACCGATAGGAGAATAGCACCGACCATCTTCTGACAATACAATGCTGCGAAACTTTTGAAACAGACACCCCCATCCCATGGCGATGGCGCTCATTGATCCCAAATTCACTACATCCCAAACTGATCAAGTATCTGTGGGATGCACTGAAACAAGCAGAGGCCCCTCCCTTCAAACCATAGGATCCCCACAAACAACATCCTGTTACCAGACACCACAGGACACCCTCAGAAGGCCCATGTCCATTCTCTGAGGAGTCACAGCTGTTTTGGAGGCACATGGGAAACCTACACATTATTTGGAAGGGGAAGGTGGTCATAATGTTATGCCGGATTAGTGTGAATACACTGCATTTTGGTATTTTATATTCATATATTTCATTTTTTTTTACTGTGCATTAGACATTGAGAGGTGAATGTTGAAATCTCTCTCCCTCTCTCTGTATTGGTTTGTGAATTTAACTCAATTTAAAACACACAAAGACAAACAAAGGAACACACACACACACACACACACACACACACACACACACACACACACACACGGAAAGTAGGTAAAAGTAAAGCCCGTCCAGACACATTTACAACTGAATACTGTATGCTAAGCTCTACCATAAATCATTAGAATAAAGACTTTTGTTTTTGCTTTTTGTTATGGCGGCAGAGCCAACACTTTAAGCCACTGAGGTACTACTATGGCAGAGCTCCCAACTCACAGCTGCCTCTTAAACCACAACTCAACATTTTGACATTTTTGTTTGGTTATGGATCAAACACACAAGATACCCATGCTAATTTGTGATCTTAAGAGGTGCTGACATGTGCAGATTTTTGAACTTGGGACAGACACTAGCTGCTTTCCTCTGCTTCCAGTCTTCTGGCTATGTCTACTGGCACTAACTCTGCATTTTACGATAGTGTTTCTAATTAATAAAACCCTGCGCTATTGCTTTTACGATGTGACTAAACTGTGAAGGCTTAATTGGCCCGTGGCAGAAATGTGATCGCGGTCCAAATGAGACCACCTCGCAATGATCTGCTTTCAATCTGATTGCTGTGTCTTTCTGAATTAACATACACCGTGTCTTTTGTTTTTCATTACAGATATGCACAGATAAGTGATCCATAAATGGTGTTATAAATTCTGATTATCTGCCAGAATTAAATGTGTGCTGTCCTAGTAATAATCACATTCAGGATTAAGGCTTTATTCTTTCATATTTGCATCTTAATGTAATTTCCTTTACATCATGGTGTCATGTATCAGCTGTGTCCACTGACCATTCAGAAGCATATTTAATATCCAGCTCTTGAAAGACAAATTGCACTCATTGGATTAGATTGGTTAGATGGGTGTGTGTGTCAAGATTTGCAAAATTATCAGATGAGAACTGACAAACACATTTGCATCAGACTGAAGATTAAAATCAACCCAAGATACTTCTGTAGCCTGGGCCACATAGTGGGACTCTCTAAACCCTATAAACCCTATAAAGACATCCGTAACTTCCATAAAGATCAGATGAAGAAGCCTCTGCTGTATATGGGCATTTAATTTGACATTCTCCACTGCATTTGGACATGCTGCAGAGTCTGACTGTTCCAACACACAAGTGTTTACAGTTTTCAGAGGACTCACTGACCATTTGTTCCTTGAGGCCTCAAAGAGCTCCGAAAGACAACACAGTCCCAGTGTGCCGCTAAGCGTCACAGCAAACCAAGTAATTAAGAATTAACATTGTACAAATTCTCCCTGTTCACTGCCTTTTAATGGGAGAAAGAAGAGTAGGGGGGGTGGGGGTTCTGAAGATCTTTGAGGTTTCAGAACACAAACTTTGCCAGGCATTCTTAAACTTCATTTGGCCAAGTCTGAATCAAAGCGAGCGGACAATCTTCCCTTTCATCTCTCTGAGTCTGTGAAGGAACGGACTGTGTCCTGCCATGGCTGTGAACTTGTACAGCTTAGCACTATGAGGGCCATGATGTTTTTTTTTTTTCAAAGGGTCGTCTTTTGAGTGTATTTTTTTTTTCCCCCTTCTCTAACCTTTTGATCTAAATCTTCTTAACTTTAAATGAAGAGCTTCACCCTCTTGAAGATTCAGAGCTTTCATGTCACTGTTCGTCTTGAGATGTAAATCTTCGTGGAGACTTGATGACTTGACCATGTTAATCAATTGCGGTTAGAGCTTAAGTACAAACATTTAGCCTCTCTGTCATTGTTCTCTTCAGTAAAAATAACCACTTTAAAAAAAAAGAAAAAAGTGTGCATTATAACTTTATGTTTGGCCCAAAGATCAAATCTTCACATCTGATATTTGATCTAAAGTCAGTGTACTGAGGCTGAATATGTTCTGAGGCCAAGGTGTTCATTAATTCAGCCTCTTAATCTCGTTACTCTTGCTGTAATCCTTAATACCCTTTGTGTTAGAGACACTTTATAGGAAAAACAAACAAACAACACTTTCATGAACAATTCTCTAAAGAAGCCTTTTAATTACGGACCCCATATTCCACAATGCAAATTGAACCAATACATATGCTCAATTAAAATGTAAATTAAAACCAGTCTTTGCAGGGCGACATCAAAACATTCCTAGTTTCTATAGCAATAGCAAACACACAAGATGAACACACACAACCTCTGCACATTCTTGATTCAAGATGAAATTTACTGTGTCCATGTAAGTACGGGAATGACATCGTTTCTACTTTACCAACTGCTGGTCATTATAAAACATAAAACCATCACAAACAACATAAAACCGTGTTCCCAGTAAAACATCAATGCCTACAATACTCCACATCACTGTGGGAATGTTTTCTTTCTTTGCTCACACCTACTTGACCATTTGCTGCTGTCTTTCTGGAGTTAGCATGTGGGTGGGATTGTGATGAGATCATTTTGTCAGAAACAATAGTCCACAAGTGACCAATCTGTCACTGGTGTACAGACTGATAGAAAATAATAAATAGTAGCGACCCCGGGACTGATCCTTGGGGAATACCACATGTACTTTAACTTCCTGTTGTAAAAATAATAATAATAATAATAATTTGTACTCAATTTCTGTAGATTAGGATGTAAACTTTGTTCAGGTGTGACACACAAAAAGACGAAGAGGACACAAAACCCACTCTTCTATCCATGCACAGCCCCAGATGCACTGGGCAGTGAGGACCAGGCATTCCTGTGCCCAGACCTATCCTGACCAAAATGTGCCAGTGTTTGACCAGGCGGCCAGAGGAATAAAAGAATCCCCGGTGCTCTCTGCTTAGTGCTGCTAAACAGGCTTGTGTGTGTCTGTGTGTGTGTATGTGTGTGCTGTACACAATGCTCCTCCACTGGCACTTTGGACAGCATGAGGGCTCTGCTGCCAAGGGAGCTCCTAGCTGTTGTTCTTTTCATCTAAGTTAAGCCACTTGGCCCACAGGAGAATGGACATGGAGAAGAAAAGACGAGCAGAGAGGCTTGTGGGAGATGGCAGGATTCCTCCCGTCTCTCTCTGGGACACGTTTCCCTCGCATTTTATCCTCGCGCCCTTCCTCTGATTCACCATGAATTCTTTGGAACACTTTGGTACCGCTTAATTTACATGTATGCCAACAGGCTTTTAATGTATTTAAAACTTGGATGACGTTCAAAGGACGCTATAATTCCTCTGAAATAGGCCTTTTGAAGGCTTTATCTTGTTCTTTCTCTTCTGGCTAATCTTGGAGCCCCTCAGTATGCCAGAGCAATTTTTCTAATGCCAATTAAGCTTGACATTAGCATAAAACAGCTTTTAAAGTTTTTTTTTTCTTCTGTGAATGAAAGACTGATGTCAAATGGACACTTATTTACACTCCAATCATGTGAACTTGGGGTTTTCATAGAGCAACCTCAGTCAAATAAAGGAGCTGCTCTTTGTTTCTGTTGTCACGATATTAACAGATGGTAATATAAAGGTCAGGAATTCTCCTAATAACAAGTCAACACATTTTTTCTCCTTTTTTTTGCAAATTAGCAGTCCCCGTGGTGTGACTTCACACGTTCTGCTCTGCGTCCAAATGAAGGTTGTGCCATTAATGCAGAACATGTTGGCAGTCTCTTTCATATCTCCAAAGAACTGTATAATTGCCACAGAGTGCTAGGAATCAATTAATTACCATTAGGGCTTCATTCCAGAGCACAGCGAGACACACAGCAAATGGTTTTTCATTAGCCACAAATGTGCAAATGTGACCCAGAGGAGAAACATAAATTCTTTGCAGATTTCTTGCATTTTTGTGTGGAAGTTAAAAGGCTTGTTCTTTCGCCACATAGGGAGCTGGGACACATTCCACTCCCAGGGAAAAAGTGCGGGTCCCACGCAGGGAATCGCTGCGGGGAAACTCAAGCTGTTGTCTTGCTGGGATCTTGTTTTTCAGCGTTGAGAACAGTGGAACCAGATAAATATGCCCGTGTCACTTCTGATACGTTGTGCGGATTATTTAAATCATGATGCATGGCTTCATTAGCCAAATCCTTTGAAGTGAAATAGTTTATTAAGTCGACAAAAGAGTTGGCTGTGAGGTGGACAAAGACTTGCTGTTTGCGCACATGTATTTGTACTTGCTACAAGTTTATCGTCTTATACAACAAGAGCTGTGGCGACCACAGGAACAAAAACGATGAGTTTTTTCACAACAGACATCTTCATAGGGAACCACTGTGTGCAATGGCAAGACCTCTAAGTGGAATGGAGCCACCATAAATACACTTTCCTACTGTAACAGTTCAAGGTGTCTGCAATGAATAGCTACATGCATGGAAGATGCTCTGTAATAGGGTGGAATTGGTCTCTCTGGTCAGAATAATTACACAAACCTGCCAGTAACAGTCATATCATGTTCCTCATTTGCATTTATATTTCTCTTAAAGGTACCTAACTGCACCTCATGCCGAGAATTGGGACTAAATACAGTGATATGAAAACAATTTTTCCTGCATTTATGTCACCACTAATTACATGGAAAGCTTTTTAGCAGGGTTACAGTAGCATTTTGTACAACTTCACCTCTACCACAATAGATAGGTTATATCTAGAGGGACTGACATAAATACACACTAAAAAAAAGTTTATCCCTTTTCTATGGCTACTTTTTCTAGAGACCCTGGAATTAGCTCGCCTAAATAGAAAGCTGTCATTTTCTTGGTTTTTAACTACACCTGTACTTTGCTTGCAATGAGAAGGCAAAACGTCTGTTGTGGATTTTTTATTTTTATTTATTTATTTTTTTGAAGAATGGAGCAAAAAATTTAAAATGCACACAATGTTTTCTGTTAAAAACCATTGAACGTAATGGGTGACGCGTGTTGGAGATTTTAAATGTTACAGCACAGAGTTGGCAAATGAGTGAGCAAGGGACTCATAATGGGCACCGTTACAAAGCTGTGTGTTATCTTACCCCAATAAGAGAAACACAGGAAATTCAGGGCGGTTTGAAGTCGCTCTGTCCTGGAATGACTTGTGATCATCGTCAAGTGGTCACTCAATGAACACTGTCATTTTTCAGCCTGTAATTCACTGTTACGGTGTTCTAGGGCTGGGTGGCATGACTAAAAATGTATATATCACAGTATGTTTCAAAATTCTGATGGTATCGTGGTATGTCACGTTTTTGTTTTTCATGCATAATTCACAACATTTTCTACTGGTTGAGAGAGGAATTAATGCAGTAGATTGACTAAGGATGGTCTATTTTACTCTGATGATGAGTAAATATTGTAGAATAATCCCACACTAGTAGTAAAGCAGGTTTGCATGGCCCCATGTTTGGACTGCCACGGACAATTAAACCTACAGATAATAATAATGATAATAAAGAATTAAACATTATCACAATGAAATGAAGAAACAACATTTATTTTGACATATTTATTCATATTTAAACATATTTAAACTGCTATGTCTGTAATGTCAATAGCAGCTTTAGCCAGGGGACAGGTCATCCAAAACGGGGACTGTACCCAGAAAGCGGGGATGTGTGGTCACCCTAAAAAAACAAAAAACAAACAACTGACGTGGCACCTTTCTTTTGCACAAGTCCTCTCACATTCTGCCGCTTATTCATTTTTTTGGCCTTTCCATCTTCACCCCGCCTCGCAGTAGCACCATGCGTACTTAGAAGCGCTACATTGAAAATTGTTTGGTCTGAGTGTCTCACATCACAGTGTTCCTGACGCTGCGTAATCAAATACATCGGTATATTAAAAATTCATAGTGAAAAAATACAGGTATTTGGTATGAGCCGGTATACTGCCCAGCCCTACTGTATTTCATTTTAATAAACAGTCGTACTTTCAGATGTTCTGCATGCAGGAGACCTATACGCTCCCCATATGTGCTCTAAGCACGCATGACAGTTTCTCATCAGAATAAAAACATGTAATTAATAACATTAACAAAGACTTAGGGAAAGATTTCCAGAGCTATATTTTAATTCTATAGTCTTTGTTGCATGTATTTTATGGATTTACAGTCAAACTCCTTATTTATCTTACAGTTTACTTGCCCTCTAAGCACCAGTGTTTTTCAGTCTCTGTCTATAACAAGTCATTTTGCCAGAAACATAAACTCTATTGAACTTATGGACAGACACTGACTTGGATTAACATCTGGCATCAGTTACATAAGAAAGCAGAGTAGACATTCACTCCAAATAAGGTATTTAAAGCAGGATATAAATGACAGAAAATCAAAACACAAACACTGCATGTTCGTTTTAATTCTTAGTTTGAAACACACTTCCATATGCTTCCCAAAAAGAAGTAAATCCCCGAAGGCAGCGTTGTTTGGAGGAAAGTCTGGTGGTTCTACAAGAAAAAAAACATCCCACCTGCTCCCTGACTATGTGTTGAAAATATCTACCCAGTGAATTCTTCTGCTGATTCTGTGGACCCTCCTTCTTGCCTGCCGGTTACAGACTATCATATATCTGATCTTGACACACTAAAATATGTTTTCACTCTACCCTCAATGGTGTTTCACTGTTGTTGCCTGTTGTGTTACCTGCTGCCGGACTGACAGTTTGAGCATGAAGTATTGATCACTCCAAACCTCCCTGCTTTGAAGGCTCGATGTTTATGTGGGAGTTCATACAAAGACAATGATGTAAAACCATTGCAGTCTTTTGGACCCGCTGAACAGACTCGGAGGCTGGTGTGTGAAGAATTTGATGATGTGTGTGTGCCACACTGCAAGGTCTGTTGCCAAAGCAGCACTTTACTGCCGGACACATTTCTACAGCGAGTGCAATTTGTCCATAAGCTGAAACAGTCACTTCAGTGATATCGGCTAAGTGGGGAAAAAGTGACCGATCGTCAGCAGGAAAAGGCTGAAAATATCCGTCAACTGCAGTGTTTAGCTGAAGTGTTAAGCTTTTGTTCTTTTTATTTTCTGAGTTAAGTAAACTCAGACAGAGTGTCGCTCGCACATTCCTGAAAAAAAGTCAGTAGTAGTAGAGTAGTGCTGACGGGGAACAGGTCTCCAAGTAAAGAGGATTTGAGATCACTTGTGAAGGGTCCGCGGACATGTCTCTCAACACTCTCTTGTGTTTCTGTCTCGTTATCTGATCCTCATCCTTAATCGCAGTTCTGTTTCTTTGTGAAGCTGCTGTGACGGTGCCTTGCCGCCGTCACCTCGTGGCTGATGTGTGGTACCGTTGCGAATCGAAGCCGATTCACCTCGTCACAACAGAGCAGCTGAAATCACTGCAAGAGAGACTTTAAACGGTGGCTGTCATTCTGTCTCAGCAAAAAAAAACAAAAAAAAAAGAAACAAAGGAATACAAGAGCTAACGGGCTAATTTACAAACTTTATAATTTTCTTCAAAAGAAACTGTGCAAATATGTAAACTGTTGCTGTCCTTATGTATCAGAAAGACACTCCAACACACCCACCCCCTCCAAAAAGATGGAGTGAAACCCATTAGCGGTAAGTCACTCACACTGAACGTCAGCATTAGAAGGTGCTTTCAACTCTGCTGGCTGTCAGCAACTCTGGCAGCTTCGAAGAGATTTAGCTTCAACTCGGAGTCTTAGCGAAGGAGCTGTGGTCGGCAGTGACAAAATCAGTTTGAACTCTCACATGAAGGATCTGCTAAAAGGGGTTTCGGATCAAAGCAGCCTAAGTGGGTCAAAATTACCTTGACCATCTGAGAACAGTCACATTTTTAAGGGGGGCGGGGGGGGATAGATTAACATTTTGCAAAGAAGATTTCTCCCGAAGACGTCAGATCAAAGTATAGCGAAGCTTTTATTTCCCGTCGTCCGACGCTCCCCTGACTTTGTGTTAATTTGGTAATCTGGCGATGCAAAAATGTGTTTACCTTATTAGCGTTTAGAGGACTGTGTGGGAGGCCTTCGGTGCTTTGCTCCTCATATAAAATACAGCAGAGAACCCTACGTCTGATCTTTAGGAATAAGAATAGCACCTCCAGTATGTGCTGGTGTAAACTTTTTGGAACAGGAGATGTTTTATTGTAGAACACCAGACAGACGTTACAGCAGAAGGGACACAGACTGTGTGCTTTCTCTTGGAAGAGATCCTGAGAAACAAAATTAAAAGCAGTGGAGGGACATTCTTTAAAAGGCAGACAGAGCAGACGACAGATGAGGACAATCAATGCACTCAGGTTTTGTAAAAGGAATTTTTATGTTTATGCTTCCTTTTATTTCTCCTTTTGGCCATTACAAAAACGCTCTATGAGTGGCAGTAGTTATCCCAGACCCTAGACTGTATACACTAATATTTGGACATTTAAAATTTTTTTTGTCGTGACGGTCGTGAGATGAATATGAGCTTAAAGTGCAGACTCTCAGGTTTAATTTGAAGGTATTCAGAAGCTCCCTCTTTTCCAAGGGAAAAAAACGTAACTGGATAGTTGACTGAAAGGGTATTTTATAGACAGGTGAGAGATATTCCTTTGTTATGCGTCCTCATATGGGGACATTACGTTTTAGGGTTGTCACAATTTTTATCCTCATAACTAGATAATAGTTGGTGTAAAAACATGATAGTGTGCATTTCAGCAGATTCACGTGAAAAGTGGACGAGGTACATCCAGTTTTACAGTTGAAACTTTTCTAGTTTAATATGACATGCAATTTCTATCAATAGTAAGAAGCTATAACGTCACTAATTAGCAAGTACTTGATCGAGGACATTGGGACTTCATTTTTTGCAATTCTGCCTTTTGTGCAGCCACGTTCAGGCATGAAAATGATTTTTTTTTATATTTTGTGACATATTGTTGACTTTATTATAACATTGAGTGAAATAATTCCCATGTCCACACATGAGGACATACATTTTTTTCCCCCAGAAGCCATTTCCGGTTCAAAGACGATGCTTAGCTTTCCTACTTCTTAATGAAATGGAGGAATTGAAAACGCACACCAAACAAAAGCTCAGGTCTCAGGAGGTGAAGTTGGTAAAAGGTCGTGAGTTGACATTTGTACTCTCAAACTGTTTGGCAACATGCATTGACATGCATGCTCTCGGATTAATTGTTATTAATGATAGAAACAGCAGGATTCACTCTGAAGAGTAAAAGGAGTCATAAACTGTGGAGGTACTAAATTTTGAATGTGAGTAACTAGAACACTCTGCTGTGGCTGATCTCATTCTGATGACTGAAGACAAAACTTGTTTGATCTCGGTCTTAAGTGTCCAAAAAAAAATATCAGTTTCTCAACAAATGTCAGAAAGACTCAAACAACAACTGAAGACAGCTCCAGTAAAGACATCAAAATGAAAAAAGACTTTCTTTGGTGATGTCCATGGATTCCAGATTTCAGGTCGTCATTGCCAGCAAAAGATCTTTTGATAAAGTATTATAGTATGATAATAGCGTCTGTTTAAACAAATATATAATTCTACCTTAAACGTAAAATGTATCATCTTCAGAGGATGAATCTTTTTCAATACCTTGAATTTTTTTTTACACTGCTGAGCTCATCCCTGCTATGATCAAAAACAGATCATTTTTCAACTTTTCATTTGTCGTCCTCTCACCTTGGTTTTGTTAAAGGTCAAGAGCAGCTCACACTGCCAGTGAGAGCTATGCAGACGCTGTGTCAGATCTCAAACAAAACCTAATCCAGTCTGTCCAGGCTAAAACTGTTTGGTATTGAAGCGGTAATGAGCCGTGGCAGGTACTCAATGGGAGCGCTCTATGAGCAAATGGACAAGAGTAGAGCAGCCATAATAGATTAAAATCAGACAAAACCAGAGGAACTCATGTACTGACAAATCACTGCAGTCTTCCCCGTGTTTTTAGCCAACGAGGGGACAGATACCTTCCTGCCTTCATCTCCTCCTGTGGACCTGTCAGCATTGTTTGTACCACGTTTCGTTATGCTGTAGTCTACAACTGCAAAGAACTTTACTGTGTCAGCATTAATAATATAATATACACATCTATCTCTGAGGTGTCAAATTGAACCCATTCATTTGGAATGTTTAATGCACACAACACAAAAGTGTGAACAAGTGTGAAAAGGATTGATACTTGGATGGAAATTTAGCCTTTAAAAAATTGCCTGATGGATTGTTGGAAAATACAAAAGTAATGTGCACGGATGTCAAACCCAAATTTAATTACCATAGTGCCATTAAACAATTAAAAATTTAGATCAGATTAATCACAGGGTTGCTATAGATTCATTTAAATTCATCTCTATCAAATGCCATTTATTTTTAATCTATATTAATCTTGTTTCATTTTACATGAGCAAAAAGACTCAAGAGAGAAGGGAATATATATACACCTAATGTGTTTGTTAAACACCTTCAACCGTTTCAACAAAACAGCTTGAAACAACTTCTCATCTCTTTTTTTAATTTTTTAATTCTATTGTATCTATTTATCCACATTGTTGTACATTAATCTGGCCCTGTTACTCCTCTTTTTAGCCGCTACTAAGACAAACTAACTTGCTGACATCGTCTTGGAGGAGAGTTGACCACTTCTTATTTACAATGTTGCTGCAAGTCTCTCACACGAGAAGTACAGTTAGGGCCAGAAATATTTAGACAGTGAAACAATTCTCATGATTTGGGCTCTGCATGCCACCACACTGGATTTGAAATGAAGCAACTGAGATTCAGTAGAAGTACAGACTTAATTCAGGTTTAATTCAAGTGGTTAAACAAAACTATCCCATGAAACGTTAAGGAACAGCAACCATTTTTAAACAAAGTCTCCTCATTGCAGAGGATCAAAGATTGGACAAATTAACATTACCAAGAAGAAAATGTTGTTGTTTTTAATTGTTGACAATCCTTTACTGGCAATGACTGAAGTCTGGAACCTATGGACATCATCAAACGCTCCTTGCCAGGCCTTTACTGCAGCTGTCTTCAGTTGTTACTTGTTTGTGGGTGTTTCTGTCTTAAGCAAGTTAAATGCATTCTCAATCAGGTTGAGATCTGGTGATTGACTTCACTCCTGGGTGATGTTTTGGGCCATTGTCCATCTGTACTGTGAAACACTGTCCAATAAACTTTGCTACATTTGGGTCTGAGCACAATGTCACTATATTTTAAAATGTATTCGGCTGCTTCTCTCTTCTGTCACATCATCAATAAAACAGCAGTACCATTGGAAGTCATGCATGCCCATGCCATCACACTGTGTCCACCATGTTTTACAGAAGATGTGGTAGCCTTTGAATGATCAGATGTTCCAAGCCGTTTGCATACTTGTTTCTTTCTTCTTTCCATTATTCTGGTACAGGGTTGATCTTAGTTTCTGTCCAAAGAATACTGCCCTAGAACTGGGGTGGGGTCTTTTGATGTTTTTTGACAAAGTCTAGTCTGGCCTTTTTATTTTTGAGACTGATTAATGGTTTGCACCTCGTGGTGAACCCTCCGTATTTACTCTCACAAAGTTTTCTGTTTATTGTAGACTTAAGCCCCAGAGCAAAGTTTTGGTCTACTCCCATGAGAGACCGATCTCTGAAGGGCAGAGATTTTGTCCATTTTTTCAGTCAAACAAATCAAATGTGTTGTTGCATGACGGGTGATAGGTGAATTAACCCTCCGTCATGTTTGGGAAATGGCACCAGGGAATTGTGGCTGTGTTTATACGCAGCTTGTATCGCGATATGGCACACTTTTTTATCAATCATGGCAGCACATTGGCAAGACCACAAGATCCGTGAGCTACTCTGCATCTGTGGAAAAGAGGAGATTTGGCTCACTTAAATGTATAATGATGATGTTATCGACGCAATGATGTATGAGAGGGAGGAGAAGAACAGGCACACAGCTTTCACAGCAGGAGGTCAGACCCGGGACTGGTGACGATGTGAAAGTACACCAAAGGCGGGTCAAGCTGGGTCTGAAAATTCAGTGTCAACCCATTATTTTTTGATGTGAAAGGGGTATTAAACACTGAAAAGGAACAGATCCTGTGATCATCCACCACTGTTGTCTTCCGTAGACGCCCGGGGCTTTTTGAGTTCCCGAGCTCACCAATGTGCTCCATTTTTCTCAGAATATACCAAACCGATAATTTGGCCACTCCTAACATTTCCGCCATCTCCCTGACGGATTTAATCTTTTGTTCAGCCTAAGCATAGCCTGTTATACTTTTATTGAGATATCCTTTGACCACGTGTTGTGGGTTCACAGCAACACCATCTAACTGTTGATGCCACATCTGGAATCAGCTCGATGAACCGAATAGTTTACCTGCTTATATGATGAAGGATCAATGAGGGAATCGCCCATGCAGCCCATGTAATAGCTTTTAACTCTTCTTGAAAAAGTGTCAATTACATATTTAAGCTTTAATTCCTAAATCCTCCCTGCAATTTGGATATAAACTCAAATTACAGATGAGTTATATAACTGTATCATTAATGTGTTTTGGTATACAGCTAAAATAATAAAACTATCAGTCTCCAAATATATGTGGGCCTAGCTGTAAATATGGATTTATGTCGTGATGGACAAAAGACTAACAGCAACATAGTTGTACAATCTGAGCACAAAGCAATGGCTCTGATTGGTTATAGGCCATCACCAGACTCATAGTCGAGTAAGAATCGAGTTTTGCTTTGTCACACTAGGTAACGAATGCACTGGATAGTTAGCAGTAAAAACTGACACCATATTAACATTGTAGAAGATGACAGACTGAGAGAAATTGCGCTGCACCTTAAGATGGTAAATTACTAGGAAACCTATTTACCATTTACTAATTTACCAGAAACCATCATGTCAAGAACACATACTCTGCATGAATGTCAGAGGTCATGGTGATGATGAACGTGTCTACAGCATCTCAGAGTTGTGGAGGACCTGTGAGCAATTATTTACACTTTTTACTCATTAGTGACAGCAAACTGCAATAAATTAGTTAATTTAAAAGAAAAAAAAATGATTTAATGATTTGAACACACTATATATAATTTTTTATATTCTGAAAATAAATGGTGACTGACACAGGTAAAATCTTTCACTTAAACACAGGACTTACTGAAATCATCTTTCATCTCGGTTCATTAGCAGAGGTAATTTCTGTTTTAACCTAGACCGTGCTAATTCGAGTCTGGCCTTTGGTACATGCGAGGCAGCCCTTTAAAGACGGCTCTCTTTTGAAGCCTGCTGGTCGAGCTGTTCAAAGCTGCAGCTGTTTTTGGTGGTGTTTGACAGCTTTAATTGATGTTTATTTTGGCATCGAGTTTCATTCCTTTCATGCAAATGTCCCGCATGCAGCGAAATGGGTCAGGGCAGCGCTAGGTGGGCACAGTTTGTGTGTACTTGGATAAGAGCAAAGTGCTTAACGAATTTCCATTTTAGATCACACAGTCTCGACGGGCTGTGTGCAACAAAAAGCAGCCACACCAGCCGCATTAATGCTTAAAATGAAAAAGGGGCTTCACAAGTCCTTCTTTAGTCCTTCTTTGATTAGATAATGGATAGTGAAAACATTGGGCAGCTTTTTAATGTCTTGTAATACCACAAAGCCTTGTCTTCATGTTCCAGCACCAGATAATGAGTATATCATTTTATCTGTCACCTTAATCCTGTTAACTTAAAAAAAAAAAAAAAAAATGCTATTAATTGAAGATTTTTTACAAAATGTTTCTACACCTTTGATATTTGTTGGAGCGCTTTTGCTCTTTTTTGGGCTCTTTTTGCCGGTGCCAGTCTGCCCACCTGTAGACCCACCCAATAGCGGGCTGCGTCCCAGACATTCTGGCTAACCGCATGTATTCACGCCTCCTCCCCTCCCCAACCCTCTGCCGCCGCCCCCACCCTGCGATCCTTTTCCCTCCACCAGGGCTGACATCACCATGGAGGCACGCAGGGGCCTCCTCATCTGCTCCCAATTACCGCCTCACAAACTCCTCCGTGGAAAAGACTTCAAACTGTCATGAAACCAAGAGGAACAACCCGAAACCTCGGGAAAAACACATCGCGGATGAGGCTCTCCACCAGCGGGTCTGGCAAGGTGTGGATGTGTGCGATCATCCGCTGACACTTTGCTTCAAATTAAGGCATCAGGGGGACTTGGAGGATATTAATAGAGGCGGGATGTGGAAATACAAGACGCTCGAACATATGGAGCAAGATTCGAATGAGAAGTTGTTCAACGGGAAAGGATCACAACATCTTATGTCCTCTTGCTCTTGAATTTGTATGAGAACAAGCATTCTGACTTGTGTTTGAACCCTGGACTTCTCCTGAGCCAAGTACACAAGCCCATAAAATTCTGAGAGGTCAAACATAAAATGCCACAAATGATCTTTTTTCATATTTGTTGCTGTTTTTGGTTCTGTATCAACATCTTTTTATCCTCACAGATTTATCGTGAGGCTTTTTTTTTTTTTTTTTTTTTTTTCACTTTTTCAAAGGCATTTCAGCTTTGGTAGATGGAGGGAGATTTGTACTCCGTACTGAGAAAACATGCCTAATCTTGGATTATGCTGCACTACCATTTTAAAGTCAAAGGTCCGCTAGCAATCATCATGCATCAAAGTCACGTACAGTAGATCATGAAGAACACAGATACCACGGAAGCCCCTCTTCCGTTTGACTCTACCGAGGCCAAGGCTAGATAGAAAAATTAAAACAACTGCTGGTATCCAAATTTGTGCTTAGTTTGTGTGTCTTAATTTATCAACTAACTACTTTCACACCAGTGATCCTTGCCTGAAAAGCACTTCAAACAACGTTTTAAAAATGGGTCATTTTTTTGTTCTTTTGCACATATAGCAAACGTGTGCCGCTGGCATGTTTCTACAGCTTTTCCATCTGTATCATACTACAATAAGGTATGTGCTAAACATGCTCATTGCTGCAGGGATTCTGTGCTTTTCGGTGTAACTGGAAGACCAAAGAGCTTTAAGTAAAGCTGAGCCAAGCAAAGTGAAGCTTTGGCACAGATGAGCGTCACTGAGGGTATGACGATAAACTGAGTATCGAGGCCACTAACGCTGAGCAGGTCCCACACGGAGCCCATACATTGTCTTATTGTGAAGACCCAACTGTCCCCGAATCTGAGAAGTGATCAGAGGCTGCGTGCCTCCGCCAAAGACTCGCAGTAAATGTATTTTTAGAGGGAAAACAACGATTTTACCTGCAGCGTAGCAGCTTGTGATCATAGCATTTGTGAACCGTGATTACGTATCTCATTCTAAACGGAAAAATGTTTAAATGAGAACAACAACATTGTGAATTCAGAGCCATTAAAACACAGTCTATGCGATCCCTGGGAGGAGAAAGAGACTGGATGTAGGTTTAGCCCCAGGGGTGGGGGGTGGCATTCGCTCTTCTCCTTCTTCTGTCTCTCTCTGACACTGATTACAAAACAACACGAAAAGTAGTTTTGCAGTTTATATATGAAAACAACGTCAGTGCAAGATGAAATGCACGATTAAAAATTCATTTTAAGACAACAACCAACGTGACAACTCCAGCTCTTGCTCCGCTCTGAATTTCTTCCTTGTCCCATTAGAGAACAAAAGGGACAACCTCCAGCAGAATGGCATGGTTGGCCTCTACGGACCCTCCACCCCCCTCTCTATTTACCTTCACCCCTACCCCCACCTTCAGAGTCAGTTGCTAGACCGCCAGCCATGCAACCGGCCAGCCCCTCTCTCTCTCTGGGAACAAGACTTCATTACGGCAAAGAATTGTCTTATTGTGAAGACCCAACTGCCCCCTTTTTTTTTGCAGGAGAGGGTGGAGCCTTGCTGGACACTGGGGCATCATGAGGTGACCCGGCTTCAGGGGTCATTTCACTCACTGTTCCCCCACTCACTGTTTGGAAAGGATCTCACGTAACGCATCACTGGGTGACTACCCCTTCCTCTCAGACCAGGGCCCACTCACAGCCAAGTACCACTGCACTGAACGTTATTGTTCATCTTTTACAAAACCTAACGAGTGTTCATTTATTTAAGTGAGTACTTTGTATGTCTAAGTTATTTATTAAATATATTTTAGAATGTCTGATGACATTTGATTAAAAAATGTTTTGTCTTTTTCAAGGCCTGCCATTCAACATTTTTTTTTTCTGCTCTTCTCCATTTGTTCGTATTTCTGCGCTTTGAATGGGACTTTAGTTTTACCGTTGAGATGCATGATGAAATCTGGTTGTGGTCATCTGTGGTCAGTCTGTTTCCTGGCACAGGATGAATTTGACTAACAGCAGACCTTGGTCATCGTTGTATAGGAAAGAGGACAATTTCTGCACTTTCGTGTCTAGCCAGCCTGACCAACTGTGTATGGAAGATCAGAGCTTTTTATACAGTAGGCAGTAGTCATGCGAAGCCTTGGAGGCAGACTTTTGTGGGGTGGAGAGTCAGGCTGGTTAAAGTGAACTTTATCAAGTGCTGGAGGAAGCAGCAGTTTCCTCCTGTTGAGGACACAGTCCATGCACGCCACTCCAACCTGCCTGAAATATAGGCATGTCTCTAAGGGACAGTACAACACAAGAGGTATCCAACACAAGTGCATAGTCACATTTCTGGAAACTGAAAAAAAAAAGTGAACATACCATTGCTTTCATAGCAGCTGTACCCTGCTTTCTTCCAGTGTTCCAGTGGAGAAATTCCTGGCTTAAGCAGCAGCGATATTAATCTCATTCACTTTGACAATGTACATTTAAACAGCTGATTCAGGAAGTACAACAAAGAACGCTATGGATATAAACTGACCTTGATCAAAGATCAAATTTTTGCTGACCTCCAGGGGTTTAATTCCCAGCCTTGATCCAGTCATGTAGAGATGTTCTCACAGCAAAGATGGTGTTAGTTTGATGTGTGGCAGCTATGCTGTTGTGTTGAGTTTCTTTATATACCTCATACAGTGCTGAATGAAATGGAACAATTCATGTCGGAGTTGGAGCTAATAAATGCTGAACAACAGTTTCCTTTGTTGAAGTTGCTGCAACACAGAAAAGAGAGAAGACGAGGTAGTGTACGTGACCACTGAACCGGGGGTGGAATTACTGTGGTTGTCCGACCATTGAGAGGCTGTCAATACCTCCATTGCTGTTGCATTTCTAAAAAAAAAAAAAAAGTGCATGTCAGGCAAAATGAAATTAATGAATGAAAATGAATGTGGAAGTGTTAACAATTGCATTTCTTCACATTTCCCCATGAGGCAGACTCCAAAAGCAAGTAAGTTTTCTCAACGAGTTGTCAGACCAAATTCTAAAGCATAATTTGGTGCAATAATGGTTTTGGCCTCTAAAGCCAGTTCTCCCATTCATGTATGAGGATGATTTTTTGAATGACAGGTGGATGCATCTTGAAGCGGGTACCTCCACCTCTTTGCCCATTTTTGAACAAGCTGAGATGCTAATGTGCTTCTTCTCGGATCAGTAATGCTGTTAAATTGATGTTGCTTCATCAGGAAAGAGAAGAATACGTATTCTGTAAAAAAAAAGACTCGCGGTCATAGTGTTGTGCACGTTTGTGAAGATGTCCAATCGCACGTCCAGCAAACAGACACTGTGTGTGAAGCCGAGGCACATTCCTTTCACTCATCCCAAAAGAAAATGCTGAATAATGTTGAATGTTGTTTTGAAAGAAAGAAAGACGCTCAAACTTCACGTCTAACTTTTTGCTGTCATCACAGTCTGGCCAGAATCAAGTTTAGAGACTGGCACTCGTTGGGCCTGTGACACAAATAGCGCAATGAAAGGAATCGGCATGCTTTATGAATTATTTACTCATTGTATCGTACAGTGGATGAAACATTTTATAGAGGCAGAAACGAGCCAGTAAAGAATATGTGGCACATTTATAGCTTTCTTCTGAAATGCCCCTGCTGCTTTCGCACTAAGCTCGTGCAGAGTGCGCGGAGTCTGTCGGGCCAACTGAGCCGACTCAGAAAGGTTTTATTGTTGTGGAAAAATTATTTTAAGTACTTGCTTTACAATTCTCCTGGAGGCATGCCTGTTTCTTCTGACAGCCCTCTGTAGCTTTTGTCTGGTTAAATGATACGCTTTAGAAGATGCTTTTTTTTTTTTTTTGAGTAAACACATAAAAAAATGCTGACAAAAGCTTCTTTTGAGAGAATCTGATATAATGCTGTGTTGTTCTGTAGGTGCATGAATGCAAACAAAACCCTAAAACATTACATTTCATTAAAAAAATATATCATTTAAGATAGAAATAGCTTTTCAGTCTCAATACAGTCTTAATTTCCATTAAGAATGTTGCATGTTTTTAATATTCATCTATCTTTTGCAGATAAGAACTAAAAACTGTAGGTGAAAGTTCACAGGTCTGTTCTGCAATAAGAAACGCACGGTGCCAAACCATGGTCTCCTCACTGGGGAAGTGCTGGTAAATGTTTTGCTGTTAGCCTGCCATTGTTTTCCTGCGCGGACCTCGGTGTCCCTCCTCAAGCCGAATGCCCTGAAGATGATACAGCTCCTGGGGCAATTTGATCACGGCCTCTGCGACTGAACCCGAGCAGAGAGTGCAATTTCAAAGCCTGCTGAAACTATTCAAAACACCAGAAGCCCGTTAACGGCCCAGGATAATGAATTCCACGGCACTGCAGGCCCCTATGTGTGGGAGACTTGAAGCTTAGCTAAATAAACCTTGTCTGGCTGAGTGGCCCCACTGGTGCCCGGTCTTATGGGGACGAGAGCAGCCCGGCCTCTCACAGGTCACTGGACGGGCTCAGTGTTAATGACGGCTTCATTTACCCTAAACGCACCGTGACATCCACGGGCACCATCCCACAAGTCACACCTCTACTCTGTCACGGGCGACTGTTAGCGGGGACATTAGTGGCCCAGCTTGAAATTACAAACTGCCTCTAAAGAAGGTTCAGAGGAGTTGTACTGGTTGAAGCTGATAGCAGAGATCACTCGTCTCCCCGTGGTGGGAGTGACAGGCTCCGATTTTTTTTTCCCGTCTCTCTTCATTAACTATTCACATTTGCACCTTGTGTGCAGATCACCATCGCCACTCGACATGAGTCCAGGCAGTTCAAAGGCAGAGTTGCTTGGAAGTGTGCACGCCACCCCAGGAGTCGCCGGGCCTTGGCCGCCTGCGGAGTGGTGGGTGCTGAGAGCTTGGGCGTGTTTGGATCAGGGACTGAATTTTCCTCTGAAGATGAGGAAAAGGTTTATGGCACGCTCCCATGAGAGTGTCTCCTGCTCTTTGAAGCTTCTGTCTTGGTGGCTGCTCTTATCTTTGGGAAAGGATTATTTTATCTCCTCCTGTTCCTTTCTTCTTCTTCTTCTTCTTCTTCTTCTTCTTCTTCTTCTTCTTCTCCTTTTCGTCTTCTTCTTCTCTTCCTGGCTTCCTATCAACTCAGGTTTTACAAGAATCTCTTAGGAGATCTTTTCCGTGCCCTTGCTCTTTCACTGATTTCCAATTTCCCCCTTAAGAGTATGCCTAGCCTTCCTTCCTCCGCCACCCCCACTCTGTTCCTTTTGCTTCCTCTGTTGCACCCCACACTCTTTTTCTTTTTCCCTATCTCCTCTATTCTACCCTTCCAACACATGACAGACTGTGTAATTAATGAGCATCATAAACCTCTCTTTCTATTAGCTACCCATTAGTAAACCTGGCAAGCCTGTCATTTTGGACAAAAACACACAGCTCCTTCATTTGATCCCCACATCAAAGGGGGAACCCCACTGTTTTCGGCTGAATACACTAATTGTGTCCTCGTTCTGGATCGGGCTACACCCCCACCGCTTCAAAAAAGCAGCCAGTGCCGAGTGCAGATAGTAAAGAGAAGTGCAGAAGCAGAAAGTATTGATTATAAAGGCCTAAATCTGGGGAGTTTGTGATGTTGGAAAAATTACCGGTTGTTCGGCGGCACGCCTCGTCTGCACTTGTGTGCGTGTTTATTTGCTTGCTCCGTTCATTGCCTGCTCCAATGCAGACACCTTTTTGCAAAAAAACAGAAATGTCTGTGGGCTTCGGGCCCTTTTAGAGGCATTTTATATGCTGCTGTTAAGATGAAAAGGAATTTTTAAGTGGGGCGGTAAGGATTCCTGTTTTACACTACAAACCAATAATGTAAAGTACCGGATCAGCAGTCTTTTAAATCTTAAAAAAGTCCTAGAAAGTCCTATCTGGATGTTTCAAAACTCATTTCCTTGCATACATTGTTAACATTTTTTGCTACTATGAAAAAACTAATTCTAAACTGCAAATATGACATTTTATTTTTTAATTTCTGGAAAATATGTGTGAAGTTTATTTAATATTCGCTGTGTCACACATAAATAATCCATACATTTAAACCTTATTTTATCTTTTTTTTTTTTAATTGTAAAGTTTTTATACATTCTCTGTGCTTGTTACATTTGCATGACGCTTCTTGTGTTCCCTGGCACACATAAAAGGAGCGTCTTTATGCTCTTGCTGCGTATCAAATGCTCTAAAAGGAAGAAACTGCCACCTGCCAGTTAATTCACATACTGTAAATACATCAAAGGTGTTATTAACACTGTGTGG
The DNA here is from genome assembly GCF_022458985.1 of Mugil cephalus. Taxonomy (NCBI): domain Eukaryota; kingdom Metazoa; phylum Chordata; class Actinopteri; order Mugiliformes; family Mugilidae; genus Mugil; species Mugil cephalus. The sequence continues at coordinate 15,989,730 of NC_061772.1, read as the reverse complement.
CTGCGCCTGATTTGACACCGAATTTTACTCTACTTTCTGTAAAGGCTCAGTGTGTCCACGTGGTTTTCTGAATTCATGTTATTTCCATTACTTCCTGCATGCAGAAAGCCAAATGCATGCCAGGCTGTCGTCCCTCCCCTGCAGACCCTTTGCCTGACACATCACACGCTGGGCCACCACAATGGACTGAGTCACCACCGCTGCAGGAATCAACACTGTACTTCAGTCACGATTGTCTTCTGGCCTTTACAACATCTCGCCCTTTTGTTCCCCAAGATAAAGGCAACAGTCACATGTTTGAGCTTTAAGCGGCCAGCAGCTGCTCTTCTCTCCCTCTATATACCTCACATCCCCCTCTTCACCGCCGGGCAGTATTCCCTCCGGTGGGCTCTCCAGGCATCAGGCCCCTAACATTGTTACAAGGACATAAACACGGACAAACCATTAGATCCCCCTGAATCTGGCCGTCTGAATGCCCCCCATTATGGCTGTTTCCAGGGAGAATGCCCAGTTTTATGGTGGAATGAGCCGGAGTTGGCCACCGAGGTAGGTGCTCCCCCAGGCCAATAAATACCTACATCAATCAGGCAGGTGTCTAAAGAATTTCACTTTGTTCTATGAAGCTTTTTCACAGTGGAAGGACCCCGACAGAAATCAAGAGTCACATTTTCAATGGATTTGACGAATGCCTCAATAAAAGCCAAATATTTACCTCAATTATTCTCTCACTTGATGATGTGTCAGGATAAAATAACTGCGTCCCGCTATAATGGGGATTGATTGGAGGTTTGGGGGTCCGCGTCCATGAGGTGGCTTTAAACCCCCGCCACCTCCTCTCTCGCAGGCTTCAAAGGCGAAGCTTGGAAATAGGGCCCGCAAAGCCATCTCTCCGTTGGCCTCTTCAAAGGACAGGAAGTGTGTCAGAGGGACAGGCCCTCGTTCCCAGCAAATTCAGGCGAGTTGCTATAATAACAAGCTCATCTGTGTGTCTGTGGCAGACTAGTTCAAAGGGGAGGCTGATTCCTCTTGGTACAACATGTGATGATAAAGTCAGGATGTGGAAACCATTGTGTGGTGGAAATGCAACTGGAGGACATGCGTCCAGTGCATAGCATCATCCCCTAAACACGTCCTTTGCCAGAAATCATGCCAATTCAGATGTATTCGTGCGCAAGACTCGTGCCTATTAGCTGCTTAATCGCAAAATTTATCGGAGCAGTTGGCGAATTGATCTCCCAGACTGATGTGCCCTCTGCGTGGGCTGTGTTTGCTGATCAGTGCCTCCTCTGAAATGTGACTACGCCATGTGGAGACAGGTGGAATGGCCGGGGTGTTTTCTCTGCTTCTGGTGTTAGTGGACAGTGTGGACAGAGAAGTTGAAGAAGGTGAAGTTTTTCCCTAACTCAGACACCTCTCCCCTCAAAACGTCTGCTCATCACAAGACTCATGCTCTCCTGGTGACTGCACAGCTACAAATGTCTCCAAACGAGAGAAGGCAAAGTAGAAGCTGCCTTCATCTAACTCCAGTTAGTGTTAATGATAATTGCTCTGAATCACCCAGCAAACACAGTTTCTGTGTGCAATATCATGAAGCACAACACATAAGTTACATCAATAATAACACATAAACATCAGTAGAAGTCATATTGTACTTACTATTTGAATTCATTCTGTGGTTATAATACCTACAGTATAGGAAATGCTTCCTCCAGAGAAGAGGCTACTAAAAAGGTATAAAAAACAGTTTAAGGACCAGACACGTCAACCTGTGACACAGTCTTTCTCCATAACTGCAGGTGGAAGCTGGTTGTATCGGGCTAGCTAGTCTCAACTCATCTTCTACTACCGCTCATCCTTACTAGGGTCGTAGGGTTTGCTGGAGCCTATCCCAGCTGACAGAGGGCGAGAGGCGGGGTACACTCCGGACAGGTCGCCAGGGCTAACACATAGACAAACAAACATTTGTGTGAACACTCACACCTAGGGTCAATTTAAAGTCACCAAATAGCCTAACGAGCATGTCTTTGGTGGTGGGGGGAAACCGGAGTACCCGGAGAAACCCCACATAGACAGGGAGAAGATGCAAACTCTTGATTACTAGCTAGCTAGCTAGCAGGTAATAAAAATAAAAGCTGACGTACAGAGCTGGCCTCCTCTGAATCATGCAGATTAATGGACAGTTTATTCATTACAGATGATCACACCATTGTGAAAATGTGCTTACACTCTTCGCGTCCCTTTTTCTTCTCGTGCATGGGTTCACTGAGTTGATCCACCATCCAGAGAGATCTCTTTCACCTATACACATTGCCGCATGTTCAATCGATCGAGAAGTTTATGACAGAGGTTCGGCTAGTGGTGGTGCAGGACACACCCGAAGCTAGGGTCACAGACGCTTATCAGCTGTTCAACCCAGACAAATAGCATACAGGCTCTATTAAATTTTACAATATTATTTGAAGTCCTATCTCCAGTGTGATATACGACTAGAGTACTATTAGGATTTCCATGTAGGGATATCGGTGCATGTCTAAGTTGAAGTTAAAGGGCTGAAAACAAGAAAAAGAAAAATGTGAAATATGGACATCAAATAAAATCAGCGTGCCTTCTATTTCTTTTTTTTTTTTTTCATGTAAATGATTAAATTACACACCGCAGTTTGCCAGTGTGTGTGTGTTTGATATGCTGGTAGGCTGGAGGCACATGGCCTTAAACGAGATTTATGGAACATAAAAAGCACATCAGCATGTGTTTGCCTTTGAGTGCATCTAGTTGTAAGATTACCTCCTAAAAATGAACAAAGCTTCCCCTGTTTTTAGACTTGAAAGGAAAAATGCAACATGACACAGAAATGACAAGTGAAGACTAAATTTAGACATCTAGCATTCAGACATGGCACCTTCCTGCAATTTGATTGAAACAGCCTTTTTATGCAACCTCCCTGCACCAGTCCTCAGAAAACCTTTTTGACAAAAATCTGTGCGTCACTTAAGCGGAATGTGCTACGTAAGGTGAAACATTATAAAACGTCATTTGAGCACAGTGATAACAACTCCTCTTTTCATCTCTGAGATGACTGATTAGATTTGAAAACACAATAGTGTCTGACGTCAAACCGTTTTAGCGGTAATCTTGTTGTCTTGTATTGTATATATTAAAGGTTTAAATGATGATAGAAGCACATTACAGCTCAAGTTGGTCTTCCAGCTAATTGATCCAGGGATGAAAACATTATATGTATTATAAGTCACAGGTAAGTGTTTTGTCTTTTTGGGTTGGGTCTTTGTTGTATGTTGGTAATCAGATGCTGTGCTAAATATAAACTATGATTTGAAGCATCTTTGGACATAATTTCTGAACATTTCTGTGTGTGTTAGATCACAGTCCTGATGAGTAACTGGCAGCCTACCACCATGATGTGATGCTTCACGCTTATATATGTGACATGCTATTTAATTTCAATAATACTTCTAATAAGACGCTTCTTCTCATACCAGATAGACACTAGACAGGTAGACACTTGTTCATTACATAGGCCTGTATATTGTGTTTTTTTTTTTTTTTTTTTTTTTTTTTGTGGATAGGTTCTAATGTAGTTAGCTAGTAAGGTCAAGAAGTCAAAAGCCAAAAACCAGTTTAACAGTTTCAGGGAGCGCTGTACCGTGGTGTACACCCAGTTGCGTTTCTTCACACCTGTCCTGCGTCTTGAAGAGAACCCCAGAGTAGGGAAATGAGAATGAGATGAATCAAGTCAGACGGAACAAGTCACCTCATTCCGGAAGCTGTGACATGCCAATTTCATAATAAAACAATCAAACGGAAACAAAAATTACTTGCTGTTTAGCTGTTTACAGTGACATTACGGCAGGGACAGACTTCAGTTCCAATATACACCCTCTGAGATTAGATGCATAAGACTGGCATAGCACGAGGGCTACGAAAAACACCGCTTTCGTTTCGCTTATCCCATTATTTAATGGCTGTTTAAATTCCATGCGCTTTACTCTGAAAGCGTCGACAGGAAGTCGCGCAGCCTATTGTCTCGCATGTGTCTTGTCAGTGGCGGCGCTCCGGATCAAAGGCTCGCTTGGCTCCCCGGCTGTACGGTCCTACACAGAGACTGAGCGCAGTCTGCCCGCGGTCTCCACGGACGCTCTTCTGTCTGGATATCGCAGCCCGTCTCCCCTTTTCTTTGGATTATATATTCATCTGATGGTTTTACACTCCAACTCGATGCATAGAAATGGGTAAACTGCACTCGAAACATGGTAAGGCTTCTTATTCCTGAGAGAGAGAGAAAAAAAATCACAGCTGTAGTTGTTCCACTGGTGCCGCGATACTTTCGAGTAACAGACTCATTGTCTTTCCTTCTTTCTTTCTTCCTTTATTTCTTTCCCTTAAGCCGCTATTTGTAAACCGAGGGAGAGTCCTGAAGGTAAGCGCACTTCAATTTATTCTCTCATATGTGATGCACTTAATTATATATATATATATATATTTTGTGAGCGTTTAAGTCAGTTTGTTAGCAGCAGTTTGCAGAGTCAGTCTCCGCTCATTAGAGCAGCGCTACAGAGTCTGACTCTTTGAAGATGAACCGCTCGTGGAAAACCTGAGCGTGAAGAGAAAACGCCGCTTGTAGCCGCTGATAATGCCCTTGGTGTGTTTCAGGCGACAGTTTTGTAGTCAATGCTTGCTTGGCGAGGAAGGGCATCGACGACTGGCTGGTGAAGCAGAAATACTATTGTACGAGCTCTCGCCTCGAGCAGCAGCAGGACTGTCACCACAAGAACAACTGCGGCTTGACTGCACGGGTGAGTACGACTCACTGAGTCACAGTGAAGCGGCGCGTTGGAAAACCTCGTTAAAATTCTCTCGAAAGTGTTTGGCTGTCTGCTCATTTTTTATTTCCCTCCCCCGTGAGCATTTTCCCAAATTCAGTCATTTTCGCGGTGGTTCTTTTCGCCACTTGCGCACGAGGCTGCGTTCGCGGCTCCAGCTCGTGCCCGAACGTTTGTAGCTCTTCCTCCAGTAATGCGCCCAAAGCTTTCACAAACTTTTCTCCAGCCTTTGCTGATCAATAAACATTCAAAAGTGGAGACGAGAGAAGTTATCTAGTCTCGTTTCTGGTGAATAGTTGAAACAAGAGTATGAAAGAATGAAATATTCTGTAGCCTACCAGTCAGAGATGCAAGCTGAAAGTGCACTCAAAACCAAAAACAGAGTAAACGTCTGTCTGTTACTGTCTTAACTTCGTGTTCCCGTTTCACCGTGACAAAACAGAGCAATGCATTTAAACGCCCGAGCTCTCATGTCCCCCATGTAGGAAACAAATGTTGTGCATCAAGCCCGTGCACTGAAGTGAATATGTTGTTGTTTTTAGGTAACAATAGATCAAGCCTGAGTTGAAAGCATTGCAGTGTGACAGCCTGGTGACAAGTGTGGATTGTAAAAGCTGGGGAGAAATGTTGGAGGTCATGCTTGTTTTGTATTTTGGCAGTGCCGTAAACACTGTGCCTTGTTGTCAAGTGGGGAAATCCTTTGGAATTGCTTCAGAGGAGGCTTAAGCCTCTTTGGTTAGCGATGCCTTCCTCTAAGGCTGCTTGTTTGAGGAATTGGAGCCCGTCAAGAAAAACAAAAAAAAAAAGAAGCAAAATCAGTTCCTACGCCCACGATACAGACACTTTGTGCAGAATTGCATTTATCAATTGAACGCAGCCTAGAATCCAGGATCTGCTGCATTTTGAACTAAATGGAGCAGCTGTGGAAATGCCCTTTTATGCTGTTGTGGGGCTTTCCTTTTTAAAATACTCAACGGTCGCTTTGGTTCTGAAAAGCAGCTCAAAACCTTGTGATTGTGTGCTGCTTGTAGTATTAAACATTTCATTCCCTCATCTTCCTCCCTCCGTTGGCTGACGAATCTCACGCACCATTAACATGTAGCAGCTCCCGTGCGAAGGTCGTGTCGTACCGTGCATCTGAGCTGATTATCACGCAAGCGGGACACAAATACACATGCCGGGTGGCATTCTTGGAAAAATTAGCCTTTGGTATGAGGAGTTATGGGCATGCTGGCCAGCAGCGAGAAAATATGAGGAAGTCTCAGGCAACAGAAATATCTGCTGATTCCCACCTCAGTCAGGTCTAAAGTCCACCATTGTTTTGTCTTCTGCACAAGGTGTTTGATAACTTTGTGGTGCGCTGGCGTGTTAGGAGGTTGGCACCGGCGTTGCTAATCCTGACATGTGTCCAAAGCTGCAGTAAACTTCTTCATAAAGTAACAGGATCGCATTTACAGCAGGCGCCATGTCTCTGGGATGTTTTATGAATCCGTGTTTCTTTTCTGGAGCACGAAGTGGCTGCTGCAGAAGAGAAAACCGTTTCATTTTCATTGCTGCTTATGTGTATATAAGGGGGATACGTATGCTTTGGGCAATTTAAGTATTTAAAACCACATTATTACCATGCAATTATCATAAATTCATACCACAAAAACAAACAGTCTTTACTTTGTTCCTCGACATACTGGAATTCACAGGCTTCTTTTTCGCAGCAACACTGGTGTGAGTGCAGTTTTGGCCCGGGATGGAAGGGGCCCCTGCCGAAAGGGTTGGATGTTTTTGAACAATTTAGAGTTAGTGGAGTTCAGCTTGTATAAATAATTCAAGTCTGGGTGCCTAATGGCTGTTGTAGCTCTGGGGGAAAATGAATAAGATAAGAAATGTGTTTTTCACATCAGTATTTTTTTTGTTGTTTTGATAATAAAACGGATTTAAGTCTATAATGATTGTTGTAAAACGGCAGATGTTTTTGTGTTTCTTCCCGTATTATGCTATGGCAAGGCATTTATTTCTACACATTTACTGAGTTGAGAGTTTTACTTTCCCGTACCCACGCAACCTTTCACCGGATCGATGACTCTGAACATCAAAAATCTTATTGCTGATCAGATGCAAAAAAAAACTTGGCAAGCTGTGTTGAGGTGTTGTGTAGCTTTGAGTAGCTTTCGATAGCTTTCCCAAATACCTGCTGCTGTAGCCACTATGTGAAAGGATCTAATGTCGGAATCTCTGCATAGCATTAACTGAATGAGGATATGTGCAACTTTATATTAAACAAAAATTACCATTACTCAAAATAATCTAAAATCTTGACATGTGATTTTCTCCTAATGGAGTTTTTTAAATAAATAAAAAAGGAATGTTCATCTTATTAGAAGTTTTAACCCAGGATAAAGAAGTTCATAAGCTTGACCTCACTGTGCATTTAGACAAAACAGATGAAAAGTCTTCTGTCTTAGTTTTAAAAGTCGTCTCCGTTTGTATAGAATACCTGGTGAGATAGTTATTTATAGCCGCTGTTATTTAAACCCCCCTCCCAGCTGAACCAGGGTCCAGGAGAATGTGGGTCGGGTGTCAACAGTAGGGAGTCCACGCTTGGAATTCTTTTGATCCGATCTTTTCCAAACCGTATTCCCGGTGGGACCGACGCAGATTTCAGAGAATTCCCTGTTGTGCGGCGTGGCTCCCTTCAGCATTTTATCTTCATCTGCTGGTTTTTAAATTGAAACTGTTAAGCGCGAGCGCGGTGAGACCAAGGCGTAAAGATGGGCGTGAGGTCTTAATGATGTTTCCATGCGGGCCCTGCGCTCATTCGTGGGTTCTGCAGTCGGATTCAGACAGTGAGTGAGTGGTGTGGGCAGGTGGATCTGTGGCTCTCAACACATGAGATCCAGGTCATGTGTGCCTCGGCTCACTTTCTCCCCCAGTGTACTGCGAAGTTTCTACACCCGCCCATAAATCTGATATATAACGTGCGGCTCCGCAGAATTCCGTTGCCGACAAAGTCTTCGACAGACTTCGATTCGCAGCTCGGGACTTGGAAGTGGAAGTTTCTGGCGGTTTATTAGGTCGCTTCCCTCGGCACAGATCGTCGCATGTCAAGACTGACTTCAAAAATAACCTATTTTAATGGCCTTCCTCACCCCTTTCTATTCTAAAAATCCCCCTCCCCCTCTTCTGGTGCTCCCTTCTCCTCCCTTCTCTCTTCCTATCCTCCATCTGTTTGTTGTGTTTACCCTGTGGCCCTGTGTTGGTTGTGGCTGATGATTTGAGACTACATTTGAAGCGGGCCATGCGGGGAGGTGTTTGTAGTGACACTGATGGCTCCTCCTCCTCTGTGAAGCCGTACCCTCTGTGCAGTAAAAAGGACCCCCCTCCACCACCAACACCACCACCACCACCATCACCACCACCACGACCAGCCCTCCCGAGCTGTTGCTCTGACAAAGCTTAGATTTTTTCCATCTTCAACTGAACTTCCATCACTTTGCGCAGACAAAAAAGCAAAGGTACATCTGACGACAGAATGCATCTCAAAAGCGGATCACAGTGAAACTTCAGCCTCCGTTCCCCGTCTCACAGTTGGTTGCCAGGTCTTTGATTTTTTTTTTTTTTTTTGAAAGTAGAAAGGTTTTTTTGGAAATAGGCCTAAAGCCTTTAAACACATTGCTTCAGCCGCAGTCTGATAAAAGACATGGCAGGTTTTTCGCCCCCTTCGTTTTTCGCTTCTGCTGTTGTGCTTTTTCTTCCCTTGTCGTTTCCACAAAGCGAGGGCCCTTGTCTAGGAGCTGAAAGCACCTTTCAAATGCAGACTCCTCTTCCTCTTTCTCCCCTTCTTTCTGTCTTCACCATGTGCGTTTTCTTTTCCCACCGGCTGGCCTCTTGTGCGTGCTGTGTGACGTATGCCCCTCTCCCACCGGGCTCTACCCCCTCTGTGCTCCCAAGGGACCGAGGGGCTGTTGTTGCTCTTTGAAGAGGCTGGGAGAAAAGTTTGGAGCCACACTCTAAAGAGAAGAAAAGCCCTGGCCATTGGGAGGAGGGGTAGCACCTGGCCATAGCGGGGCTCTGTGATTTATTTTTATTTTCCCATGAGAAGATGCAGTGGAAGTCTTGGGCAGACGTCAGTGTAGCTGGGGGACTGGGAGGTTTCGAGGATGTGGAGGTGGCTTTAATGTCACGTCAGGCATCGTATGTCACATAGATTACTAAAAGCTGGAGGAGTTTCTCCTGTGTGACAAAGCAGAGCGGATAACTCTCTGTTATTGTGAATGGTGCCTCCTGGAAAGGATTTCTGTGAAAGAAAGATAGGGCTTTGGAGTACGACGAAGCTCTAGTGACATGCTGACATTTGATCAGGTTTATCTTTATATATTCCTCACACATACCAATTTCCTAAGAAACGCACTGGTGGATTTGTTTCTTAATTCCATGAAATGTGTAAAAGACAATGCTCATGTGTCACTGCAGGTGTCATTAGATTAAAACGGCACATTAATGGTCTCGGCGTAATGCTCCTCTGTGGGCGTAGCTCTCCATGCGTGTTCATGTAAGTGTGCAGTATGTCTGGAGTCAGCTGTCCGGATGCACTACAGAGATCAAAGGCTTCTACGGGAATGTGCTCTGAATCTCAGGGGATTAGCAGTTGAGATTGTGCTTTGTTTCCCCAAATGTATGCTCAGTTTGGAGCGACGGATAGCTGTTGATCAAAGTGTCTCGCTGGCTCGAGGGAGTGTTCCACATTTAATGGCGGCATTTATTTCACGACTCTAAAGAATAGGCAGATTTTGAGGATCCTCTGCCGTTCGCTTTCGCTTTGTTTCGAAACCAAACTGGACCGAAATCACGTGCAACTGACAAACATGCCTCTAGTAAACAGTGGAGACAGATGATCTAAATATATATCATCATCTCTGGTGCGATGCTCACATATCTTCTGCCATACCTTTTGATGTGTGTCTATGCCTTAGGTGTCTAGTGCCTTTTGAAAAGCATCATAAACACATTCCTTTCCGCATTTGACTAAGAACGTCAAATTAGAGAGGGAAAGCAACTATGGGGGAAATACTTTCGCTGATTGATAATTGCAACTTTCAGTTTTTTTAATTATACGTGAGTGAGAATAACATAAAGCAGTGGTCATATTCACTGCGGTAGACAACTATGCATGCACCGAGTCTGTACTTTACATTCTTTCTAATGAATATGAAAATAAACATTTGTGGTAAAATAGTGTGTCACAGATCAGAGAGACACGGGGCTGTGTGAGTGTCAGTCTGAGGGAAACGAGGTGAGGTGTGGTGTTTCTGGGCTTTCTGTGGGAGCTCAGTGCCCATTTTAATCACCCACTTAAAAGGCTTTGCTGAAGAGGGTGTTTAAGTGTTTAAACCCTGAATAATTCTCTGTTGTTTGTTTATCGGGTTCCCCTGTGGGTTGCGCTCTGGCCCATGTAGCAAGTGCTGAATAATTTGACTGAGCACTCAAAGTGGCTCCCAAATAGGACAAGATCAGCATCTGCATAAAACTGCTATCGAGCCCTCATGAGAGTGAGCACATGCTTGGGAGCGTGCACGGTGCACACCAATATACATACACACATTACCGATGTGTTTACAGCAATATGTGAATCCATTTATCAGCGCTAACCGACTCACAGCATGAGTCCCTTCCAATTGTTTGTCTTACAAACTGGATCTAGGCAGATGCCAGTGATGGACTCCACAGCTTGATCCCTTCCATTGTTTGTCTACATCTGGTTTGGGACCAGTTGATGGACCTCAGCAGTGCCATGCGCCCTAGCGAGTGACTAGGTATCCTCTTGCACGCTTTGGTGACCAGGCTTGAGCCACCTGAGGTTACTAGAGGAGTGGACTTAGGTAACAAGAGGCTGGAGGAGGCATTGTGCCTCTCATGACGGAGGTTAGGTGGAGGTTGGAATTGTGCTGTTGGGGATGTTTTTAGTGGAAGGAAAACTAAACAGAAGATCGGCCGCGCTGAAAGGAAAACCATCCTCCCCTGATGTGTTTATGCTCCACAGGTGCCACAACCCAAAGAGGACCTCACCCTCTAGACTCTCATTGGGGCAGACCAACCCTGTGCTCCCCAAACAGCCATTTCCCCTGTTTGTCAGGCCCACCGCTCCTTCACCCAATTTCTTAATAGCACTGAGGTTTAAAAGAAAATGCTTGGACAGAGGTTTTGCAAGTCTCTGAAGGATTTAAAGCTCTATAAGGCTCACGACCACATCTGAAATGTGAATTTACTTTGAGAAAACTGCAGTAGCGCGGTCGTGTGTTTCATAATAAAATCCGTCTTCTACAAATAATCTACTTTTTGTTTTGTAAGATATTGTTTCGAGTCTGAGACTTGCACAAATGTGATTCTCTGCCTTGCACGCACAAATGTTAAACAATCAGCAGGTAGTCGAATGACCTCAAATTTGGTGATCCACATATAGTCCAGGCACAACACAATTGAGCAGAGTTCATTAGTTAAAACAAAATGAACAATACGTCTGTACATGTTCAGGTTTCTTTGTTACTACATGTGTTGGATAGTAGTATTGTGTAGCTGTAACCTACGCCACTGCAAATTCATTACAGTGAGCAGTGACACAAGCCACTAATTCCAGTCAGCTACGAATAGAAACGTGCCTCTGGCACCAGCACACTTGTATATAGTAGTTGAAGTGTCTATTTCTGCTGCTATGTTTACTTGCTAAGTTGAAACACTCTCTGTAATTACAGAGATTTTAAGTCCACAGTTAAAAGGTCAGATGTGAGGGATGTCTTGAGGTAGTGGCTTGTGGCTGGCAGGATGTCTGCTTTAAACATGTTGTGTGTGTGAGTGAGCGCATGCTTGTGTGTGTGTGTGTGTGTGAGTGTATGGATATGTGTTTGTGCACGGGTAGAAAAGAAGAATTTGGCCACCTTGGTGTTGAGGCTAGTGCCATCTGGTCAACATGCACACGTCAGAGGTTTTCATAAATGCTACCTACCACAAGGAGCTCCACAGTTGACTGCAGTCGGATTGTTTAGATGCACATGAAAAAAAGTAATTATTATTTATTTTATTTATTTATTGCTTTAATCCGACTCCAACTGGACAGCGCATGTAAACGCGTTACTCCTTACTCCTTATCTGACTAAGACACCCAGATCACCGGCATGCGTACGCCTTAATTTGAGTTAAACTAGACAATGCGTGCGCACATGCTCCACAGCTGCTGCGCTGCTGTATGGCCCCGAAACAAAAACGTCCAAAAAAGCCGAAGAGGAAGGTCCTGAGGGACATCGATTAGCATGCACATTATGTATAAGATTATAAAATATGTACTATTATCCATCTTGTTGTTGTTTGAAATGCCAGCCTGCAGCATTAGACTCAGTTGTTTATTATTTGACGTAATAGTTCAACCGGAAATGGGGCCATATTAACCTGCTGAAAAGGCACATATCACCACCTAGCGTGGAGGAGGAGGAGGACATGTGAGTTTCCATTTTCTCTGTTGCGTGTAAACTGGGACAAGGACCGCATTCAGAAAGTCAACGTTTGAGCATACCTCGATCAAGCTATGCATGTAAATGCACTGAGTGACAAGGTTTAGTAATTAGCTTTGATAAATTCTGATAAATGTTACAGACAGCTGTTATTTGGAGGAATGTTGGAGAGCCATGAGAAGGTATAAAGGTGTTTCTCCTGTGGTTTTGGTAAAAGGCTGAAGTGCCTGCCACTTCCTTGATACCCTCAGTGTAGACTTCCTGACTAAAACCCTGTTCCTCCCACACTTTGCAGCACTTGAGACTGGCGTCTGAAGCCATCCAGATGACTGAAGGACTGTCTTTGCTCATAGAGAGCTCTGGCTAATTACTGAAATCCTCTAGACACGATGTAGCCCACTGGCTTTTAGACTCAGATACTTAAGTCCTGAAGTAGGCTTGTCTTGAGTGCACAGCCCATCCTAATTTTTCAATAATGTCTGACAGACATGTATCTACCCCGTGAGCTCATGTCACCCCTGCAGGACTGCTCTGTTCTTTTTGCCAAAAGGAAGTCAGGGCTCCAGAGCATACTAATTTCTTTCACGGAGGCTGAAATATCCAATTGCCATACAAAACACAGTGTTATGGAAGGCACCCTCTTTTCTCTTTCTCTGCTTTACTTTTCTCTTTTCTTCATTGTTTGGGACTGGGCTTTAATCTGAATTTGGAGAGCCATAATGTTGTGATTTGTTACTCTTGGCAGGCGGGAACCACCTGTAAATCAAGTCCAAGCGACAGGCTGTCTCCATTCCTTTCCAAACCATAGCTTCCACTTGGGAGTGCAAGTTCCCAAAGTGGAGTTCATTGGCTGGTGGAGGACATGTTTTAAGGATTCACCTCCAGCTCATATTCCCTGTTAACTCTCGAATAAGAAACCTGAGGGGAAAAAAAAAACAACAAAAAAAAAAACAGAAAAGTCCTTGTTCATGCCGCCCGTTCACATGTTACGTTTATACGGGTGTCTGACTGGCTGTTTATAAGTTACATCAACATTAATCTGTAATTAACACAGCGACAGAAATTAGTTTAGTAACTGTTAGGGCGTTTCTCTCATTGTGTCTCGGGCTTTATAACATATATTGCTAATTCTGACAATCATATCCATTATGTGAACTGAAGATAATGTTTTCTTCTTTTTTGATAATATTACATAGTTTAAAAAAAATAAGGAAATGAAGAAAATCTCTCTCAGTGCGTTTACATGCAGAGCTTAATCGAGCTATGCTCAAAATTCGACTTTCTCACTACAGTCCTCGCCCCAGTTTACATGCAGCGCAAGAAAATCGAATAACTGTTCTCCTATTCCACACTAGGTGGCGATACGTGTCTTTTCAGCGGGTTAATACCACGTTAATACGGCCCGATTTCCGGGTTGACCTATTACGCGATATGATAAACTAGACTCGTTCATGTGGCAGACCGGCATTTCAAACAACAACCAGACGGATAATAGTACATTTTTTAATCTTGTACGTAATGTTCGCGCTACTTGTGGTGCAGGTAAGATCCGCGCTATCGCTCAGACGGCTCCGTTTCTCTTCCCCTTCTTCTGTTCCTTGGTCACACGCCAGCGCAGCGGTCGTGGAGCATGCGCACAAGCATTATCCGATTAAAAAGTCCAATTCAATCGCAGTATGTGGGTGTCTCAATCGGAACTCCGATTTTACTTGTTTACATGCACTTAAGTTCTCCTTTTATAGTCCAATTAAGGCAATAATTCGTTTTTTTCACATGCATGTAAACGCACTGTCAGAATCAGAACCTATTGGGTTTCTCTAAATTGCTGGAGGGGTGATCCCACCTTTAGACTCTTGACACTTTCTATTCCCCCCTCCCCTTATTCTGTGGTTACATACGGCTTTGATAAACAGTGTGATAAATGTTAATTGCTGGGGTTACATATTTTTCAAAAGCTAATAAAGGCTGTTACCTTGAGTAGCAGGCTGGGTTTAGTGCCTGAGGGGCTGGATGTGTTGTAAAAGCTTATCTTTGCAGGTGTAAAAGTTTTGTAAATGGGTCATTAAAGTGTTGGCCAACTTCACACATAGAGCACAAAAAAGCGAGAAGGGGAGGGAGATTACTTCAGATCAGCATGTTTCTGAAGCATGGAGATGAGGGCTGTAAATCTCTGCTAATATTCCACTGAGGCTTTCAGGAGGCAGTCTTTGATGTGGGTGAGGTAATGTGACCAGCAGTGTTTGCAATGTTAATCTGACGTGGAGAAATGATTTGCGGCTCTGCACTATCGCGCTCTACAAAGGGAATGCGTCCAATCATGGTACTTTGCTTGCCCTGTAAAAAAAAAAAAAAAAAAAAAAAAAAAAAAAAGAAGAAGTAAAATAAACAATTCACAGAGAAAACAGCAGGTGTATAAAAAATGTACACTCCATTTGCGACGTCAGAGGATTCATTTACACATACATCTAATGCAGGGTGAAAATCTACTCTCTGGACCCCTCCGCCTCCATGTGCCGAGAGTTTTTCAGCCTCGCTGAAATGTTTCTGGTGTGTGTTTGTGTGTGGAGAATCTCGGCGTGACCTGTGTCATGAACTAGAGTTAACACGGTAAGCCCTGTGGCATGTGCAGCCTCCTCATTCCCTTCCAGCTTTGTGTGTTGCTGACCATGCACACTTTAATCATAGAGCTGCTTCCTCCAACCTGCCTGGTGATGGATCCCTACTCAGTGGCTATAATTTCCTTCCTGGGGTGCAGGAAGAGAGGTGGGTGTGCCGTGACTGAGGGGTGTCAGACATGGGGCCGACCAGTCTGCAGAGAAGGTGTCCGTCTTTTGAAGGTCCCTCCCAGACGTCAAATTACACGTTGGACCTCTTCAGTCGGCAGAATTTAAGGAATTATTTTTCTAGTCTGTTATCTACTCAACTTTATTTAGAGAGAGTGAAAAATGAAGACGGACCGAGTGGTTGAGATGCAGAAGAGAAAGCACTGGGGATGATTTGGGGCCTAAGTGCAGTTTGGTCTTTCAACCCCCTTTCACAGTTTTCCCATCTGATTGAGTCTCATGTCTGTTTGATGAATACTAAAACCACAATAATGTTCTTCAGATGTGTAGCATTTGTACGGAATAATAAAGCATGCACGCCAACTAAATGTACTGTGAGGTGCTTCAGATTAAAAGCATCCACCAGATAGCTGATGTTTTGTTAAAGGGTGGATGTGAAAGACTCAACATCAAAAGATTTATAGTCCGTGACCTCTGGAAAGGCATCGAGGAGTTTCTTATCAAAGGCATAAAATTGCATTGTAAAACAGTGGAGATATGGCTTCCTCTTGGCATTACAGACTTTGAGTTTCACGCATTGCTTTAGTCCGTTGTAAAGCTCTGGCATTTTCATTTCGCAAGCATCTGTTCTTTTGGAGCAAATTCAACAAAACAACCTCAGCGATCGTGTGATGATGAGTCTGAAAAAAAAGTGATTTATCTTATTTGGCTGCGGAGACATTCATTTGCCACGGTTCTCCATCTGTAGGTGTTGCTTGAAAATTGGCCCTATCTCCCTTCCATCCATAAATGGGCCTGTCTAACATCAGCTTTGCTATGCTATATGATTATCTGAGATCTTTATTTCATGTGTGAAAACTGATCCCCTTTGAAGCCTCACTCAGAGGGAGAGCAGCGCTTCACTACCTCACATCAACACCCTCTATCTTGGCTCCATCTCGGGCGTCATGTTTTACTGCTACGTGGTGCTTTGAATGAGGCTGTTTAATGTTGCTGTTAGGTGAGGAGCGCTCCAGCATAAAGCGCTGGAAGAGAAGGAGCCCGGACTCAGGTCTAAACTGTTGTTTGATGATGACTGGTGGTTCATTTTTCTCCCCCAGTGGCACCACCACACTTACCACACATCGCAGGATAGGCACCGCTCCAGATCCGAGACTTGTGCTTCTCAGCCCTTTGAAATTGCCTCCGGTGTATCTCAGTTTACTCTTTGGGATGGTGGAGGGGGGATGGGTATTTCCTCTCTTGAGGTCTTCCGCGAGTAACACTACACCTATAAGCTAATTTGCAGCTCTAAAACTAATAAGAGGTTTTTTTTTTGTTGTTGTTTTACTTCTTGGTTTTCAACATCAGGTCTGTGTGTGAGCTCTGGAGCTTTTGAAAATTCCCATGCGATGCAGCTGTTTTCTCCATTAGTAATTCATAAACTTTAGCTAATGGCTTCTATCCAGGCTCACGCACAATCACTTTATTTGCCAAGTGTGCTAGATTTAAGGGACATGGTGACAACTTAAGTTTATCTCCACACGCTTGGTACAATGACACTGATGCATCATATGCTTTTTGTTATTCTTCTGTTCAATGATACAGCCTGTGGTGTTCAGTTTATATACTGTATGTGCACCGATTTTGCACATGCTTCGCGCAACTCTGAGGAATCACTTCTCATTTTCTGCAGTTCTCTGTTGCATCTTCTCCACTGCTGGGTGGCTTTCATGTGAGTGTCAGTGACCTCAGCCATCTCCTGTCTGAAAGGCGAAGAAGCATTGCACGGCCCTGACTTCTCCCGTCCCTCTGCCTGTCCCGCTCATTGAGGTTAATGGCTGTTCATGTGTGTCGCCCCCCACTTCATTACGGCACTGCTGCTCAGAACGTTGCCCCGTCCTCAAAGTGTTTTCTTGCACTGGGTGGAAGACCTAGCAGGAGGCAACCAGCCACACTCCTAATGAGATTTTTCCTGGGTTTTGATGGAGTGCCAGTAGTGCTGCCATTGCTCCAGAGGCCTGCCTCCACTGAGCCCTGGCGCGCGATCAGGGGGAGCTGTCGTCGGCCGCATAAATTGTCAGCCTGTGTGGTGGGTCATGGAGGCAGACAGCATAGAGGCCAAGAGGCCTTGTGGGACTTTCCCACAATCACATACAAGTACATATTACTTGCACTTTAATGTACCCTTTTTGCTTCAAACACAGACTCGCAGAAAAGAATTGGCCCAGCGGGTCCATGTCTGCAGAGCCAGAGTAAGGATGACGCTAGAGGCAACTTTCTGTCTTAACTCACCAAGTCGGTTCTGGGCCAGCATGTGCTCACTGTCTTTCTCACTTTCTCTTTTTCTCTTGCGCTATCCAGGGTAATAGGGCATAAACACTGCAATTTAAGCAAAATTCAAAGGCAAAAACTCATTTCAGACATTATACTTATTTTGATTTTGAAGAAAATCTTAAGTGCTGGTGAGGTTCATCTGTGAGTCTTTAAGCTTGTTAACTAGAAAAAATGTATCTGCTGTGTTTTCTTAAAGCCTGGATCATTGCAGTTCAAATAATATTTTCGGAATTACTCAGATACAGTTGATGCACTATAATGGGGCATAATGGATTATTAGTTACCAGAGTGAAGCCTCTGTTTGTATTATTTTGTTGAGCAAGACATACTGAGTGTGGCTGAGTGGTCACCATTAAAAGAGAAACACTAAAGGTTCTAAGTTCAGTAAATATTAGTATTTCTCTTAAATAAGCTCATCTGTTTTTTGGCGTGTCCAAATCCACATTTATAAAGTGTGCCATTGATGAGGTTTGCCAAACAGCTCCAGTGGCCAAACCAAACAAGCCTTCAGGCCCTACAAGCAGTGTAGATGGGATGTTGTAATGGGGCCGGCACACTGTGTCCTGTGTTACAGCCCAATAATAAATCATTTTCTGTGAAGGGACTTGAACAACTTTAAAACACGCAGGGGCCACACAATTTCTTGTCCTAAAGGCCCTGAAGAAGCTCTGAAGGACCTGGCTGCTATTGAAAGGAAAATGTTTTATGCTCTGGTTTCCACAGCACATTTAACATCATGTCTGGAAAATTGTTTTAGCTGGTCCCAAGTGGAGTGGAAAGATGCTTGTTGTGCCCTGAAGCATGCACCCCTGACTGAATCCTGCAGAGATGCAGAGAAGTGATTCCCTGCTGTAGCTTTCCTTAAACAGTTTGGGTCCCAAATCACAAGGACAGGCAGAGACAAAGTGACCAAATACTGTGAGACACTCTTAATCAGTAGTTCACCTGTATTCTGTAGTATTGATTAAATAACTTTTATAGTAACCCCGGTCTGTGAAACACTACCATTTCACATTTCCATTGTTTAAGCTGTGATTAAGCCACTAGCAGAGGGAGAGTCTCCTCCTTGAGGTACTCTCCCACAGTGATCCATGACCCTTGAATTAGCGAGGGTGCTAGACGAGCCCATCTGCATTCAAAAGACTGATGGCTCTTTTATGGTCACTATTTTGTATACAGGTGGACATCAGGATTAATGTAGACATGTCGTGTATGTGGGAGAATTTTAAGAGAGAACTTAATTTCTCCTTTATAGCCTTGGCTCACTTTGTTAATGTTGCGTCAGTTGAGCCTTGTCTCTGCTCATTAGTGGAGAAGAGACTTTAGAAGAGGATGACCTGCATTTCAGTTCTGGGTAAAAACCATAGTGAGCCTTTTCATTTCAAGTGAGACTGAAGGGACTGATCTCAAGCTTTTGTTCTTTGTGGCCTTAAAACCAGACCGACTAGACCAGCTACAACTGCTACCTTGTCTTTAGGTTGCGATAATGTCCCTTTAGATATTTAATTCAGATGAATTTAGAATTTATGGAATAGAATTAAGATGTTTAACAGTCTTACCAGCCTCCTCTAACTTGAGCTTTCCATTACTGCGGCATTACAGTGTAGAAGCCTAAATACAACAAAACATGTTCTCTGTAAAGACCTGAAGAATTTGACTCATATTACTTAAATTATTATTATTACAAGAAGGAGTGAGGACTTTCAGGTCTAATCAAAAGAAGATCCAGAGGAGTAGGAGTTCTTTCACTCCTTTCTTAGTACATAACTTTGCAATTAGGCTCATAGGCGAGGTTGAGGAGATTAAACATTTTCCTGTGGGGTTTTTGGAGAGGCGACATATAAATGTTTCTTCTGTTTATAAATCTTCCCTCTTTCTGGAGCTGACCAAAAAAAAAAAAGTCTTTTCGCTCTCATGACCAACTGGCTGGCAGGAAACGCTTATTTTTTAGGACCTCTGCGTGTTATTTTTATCATCTGATCAATCAGTGCCAAAGCCAGAAACTAGACAGCCATGCTTGAAAGTGAAGTGGTTTTTAGAGATTTCTGTGACATCATTATAGCTCGAAGGTTTTTTAATCAGGCTGCGAGGAGAACTGTCAGAAATGATCATTGACATGTCCCAGTGAAAACTCCAAGAAATGATGAGAAATAAAGGTTCTCTGTTCCAGTTTGAAAAACGATTCCTGTTTCTTTTTCTGCTCCCTCGTATATCCATTTCAGTTTAGCGGTCAGAGACTTTTCATCGGCAGAGGAAGTGTGCGTGTGTGTGTGTGAAGTAAGAAAAAAGCATGGGATATTTTGTCTAACACTGACCAGAGCAAATCCCAGAGTAACCCCAGCATACTAATAATACAGCCCTCATCCATCACCACAGACAACAACCAATTAGTACATTCCTCTTCCCCATTTCTCATGTTCTTGGCTAACCTCTCAATAATTCTGAATCATTCATCAAAAAAGAAAAAAAAAAAAAATGACACACATTCAAAATGCTGTGTGTGCGCGCATGTGTTTATTTGTGTGTGTGAGGAAGGAATGTTTATTTCGGAGTAATTTTATTCTTGTGGGGCTCAGTGGAAACGCAGACCTCTGTCAGTAATTTACAGTGACTGACTGATGTCAGCCGACTCTCTTATATGACCGTCCCTCTGGGCCGGGTTGAAGTTAGTGTATTGGCACAACAATGGACATCTAAATTACACTTCGAGTAATTGTGTCTGATAATTATGTAATGTTCACCTGTTTAATTCTGCAGTGAACTATGCATGACAGTATTACAGAGGGGAGTCTCTACTGACGACAAGTGATTAACCTGTGATAGACGTCTCAGGTTAAAACAAAGTAGAACACCTACTAGTAAGCAGTAGCGTAGCCGTGCTATTGCAAAATAAATAATAAATCAGTATTGTACAAGCTTGTATTTCTTTCACCATATCTAAAATGTGAGATGAAAGGCAAAGGCTCCGATTAAATATGTTCACCGCTGCCCTGGAACCCTGGAAGAGAATCAGCTGGCTTCTGTTGAAGTGCCAGCTGAAAACTATGCATCGAATAAGACTGTGTTAACTGACACTGGTCATTTTGTGGTCGCAGCTGACAAATGGTACGGTCAGTTTTGCTGGCAAATGTGCGAAATGTCTTCTGCTTTCACGACTGATGCAATCGTATAAATCATGCACGAGCTTCGGTTTCAGCCTCCATCAGTAAGGACTGTTTGAAGTTTGAAAGTTCATTGTTGGAAAAACACATTCCTTTGTGGCGGTAACATCTGTAGCTCCAGTGTAATTTGCTTCGATTGCTAAAGGTATTTTTTTTTATCTAATCTTAACGGGATCTTGTTGTTCTCGTGGAGGCTCCCGGTGACCTTTCATCACGCCTCGGCTGAGCAGAGCCAGACGTGCATTAAAAAGCCCGGGAGCAGGTTCATAAAGCTGTATGGGAATGTGTGTTGGCTACTTACACCAACAACAAACACAGCCTTAGTTCCCCACTTTGCAATATCAGTCTATCAGTATGAGTCTTGCAGTTTGCTGTATTTCTTTTTTCTTTTTTTTTTCTTCTGAGGCCACCCACACCGCTGCAGGCTGGCCAGCACTAGACTGAGGAGGGTAGGATCTGACCTTCTGCTTCTCTGGATTACACTGAAATCCCCTCTCACGCCGTCACAGCCTTGCCTCTAACACATACACGCCGGCTTGTGTGCAATAAACACACACTTCCAGCCAGGAAAGTGTTTTATGTCGTTAATGATCAGTCATCATGGTTAATCATCGCCGCTGATAATACTGTTGTCAATGCGTTCTGTCTCAGCAGTGTTTATGTAACTCCTCTAGTTTTTATGACTGAGGGAAAGTTCTTTGCTGTAGCCTGTGTGCAATGGAAAAGTTGTGGGTGGATCTCGTGCATGTATGTGCGTTTGTCAGTCTGTGAGTAATGGTTTTTCGGGCAGATGAATGTAATGCCACAGGGACACCTGAGCCAGACTTTTTCCACAGCAAAGCCTCGGGATCACATGTCCCTCCAGTCTCTGTGGTATGCAACGAGAGACAGATCTGCCGGGAGAGGGGTCCCGGGTGAAAAGGGCCCGGGATACAAACATGCCTCAGAACGTATAGCTGCAAGAATATTCTTCCACCGAAATAGCCTTACTACGTTCCCTCCTTCTCAGAATCCACTTCAGGACCAGCGGCAGTGATTTAGATGCTTCTTTCATAGTCTCAAATCTGACTGCCAGTCGCCTTCTTAGATTGCTCTAGTCCTGCAATTACCATCCTCTGAAAGCTTCCCGCCGCTGTTTGAGCCCAGCGTGCAGTTGTCAAACTTTGTTCATATATAGATATATAAACGCTGTAATTTCGCGTCGGGAATGTCACTCTGCGTTGTAAAGCTGTGGCGTGGATGTGCACCGTTAAATATGTTTGTTTTCATGTGACAAAAATATGACGACTCCTCCTTTTACATTGAACCAGGGATATAAGTGTTTTCTCTCTTTCCCTCTTTTCAGGACTCCATGGGTGAAGCATGTGCCATGGGGATCGGTGATGAACACTATCGTCTAGAAGGTAGGTCCTCTCCTCTCCTCTGCGTCGTCATCGCCTGCACGAGAACGTTGGACTGTTTTTGTTCCCTCTCTGATGTAAAACTGTCAGGTCTCGCATTTATTAGAGCGAACATTTGCGAAATGTCTGTGTGAAACAGCCCTTTAAATACTTGCGTGTCTCTTTGATCCAGTGGTTCATCCTTTCCCCTTTTACTCCACACCCATTTTCTAAGCCCCAGCAATGTGCTGATGAGGGCCGCTTTACCGCCCCCCCACCTCCTCCATCTTTCATCCGCCCCTCCCCGGTGGTGCAAAGTGCCTCCATTCCTCCATATTTTCTCCCCGATGTGATGTGATCCTGGATTAAGAGCTCTGGGAGGAGAAACGTTCTCCCTCCCATTTAAAGACACGATTGGACGTGAGGTGCAGGCAGAAAATGAATTGGGTTAAATGAAACCAGCCAAGAATTTGAAGGCACGGCAGAAAATTCACTTTTATTTCAGTTCAGCCTCGCTTGATAAAAGCAGAGAGATGAGATTATGTTACTGATAAATGAAGTTCAGATGATATTTAGTCATTGGGCTGAACCTCCGTTTGAGCCAAGCTTGTCCTCCCTTGAAGACTGATGTTGTTAATTAAGAGTGTGCTGCTCCGTCGGTTCACTGTGATTAACAGCAAAATCAGTCGATAACTGACTTTAATAAACAAATGTCCGATTATTTCTTTTAGCTGCATGAATTAGTGCTTCAATCAGTGTAGGTGAAGATTGGAGTTTGGATCGCTGAGGTTTAGTCAAATTTCTGTGCATGTACACTGCCTTTTAAAGATGGTTTTGTAGGTAAACAGTGTTCTCCAATCTGGAATAGCCTGTCCTTGTGTTCATATAGCAGGCCATTTTGTAGGCAGGTAAAGCCTGAAATAAGGACAAATGTATTTATTTAGCAATTCAATCCGGTGTTCAGAAATCCCACAAAGTGGAGAAAATGGAAAATGAGAGCGAGAGAAGACATCACATCAAAACCAGCACATTTATAGGAAAGCACATTCAAAGAAAGCTTTTTTAGATCTGCGATAACATGACAACACTGAAACTAAGGGACTGAACTAGACAGTGACAGTTGTGCTATATTTGTCTACAAAGAAAAGTGGGCGAACTTGTCATATATTCCTATTCCATGTAATCCTAAAATACACCACCTTTAACTGTGACCTGTATTAAACATTTAAAGCAGGAAAGTCCACACAGGTGAGTCCTGTTATCTCGTGTATGTGACAGATTAGTGCTCCCTGCAGACTGTCTGACTGCACAGAAAATCTGTATGGTTACGTAAGGTGAATGTCATTCCAATGAAAGGAAGGGATCTGCTGCACTGAGTCGGGGACTCGGGGTTGACGTAATATTTCAGTTCCACCGTTTAGATTCAAATGCCAATTGCCACATTCTGTCATGTTTTAGACATGCCGTGCCATTCGGTTTCATGTTTGACATCCCCTCTTAGTGTGAACCAGGCGGGTTATATATGCTGCAGGTAAAAGCTTAAAGCCATTTGTAAAGAAATTTAACTGCAAAAGTCTGCTTGCATGCATGGAGAATAGACTTCACAGGTCCCAAGCCCATTGAGTTGGTTGGTCACAAAGTAACTGAACAAGACACAAGTATTATTATATACCTTGTTCGTGAGTAGTTAAAATCTTCACTGATGTTGGAGAAGGAAGATCATCCCATCCTGGTCTTCCATAAATCACCTGAGTATCCAGCACGGTTTGTGTGTAAGAGCGGGCACGGGCCCAGTTACGTGTAATACAGTATCCAACCTAAGCCGGGTGTGATTGCTCGCAGTGTGTGGCAGCTTTCTCAACCTGCCCGCGCTGTGTGTGTGTGTGTGTGTGTGTATTTATGCACGTGTGTAGCGGAGCTGCTGGAACAGTCTTGGCATGGAGGTTGCCAGCCTCGGCTGCCCTCGTCTTGCCCCTCGGATCTGATGTGCAGCCAATCCCCTGGCGGCAGCTTCACTCATAAAGAGACGGCTTATGTCTGTGATGGGGAGGGGGCCAGAGGGGGAGGAGGGTGATAGCAGATTACTGTTACTCCTCCCGGCATTTCATTAGCTCAGAGATAAGCATCTCACCACCATATTGAGCCTGCTACGGAACAGATTTGCCCTCGCACACAATGTTCCCTTTGAGCACCTCAGATGATCAAACAGCAGGACCCCAAATGCTGCTCCTCTCCAAAAAGTTAGTAAAAGCTCCCTGGGATGATGCCTTTCATTTCTGGCATTTTCCCCTACCCAGGGATAAGACAGGTCTGCTTTGATCTGCTTTGGATCAGGAGGAAAGAAATTGGGCTGTTGTGTCTGCTCTGTTGGCGAGCAAACAAACAGTGTTTCAGATTTGACTTGGCTTAATTAATTAGTGATTCTGTTTTACAGACGGTCTGATCCTCTTCCAAAAGGTTTGAGAATGGAACTTCAAAGTGTGGCGGGAGAAGAAAGAGGGGGGGGAGGGGGGCGGGCGGAGAGAGGGGTGTGGTCTACGCGGCTTTATTGGATTGGACTGGATTCGGTTGATGAGCGGACGGGTGTTTGATAAAAGTTAAATGACCCGAGGTGCAACACAGCCACATCTAACTAAAAATACACCGACATAAACGAGGACGAAGCATCTGGGTGACTGTAACTTATAATCGTTTGCAAAGGGGCCGACCTGTACGTCCGCCCAGTCTCAGCTACATGTTGTGTGACTCTGCAAAGAAAGAGATCTGTACCATTAGATCTGCGATAACATCCCTCTCTGAAACTAAGGGACTGAACCAGACGGCGACAGTCGTGCTAATTTAGTCTCCAGAGTTGGCGACCTTGTAATATAGTGTTATCCAAAAATACACCACCTTTAACTGTGACTTCGGATGTGTTGAATCAACACCCGTATTACGCATTCAAATCGGGATTGTGAATGCAGTGGCACACGTAGCGCTGAGGTTAGGCTCACTGAATTAGAGAAGTATTAAGGTCTTATATCACTGTGACACTTTCACTTTGAACCCTGTCTGGGAGCATCTGCACAGTGGCGCACAGTGAAACTATCACTGACTTGTGTGATAAGGGAAGTCTACACAGGTGGGTCTTCTTAACTGGTAAAGTGCATGTGACAGATTAGCGCTCCCTGCAGACTGTCTGACTGCACAGGAGCTCGGGATGGTAATGTACGGTGAATGTCATTCCAATGAAAGGATGAGCTCTGCTGCACTGAGTCGGGGACTCGGGGGCCTCCTATAGACCTTTTGATGTTCACATGCTGTTTCCGTTCCACCGTTTAGATTCAAATGCCAATTGCCATATTCTGTCATGTTTTAGACATATCGTGCCATTCAGTTTCGTGTCTGACATCCCCTCTCGGTGTGAATCAATTGGGGTATGTAAGCTGTAGCTATGAGCTTTAAACTATTACTGTGTGTGTGTGGCTGACTGGAGAGCTGTTCCCACTGGAGAATTTGTGCTGTCGAAGTCTTAACACTCCTTCTTGTATTGACATTTTGGATTCAAGTAAATGCAGATTCAGTATTTAGTAAAGTACTGCCACTCCCTGGAATGTTAATTAATCAATGCGATGCCTAAATACTAGTATATGGCTTTGATTTATTTATGTATTTTTTTTCTCTCCTCATTTCTCAGTATGAAGCACTGAAGCATGCCTTTGGATCATTTAATGCTGTTGTGAAACCGTTTGTCTGTCATGAAACCGTTTGTCTCATTGTACAAACAGTGTCAATGCAACCAAGTAAATGTTCAAACTATGAAAGACCAGTCTATGCTTTGATTTTCTAATGGCCTCTGATTTGCAAATTCGTAATAACGATTGTGCATCTCTTAGCCAAACCCAATTAAAGTGCTATGCTGCCTTTGTAATATTCTTTCAGCATTAAACACTATAATGTGAGCATAAATATACAATTTGAGAATGCGCGCAGTGAGAGAGGTTTCTCCGTGTAGCTCTACGTCCAACCAGAAGCCCTTGAACGTGTGACACGTCTTAATTGCAAACTCGGATGTCGGAGCTTACAAGAAACACTTGAAGGCGATGACATATCCTCAGGTTGTGACTGCACCTTACGTTTCCATCCTCAGGCTCTCTCTTTTATCTTTGCGTGTGTGTGTGTGTCATCGCAGTGGCTTTACCCCCGGAGAAGACAGACAGCTGCTGTGTGGAGGAGAAGATGCAGGAGAGGGACGGCCAATCTCCCGCGGGGCCACAGAAACAGCTCCAGTTTGAAGTGAGTGTCAACACAGAACGGGACCTTTATTACTTCCCCCTCTGGACGAAACTGGGGCAATGGCGGGACACACGCATGTACACGCTCACATACACACTGTATAGAACTGAGTTTGTTGTTGTCGCGCTGTTGCAGGAGTTGGAGTGTGCCGTCTCTGTGGAGGAGGACAACCGGCAGGAGTGGACCTTCACCCTCTACGACTTTGATAACAACGGCAAAGTGACCAGAGAGGTAAGAATCTTCATTCTATCAGCAGTTAAGAGTAATGATTGATCAATAAATGAATAAGGAAGTAAATATGAAGAGACAATAACTACCTTGAAACATCTGCCGACACCACACGCTAGATTTATTTTTTACTTTTTAAGCGATTGCTGCTGAAAAGTCTGCCCAGCGCTTCACTTTTGCAAAGCAACATTCCACCTTTGCCCAGAATAAAAATCAATAAATCCCCCTTTCACTTTTGCTGGTATCGCCACACCCAAAAGGAAAGTAAGAATATAAGAAGCCTGCAACTCAATCGCACTCCCCAAAAACCGAATCCAGCAAAGCCTGTGCGCTTCCGCTCCTGCGAGGCACCTTGTGGCTTGCGACTGCCTGGTACAGATCTGAGAGAACATCCAGAAAGGCCCGTGTTTTTGAGAACAACTTGAAACGGCGCAAAGAGACTGGAGCTGTCCTCTGTGTGGTTGGCTCTGCCGTGTTTTTGGCATTGCCTGTGGCTCCGCGGCTCATGAGACGGCAGGCGGCGGCTTGGAGTGGGAAAGAAAAGCTTTCTTCTCCAACTTCTTTTAATCCCTTCGCACAAATAAAAAAGAGAAGGAAACCAAAAATGACACAGGAAGCTTTTATTTCATTTTATTTTATTTTTATTTTATTTTTTTTTTCCTTATGGTTCATCTATGTCTGAAACCAGTATGTGGAACCGGTCCCTGAAGAATTCATAATAGTCTTTTTTATGAGTCAGAGTGGCGTAGCGAGTGAAAATCGTGCAGTCTTTGTGTGGTGCAGACTTAATTCTCTGCACTTCTGTCAAAGGAGCTATATGTGTTACTTCCTGCAGTAAAACACTTTAGACATTTCAGATACAGTGCGTGCCATTGTTCAGTTCATTTCACATCCAAACTAGGTGGACTTTTTTATGGACAATTAGAATTTGGTTTGCTATGAAAAGATCCAGATAGTCGCCAACTCCCAAGAGTCATTATGTCAGTATAAAGTGCATATACACCCATCTGTGCAAAAGTTCTGAGATTTTAATTTGAAAGTACCAAGATTATGGTGGTGGCTCTGGTTATTTTTCTTTGTTTCCCTAATCTTTCAGTCTCTAGTTGATCTCCTCTTTTTCTCCGCCTTCCCTGGTCTGAAATTGAGGTCAGACGCAACACATTGTGCGCCTGAGCGCGTGCTTACGTGTATGTGTACATATCATTGCTCAGCTCATTTGAAAGTGGCCACAGATGTTGCTCTGCATGCAGATGTAATTACAGTGATTTAAGGAACAGTGTGGAGCTGTAATACGACTCATATCAGGGCAGACAGTCATGTCAGCCTCCTGTGCTACTGCCAAGACGTTTGTTTTTATGAATTTATAACTCGCCTTCACAGCCAGCCCCGATCGCTTCACTTGAAAAGCCGAAGCAACTGATGTCAGTGTGTTCTCTGTTCACCATTGTCACTTCTCTGAATTCTTAGCCAGCGCGATATTTATTATGTATGGTTTTAATGCACAAAGCCACAGATTCTTGGTTAGAGTGTAGTCATGAGAATAGTTCCAATGTTCCTCTTCTTTTTACCTTTTTTTTTCTGTAAAATATATTGAAAATCTGCCTTTGCACTGATGTCGCTAAGAATCAGCAAGATTCTTTTATACTCTGTTGGGCGCTTAAAGCTCAGAAAGTGCGGATTTATCACATTCTTGCTTCCTCTTTCCCTCAGGACATCACCAGCCTGCTCCACACCATCTACGAGGTTGTGGACGCCTCCGTCAACCATTCTCCCAGCAGCAGCAAGACACTGCGGGTCAAGCTCTCTGTGGCTCCGGACTCCAGCCAGCGGTGGAGGAGCTGCACACAAGGTGCGGCAGGTAAAGCTCACGGTGACACAGTGGGTGGGAGCGTCGTTGAAGAGGGGGCACTTTGGGGTCCCCCCCTGAGTTGCCTGCTGTCAGCTCACCCAGGGATGTGTTTGTTGTCATGCAGAACGGCGGCTGCTTCAGGCCTGTCAGAGCTTTGTTCCTTGTAGTCTCGGCGTCGCTCCATCTCTCCCACTCAATGGGGTTCATTTTTAATGATGGGGGGAGTGACGGAGCCAGGAGAGCCCCCACCCACCCCCACCCCTCCCCACCCCTCCCTCAGTGCCTTCAAATGCACTGAAAGAAACCTTAAGAGATGCGCCGAGTCCTTTTGATAACCACAGCCATTTTTCTTTTCTCCAAAGTTCTCTTTTTTCCCCTCCTCTCCCCCTCTCTTTGTCGCCACTTCTCAGAGCTGCCGGGAAAATATAGCTGCGTTCAACTTAACTTTTCTCACTGACGACTTGGTAAACAAGTAGTCAGGGAAAAATATCTCAAAAAGTATATATTCCTGTGTGTTTGCGTCCTATTGTTTCGGCTATAAATATCTGTCAAGAGATTCAGACGGAGCAAGCTTTGAAAATATTGCCGGTTGCCTTCATGCTAATTTCAAACTGCATCAGATCTCACGTCCTTAATAAACTATTTCTGAAGCCTGCATGTTTTTTTTTTGTTTTTTTTTCACTCCACGCCTTATAAAAGGCCGGGAGTTGAAAATAGAATAAATGAAGCATTGTTGTTTTTCCTTTTCTATAGATCTTCAAAGTAAAACGCCAAAACAAAGGTTGCTTTCTTCTGAGGCTTGTGCGACTGTTGTCGTGTGTGTGTGAATGTATGTATATATGCATGTATGTGTGGCTGCTATGCGTTGCTCTCTTTGATAATAGCCTCCTGTCTTTCACGCAGACGTGTCCCACCCCAGAGAGAAAAATGACAAGAGCATCGAAGACCCCAAGAGTGCAGACAAGAAGTCTAGAGCGCTCCTAAGGTAAGCCCACCTGCGCGTACAGAGCAGACCACTGCTTGTGGTGCGTACACAAAGAACAAGAAGCATATCCAGTTTTTAAAATAGAACTGTTCTCATAAAACTAGTCCAGGGTCAGCGGTTGTTTAACGACTAATCCACACTTGAGTTCTGTAATAGTCATCTACTCTTTAATTAGTTTTGCACAAATTTACGTCCACTGCACCAAAGAGGAGTAAACAGGGGAGAGGCAGCTCTCATGCTGTGCCGTTCGCTCGCTCCCAAACCTGTGATTTTCCAATCACAATCTCACTTCTCTAGCAATTATTCTTCCTGAGCCTGATCATAAGGAACACTTGTTTTACTTTCTCCAAACACTACCATAGTGAACCTCACTGGCCTAAACTCCTACCTAATGAGAGGTGCCGCTTGTGTCCACAGGCGCCACCACAGTGACCACCACACCCAGCCTGGCTGCCAGCGCCACTGTGTGGATGAGAACCTGGAACGCAGGAACCACTACTTGGACCTGGCAGGCATCGAAAACTACACATCCCGCTTCGGAGCCGGTGAGTGGACCTGGGCCAGTTGGGGGGGAGAGGGGGAGGGAGAAATCCAGACTGTGGCCCTTTGAAGCTGCTTCCAGGGGCCCTCATTACTGCGGCACCTGCTTGGAGCCATTAGGTGGAACTACCAGCCCACTGCGCTCCTCGCCAGTACAAACATCTGGGCTCAGGCGAGCACAATACATCAAGTGTTGAAGGCTAAAGTCCATCAACAGAACGGGCTGGTGAGAAGTGAAATATTAGGTCTAATAACAGCAGCCTTGATCTTACGGTCGGCGATGACATGTGATTATTTTAATGTTGGTTCTGTGAGGGAAGTGCTAACAGAGATCTCTCCTGTATCGTGTTGTGTCGGGGTTATCTGAGTGAAGAAAGATTTAGGCTGCTAGAATAACTTTTAAGTACAACCGAGCTCACAGAGCTGTTTGCACAGCAATTGGCACACAGGTTTATTTTGCCTATGTTTAGATATCTCCAACCATTTTTTTTCTCATTTTTGTGGGCGCCCATATAATGAGTTTTGCCTTAGGATGTGAGTCCTGCGAGACCGTTGTGGTTTGCAGTTGTTTAAAGTAAACACCTACTGTATGTCTGTTTCCCTCATAGCCCCCACAACAGAGCCGGCTAAAGCAGAGCCTCAGACCCGGTCGTCCAACCAGACGCGTTCTCGCTCCCATGAACCGGAAAATGGCCACTCCCATTCCCACCACCGCCGCTTGCAGACGGTTGTGGACGCCGTTGTTCCAGAGAGCCTCCACCCCACCCGGCCGCGAGGCCAAGACTCAGGAAAGCACGCCCTCCGCTCACCTAAAACCCACAGCCGCACGCCGCCCGCGCAGATCGGCGGCAGGGTGATGAGGAACCGGGGCGCCCCCCCTCCTCCGGCTCTGCCCAGCCAGACGCCCCCTCATCAGTCTGCAGCCCCCTACCGCAAACACAAGCAGCGGTCCAAGGAGAGCCACGGCTACCGGGCCTTGGGCTCCCTGACAGCTCCGGGACAAGTGGTGGAGAAAGAGCAGGTGAGGGACCTGCCGAGCGTGCTGCTCTATGAGGGGGGGCTGGCGCAAGTGGTGCAGCGGCACGAGCACCACCACCACCACGAACACCACCACCACTATCACCACTTTTACCAGTCCTGACTTTCGACTCTGCCTGGGATAGCTCAGCACTCCTGCAGCTCCACCAAACACATCCAGGCCAGCAGACACTGACGGCGAGGAGCTTCCTCCTCAAAGAACTGTGCAGTTAGCCCCGCAGCTGCATTGTGAGGGACACGGGGAGGAGAGGAGGACGAACGGTGCTGAGGCAGTGCTATTAACCAGTGTTATAAAGAGGATGGTCAGACTTACAGAAGCTCGGGTATGCAGCAGGACGGTGGCACAGGACTGAGGATCACAGTGCAGCTCAAGAGGAGGCACAGAGGCATCGATTCAGTGAACACCTCAGATGTTCCTCTTCCCTTGACTCTGTGATCCTCTGCCTGATGAACTATACGGCTCTAAACCAGCGCGACATCCGTTCCAGACCACTAAGCCGAAAGGTGTTTAAGGAAAAGGAGGGACAAGAGGATGAAAGACTGTGACGTAAAGATGAAAATATATGAAGGAACCTAGACGATGGGAGAGTGCGTATGCGTGTGTGAGACATTGTCTGAATGTGTGTCTTCTAGTCTTGAGTGTGTGTGTGTGTGTGTGTGTGTGTTTGAGTGTCACGACACTGGTGTCTGTTGAAAACCACTTGAAGTGCGCTCATGGCTGCGTGAGTATTTAAAGCAGGCTGTCAAGTGGGTTTTTTGAAGATGAAAATGAAGATTTTGATTTAAGCTTCCAATACCCCGTAAGCAAAAATGGGAACGAAAATGTTGAAACGCTATAAAGTAATAAAATAAAAAAAGAAAAAAAAAGAAGAAGACGAAAGATCCCAAATCTGCTGCTACCTCTAATTTTATCCTGATTCTTCTTGCAATGGTGACTTTGACTAAGCATCATTCGGAGGTTATTTTCAAATCGCTGGGAAGCTTTTTTTGAAGGAAGAGAAATCGTGTCACGCTCTGCAGTACTGAAATGTGGGAAGCTCCTTACATTTATGAACTAACCTTTGCTGTACATAAGGTATATGTTGTTATCAATTTTATAAGCTTTACTGATAATGTGATATCTTTGTATTCACTATCTGAAGCTGTTATGTTTGTTTTTCTTCACAACCGCATTTTTATTAAGACCACTAGGAGCCTCATTTTTAATAGAATATGTGCAACTCTGTTAGTGACCCGGTCTCACTCCCTCCCTCATTCTCTGTCTCTTTCAACCTGTTCTCATTTAACTGAGTAATTACGGCCGATTGGCTAAATTTCCAGCTGTCAGACGTCCTGTCAGGTAGCTCAACGTCAAAACCTAAACGAGAGTAACAGTACCCTGGGTTGTACTTCTAGACAGTCGTTACCTTATAAAGTTCCCGCTTCGCCCCCAAATCCCAGCAGTGTTTGTACCAAAACCTCTCCTTTCCCTCGACTCTCCGAAATGTCAGAGGTTGAATCGCGGACTTGAGTCCAATGATACCTCTAAAAGATGTTATTAATTACTCAGTGCTCCATCACCGCCCCGTTTCAGCTTTTAATAGTTGCATATATTCATGCCGCGCCACGGTTTTCTGACGAACCAGTTGCAGCCCTGTCGTCCTGGCCTCAGGGTCGCACGGCTGCTCCCTCTGTTTCCATGGCATCTTCCCTGTCCCCCAGCTGTCAGCAGGTCTTTCACCGTGCCGCCATGTGGCCTCAGCTCCCAGCCAACAAGGCTCTGTTTGTGGTGCGGCGGGGCGAGGGCTCTTTCAGCTGTCTCATTCCTCCGGTGCTGGGTAACACCGGGGCCCGGCCTGCAGTCTCCACTCGAGCCATAAGTCACTGCTCGCTGCTGCCCTCGTGCCAGCACCGGGGACCGTCTGTTCATCCTCTCCCATGATGCCCCGTAGGTGTTGCCGTCAGCGGTCAGGGGACCCCAGAATGCGTCACCTGTGTCACCTTCGATGTGACAGAAGCTAGCGTCGCGTGGATGAACAACCCGCTCTCATGCGGCTATACTTATCTGTGATGGTTTAAGTGCCTTGCTCAAGGGCAACCTTATCCACTCGTGGGAAGTGAGTTGTCAACGCATGGATTGTGTGTGTGTGCCCCCAATTGTTCAAACGGCTGTGTTTGTCTCCTGTAAGGGCGTGCGTGCGTTTGCGATGAGCAGGAATGCGGTGCATGCCAGTCTTGCCCTCGGCCCTGCAGTGTCCTCTCACAGCTGCAGGACGTACTTTAGCGGAGGCACCAGTCAGACGGGACGTCTCGTGGGACGCGGCGGGGGGAAATCTGCCTCGTTCCCAAACGGGGGTCGCAGCTGCGCTCCATATCTCGGCTTCCTCACCTCGCTCCGCTTTCCCCACCGGACAACGAGTCCACGCTGCCGGAGCCCTCGTAGCACTGTAACTTCTTTGTCGGAGCTTTCGCCTCACCCAACGGCGACGGTGACACCGATCCGAGTCTCTAAATATAAGCAGTGTGGAAACGGTCGACTTGTTGTGCTAACTGGCGGCAAGCGGGCGACTGTTCCTCCTGCAGGGTGGTCTGATTCGACACGGTGAGCGAGGCCTTCTGAAGGAATTTGGGTGAGTCAGACCCGCAGCCAGGTTGCAATTTTTAAACCCCTCGTACCCAGAGAAAGGCCCACTGACTACACACAACCCCCTGTGTCTCCCGGTGTAACGCCCTGCTCTCATTCATGTATTAACTGAATCCACGTTAGAAACCTCAAAGGTGCCTGATCAAGGCACCTCAACAGCATCTGTTTGTCATTAAGACTATAATTTATAAACCTCGCTAACCTCGCACTGTCACTATCCATCTACTGTATTTCATCATACCAATAGATTTACATTGTTTGAGGAAGAAAAGTCATTTTTTTCCTCATTTTTGTTTGTTTTCAGCAACCAAGTCACCACTGAACCCTCTATGCCCACCAGAGGTTACCTTTTTATCATTTTATTTTGCAGGTTATTACTCGAGGATGGGTGTCACACGTTATTACAGAAAATAATCATTTCAAGTCACGTCCCACTGCTTTCAGTGCAGCTGCCCTGGTGTTTGGGATTGTCAGTATTCAGAGTCTCCATGTTAAAAAACGGTATCTAACGCACCACTGATTTGCTTTGTGAGATCCATGTATCAGCGTTTTGTTAAATCGGATGTATATAGCGACCTGCAGAGAGGTTAAAGCAGCATCATGTAGAAAAAAAATATAAGGCTTATTTATAATTAAATAACAGTTAAGCTATCTCATTTGCATACTGTTAGCTACTGTAGTATCCGGCAATTCCACTTAGCAGGAGGGATAATTATCCGTCTCTCCACGCGCTCACGGACACACCTTCACTCGGTGTTTTGTTGTAAACTTTAGCCCTAGCTGTTCTCCTCCTCCTCCTCCCACTCCCTTCCCACTCCCTCTAATATTTTCCATGACTTTGTTTAGTTTATATTAGATTGTATTTGATTAATTGCTTTATTTATTTGATAGCAGATCTGTGCCAAGGGAAAATACCCTTTTATTAAAGTATGAACCCGTTCCTTATAAACTGACTGTCTTCTGGAGTCTTTATTTGATGTGGGTGCACACATTGGTGGTCATAACTGTTCAAGAGTGAGCCCAAAGGCACAAGACCATGTGAGTTTGACTTCTTAGAAAAGAGCGTTTAAATGCATTCGCACTTAAATACATAAGCTGTGATCTTCTGTGTGTTGAACTGTGCTACTGTGTCCTTCATTCTCCACACAGAATGGCTCATTGTTAAAACAAACAAACAAACAAAAAAATTACATGAGGTAGTATATACAGTATACACCCGTCTAGCACCAGGTTGGGCCCTTATTTTGGATTCATAGCTTCCTTAATTATAGATTCAACAAGGTGCTGGAAACATTCCTTAGAGAGTTTGGTCCATAATGTGAATGTCCCGTTCTTGGA
This sequence comes from Mugil cephalus, assembly GCF_022458985.1. Taxonomy (NCBI): domain Eukaryota; kingdom Metazoa; phylum Chordata; class Actinopteri; order Mugiliformes; family Mugilidae; genus Mugil; species Mugil cephalus. Next base: position 15,954,881 of record NC_061772.1, on the reverse strand, counting down.
CTGAGATCTGTTGGCTGTCGAGGCGACAGAAGATGGAGACGCTGTGGTCATAAAGGGATGGACATGACCAACTACAATAGTCAGGGAGACAGTGGAATGTAAACTACACTCATCTGTAACTAAGGACCATACCACAACACCACCATCGATAAAGGGCGTGATGCTTTCTTTTGCTTGTTACACCAAATTCTGACCCAAACATCCTAATGCTGCAGCAGAAATCAAGACTCATCAGACCGGGCAACATTTTTACAACCTTCTGTCGCGTTTTAGCTTCAGTTTCCTGTTTTTAGGTGACAGGAGTGGCACTCGCTGTGGTCTTGCTTGTAACAAGCGGTTATCTGAGTCACTGTTGCCTTTCTACCACGCTGAACCAGCCTGGCCATTCTCCTCTGACCTCTGGCATCAACGAGGCATTTTTTTGCTCAGAGCTGCTGCTGCTCACTGGATCCTTTCTCTTGTTCAGACCATTCTCTGTAAACACTAGAGGCGGTTGCGCGTAAATAGGTCAGCAGTTTCTGGCAAGAACAGACAATGCCACATTCAGAGTCACTTAAATCTACTTTCTTCCCCGTTTTGATGCTCAGTTTCAGCAGACCGTCTTGATCATATCTACTGAAAACTCCCTGAACTAAATGCTCTGTGCTGCTGCTGTAATTGACTGTTTAGATATTTGCTTTAAGGAGTAGTTGAACAGGTGTATGTGATGTGGCCAGTGGGTTTACAATTCATCGATTCCAGACACTAGACAAATTTTAAGGATCTCCTTTCAGACTAACACATATCCACATTCAACCGGCGCATCTTCTTCTGTGTGAAGAAATGTGTGTGAGCGTGTGGTGACGTAAATCTCCTCTCCACTGTGTCTTAACCGGTAGTGTCACAGAGGGCTCCCAAATCTGGCTGACCACAGCCAGCTGCTCACCATGCCACGCTCTCGACATGAACACACACTTTCATCTGCAGCTTAGCAGCTTATCTCTGGTCATGGCGACCGCAGCGACTCTGCCTCTTGGCAGCGTGCTAAGGCCTCCTCTCACGGACGTGGCTATTTGTGTGAGCGAGCCGGTGACACCCACGGAACGCGTTTCAGTCGTTACCAATGGATTCTATTGTAGCTCATTTTACCAGGTTATTATTATCGCTGCTTTACACTTGTCAGCTATGACGAGCATCAGCCATCAATATCGGAGGTGTTAAACTAAGTGGTGACAATTTTAATAACATGATCTCTGGGAATGACAACATTTAGGTCTTGTGAAATAAATCCCTCCATTCATGTTTAGCTGTGAAAGGAGACCATTTACTTAATTATTTCATAATGTAACACTTTTATGCAGCAATAGTGCTCCTGCGACCAGCAACAGATCACACAGAGATGCTGTGATAACATTCAAACTTTGATTCTTAAGCATAGGTCTTCAGCAGGGGGTCCCCTAGGGGCTCCGCGGAGGTACTGCAGGGAGGTCGTAAAATCTTTGGTTGATTAGACACTTTTATATATATATTTTTTAATTTCCCCACGCAAATTTAAATGTCTTTAACAGCACATTACCATGAACCCAACATATTTTAGTAAAAGGATAAATGGAGTCAGAAGACGTTATCTTTCACTCCACTCATTCAGCGATACAGGAGTTGTCTCAATAGCCCCCGTTTCACACAGAGCGCCACACTAGACCTGTCAATCAAAGCCTCCTGTAGACAATAGGCCCCGCCCCTGTCGCTGCTTAGCCAGTCCGAGGCCGCATGTTGCATGGTGACTCTGTCAGGTTCTCCAGCACGCTTCAATATTAGCAGAAGAGAAGCTAACAGTGCAGCTCGCTCCCATCACCCAACCCAGGCCAAAATGGATTCATACTACTGTTACAGGTTTGAAATAAAAAAAAATTGTTAATAATGTATAGTTATAAATAGGACACATATAGTGGATTCCCTACTTAACCTGTCATCAGTTGAAGACCCCTGTTCTAAAGGATCTCCATGTGGTGACCATTTATATCAGATAAACCTTTAACACCTCCTATAATAACTCAGGCCAACTTGCGCACATCCTGCGGATTTTTTAATTTTAACAAATGTATAATTCTGGTCTAATTGGTATCGTTAGGTGCATACAAACTAACTGAGACTTAGAAATTATTTGAATCTTCCAGTGATCCTCTCCTGATATAAACCCTGGCATGTATTAACCAGCATATAAAGTGCTGCAGTATGGTGCTATTTGCTGAGAAAATGTGCGCACACATTGAGTTTAACAAAGTTTCTCTTTCAGAAACAGAGAAACAGCTGAACTGATTTAGAGACTCCACGAGTGAGCATCAGTCAGTCCAAAAAGAACTGTTTCTGCAAACCTAATAAACTCCATACTTGCTCAGTGTGACGGTGCCTTGCAAAATTAGCCATAACTAATGAAAGCCATGACAGCTGAGCTCTTGAAGGTTTAAGGAAAACACAACTCTGAACCACGGTCCTGACATTATTGAACGGCAAATCTTTCAGGCACTTTATGAAATCAAAGTTCTCAGCCAACAATGATTAACAGTGAGCGTGTGAACGTCTGACCTTGTTCACAGAGGACTGGTGACATATTATTTTATTGCTGTGTGAAACCCAATATTGTGTTTGTGCTCTGCAGTGATATGTGAAATAAAAGAAATGTCTTCATTGGAGGCCTTTTCATGCATATCCTGCATCATCTCGTCTCTGCACCCCGGCGTGAGACTTCCTCTTCTTGTTCTTTTTTAACATTTTACTATTTTTTTTTCTCTCTAGGACTTTGATCTGTGCTCCTTTCAACTCTTCACATATGTTGGTAATAGCCTTGGTGTTCATGGAGATTTTCTTCTGCAGTGCTGGATAATGCATTCACGCCTTTTGAAATGGCGTCACTGGAGACAGTGTCCATTCTCTCAACCGTAAACCTGTCTCTGCTGCTCAGTCTCTGTGGTTTAGGACTCTTTGTACGTGCAGGTAAAAAGAAAAAGAAAAAAAGTTTTAAAAGTTTAACCTAAAATTTGCCATGGACCTCTTGTGAAAGATGACCTATGCTGCAGAATACTCTAACTCTGACTCTGCTTTTCATGTGTCTTGTAATGGGGCAAGCTATTACTGCTCATAGAAACTGCAAAAGTAGATCACTGACATAATGTTATGTAACCTAAACAATAAAAAATAGACCCGATCCTTCCTTTGATTTGGATTTAACTGCCCTGAAATGAGTGAGCTGTCCCTGCAGAGTTTAGAGTTACAGTCTTGACAGACCAAACGTGTCCTTTGCCTTTTTTGCAGTCAGTGCATCACTCACATCACAGCTGATAGTATCAGTTCATCCTCAATAGCGATAGATTGGTTGTGGTCCTCGCTTTACGCCCATAATATCAGGAACTTTTAGTTCCAGGACGTTGTTTTGAGCAGCTCAAAGGTTCCACCGGGCCTTCAGCCTTAAGATGTTGGTCCAGTAGGTGGCTGGGTCCCAGAATGGAGGAGATTAACGCTCCGCTGGGCTGAATGCGATTTTTGCTTGCTTTCAAATGGACGAGCAGTGGCAACTACACAAATTCAAAATGCTTGAAATCCAACACATATTATTCAACATTATGTGTCACAACAAAGCCCTGAATGTGAATTATTAATTCAATCCTTCAGAAGGTGTCATTGACACCTGGGGGTCAGGGAGTCCCACTTTGAGAACCACTACTCTGCAGCACTGATGACCACTGGTGGATTTACTTAAGCACTGCACTTGGAGTATTTTTATTTAACTTATGAAACTTTATGCCTTTAACCTTCTATAGTTTAGAAGATAAAATAACCTACAGCAATTATGATATTTGAAAAAGGCCTTTCGCACTAATGCATGGGTTTCAATTACTCTGCCCACTATTTAAATGAAGGTATATCACAGCAAATATAAAGGTCTCCCACCCTGATGGATGATGATTTCAACCACCTGAAAGGTTTGTGTCACTGCCCCGTGACACCATTTAAATATCATTCAGCTAATCTTTTGATCAACATCAATGTCTCTTTGGCCATTTCCAAAAATTACACAGTGAGAAGTCGGAGTTTAACATGAGTCTAAGGCTTAGAGAGTTCAACATACACAAGCGCAAAGGATCCGGAGATGTTGACGGATGCCTTGATTCTCAGCTGTAATGTGAACAAAGGTCAACGGTCTGAGTAAAGGGCACGCGGTCGTTTATAGATGAACCTCTCTGAAAGCAATTACAGTGAGCAATTACTCTGAGAAACGGCTTTCTCTATAGAAAATAAAGAGCAGCGAGAGGGGAGGACTGCTCTCTCAGCTCTGCACATCACAGAGGTATTTACAATCCTTTTCATTCACTTACGCTCTAACAAGTGTACCGGTGCCCAAGAGGAAATTAATTCACGCTATGGAAAGTAAAAATGATCCAGTGTAATTATAGCTGATGAGTTCAACTCAATAGGATTGTGTTCCCTTTTTAGAAAATGAAGATAAATTGCTTATTGTAAAGGTTGGCTATTTATTCTTCACAGCTTAGTTTAAAGCAGTTATGCAGACAATAATAACCAATTTTTGTTTCTTTTTTTCTCACCCATATTTAGACATATGAAGAGTAATTCCGCATGAACCAGGACAATAATAACCTAAACCTTTGGTGCAGGCTTGTACGTGTTGTATTTGTGTTGTTGGTAGACAAGGGTATTGTAGGAATAAAACCTATATCTGCATTTCCATTGGCAAAAAAGCAATGATATTGACTTAAATATGTGGAAATGAGAGGCTGCCATAATATGTCCTGTGTGCTTTGTTTCCAGCAGATAGGCAGAGAGCTTTGAAGTGTGGATTGGCACAGCAGGGTGCTAGCTTCTGTAAAGGCAAGATGCTAAACGCTGAGGGATGAGAAGGACACAAGGTAGTCTATTACCAATACAGGAGCAAAGAGGGGGGGAAAAGGCAAATCCAATGATAATGTACATCTGTTCCAGTGAATTTATGAGCTTTGAACATTTTTTCATGTGGGATAAGTGGATCTCTTTTTCTTTTTTTTTTCTCTTTTTTTTTTAGAGAATCTCAGAACTTCAAAGCAGATTCGCTTTGGATAATGCAAATGATGGGAATATGCCGGTTCCTGCCTACTCAAGAGCATGAAAAGAAAGAGGGGAAAAGAGTGAATTACAGCTAATTGCCGTGACAGTCTTTTATGTGTGGAAAGAAGGGCAAAAATAAAACACTTCAATTATCGTCAAGTTCATTCAATTAGGTAAACAAGCTGACAAAGTGTTAAAGTTCAGTGCGCCTGACCCAGTAGCCATTTGCATTAAATGTCACTTTTCGCCGTCGACATTTCCCTTTGTTATATCTGATGAGATCATAATTAGCAGGATTAAAATTCACCCTCTAATCACCATGCTGGCACTAAAGAGAGAGGAGACTTTGTTCAGCTCCGATGCTGTGACGGCCGCGACTGGGGGGAGGAAGTTCGTCCTTACCCCGGCTCAGTGTATTATTGTGTGTTATTGCATATTTCCCAACCCAGTGGAGTTCAAATACATTAAACATCTTCATATCAGACGCTGATCAATATGAGCGTGATTCACAGCGGATAGCAATTGGAATGCCAAAAAATATACATGAGAACAAAAATGTTTTGTAATATCTCAGATTAATGAATCCCAGAAGTATCATCTGCAGCCAGAGGGGATTTTTACTTAATTTTTCTCAGTCTGGACACTGGGACCAAAACATAATTTGTCAAGTTCGTGTAGCAAAGATCCCATGCGGATATACACAAAACCATTTGATACACTGTATGTGTGTATGTAGTGATCAGGCAAAACATTATGACCATCTTTCTAATATTGTGTTGGTCTTCCTCGTGCTGAGGCATCTGTTTTGGAGGCCCGAGGGAGACCAACCCTATGGGTTGAGGGGAGGGGCCTCTGTGGATCATCCCACAGAGGCTTGATCAGATGGGGTCTAGTGAATTTGGAGGCCAGGTCAACAACTTGTTTGAGTTGTTCCTAAACTGTATCCTGCTGGGGATGACTGCTGCCACCAAGGAGTGTCATGGAGTTGGGGTGTCTGGTCTGGTCTGGTCTAGGTGGGTGGTACATGTCTATTAAGTAGCATCCACACGAATGCCAGGTCCAAATGTTTCACAGCGGAACACTGAATTGTTGCAAGATGGGTTTTAATGTTGTGGCTGATCAGTGTATGTGGGGAAAGTACGGTTTAGAGACCAGAGAAAATTGTTACTGAAGATGACTGACACGAGATGAATTTAGTTTATGTTCAGTCGGATTGGAGGATCAAATTTGTATTAATCCGCTGCCGAAAATAGTCCCACAGAATTTCCTATTTAAGAAGACTAATGCCACGCCCAGCTCTTGCAGTAACTTAAGCACTTAGTAAGACCTTATTCGAAAAGAAAAGACAGAGAAAAGAGAGATTTTTGGTTATGGGATTCATTCACAATAAGAAAAGAATGATGCCAGACTTATCCTGTAAGCCCGGAAGTAAGAGGATGCAATTTACACCCGTGATGTTAATTCTTAAGTTTAAGCTTTCCACTCTCATTGTCATTGATGTTGTATTTCTATGCATTATTAGATGCTGTATAAGTGTTAATCTGAGCCTGGATTTCTATGTAAAAACAGTGAATATCGTTAGTCATAATGACGTGACGTTCTGAATGTTGCCAGCTTAACATAAAGGACTGAATATAGTCTGACTAATCGTCTATTTGCGGTGACTTAAACTGCAGCGGTGGTAAATTGCTAAAAGCAGAAAAGACCGACCCAATAAATCCCGTCACAGTCATGTTTGTCCTTAATGCATAAATTTATATGATACCCGGCATAAACCCTGTATTTTCGTGGAAATAGTTCCAGTCAGCGGTAAACACATTTTTGCTTTTGCTGTGTCATTTTAATTCAGTGGCAGTCTGTTTGAACTTCATCAGATATGACACTCATTGTAGGATATTCTGAAAACACCATCGCTGCAAATAAATAAAAAGGTAGCAGACTGTTTTCTTTTCACTTCATTTTCCGAAGAGCAAACTTTTCCAAAGCGCAAATCTACTGTCTGGACTTCTAGAGACCTACTCAAGACTTCTAGAGATAGCAAATGAATAAAACAAGGCTCCAGAAAGTTGCATTGGTTTTTAGCAGATCATTGAAGCTCTTTCTTTTTGCAACATCAAAGGCAGCTGCGGCTCTTTGATGTGGCAGCATGCTGTTTAAGGTACAGACTGAATGGAGAGATGTCAAGCTGCAAGGTGCCTCTGTAGTTTACGTTGAGTGCTGCAGAGAGCTGCAGATGAAAGGAGCAAACAGAGTTTGATAATGAATGTCCAACAAGTAGGACCCATCTCAGACAGCGCACGCTCAGCGGGGTGCCCGCGCTAACCTTGAGCGCAGCATCCCCAAACCTTGGGCAGACGCTGGAGACCGGCCTCCTTCAAGTTGGCTGCTCTCGCAAAAAAAAAAAAAAAAAACGGGGAGCTCTCAGATGTGAGCTTTAATCTTCCTGTCAATTAAATCCTGATTGACACGCTCACCCGCACACACACACACGGTCACGCACACGTGCTCCCCTTAATTAGTCAGCTCTGAACGAACTGCCATTCACTTCCTCTTCTTCCTGGCTTGGAGGGGCCTTTTCTAATTACGCCGTCCATTGTTCCAGTGAGTCAGTCTGTGGGATGAATCTGTGTATTGTTACAGTGCTGCTATACATCATTCTCTAACAGTTAATGTCTCCCTCAGCAACTCTAAATGCAGTAATCAACTTTTTTATAGCATATAAAATCTGGTGTAACAAGCCGCCGTCTTTATTAAGAACCCAAAAGCAAACACATAAACTCAAATTTCTTTCTTTCAAGAGTTAACCAAAGTTTTTTTATGCAATTGTGAGCTCTGAAAACACGATAAAACTAAAAACCTGAATATGTGAACTGTACCACATACTGAATGTCTTGAGTTATTGTTAGTATGAGCCTTTAACCAGCCAAAGTGTTATATGAATAAATCTCATTATTATTTTGAAACTGTACCACTAAAACACTGTCTGATGCAAACATATAGACAATTAGTTGATTCACTTGGAGCCCAGACATCACCCAGCTATTAACAACAACAAATCATGCCATGTAAACATATGTGTGCTCTTACTATGTTTTCGTGTAGAAGGATTAATAAAAACAAGTTTTGATGTTGTTACTTTTCAAAAACTACTTTGCTTAATTTACCCTATATTGATATTTTAATTGTTCCGCTTGTGTGGTACAGAATGTGTTAGAATGTCAAGAAATAAGGGAAAATTAAAGACATAAAACACAGACGATGAGACGTGCTGATTTGCTTCTGGGAGTTCTGAGTCTGGGAAACCAATCAGTAGACACACAGTACATCAGTGCACCTGGCCTGACACTGAGCTCTAACACATGTGCTTTTGATATTTGTTCAGAAAGAATGCACAGCATTTAAACGGCTGCAGCCAAGGTATTCCGTCTGTGCTATGAGAGGGGGAAGGATCCAGCGCTTGGCTTCGCTGTTATTTACTGACGTGCAGCTTAAAGATGACTCTGTGGAGGAGGTTATTTAGTGCCGAGCAGGAGTTTTATTTGCCTGCTGAACTGACTCGATCGAGACTTAACTCTCATGCCGAGTAAACGGAGGACTGTGGATCAGATTCTTCATGTCGAGTTTTAGCCAACTCATGCGTGGGTCTATTGTGAGAACTGATCACTCATCTGTAAAGTGAATTAGAATAACATAATACTTAATAGCTCCTACTTCTATCCATGCCTAATAAAGCATGCATGTACAGTAGGCCAAATGTATGAAGTTGGAGTCACATATTTTCCATGTTCTGGCAAACAATGTGTCAAGAATTTATTTGTAAAGGAGGACAGAAATACTCTGCAGTGTCTTCTGGGATCGTTTCTTTATTTCTTATTGACAATTTCTTACCTTCTTTCTTACCCATCCAAACCTCTCTGGACCCCCTACTGTGACATAGATGACAGATCCCCACCTTAGAGCTTGATGTAGGATGCAAGGCAGAGAGCACTCTGCATTACACTGCCCTTGGAGGAGTTGCCTGTTCCTTAGACAAGAAGAAGAAGAAGAAACAAAAGTAGGGGGAGAAGAAGAAGAAGAGAAACTCCCCTTTGAAAGTTTCATTTCAGTTCCTCTTTGATTACCACTGCCATTGTGTGTTTCAGGTTGTTCCCTCACAGGGCACAGTGAAAACGCACAGTAAACTAATCACGGTACTCAGGAGGGAGCTGTAATAACAATGACGATAAATTGTGTGACTGTCCAAATAGTCATTCTGGCACTTATTTTATCTTGACATCAAAGATTACATGTGGAGCAAGGAACAGTACGAGCTCCTTCAAGGTTGAGTTTTATATGCACTTTTTGAAATTTGCATCAGATGCACAGCATGCAGCTGAGGTGGTGAGGTAGCACACGGTAGTATTACCATGACACACTGTAGAATGAACACAATAGGTGATTGTGTGTTTACAAATCCCCTCTTCGCAATCACTCCTCACCGTGTGAGTATTTCTAATTAAATCACTGTGCCTTGCGCACAAAGAGAAAGTTGTGACGATAGGAACATGACAGCTTCCAGGACATAGAAAAGAACAAAGAAAAGTGATTAAAAGATGAAAACAGAAATGTGACAAAAGGTAGGAATGGCAGAAAGCTTGAACACCTCGGGTTGGTTTAGTTGAGCAACACTACCATCAAGTGGCTGCGACACTAAACTGCAACCAGACCTTTAGTGGCAACTTTTTTTTTTCAAAATGTAAATTTTACCATTCAGTGTCAGAGCTTCCCCTTTTTAAAAAACTTTAATTCCCCCTCAGTAACAAGAGGATGTGTAAATGTCATCACTTTTCAGCGTACAGCGGACTGTAGCTTGTGGAAAGGTATTCTTAACCGTCTTTGAATTTGATTGCCATTTGTGAAGCGCTGCTCTGGTTCTGTTTCAAAAACATTAGGGCAGTGATGTAATCGTACTGAGCTGCCTGTTAGTCAGGTTAGTGTTTGACTCTGGATGTTTCTGTTCATTCGTTGGCAGCATTTACTTTCCATCCTACAGGAGGGACTAACAGAGCAAGTTTCGGTTTCAGCAGCAGAATGAGGAAGAGGTAAGTCTGCAATTATTTTCCCAAGTGGCACATGGAAGCTCTTTGTTTTACAGACTCGATGTGAGTTGTAACGCTACAGTAACTTTGCTGTGGATGTCCCTGAGTTGGTTCTTGTGTACCTGAACATGTCTTAAAGGAGTAAGTAAAACATTACACGAAAATGGCCAGCCTGTATGTCACTACAACCTAGCTGTGATGTTTGTATGCCTGGTTCCTGCTTTGTCAGATGACAAAAATTGTGTAACAAAACCTGAAAGAAACTGTACATGTGGTGTCCTTTGATGCGACAGGTTGTGACACTGGAAGCAGGAGCGGTAAAAGCTGGATTTCCTGAACATGGGCTGACGCACAAAAGCATGTTTGCTCAGGAGCTTGTGCTGAAACAAAGGACAGAGATACTGCACGCACTGTGCAGCAGCGGGTCAGCTGAACATTTAGAGAGGGTCCTGGACGTACTGCTCGCCCAGGGGGAGCTCATATGGGAGGAATACCAGAACATACAGGTGCCAGGAAGGGCGCTGTATAACAAAGCCAGACAGCTGCTTGACGTGGTTTATACAAAGGGTGTGAATACGTGCGCACTCTTCCTAGCTGCTCTGAAACAGGTATTGCCTGACGCACAGGAAGCTAACCTCTCCTTATCAGGGTACTGTTTGAATCTAGAAGGAAAAGAAGAAAATCAGAGCACCTCTACTCAAACCCTTCTGGCCCACAGGCCAAGCCTTGTCTCCAGGCTTCAAGGCTGCATTAATGGTACTCTACAAACTCTTGTTGAAACAGGCCACTTCACCTCAGCAGACTGTGATGAAGTGAAGCTACCTATACACACTCCCACTCAGCAGGTACTGATAGCAACCATGTCACACACACACACACACACACACACACACACTGGCATTTAAGCTTTTCTTGCTTATATATGTTTTTAATAGAATTTAATAGAATTCCCTCTATTGTCATTACACAGTGTACAAAAACATTTTGCTTAAATATATTCAGTGCTGTCATATTATTCAAGTGCATCAGTGCAGATTCAACATGAACTGTCACTCTTGCATCTGTTAAACACTGGACAAAGCTTTTACCAGCAACACATCCACTGGCATCAACATTTAAAGCTCAAGAAGTTTCTGCATCTAACTGGATGTATGCTGATCTATGTTTTAGCAAGAAGAAAAACTGCATTTCCTGAAATATTCAACTACGACTTTAATAATGGATCTGTTGTTGTTCATGTCGTCAATCAGGCAAGGTGCCTTCTTGACCATGTCAGAGCCAAAGGAGAGTCGGCGGCTGCAGTTGTCCTGCAGTACATTGAGCAAACACAGGAGTCGGGATCCTCACTGAACCAGGAGAGATTGACTCCTTCCAAAGGTCAGTTATTATTATGATGTCGCTGAAAATGATAGAACAATGTCAATTTTAGAGAATAAACACAGATTACGTACAGTATGCATAAAGTGATAATTATTCTAATGAATCTTTTGTGAATACACTTCCACAGAATTCCAAACATACCAGAAGAAGCTGAGCAGCTCTGTCTCTGCCCAGTCTTGCTTCCTCAGTACTTATGGAGGGACTAGTCACATGTCTCTGGATGACATTTATACTGAAGGCCAGCTAGAACTAGCTCACGCCTGCACTGATGTCCATGGACCTCTGAATCTGGAAGACATAGTTGGTACTGCAGGAACAGTGAACAAGGAGGCCGACACCGTGCTGTTATCTGGGGAAGCGGGCAGTGGAAAGAGCACCCTACTCCAGAGGCTGCACTTGCTTTGGGCTCGCGGCGCAGCCCTCCAGGACTTTCACCTTCTGTTTCCATTCAGCTGTCGGAGGTTGAACTCAGAGCAGAGGGAACTGTCCGTCCAAGAGCTGCTGTTTCAGCACTGCTGCTGGCCGGACAGGGAGCAAGAGGAGATTTTCCAGTTCATCCTGGACCACCCGCATCTCATCCTCTTCACTTTCGATGGCCTGGATGAGCTCAAGCAGGGCTTTTCTGATGAACAGCGACTCTGCTGCCCCATCCAGCGTGCACCTGTCCATGTACTGCTGTTTAACTTAATCCAAGGATCCTTAATGAAGGGAGTGATCAAAGTCGTCACTAGTCGTCCAGAGGCAGTGGGTCCCACGTTGAAGAAGCATCTTCGTAAAGAGGTCCTCCTGAAAGGCTTTTCTCCAAGTGGGATTGACTGTTTTGTGAGAAAGCATCACAGTGATTCCTCTGTAGCTGCTAAGGTTTTACAGTCATTGCAGACAAACACTGCTTTGCTTGGACTTTGTCATAGTCCAGTCCTCTGCTGGATTGTCTCACAGTGTCATAAAGAACTCCTAGGCTGTGGTGAAGGCAGCCCACAAACAATCACAGATGTTTACCTAATGATCTTACAGCACTTTTTCCAGCACCAAAGTCCCTTGAAGAGCACCAAGAGGTTAGGCTGGCTACAGGAGAACCTTCAAACTGTCTTGCATCTAGGGCAGCTTGCTTTTGAGGGGATAGAAACCACCTGTTATGTCTTCTCAGCTAAGGACTTGGAGTCTTGTGGTGTGATTGAAAAGGATATCGGCATGGGCTTTTTGATACAAAGCAGAGATATGTCCTTCACCGATAGTATACGTTATGAATTCTTTCACGTGACAATGCAATGTTTCTTTGCTGCTCTCTACCTTGTTTTGTCCAGTACAACTGACCGCTCAGCTATCTCTAAGCTCTTTGAGCTAAAGGACATGAGGGAGACAAGTCTTAGCAGTGTGTGCTTCAGTGCATGCTTGGCTTCCAAAGACCAAAATGAGGCGGCTTCAGAGGAGGACCCTACTGCAACAGAAATACCGAATCTGCAAATCACAGCCACCTTTGTGTCTGGACTGCTATCTAATCGCCATCAAGGCCTGTGGCTCCACTGCTGCTCCAGTTCAATAACAGAGAAGAAGGTCCGACAGGTGGCGAGATGTCTTTCCAAAGGTATGCAACAACACTTTAAGTCCATTCCTCAACCTGTGCCAGGAGAGAAGAAGAGCATGCATGCAATGCCGGGGTTTGTCTGGCTTATAAAATGCATCTATGAGATGCAGGAGAGCAGGATTGCCAAAGAAGCTATGAGTAAGCTGGAAGTGGACCACCTGAAACTGACATACTGTAACATCGGTCCTGTTGAGTGCACTGCACTTGCATATGTGCTCCAGCATTTGAGAAACCCTGTGGGCCTCCAGCTAGACAACAACTCAGTGGGCGATGTGGGAGTGGAGCAGCTTCTTCCCTGCATGCACATTTGTAATTCTCTGTAGTAAGTGTGAAAGGTTTTAATCCTTCCTTCGTTGGATTTCTTATAATTGCAACATCACACATTAATTAATCATCAATGCATTATAGTGAAAAAAATCTTATTAATCTCTCATTAAGTGTCAATTATCAGTCTTAGGAACAATAACATCACAGATGAGGGCATCCGCAAACTGATCGCCAAAGGTATTCAGTGCGAAAACTTCTGCAAAATTGCGTAAGTATTGTCAAGATGAATAAGAACCATGAAGTTAAAATATTTATCCAGTTACTTTGCATAAAGATTTTGTTTCTCTCCAGGCTCTTCAACAACAATCTCACCGATGCTTGCACGCAGCACTTTGCTGCTCTTCTGAAAAATAAGCAGGACTTCCTTTCATTAAGGTCAGTACATGGAGTTTTTGCTGCAGTCATCAGATGTGCACTAATTAGGGACTGTCCCAGTAACAAAGTCTGTGTAGCGTTAAAGAATAGCAAATTAACATCTTTATGTCTTTCAGGCTTGGCAACAATAACATAACAGCAGAAGGAGCAAAGCAGCTGGCAGAGGGACTGAAAGTCAATCGTTCACTGAAGCATTTAGGGTAAGTGTTTTCCTGCAGAATTTTGTGGAAGTTTGATTTGTTTCAATTTAAATATCTTTCTTTGTTTCCAGTCTTTGGGGCAACAGGATAGGCGATGCAGGAGCAGAGGCCCTTGCCAACGCCCTAGAGAACAGTGAATCGCTGCTCTGGCTAAGGTAATATTGGCTTTAAATACTTTCACATGTTTAGGTATATTTAGACAGTGTGGTAAATATATTACAAATGTGAAAGTGTTAAAGTTTGCCCTACTTACTGGGTGAATCAGGAATAGAGTCAGCTGTGCAAAATGTTTCTGCAGGTTGCATTACAATTGTGATTTTGTGTAATGGCAGCCTGGTAGGAAATGGTGTAGGGAGTGCGGGAGCATGTGCTTTGGCCAAGATCATCAGGAATAGCACATCCCTGGAGGAGCTTTGGTAAGTTTTGAATATCTCAACTGGCCACAACAAGTACTCGCTATTCTGTATTACTTAAATTGCTCCACCCTCTTGTTTCCTGTAAAAGGTTGACAGAGAATTGCATAACCAAAACAGGAGTGGAATGTCTGATTCAAGCTCTACAGCACAATACTCATGTGAAGTCTGTGTGGTATGTGAAACACACCTAGCCAGACACACTAACAAGTACAAAGATCCCCAGTTTCACATGTGGTTAGTATGTGCACCACTGGTTGTTTGTATCCTGAATTTGGGGCACGCATGGCCCAGCTAATAGTTTCATTGCCATGAAAAACTCCCATTGTGGTTAAGCGTCGTTTTGATTTCCACACTGCATCGCCACTGATTGATTTGTGTCTGTGTCTTTTGAACTGCAGGCTGAGAAACAATGGCCTCAGTTTGGAAGAGGTTGAAGAAATGACTCAACGTGAACCTAGACTGATCTTCTGACATTTTATTATGTCGGCCAAGGACTGTGCACTGCAAGGAATGTTTCTATTCACAACAGGATATGTTTTCTCTTAAAATATTTGAAATATGAAATTTATTGTATTTATTTTTTAAGGGTTTATTCAAATGCACAAAACACTGTTACCACATCTACTGTACAACTGATAATAATATTACTAGAGATGTCTTTTTTTATTGCTTGTATGTGTATTTTTGAAAATAACTGATCAGCTCTAAGTGGTGGTAATGAACAACTCAAGAGGTGTGCTTATATTTTTCTGGACCTATTCAGATCCGTTGAAAAGCATAATAACCAATGAGTAACAACTACTCTAGACTTTTTCTATTTGTTTTAGTATAAAGACGAATAATTAATTTAGGTTAATGTCTAACCTAAATACCTAATGTTGAATAAACTATCATTAAAATTTTTTTAAATTTCTTAAGAAACATTTGGGCTCATTCGTCCTGGTTCTCAGTGTTGTGTTCTGTATACTTCTCTTTCTACATCTGTTGACAAATTAGGAATAGCACTTATTTCTGTCATTGACAGATTGCAGTCTTCTATGTAATTTTTGTTGCAATTCATGTTGCGGGCCAGATTAGACCCTCTGACGGGCCGCTTTTGGCCCGCGGACCGTGTGTTTGACACCTGTGGTATATAGCACACACGAGACTTATTGTGCACAATGCGCATTGAACAATTTTATCTTGTGCTACGTTGACAATACTCTGCAATTACATTTTTGGTTTTAGTAAATCTGTGCTATCACTTCATCAACCAAAGCCTGCAAATGACAAGACATCATCATCTGGTGTGGAAGCTACACTTCAACCTAACTATCATCCTTGGGAAAACCCCACGGAGTGGGACTCGGTTATAGACACAGCAGACAGCCAATCAGCGCCTGAGAACGAAACGCGTGACCAATGAGCTTTCAGAAAGCGGTAGCACGTCACACACATCAAGTCTAAGGAGGTCGTCTCCTGTAAATAACACATCTCATAGATTTAGCGATACACTGTGTTATTTCACTTATTTCTCGTGGAGAGCTGATTCAATTGGATGCTGTTCGCATGCCTTAAAGGATGGCGGTCCTCTGCCAGCCTGCTTGCTGTCGCCCAGCTCGCTAGGTTAACTTTAGCGTGATATTTTAGCCGGCTAGGACGCTAGCATCAGCTAGCCGTTGAGCTAATCAGAGGTTATAACGGGAGGAATCGATCTTGTTTCGGAGACCTGTGTCTAACTGGGATGGGCAGGATGACAGCTATCTGTATCCTCTAACTGGGCCCACACGCATCAAAGGTAAGGTGTCCGCGTCGTTGGTGTCAAACGTAAATGAATATTTGGTGGATTTTTAGCTCACGGTATGTTAGCCACTTCCCTCTCTTAAAGGGCCTTTGACTGACAGCTGCTGCTGCTGTGTCTGTCAAGAGATATCTTGACTTAAACAAGTCATAATGTCGTTTTGTGGTTGTCGTCCGTAAATCCACGCTAATAAACGTCATATGCGGTCAGCGCTACCCATGTCAGGTTGAAATTACTTTCACTTTTATGCCTGGATTGTGGCTTAGCCCTGTACCCGGCGTTACCCGCAACAACATAAATATCGATGGTTGATTAGATTCCATAATGAAATCAACAACAATTTATCCGGGTTAATGCTGTGAACCAGCTCATTTTGTCTGCTCGAACGACGGATGTGGGGAAAGTGTGGGTTCTTGACTGTGTCGCCTGGCTCAAAATCATATCTGAAGTGTGATCAGGGGAAATCCACTGCTCTGTTAGTCTACCCCGAGTGTCAGAGTAAGTCAACCGTCTACTTACTCTCTATTTTTAGTACATTCAAATCAGCACATATGAGTAATGTCACACGAGGTCCTGATAAAACTAAGGGTACTACACAGGGATGCCTGAAGAGGGAGAATACACAGCCAGAGACCATGTAGGTAGGTTTCTCTCGAGAAACAACAGCAAGACTTGTGGAGTAAAAGATCAGTAATTAGCTAAGTAAGCATTATAGCTTCAATTTGAAGGACTTTTCTACAAACTTGTATTGAGATCACTATCAGAATTCAGAAAATAGTCACCTTAGCCTCTGTGCAGCTAATATTATTCATTGATATTTTGGGCATAGGTCTTCATCCATTCGTTTACAGCTTGTTATTGAAACTACAGCCATGTGACACAAGTATTGCTACACTCATCCTGTATTTAAATGTTGCCTGGCTGAGGTGCCTTGAGCAAGCACCCAAAACTGTCCCAGGGGCATGTGGTATGGCTGCTTCGAGCATGCTCACTTGGATGGGTTAAATGCAAAACACTACAGCTGTTTAAAATGGCTGCAGAAACGGAGATATGATATGTGATGCAGCATTTTTTTGCTCGTTCTTCTTCATATGCATCCACATAGAAAGCTAGAGTCTTTTTTTTTTTTTTTAAGAATTGGTCTTGCGTATTTTTACGTTTTGTTTCGCCTCAGACCACAGGTCAAGCTTGCCTTGACGTTGGACCTCGTGCCTAGCATGCAGCCATGAGCTCTGCCCTGTGGAGCCAGGAGAAGCCCAGTGGGGGCTTCAGGGAGGACTGGCGCTTCTACATGGTCGTGAAGGAGTGTACGGTGGAAAAGCCTCCCCAGAAGACCCTGAGGATCCCCCGCGGCAGCCTTGGTCAGGCCTGCCAGGAGCGCAACAGCCTGGGGAGAACGCTGCCGCCGTGTAAGGGCAAGAAAAGTCTTCGCATTCTGGACCAGACCAATGTGGTGCTGAGCCTGGATGAACGGGACGTCCTGGAGTTGGACGAGAAGCTGGCCGAGCTGCTGTTCCCCATTACCAACTGCGAGGAGCGATACGCCCTTCTCTGCAACAAATCGAGGCTAGAGCGCGTCCGCGACATTGACTGTGGTTCCAAGGTGCGCGTCCAGCTGCGCTCTGGGGATGATCCTCTACCTGGTGTGGTCCGCTTCAAAGGCTCGCTGCTCCCAGACAGAGCCCTCTCTGGAATCTGGTTTGGAGTCGAACTGCTGGTGAGTCTCCTGTCTTTATTTTGGAAATAGTGGCTGCTTTTGTAACATGTTTTATCGGCAGAAAGTGTTCCCTTAAAAGTGATTGAGGTTTGTTTTACAATACCATGATGAAAAGCAGCACACCAACGAGAGAACAGGGTTTAAACTTCCACTACAACCACAGCTCAGAAACCGTGTGCAGCTGTGTAACCAAAAGTAAAATTAAGACCAACTACTACCACATCAGTAAGCGTCCGTTATTCAGCTATTAATCACGCAATGGTGTGACGGTTGCGAACTAGTTGTAAGATGAAATAAAATAACATAAGATATGTATCAGATGTGACCATGACCTAGTTAGTTTCAGAATTATTGCATCTTTGTCTGTGCAAATAACTAAAAACAAACTTAGACTTAGTTGGCTTGATGATATATATACATATATTATCACTAAATAGGGACTTTCTCACAACAGTGCACCAATGCACACTCAAAGTCAGCCGTTTTTGCTTGCTCTTCTTATCACTCTTTAGCGAATCTGCTTGTGGAAATTGCCGACACATTGAACGGTTTCCAATACAGAGAAAGAAGTTAGTGGTTGGATTGTGTGAATGCTAATTTAGGCTCAATGGATTCTGGATGTATTTGAGCATCCAACAAAAAGAATTAACAAGTCCATGCTTCCCCAGATCCTTTTCACACTAAGCTCTGCTTGTTATATATATATATATATTTTAAAAAGTAATAGTAACACGTTAATAATAACAAAATCAACATTAAATTCAAATCTTAAATTTGACTGAAAATGCAAGATAAAACAAAGTATTCTGTATGTTGGGCTTTCTTACTTAGATGTTAGGTTTTCAAATCCATAGGTTATTATTATTACAGTATTGCACAGATGTGAAATTTATTGAACATCTTAACTAAATGTTAAAGACAGAGACTGATAATAAATGTTGGAAAAGGCTGCAGTGTTACGACAGTCCTCAATGTACGCAGATAATGACCGCATTTTAGTTCTGTTTCTGTTATCTCATCACTAAATCTGAGCCCTTGATTTATGCGATTCATTCTGGACTGTATGTACGATACAGTGAGTAACAAAACACAAAGGGTTGCTTATCGTGGCACAATGTTGTTGTTATTCGACTGAGTCCAGCTGTAGTCTTCTTGAGTGGGCTGATGGAGCTGAAGCATTCAATCTGTTGCTCACTGTAATGCCACAGATAGAACGTATGCCAGTGACAAAATTCAGATTTCTTGCTCCCAACCAAATAGAGATCGCCGTTATTTCTAGACACCTGACAGTTCAGCAACATTTCTTCTAAAAAGCCTACGCATGAGAAAAGATGCTCAATATTTTATGTTATGACTCGTGAGAGCATCTAGGGTCTGCGCTAGACATTTTTGGATGTATTTATCATCGCACTAAGTCAAGTCATAATCCTGCTGCAGTAATCGATCAGATGCTCTCACAGCGTGCGTTCACTTTCCTTCAGTGTAGAAGGCTGAGCAAGCAGACTTTGCTACTTGCCCTCCTTATTCTGACAATAGTCGCTACGCCCCGTTCTGCCTCCCTCTCTAAATTTAGCTAAACATCTTTCCTCTGCTTTCCTGTCCCAGGAGGAGGGTCGGAACCAGGGCTTCACGGAGGGCTCCTACCAGGGCCGCCAGCTGTTCCGCTGTGAGGACGAGTGCGGTGTGTTCGTGGCCC
This sequence comes from Mugil cephalus, assembly GCF_022458985.1. NCBI lineage: Eukaryota > Metazoa > Chordata > Actinopteri > Mugiliformes > Mugilidae > Mugil > Mugil cephalus. The sequence goes on along the minus strand of NC_061772.1, from coordinate 15,935,251 downwards.
TCGACAAGCTCGAGCTCTGGGAGGATGACGAGGACGAAGCCTTGGGCGAGCTGGAGGTGGACCACGTCAATCTGGTGGAAGATGAACAGGACTTTCCTCCACTGGAGATCAACTCCAGGGTCCTGGTGCAAACGAGGGAGGGACCAGAGAGAGGCACCATCATATTTTGTGACCTACTACCAGGCAATGAGAGCCTGGGCTATTATGTGGGAGTCGACATGGTAAGTATGGCTCCCTCAAAATAGGCTATCGTGCCCACAAATGTATGTTCAAGTAGTGAATCACACATAAAATGCATTGTGCCTAATACTTCTTGTTAAAATATACAAATTAATCACCTTGTTTAGTCAGTACATAGTTCTTGTAGCATACAGATTAAACATTTGAACAGTCCTTTGAAGAAATACATGTACTTTGAATAAATAAATGATAATGCAATGGAAAAGGGAAATATCTAGACTTCTCTTTTCAGTAAGAAGAAAATAAAGATCTAAGGCTGCACGTATAATGAGATTTCCTTATACAGCAGTGCAACCTTTGCCACTGACTCCCCCTTTTACCTACATCACAGTAGTCAGGCACCTGGCCTGATTAATTAAACAACGTGTTGTTATATTAACCCAATATGGAAGGAATTAAGCTTTTACACCTGCTATTACACATTATTGTTCTTAGTGAAGTTAAGAAGAAGCTAAAAAATGACGCTCCAGCTTAGGCTGGCCTTTTCCAAACGTGCTGGAGAACCTGCTGTTTGTAAAAATACGAAAGAACGCGTCCAGCCAGTCGTTAATTTGGCTGTCGTGGGGCTACTGTAGGAACATGGTGGCACAGCGTCAGAATCAGAACACTTTATTAATCCTTCAAGGAAATTGTTTTGTTGCTTGGCCGCCTCAGTGAAAGTAAATCCGGTGGTTTCATTCTAAGCTAACAAGCACACAGCGATTCCTAATTACAGTTGGATACTGTACACGAATGTACTCATTATTATGAATAATATATTGAATTTTGCCCGATAAATCTGACTTGCTCAACCATTGCTATACCTTTAACCATATCTTATTCACTGATGCCCAGGGCGCTCCTTTGCCGTCATGGATCTATTTTCTACCATTCCCTGTCATTTAACTGAAACGCTCTCACCTTGCTGCTGTTTCTTAAAGTGAGGGGATGTCGCAGTTTTAGATTTAATCATATTAATAGAGTTAACGTATCTGTCTTACTTGGCCTGTGCTTTTGTTTCCCTTATTTTCCCACGTATGTTGAAGGAACGTGTCTCGTTGCCTTGGATCACAGTATCTGGTATCTATGGCTACTGTTGTCAGGCGGGAGTTGTATTGTAGTCATAGGGAGATTCAAACACATAACTGAGGCGTTTGACTGCTGATCGTAAGCAGCAGCGCCAACAGCAGCCGCAGCAGCAGCAGCAGCAGCAGCCCACTCGGTGCATCTGAGCCTCCCACACAAAGGCAAGACAGTCACGCGGGGAGTGAGGTAGAGACTTAGTGCTGTATGACCCAACAACATGGCAAGGGGCCAGCAGGCAGCTGAGGAGAGCCCACTGCTCTGCCTCACTCTGCGTCCAGCCTCGCCCTGCCTTCTCTAGCTAGTGGCACTAGCCTCAAGCTCATCTTTGATCATCTCTCTGGAGCAGAATCTGGGCACCCCAAATAAAGAAAGAAGTGCAGCGTGGTTGTGCTTTCAGAGAATGTGGACTTTTCACTTGGGAGGACCAAGATCTGCCGTTAAGTTGGAGAAGATGAGATGAGCAGTTTGGATTATCGCAACACAGAGGAACAGGCTTAAGCGACAAGACAATAGAGCTTGTTTATCGTTAGGAATATTGGAAGTAGCACATGTGGCACGAACTTCATGAGTGTTACAGTGATGAAGAGTTCCTGAGAGGGTTACAAGGTTGTCATGTCTCCAACTCTTTCAGGACAATCCTATCGGGGACTGGGATGGTGTGTTTGACGGGAAGCTCTTGTGTAATTTTGCCAGTTTGGAGCACACTCGACTCGTCCCCATCTGTGACGTAATGCCAGGTGAGTCATCGAGCTTTTGTCCCCATTCCTACACCACGGCTACGGCGCCAAATTTTGCGCCAATTCATTCAGATGGGCCAGCACCGAGCTCCTTTCCGAGCATTCAGAGTTTGTGTTTTGCTCGCAGCAGGAACAGAGAGCCTTTTGTGTTTGGTGGCTCACTTGTTTTTGAAAGTCAAGTGAGATACTCTGGCTCTTTGTTCTCCACACTGGCATATTGATTTGTTTACGTGTGCTGCTGCCACCTCTCTGACTGTTCAGACTTACATTCAGGAAACTGTGAAGACTGACATTGTTAATTTAGCAAATTTTGTCCCTTCCTTAATAACTGGATTGGCAATATGAAGTGTATGCTGTCGTGTAAAAGGGCTGTGAAATGGATTTCTAAACAAAATTTTCTAGTCATAATTTCCTAAGCTGTCCCGTTTTTACACTAGACATTGACAATTAATTCAATGTGAAATGTGAGAAATGTGTGAAACTTAAGGTTATGAACTTGCATTGAATTAAATATCTTCCATAAATAGTGCACAGTGTAAGTCTGACTCGACTTTTGTAGATTGCTAGTGGGCTATAAGTGTATGGTAACATGACAGGGATGCTGCGCCTCTAATGTGGATGTATTTCTGGGCTGTACAGAATATTCCATGCAGGACCAAAGGCTGCAAAAGCACAGTTTTGCCCCCAGAGGCACCAACACTGAAAAGTCGTCCACTGGACAAAGCAAACCAAAGACCAAAGGTACTGCACCGTTGTTACGATACACGGCAATAGAAAACTGACATCCTGACATCCTGACAGCTTGGAGTGATGGTAATTCTTAAAGGGGCATTCCATCCGAGTAGCCTTGTTGTGGTTTCAAAAATATTCGATTTGAATATTTTTAACACACGTCTTTTTTTTTTTCTTTTTTTTTCTCAAAATGAAACTAATTTTTGGAAACTTGTGATGATTTAGGCAAGCAGAGAGTAAAAAAACAACCTGTACATCACTTCTGGTGGAAAGCCCCTTTAAAAAAGAGAAATAACACAGCCCTTACTTATCTCCATTTTATGTAAAATGGGAGGAATTCCTGTAACAGTCGTATTAATTTGATGTGACTTCAGTGTTTCTCTAATCTGATTTATTTCTAAAGGAATCTTTTTCCTAGGATTTTCTACACATTTAGTTTTCCCTTGGTTCACTTTTTAAATATGGCGACAAAGCATCTCAGAATTGTACAGTGCACACTTTGTGCTTATCTGTGTGTGTGTGTGTGTGTGTGTTTCTCCTGTACTTTTATTATTTACAGGATTAGGTCACCAGTGTGGCAGTAGAAGCAAGTCTGAATTTTACTATACTTTAAATGGCAGCTCTCTTGATCCCCCAGCCCAGTCCAAATCCAAAAGCACATGGTACATTGATGAAGGTAAAATCTTAAAAACGTGGGCACTCATGGGATGTCAGCCATCTTACCGGCAAGCTCCTGTTCACAACAAGCTACATACTAAGTGGTTTTAATTAACTTACATTGGCATGGTCAAGGGTTCCACTCCTCCTGGACTACCTCCATATTAAATATACACTCTGGTACTGTAGGTTGCTCTAAATAAATGTGTTCTCCAGATGCGTCATACGATATGCCGTGAATACTTTAAGCATTTGGTGTAGCTGGAAACCTGCTTCTCCCATCTGCTAAAACATGTGGCACATAATTTTTATTTATTTATTTATTTTTTCATCAAGTGAGGTTTAGATTTTTTTTTTTTTTTGTACTTCTGACAGCTGTAGAATACAAATTCTATATTAACCAATACACGGGAAACATATTTCTTCTTAAGATTTCACTTTCATTTATTCTATTAATACCACACAGTGTTTCATAGTTACTGCCTCTATGATAAAACTGAGATATTTTATTATGAGTGATAAGCAACTACTCACAGCCAGAAACTGTGCAGGAAAACTTTCCGTCTGGATTAGTTCCCATCACATTGTCGAGTTGACCGAGCTTCCTTTATCCTTTAAGCAGTAACTAAATGGAGCTGCAGCTCTCAGACTGGTTTCACCATCCTGTCAAACTTAAGAAGCACCACCAACACGACTTATCCAAAAATAGTTATCAGTGCAGAGCAGCTCCATGTTCCATTTGCTAGAATTCACAGATATTTATATATACGTATATTTTAAATTTTCCTTCAGTGAGATATTCACCATACGTACAGATAGACACTTGAAATAGACCTGGACGGGCTTCACATTGGAGTGAAACGGTTGTAGAAAAGAAGTGTCTTTCTTGTGTGATATAAATGACTAAAACAGTACCAGAGTGTTTGAGAACTTTAATTAAAAATATGTAGTCTGTAAGGAGAATGACTCAGCCAGTTGTTACAAGATTCTTGTAGCAACTAGGACAAGCTAGTTTCTGTACAACAACCCTTAAGTAAATGTAAGGCCCAAACTTGGTTTGCATACAAGCAGAAACACCATTAGTAGTTTGTTGCAGTAGCTTGCTCTAAAGACCTTTCCACTAGTCTTGTCCTTCATCACCATTTCAGTGGAATGTTGTACCTGCATGGAGTAATAGGTGTTGCTAAAAGCTTTTAATAATGCTCAGATCTGCAAACGACTTTAGCTGATTGCTGTATGTTTTTTGCTCCTTATGCATTTAAAAGGTTAAAATTCGTGCACACTACTTGCAGGACAAAGCATTAGTAAAAGACTTGAAGCTGGTGTCAGTATTGATCGAGTTGTTCAGCTCATCGTCCCATTGTTTCTGTGTTCCCATTGGTGTAGGGACACATGTTGGGTTTCTGTTGTTGTTGTTGTTGTTGTTGTTGGTGTTTATAAAACTCTACAGTCAAAATAAGAACTGCAACATACAAATGATTGTGGTGTTGCCATCTGCCATAACAAAACAGAAAACTAGAGCGCCTGCAGAACCACTCCGAGGCTAATTCATGTCATCTCACTTACTGTGTTGCTGAGGCGGGGTCAGTCATAAGTGGCTGACGAGTTGTTTTTACAACTGCTTACTCATCCTGTGAATGTGTCAGCATTTTCATCTGTCTCAGGGTCACCTTTTTACATTTTTCACATTTGGGCTATTTTTATGGTGCCGGCGCTTTCATATCTTTTATTAGGTCAGCATACACGTCTACATATTTCTGTCGTTCTTTCACCGAACAAACAATTTGATTATGGACACACAAGCTTACGGTGAATTCATGATTTATCATGAGAGTTTAGTCAGCACTTGTATATATTATGATTACAGTATTATTATCTATCATCATATTTAAGAATTCCAAATTTATTCCAGAGATATTTGAAACGTGTCGTAGGGCTCAATTAGTCGGCTAATTTGCTTCATATTTAACCTGTCATTTCATTGTGAATTTAAACGGCAGAGGAGAAGCAGAAGCATACTTCTCTGATAAGAATATTTTGAAGTTATGAAAGCGGATGGAGTGTAATTTAACTTCTTGCTTCTGCGAAAGCTGGCGGGTAAGGTTCCAGTTTTCAGCTTTCAAGTTCTTCTGTAAATAGAGTTATTTTCAGAGCAGTTAAAGATGTTGAGTTCGGGGAATTAACTTGAACCAAGAGTGCGTACAATAGAGGTTGACTGAACTCTACTGGTACACAAGCAATTCCTCTTTGGTAGCTCCGGCTGACTTCTGTGTGATTGGACATTTCAGAGCGACTACTACACATTACTCAATTGAGGACTTTTCACACTTAACTAGTTATAGAAACTTGTTTCTGCATTAATAAACAAACATATTATTACGTGTTACTTATTACGTATTATTGCATTCATAAAAAAAAGTTACATTCTGACGGATGTTTTAGAGCAGCATCGGATCATTTTTTTCATGGCCATGTAAATGGTTTAGAAGAGTCTTTATTTCCAAATCCATTGGCATTAATGCTTTAAAAGATTACAGACCAGATGCTTCAAATTATTTACCAAGAGGAGAAAACACACAGTGATCTCGTTGATGCATCTGTTCAAATTCCCAGAGGTTCAGAGTCAATTCAAGTAAATCATGTTAATTTCAAGAAATCCTACATAATATAAATAGATGTTAAGATTCGGTTTCTGGTTTCTCTCCTACAGTTGGGGAGGACCCCGCCAAGTCACTTACTGACACTCCCCCTGACTTCAACCAGTCTTCCCCGCCCTCCAGAGCCCCACCCTCCACCTCGTTGTCCGGCGACAACAAGTTCCACTCGCTGCCCTTCAGTCTGAACCGCAAGACGGGGCCCATTGACAACATGAGCCATGGGCCTCTCTCCCTCTCCGTCCAGTCGGTGATGGGAGAGCAGCCCGAGCCCCCGTCGCCCGCCGCACCCCCTTCGCCGCGGCCTCCGACACCTCCCCGAGGACAGCCAGGTTTGGAGGTGGGCTCTCTGGTGGAGGTGAAGGAGAACCCCCCTCTGTGTGGCGTCATCCGCTGGGTGGGTCTGCCTCCTGGCCTGCTGGAACCTTTGGCTGGTCTGGAGCTGGTGAGACAACACAGAAATGAAAAATTTGATGAAAAATAATTCGAAATTATAATTTACAACAGAGTAGTACAGTCCTCATAGACTTTATATAAAGATGGCATGTATGTAGGTATGTTAAGTCGTGTTTAAGCTAATTATATATATATATATATATATATATATTTGCTGTTATCGGCTTCGAATCTTGTGAGCGTTAACGGTTCTACACAGTGTTAATTTTTACAGCCATTTTTGATGTAGTCTTCATTAAGTCTTCAGATGAAAATGCTCATTAGTCTTAGTCTCATTTAGACATATTTATAGTGTTAGTTGACAAAAGTCATCTCATATTTGTTAACCTTTAATTATTATACTCAGTCAAACTGCAGCTGGTTTTTATATAATAGAATTAATAAAATACAATAGAATTAGAATTGAATTAATTCAAGTACAAAGAAAATAGTGGCAGTACATATTGTGAAGCAAAAATAATAATAATTTGGAGGCATGCACAAGAAGGAACTTAATTTATGGACCATTTAGTTCTATAAGTTAAGTGGACAAGAAAAATCTGTGCACGTCTTAAGTTTACTGTGAGTCACCAGGGAAACCACGTAATTGTCTTCAGTTCCATTACATTGTGTAATGGACACGTAACATCTGCTTTCTTTAAAAACCAATATTTAAATTTCATGGTATTATGCCTTTTTTTTTGGAGGGGGGGGATTGACTGTTTCAGAGCACGGTGACTTCCTGGATTTTCTGTTGGTTGCTGATCAACCTCATGGTGATGATTAAACTCAAGGAAGTCACTGCACCCAGCAAAAAAAAAGTGAACAAGCGGGCTTTCCCAAATGCTGTCCCTTTCCTCTTAACACAGTGGTCTATTCATAATTTTTCTGTTAATGGTTTTTAAGCACAACCACATTTTTCAGATGTGGGTAAAATACAACAAAACCATCACTTAAAGGCTAATCACTATTGACACGATATATGATCAGGCCTAAACACTGCACTTGGAAGAAGGCAAATAAATCCATACTTTTTATTTATTTATTTTTAACTGTGTCCATATGTGGTATGTTGCTTTAATTACATCACATGATCTTGACATTCTCCTTCAGGAAGAAGAGTGCCCTGGTTGCACTGATGGGACGTTTAAAGGCACGCGGTATTTCACCTGTCCACCCAAAAAGGCCTTGTTTGTGAAGCTCAAGTGCTGCCGGCCTGACTCCCGCTTTCCGTCCCTCCACCATTCCTCCAACCCCATAGAGCGGTGCAACTCCATTGGTGAGTCAGGAGGAGAAAAATGAATGATTAAATTGAGAATTAATCCCGAGTTGATGTGTGTTTACACATGTGCTGTGTGTATTTTGCAGCATTTGGGGGTTACCTGAGTGAGGTAGTACATGAGAACACACCTCCGCGCACAGAAAACGACGGTCTGGATGTCATGGTGGGAAAAAAGAAAGGCATTCAGGGCCACTACAACTCCTGCTACCTGGATTCCACCCTCTTCTGGTCAGTCTTCTTTTAGTCAAAGGGTTTATCAGTTTCAGCGGGGGGCGTTTTCCATGAATGTCTCTGGACTTCAGTCATATTGATCGACTATACAGAGTGTGATCAGGCAGAAGTGCTGTGTTTGCCCCGAGGCAGAGTCTTATTAGTAAACTAATTTGACTTTGACCACTAGCTCTGACGCTAGGATGTGTTCCAGCTGTGAAGTGGCTCCGGGATACTTGCACCTCTCTTGTTTCTGCCAACAATGCCAAAGGCTTTTTGTAGTTTAGTTTCAAATTTGACTACGGAAAGAACTTCAGGAAATTCAGTTTAATTAATAAGTAATTAAGTATGTATGTATGTTAACCCACTAAAAAAATATTAACTGAACAAACTCTAGTATTGATCAAATGGCTTTTACTGTGAAGTGGACATCAGACATAATCAAAAACTATGTCAGTTAAATAATAAATCATTTAAAAATGATTCGCTGTATATTGTGCTCTGCAGTCTTTTTTCCTTCAGTTCCGTACTGGACACGGTTCTGCTGAGGCCACGATCAAAGACTGACGTTGAGTATTACAGAGAAACCCAAGAGCTGTTACGCACAGAGATAGTCAACCCCCTCCGCATGTAAGTCGATATATATTTGCACATTTTTGACTTTCGCACAGCTAAGTGTGCAGACGTTTAAGCAAAGAAATGAAATGTTGAAAGCAGTATTACTTCTACTTCAACGAATAAACACTGCACTGGCAGATCCAGTGTCACTGAAACCATATTTGGCTTTTTAACTAGCGCATAACTTCCTTTGTCTTTTTTTTCCAGACATGGTTATGTTTGTGCCACTAAAGTGATGAAGCTCAGGAGGATTCTGGAGAAAGTAGAAGCTGCCTCTGGGTTTACCTCTGAAGAGAAAGGTAGAGCAATGAGACAGACTATTGGTTTTTCAAAATCTTCTCTTAAGCATTCTCCGCTCAAGACGGTGAATTCAATTTTGAATATGTTAATATGAACTGCTACCATGACATTGAAACAACATACTGCTACAAGTCAAGAGAAACATAATGAAAACACTACTTTAACGTGGTACAAATAATTCACAGTCATATTTCCAACAGTAGCATACATGCAAGAATGTTACCTCAAATCTCATTTCAGTATATTTTGTACTACAGATCCCGAGGAGTTCCTTAATATCCTTTTTCATCACATACTGAGGGTGGATCCGTTGCTCAAATTAAGGTAAGGCCCAGCTGGCTTTTGAAAAACCACGCAATCTTCTCTGACTGCATGTTTGCTTATTGCCCAAAGGCCCAGAAGAGAAATATGCACTTGATCTTGAAATGATCTGTTTTTCATTCTGAAACGGTTAACTTGGTTTGCAGGATAATTTTAGTTAGCAAAACAGATCCACGGGAATGTCTGAAACAGTCCCTGGTTGTCTGTGTACTGCCACATTACCAAATGTAGGTTAGCCCTGTCTAAATCTGTAATATGTAAATTTAAGCAGGCGAAAAAAAAAGTTTCACTTGTGCTACAGTGCTTACACAAGGTTTCATTGCGGACACTGTGGACAGTTTTGTTCTTTTTTTTTTTCTCTCTCTCTTCCGTTTTTTGGTGTCAGTTATTTTTTGGCGTCTTATCTTTTCAAATGTCATCATTTGTGCCCTCTGTTAACAGATGTCCTGTAAAGTGACTAATCTGAAAAGTGTACAAGGCTTAGACAGAATACTGGAAGCTGTTTATTTAGGTTATTTCGATTCCTCTGAAAAAGTCTTATACAAAGTCTGTTGTTTTCTAGGTCAGCAGGTCAGAAGGTCCAGGACTGTTACTTTTACCAGATCTTCATGGATAAGAAGGACAAAGTCGGGGTTCCCACCATCCAGCAGCTTCTGGAATGGTCCTTCATCAACAGCGACCTAAAATTTGCTGAGGTAACTTTTATTTGGTTCAAACTAGTTAGTTTGATTTAGGTAAAAGTTTTGGCCCCATATTAGACACTTGCTACAGTCACTACCGAGTGACAAGTGTGTGTATATACTCTTTATAATTACCCTATGGACAAAATGATTTAACATTTACAGCTGCACAAATATATCAAGAACATTTTGTTAAAATTCAAATGAATATTAGTGAAAACAATAATAGGATGTCATATGTGCTTAATAGTGTCATTAACAACTGTCATGTTTCATAATATGTGTCAGCAGGTCAATGTTTCCCCAGCAGTTTTGGGTACTTGTCATAAAAAGAAGTAGAAAAAGTAACTGAAATATGCACCTATTCATTTCCATACATCTATAAAATGTAATATACTTTCTGTGTCTCTTCAGTGTAATCCACAGAAGTTACTTCAGCACAGTCATAAACCCAGAAACTGTCCCTCAACCATGAGTCATGTTTGCAACTACAAATACTGTAGATACTGAGCGTTAGTCATTGTTCCATCTGTGCTGATCGTACGTCATCTCTGTTTACTTTTGAATACCTAATTCCTCACATATGTCTGGAACTTGATGTTCTTATTTGCACTGATTTTTTTTCCGATAATGTCCAGGTTGCTTTGTCAACGACTGCATCCGTTTTCTCTTTGTCCTGACACCCTCAGGCTCCTTCCTGCCTTATCATCCAGATGCCCCGCTTTGGCAAGGACTTCAAAATGTTCAACAAGATTTTCCCCTCCTTAGAATTAGACATCACGGATCTTCTTGAAGACAGTGAGTTATAGCTTTAATTTTTTTTTTTTTCTGTCAGTAAGTGCGATGAGCTCAGCTGAGATGAAGGAGCAAATTTCCTGCTTTCCAACCTGGTTTTAACTTTTTAGGGAACTTCACTTCTGTACAATATTTCAGCAGTGATAAAGGTTTGTGTGCTATTTTCCAGCTCCGAGGGAATGCCGGATCTGCGGAGGCCTGGCTCTCTACGAGTGCCGAGACTGTTACGAGGACGGCGACATCACAGCGGGCAAGATTAAACAGTTCTGCGAAAAGTGCAATACACAGGTAAACAACAGAGGGCATTATTGCAACATCAGTCCGACAAAAAAAAACAAGTTGTAGCATCTGTGTCAGGATCATCCATTTGGGGGCGCCAAATCCAAAGGAATCACACTTTCTCAGTGTTGGACTTGTTCTGCAGATCACTGGCTTCTACTGTAGACCGTAACACATGGTTTCACAGTCAGTGCATTTATTGAAATGAATTTCCATTTATGTCTGCATTACTCCACGGCATTAAGAATCCCGAAAGGCTTTTATTTCCCGATCTCCAAAACAAAAACACGTTTACAGTATTTATGTTATAATATTTAGGTGTGTGTAATGGTGTATATCTGCTCGCGCCGGTTTAGGTCCACCTCCACCCGAGGAGGAAAGCCCATCGACACGGCAAACTGTCTGTCCCCAAGGAGCTGCAAGAAGGCACGGGGCGCCAGGGCAGCTTTCCTCGCCAGAGGATGGAGCTGTTCGCTGTGCTGTGCATTGAAACCAGTCACTACGTGGCCTTCGTCAAGTATGGCAGCGCAGATTCGGCCTGGCTCTTCTTTGACAGCATGGCTGACCGCGATGGTTGGTGTTGTGTGTTTTAGTTGTTGTCAAACTTTGAAATGAAAAGTTTAATGTAAAGTTTAATTCCATAGCGTTGTGTTCAACCTGGTATTGCTATGACAACCATCCTGAAAAGCTGCAGAACTTAATTAACTGTTTATATATTTAAGTAGTGAATTGTTTGATTAAATAGAATATAGTTCATAAGTCCTATAGGACAATTCCCTTAGTTCAGTAGAGTGTAGTCATCTGCGGTTTCAAACACTAAGTATTAGTTGTGACTAACACACCGTAGGCTTGCCAGGCCAGAGTCCATTGTGTTGCTTCTAATGACCTTGCTGGTGGATTTGCAGGAGGGCAGAATGGATTCAACATCCCGCAGGTGTCTCCCTGTCCGGAGGTGGAAGCCTACCTGAAAATGACCCCAGAGGAACTGCACACCCTGGATCCCAAGAGCATCCAGGGCCAGGCTCGACGCCTGCTGTGCGACGCCTACATGTGCATGTACCAGAGCCCAACCATGAGCCTGTACAAGTAGTGTCCTCTTCCCGAACAACTGCCGCTTCACCCCCTGCCCCCTCAGTCACTCCACCTCCCTCTCCTCCCGGGCAGGTGATTCCCAGAAAGACCAGAAAAAAAAAAGAAGAAAAAAAGAAAAAAAAACGAAAAACAAAACTAAACAAAAAGCTGAATGGCTGCCTGCCAGCAAGGGGCGCTGTCCGGAGTTAACCCTCTCAACACCACCTCTCCTCAATGCCTGACCATTTCTGGAGCTGGGAGAGATGGCAGAGAGGGGGAGAAGCCTATTTGCACTGTGCATTAGTTGAAGTGTTGTGTTCTTCATGTAGTCCTATGTAGCTTCCCTGTGTCTCACAGCTGAGCATCGGTGGTGGAAAAATGAAGCAAAGGTAGGCATTATGAGGATTCACTCCCTGTTCAGGGAGGATGGAGAAGAGGGGTGGAAGGGCATAATGTGGCGCAGTGGCTGACAAAACAAGTGCAACAAAAACAAAATGAGGTAGTGGGAGGACCTTGCTCACCTCATTTATCTTAAGAAAAGAGGAGTCCTGCTTTTCTTAATCACTGTAAAAGATGGGAGCTTTCCATAACGCACATTAAGGAAGCAAAGTGGTGCGCAAATCCTCATCCAAGCTCTGTGTACTCTTCTAAAAACTTGTGTAAAATCTCTCGGTAGCATAGATTTCTCCAGGTAGTAACATCAGCAGTATAGATGTCAACCTACTGTGCAGTTGCATTAAGATCAGAGTATTCTGCTCCTTGTGAACCGGTTTGCATATTTTCCCATCACACTGTGTAAATGTCTTTACAGTATACGTTCTGCAGAAACAGATGTAGCCATTGTAAAAGTCTCACGTTTTACTGCATTACTCCTCAACCGATGCTGCACTTTTCATTCCATCCTCAACTGGACCTATCAGGAAACATTTAGGTTTCGCTTTTTACCCTTTTTTTTTTCTCTCTCTCTCTCTCTCTCCCATTAGAAGTCACACTGAGTGCTAATTTGTTGGTCGGGAGACATCAGAGTTTTGTGTTTCAGAATACAAATTTGCTCCTCGGCCGTAGCTGTAAAGAACGGTCTGCATTGCTAATGCAGAGTAGATGCCAGATAAATGCGTGAAGGGAGACTTGTACAATGGCTCCTGTTGTAAAGCTGGTTGGTGGAGCACTCCATGCATTCGTAGGGTCAATGAGGTGAAATCCTGGAAAAGTCTGGCGGCTACCTTTCAAGGTAAGAGTGTGTGATGTGAAGAGTTTGACATGCAGTGTTTTTTTTTAAGCCTTTCACTCATTGTGTTGATGAGTAAATTATATTTTGTGTTTACATCCTTTTTTTTTCTTCTTTTGGAGAAGCAAGTGTTGACTCTCGCTGCCTTTCATGAAAGTGACACGCAGTTTTATTCCAGCCAGTCACCAGGCAACTAAACAATTGTGATCAATTATTATTATTATTATTATTTATTCTACTCTAATCATATTACCAGCTCACACGTCCCCCCCAAAATGGGGTTGATGATACTTTGGGATAGTTTTGGATACTCCCTGTCCTCTTTCACTGTATATTGTAGTGAGTTATTGTCTCATAGTAACTACTGAATGTTAATGGTGAACAGTTAACAAAGAAGGGGAAATGAAGTGGCACAAGGCTGGTAGTCTTGGGGCATCATATAGGTGTATTCACTGGGGGGGGAAAAAATCATAAATGCGATCCTTGATTTCATCATATTCCGGTTTTACAGAATACCAAAAGCAAACCAATAAGGCTAGAAAGTAATCGTTGGTTTTCATGTATCACACAATTGCATAAAACAAATAGACTACAGATGTAAGCATCAGCATTATATATATATATATTTTTCCTAAATTGAATCACAGCTTAAAGGTTGCTTTAGTTGTGAGTATAAAGTAAATGTGTACGGGCGTTTTATAAATTCCTTTCCACCCGACCACTTCTGTCCCGTGGTCGTTTCCACTGTCGCAGGGATTCTGACAGAGGACCTTCCTGTGTGAACTCTTTCTGCACTGCTGGAGCTTGTCACTGACTGGCGCCTTGTTCTCTACGAGAGAAGTCTCAGAACAGACGATGGGATTTCGAGGTTTTTTTTTTGTTTTGTTTGTTTGTTTTATTTTCTGTTCTGTTGCATCTGTACAGTGTAGACATATGTAACGGGTGGAAAATTATTAATGTCAGTGATGTTCCTGTAAATGTTAACAAAATAAAGCCCATTTTGAAGGCTATGCGACACGTTGTGAGTACGTTTGAGAGTGTGAGAGCTTTCAGTAACTGAATACTGAATGCAAAATAATAATAATACTGTATATTTAACACTGGGCTGGGTTTTATATAGAACACATATATTAGGTAGGTAGGGGGTCCCTACTTTATCTCCCCATCAGTTTGACATTCCTTGGCCTGAAAAACGTTGAAGACCCCTGACCTATACCTTCAACAGGTTGCTACAGTGTCCTGCCACAGCCTTTAATGTAAACTTTCCCAGACTTTGTCCTGTGTTCCTGTAAAATAACAGTTACTGTATTTGGCCAGAAAAAGCAGTGACGTCGGTAATCCTGCGGGGTTAGATTAGCACCAGCCTGTCAAGTCTCACATTTAAGTGCCTGTTGCTGGCATCTCGTGTCCTCAAAGTAAATGTCTCAGATCGGTTAATAGTGATTCATTTATAATTTTGGGGGACAACAGATGTAAATCCTTATAAACCGTTGTTGTGTTTAAAGCGTGTGTGTGTTATCCACCCCTAGAAAGCTCAGATCCTTCACTGATAGGATTACTATGATCAAGCCCAATTTAGGACTTTGAGATGATCATCCACAGACTTGTAAACATACCCTATAACAACAATATGATTGCAGCCTGTTATACTTACAGGAGGACGATTAAGATTAGTTATGCTTGCTTTAGTCTTCTACCCGTCCTATATGCTCAGATTAACATCCAGTGACCCAGTTCCCCAGACGATCCCTGACAGAACGATACCCCGGATAAATCAACATGTATAATGCATGCACCTCCCCCGCGGGAAACCTGGTCTACACCTTACCCTGTTTAGTTTTTAGTCAAACTTGAAACCAGCTTAGCAAGCTGACTTCAGAAGTGCCAGATAAGTATTTGTCAACAGAACAGCTGGCGCACAATGCCCTCTTGTAGCTTTATGCCACAGCATATGCCAGCCGCTCGTAGCGCGTGGTAATTTAGCCGGGGCTGGTTCTACGGGAACAGATGGGCTCGAGTATTGTTATTCTCGCTCCAGCTCAGGGCCCCTGGGGGGAATCACTAAATAAAATCAAAGCAGATGGACCTCTCTGGGCTAGGCTGTGTTTGTGATAAACAGCCAGTACAACCAGTGTCCGTCTAACACCTTAACCCCACCCTCCCAGCCAACGGGATTACTGTAGTTTAACCTCACCTGCTCTGGACTTCAGCTCTTTCTTCACCTGAACAACAACTACACCCAAATAAATGGAATGTCAAGGAAGGAAGTACTTATAACTCCCTGTGGAGAGTTTCAATAATTTCCATGTACCATAACAAGTCCTTCTTTACTCACTTGACCTTAAACTGGAAAATTCTCCCAAAATAGAAACTCTTATTTTTGCGCTCTTTTAGAAATGGGCTCCCAGGTTCTTCTCACTGACAAAGAACTGTGTTGTTCTTTTATAACCTTGCTATAAAGCTTGCAGTGGTTTTCACGTCCATGCTATTGGGTGCAGGCCTTGGTGGCAGTATGGTCACATTAACCACCACCTCTTTGGTTAATCTGGCGCCCCCTCTGTTGTTATACAGTACGTGGGACTGCGGGGCAGTTCACACTTAGCATTGAACTCCAAATCTGATTTCATTCCCATGGGAAAGGACAGCAATACACAAAGGAATCCTATCAGTGGGAAGGTAAATGTTTGAGCCCATTCAGACAACAGGAAAGCGGTGATTTCCGGCACTAGAGATGAAAAAGAGTGGATCATGAATGGTTTTAAGCCAATCAGTCCTAACTCAATATACCACTTCGGTGTTGTTTTAACTCCATCATGGTCACTGGCTTTATTCAGTGTCTTCAAAGGTCAGGATTCTGATGAAGTCAAAGTAGTGTAATCAGCCTAAATGTTTATTGCCAAAAGTATTAACTCAGCAGTTACTCAGTCACTTTAAGCTATCTTTAAATCTTTTCTTTTTTTTTTTCCTTTTTTTTTCTTCCGGCCTCAGAAGACAGTTATTTTTCACCATTATCCAGATCGGTTTTCTTTCCGTGGACACATGCCCCTCCAAAATTACACTGGGCCAGACATTAAGCAGATCTATCTGTTCAGTTCATCAGTGGAGGGACCGAGTGCCTCTGGCTTGAGTGTTGTCAGGACGCAGGATTAGTATTTCTTTTTTTTCTTTTTCCCCGGATCAGTGAGCGCAGACTTCTACATGATATATTATAAAACATCATTTTGTTTATGTCTGGAAATTGTGTTGTTTTTTTTCTACAGTAGCTGTTTGTGTATCCCACTGACATTCACATGTTGAAATTAGATTCAAGATGCTTGTGTGTCTGGAAATCAATGCCACGTATAGTAAGTCACTTATATTCTTTGCTGGAAAATTCTAATATTTTTATCACATAGTAATATTGTCATTTACATCTGGCGCTCGGAACATGAAAACACTATATGGGTTTCATGTTCCTAGACTGCAGTGTGATCTTTTTGTGCTCATCTTAGTAACGTGTGAGTCGCTCTCTCACGACTCAGATAGGACCTGGCCGCTTGGATGAAGAATTAATTGCCTCTAAAGCAACCACTACCAGATGTTGTTGGTCCTCAGAGCCAGGTGTGGATAAATTGCATATGCAGAATGTGTGTAAAATATTTAAAGTCGTATCTTTCACTTAAGGTGTGAAGTGCTTTTATTGCCCATCACTGCTTTCAGTATGGCGACAGGAAAGGCCGTCAACCCCCCCACACCCCCCCGGGCCTGCCGTGCTGGAGCTCAGCACCTGTGGTGCTAAGAACACGCATGGTGAGAGGCTCGGGGTGAGACTTGGCGTGGCTTTGTGTTGCGGTGGGGTTGGTGCAGGGGTGCATGGGTGGTGAGGGGTAGAGGGGTGGCGATCCATCCACCTGTTCGCCCTCTAATTCTCTCCTGGCTGCCACCTTTAACACTGCATTATTTACAGGTGCTCTCTTGTTGGAGACACAAGCTGCTGTCTGCTTTAAATATGGATGGTTTTGTGTGTGTGTGTGTGCGTGTGTGTGTGCACTGCGTATGTGTAGCGTAAGTAAGAGCGTAAGAGTAAAATGGAGTCATGAAACAGATAATTCTGGTCTCCAGGTTCGCTCAACTCAGCTACTACTCATACAACCATAATCAATATTTTTACATTGTCAACACACACACACACACACACACACACACAAAATGTGACTCTGTGAAAGGACATCTCTCAGATGTGATACAGAGTTAGCTGCTGGTAAACTTAGTGAAGCATTTCCAGCCTTCACTTCTTAACTGAGCCTAATGAACTGTTTAAAGGACCAGTGTTTACCAGGAAATAGGTGTCATGATTAAGTTTACCTACAAATTGTTGTGTACTATTTTGCTTAGAATGAGTCCTTTGTGTATTTTTTTGCAGTGCAACTTCCACCATGCTGAATTGGTATTTTATCCACAGTAGCCCAGAAAGCCTAAATCCAACACTGCGGTCCTTTAAAAATGATTTAGTTATATGAAAAACATATTGTCACAATGCAAAAAACAGACCTCTCTTACTTTGACCCATTAGACATCGGAGATGCATGTGTTTCACAGGACAGCAATGATGTGTGTGCCTGATGTCTCCCTGTCCTCTGTGCAGGTTTTACACAGAAAAAAAGGCGATAGTGGGATTTGAAGCGGTGACATTCTTCTTAGTTCATCCTGCTGTTTGATGTTCTCAGTGCCATAACTCGATGCATTAGGTAACATCCAGTACTTACTGTACATAATGTCCACTACAATTTAAGTAATGATGCAGAGAAAGCATTATTATGCCCCTTTATGGGGACAGTAAACATAGAGACACGCACATTAAACACACGTTAAACGTTGTGCTCTTTTGTGAACTTTGTAACCTCGTCCACTGTAATGAATAGAAAATGACTTTCGGGGTTAAATTATGCTAAGTGAACTATGTCCTGCTTCCCTCATCAGTGACCCTTTATAATCTGCTTCACAATTTTCCCTCACGAGCTAGGCGGACAGATTAGGTCAACGTGTTCAAAGGGACGTACAGTTATCTGAGGCAGTCACATGTGCATCAAAGGACAATTTAATGGCTGCGCTGAGGGGGAACTTATTACAGCGAAGGAAGGTAAGAAAGTTTGTTCTTGATTTCACTTTAAGAGCTTTCATTTTGAACTGAAAAATGAAAGAGGTCGGTGGGACATGGCAACCATCACTCTCAGAGGAGCAGCCTCACAAATAAACTTCCTGGAATATTTAATAGCTTTATACTGAATGATGATAACTTGAACGTGTGTTTGTGATGAAACGCAGCATCTGTACACTCACTAGCCACCAGGTACACTAATGCCTGCTTTTTAATATAACAGTCCTAAAGCTTCATGAAGTTTATGGTATTCAACACCAAGCTGAGCCGTGCTGACACGTTTCTATTACTCTGATAACCAATTTTTTTGTCTTTTTGTTTATGGCCTGCTGCACCATAGTTGAATTACCACCTTTCTGAACATAAACTGAACATAAGAGCAGTCACGATTTAGCGCAACATTAGAATGTAGTGGTTTTCACTGGTGTATCTAATGAAACTGACAAGTAAGTGTACGCTACAATTCATACAGCAAAAACTTCAGCCTCAGTTGTTAATAAAACAGATGAAAGAATCAATTACGTCAATTGTTTTTAGCAGGAGATATTAAAGAACCTCTTGTCTTAAAATGAGTCCGCGCAGCCTGCTGGATGGACGATGTGCGCCCTGTACAGATAAATGCATAAACACTCCTTGTACCCAAACAAAGGCATCAAGCAGGCATTTCATTAGACCATTGTGTGATATGGCAGGCCGCTGCTGTGAATGTATTTATTAGTTTGCGATACATGCCTTTTCCTGTTGTTCCCGGGGCAGTGGATAATGCTGGTTTTGTTCGCAGCCCAGTGTGAACGGCGCCTCGGCTGCCAGCTGTCAGGGCTGATATCGTCTCATTTGGATTCCCAGCCTGCTTGCTGAATGGCTAATTAGATTTGCCATTTTCAATCCACTGATTGCTATACATAGCGGGACAAAGGGGCTGACAGCATGTTACATTCAAGTCCAACTGTAACAATTAATAACTACGGTAATTAACATGTGTGTTGGGCATCATTGATTATGACATTACCTGTACAACGGATGGCCTGGCCCCTGCCATTTCATTAAGGAGCACAGATATAGATTGTTATTAATAAACTGCCCTCTGCAGCTGAGAGGGGGTTATTAATTACACAAATTAGCGAGTGCAAGGGTAATCAAGTTAAAGCGGTTTCGTTCACAATAATTGATCTAATTTTTACTGACCATTCCTGTTCCGTCGTGTCACCCGGCCCCGTGTGAAGAGAAATCACCTCATTAACAAAAGTTTAATCCTAATCATAGTTCTTGGTTCGCCTGGCTTTAAGGTCATATCTGAATGTCAGAAGCATTTGAAATTGATTGGTGGTAAATTGAATCAATGTCATGTTTGGAGAAAACAATAACAACTAATGGATGGGCCAAGCTAGCCCAAAACAAACAGGTTTATCGGGAGGTGTGGGATAGCGTGTGTGTGTGTGTGTGTGTGTGTGTGTGTGTGTGTGTGTGTGTGTGTGTGTGTGTGTGTGTGTGCGCGAGGAGGGAGTTTGGGTGCAGGCTGCCACTTTCATAATTCATTATGTCCATAGAAAAAGAAAATGTCAGTATCTGGGCAATTAGCAGCAGCTACAGGGACCTGTTGGCGGCAGAGGGGGAGGAGGGATGTTTACTGGAGATCAGACAGAGGAGAGGAAACAACTACAGTGAGACTGACTGAAGTCTATATGAGAAATAAACTCACACTGTATATCTTTGTTGTATAATTTAATTATTAGTTTTAACCATAATTCTAAAACAGCACGTTTATATCCTAATATTGTGGTGGAATTATTGTAGAAGATTATACAGTATGTTTCTGTCTTTGTGTTTCAAGATGGACGATAAGTCCATGATGTGTTTTTGGTGCCAGGTAATTCTCATCTGTATGTTGGTAGATACCTAGTTCAGACCTCCAGATACACTTGGTGTCTTCACTTTATTGCTATTTGGTGTCAATCTCCAGGCCAGAGAGTACAATGTGTACAATCACATGATATGCATTTTCAAATATATTGGTGACATACACTACCAGCCAAAAGTTTTAGAACAGCACGCAGTGTCCTCTGGTATAGTTGGTCAGGGCTTCATCCTACAGCAAAAAAAAAAAAAAAAATGACCCAAAACTTTAGTCCAAGCTTTACCAGAACTACCTCAGGCTGGACAGCCCAGTCTCTAGACTTTAACCCCATGCAGCTGGATTGTGAATAACTGGACAAGAGAGTAAAAACAAAGCACACTACAAGTGCCACACATTTGTGGAAACTTCTGCAACAAAACTGGGAAGAACTCTGAAAAATATCTGATTTCCATTTTTAGACAGAAAGAATGTCACAAGTGTGTTCACGTGTTAAATCAGCCAAAGATGGTTACTCTGATGACTTGAAAGTTTAGAATATATTTTATATATTTATTCTTATTTATTTATTTTGTTTATACTTATTTTTTTTTAAACTTCATTCGTTTATATAGTCCATGCTTTTATTTCAGAGTAAAATGAGACATTAAACCACTTAAAACTTTTGACCGGTTGTGTACATAACTGAACCATCCCAATATTCAGTTGTATTGAAAAAAATAAAATCAGAATAGATGGTAAAAATCTCACTGGACAAGCCAGACGTTTTCTTTCTTTTCCTCTTTTGAGCAGCTATCGTATCTACGAGCAGCTTCTGACTCATTCGGCTGATGTCCACCTATTTTTATTGACAATAGTAGATTCAAAACACTACTGTAAAGAAATCATAGAATATTCTCCATTATCATTCTAAATATGGTGCCTTTTGCTATATAAAGCTGGTAAACTATGAAATCAAGAATAGTTTTTACATAAATCACTGTCACAGTTTTACATTTGGACTTTTACAGGTAAAACTCTACCAGCTTGTTTGTACAAAAGCTGGATCAGAACAGAAGTAGAAACAAGAAATGGATGCTAAGTAAATTAAAATGCATAACACAGCTTTTGTCACGTTGTATTTTACAACGTGACAAAATCAAGATCAAGATCAAGATCAAGTCTATGGCAATTTCCTGCAATACATAGTTTCAACTGATTTTATATTGAATTGTCAATATACCACATGCAATCTTCCAGAAAAAAGAAAAAGAAAAGAGGAGCATGTATATGTAATATTTCTAGCTGTGCATGATCCTTGTCCTGTAGCAGCCTAAGCTACAACACCAGCCCAGAAGTCCTTTGGCTTTTCTGTTTCAGGTGACGGGCGATGTGCCAGTAGAAACAAATCCCCTTGATCCTTACAAAGCTACAAAACATGATGGGAAATGGCCACTCTTAGAGTTTCCCCTGATAGGCACACGACATAGTTTATAATAAAACCGCAACTCCAAACCCTACAGCATATTGCCTCTACCTCTTTGCACCACAACAAAACACACACATCAGACTTCTATTTCCCCTCCACCTGGCAAAACAGCAGCCATTTTCATCATCCGGAGCGTGTGAAAATTCACACTCATTTTTCACAACACATCTTTTAATATGCGCTGCTCCCTTTTTCTCTCCCTTCCTCTCCCCTCCCGCATATGAAATCCTTCCATTCTTGGCTGCCAACACCAAAAGATGCAGCCAATCATCTCCAAGCGATGGCAGTTACAATTTTCTGTGAACAATTTGCTCCCTTAAGAGGAAAATTGCTTTCAATATAAGCTCCCTTTGAAAGACAACAACAATAAAAAAGATACAACTGTAATACCGCTGCCTCTGTCAGCACTTGGCCGGGACAGCTTCAGCAGGAACGTATGACTGGGGGATGAGGTGCTTACAAGTCAGCCTTGTAATATCAGCATCTGTGTGAGACAGTCCTGGCAAATGAATCCCACTTTGAACATAACAGCTTGGCATCACATGAAAATGACTGCCATGAGCAGCAGTTGTCAGATATGCTCTTGCCATTGTGATGGTGAATTGTCATTTATTATATGTTGTGCCTGCATCTGTCAGCTCCCGTTGACTGGGTGTATTGATTTGCAAGAGCAGAGGAGTGCAGAGGTCACTTTGATCAGCACTCTGCAACACACGGGATTCACACTGAGCTGACATTCCATTACCTGAGACAAAAAGGACTCAAAACAAAGAATATGGTAAGGAACACTGGACTTCGATGCAGTGATATGACTATAATTAACAGAGAAATGGATGACTTATGCTGAGATGGTTGGAGGCGGTCTGCTCCTGAAGGCTATTGTGCACGGGAGACAACTACACGGCCTCCTTGATATTACATGTTTGACCCTTCGGTTTAACCACTTTCCTCTTTGATATGTTGCTTGTTCAAATCAAATATGCTTTAAAAGCACCCACGAGGCCAAGCAAGCTGCCTACTGGACCCTTAAAAATGTGTCTAAAAATTTTCTTTTACACGTATTTCACTGTGGTTTCCCAACAAATGACACCACAACCAGCTCATCTCTACATCTTCGCTCAGCTTGAACATAGGTTTAAATGTTCGATATATAATAGTGCAGCATAAGTCTGATCCCAACTCCGTACTCTGATATGATCCTCCCCAGACACTGGGAGACATCTTGTCCATGGGCTGACTTAGAGAATTCGCCCTCCTCCTCCTTCCTTCAAACGTGACTTGAACCAAGCGTCTGGTCTCTTTCCTGCATTGCAGTGACTTCACTACAAGTTCAACATTCATCAGTACCGGCTCTAACACACAAGCTGCTCAGGTCCAACTGCAATAGTTTGAAGCGCAAAGAGGAACACAACACAGCTGCCTTGTGTTTTAAGTGGCATTAATACAGAATGATGCCGGCACACACAGTAGTGTAGAACCACCTGCACACTAATAGGCTCTGTGTGGATCTGTTCAGGGAATACGAACCGAGTTTAGGAAGTGAAAATCTAATAACCAACCTGGAATGAACCCGTGAAGACTTAAAATAAAGTTTTCTGCACATCAAATAATAAAAGCCAAATTCTAATTTTCAATTTTATGATAAAAAACATCCTTAATGCAGCTGGTAAACCCATGCGAAAGTCGCCTTTGTCACCTTAAAATCCTTAAAACAAAATGAACGACCTGTGAGGCTGATCCGACAGCAGCAATATGCTTTCGTTTATTAACAAGCTGCTGGCAATAATTGGGGACATGACTGCGAGCGTAGGTGTTTACTTTGACTGGCCTGTTGCAGATGAAATGCGTGCCTCATTGCTCTTCTTTGAGCCTGGTTGACTGGCGTTATTGCGTGGGCCAGACCCGCTGCTGCTGTCTGTCGTGCCTGTCAAAGTCATGAGAGGATCACTTTATCATCGTTTGTCTGCCGTGTCTGACGCTATTGAGTAGGAGGGAGCCCTTAGGGAAATGGGGGCAGGCTGCTGTATTTGCTGTATGCTCCGTTTTTACTTAGTTGCTTGCTTGACTTTATCAGGATTGTTGTAGCAGGCTGTCAAATTGCTCGGCAAGGTGTGTTGCTCATCTTGCAAAAACAGCACACTGACTTAATGCGGTATTACTCAGTATGATGGCTCGTCAGGGCCTCAGTCTCACTATAATGAACCTGTCTGCAAGGCCTGGCTGCATCTACACAAGAAAATCGGATCATAGAGCCCTGACTAAGATGTGTTTATGAATTTGACTGGTTTGTAATGAATTACCTTTTAAGATTTGTATCTTTCCCTTCTCACCATGCAGCGTATTCACTGCTTTGAAGGAAAAGGTTTGGATGCTTTCATCCTCTCAGTGACAGTGCTATCAGCCTGATATCATGTTTAATGTTACAAATGTGTTGCACTGATTAAAATTCAAATTTATGATGGAACTAGATAAGACGCATCCAAACAGCTGAAATAATAATGTGTTATTTGGGGAACATGAGTATCTTTGCCAAATTGCAAGGCTGTCTGTCCAATAGTTCTATGATCACATAGTCGAATGTAAAATAATAGTGAATCATAATATCATTGCTACTAAATATGAAAAAGCACATACACAAATATTTAAAAGATGTCATTTTTTGATTTTGACTACTAAAGTTCCTATTTTAAGAATCAAACAAGTCTGAAAAAGTGAAAGTGCAGACAGCAGTATCAAGCGAAGGAAGGTTGGAAAACACTGCGATACTTGACACATTTCATTAAACAAAATACCTACAACCTCATGTTGGTGCTAGAGGCCACCAAATTCATTCAGATAAATCAACAAGTATGTTAGTAAAAATCTTGTGCCACTAGAGCATTTTAGTCTAAACCAGGGTTTGTCAACACTTTTCAGGCCAAGGACCCCAAACTAAGAGATTAAGTAGAGACCCCCCACTTACTATATGTGTTCTATGTTAAACTCAGCCTAGTGCTATTTATAAATATACAGTATTATTATCATTTTGGATTCAATATTAAGCTATCCCTTATCACTTCACTAACATATGTTGGTTATGGTTGTATTGAAAGAAATTTAAATTTGTGGGGGAAAATAAAAATATTTATATATGTATATATGTATATATATAAAAAATGCCTAATCAACCAAAGATTTTGCGATCCCCCTGCAGTGCCTCCACGGACCCCCTAGGGGTCACGGTCCCCCTGTTGAATACCTATGATCTGGACCAAATTGCTGGTATCAAGAGGAAAACCCAGAATGTACCTGCTAAAGCTTGGTTTATACTGTGGTTAATACCATTGCAACATTTGCCAGTCTAATCCTTTATTTTTGGTGTCCGGTGTGGCAGCATTGTTCTATAATTCAACGGTATTGCTAAAGCTCTACTTGAAGGCTAGTAAATTGTGGTGACGTGTTCAGTTGGGGGCAACTCAACACACACACTGAAACTGGGTGTCTCATGTTGTTTTACTGAAATCACTGCAACACAAAACAGAGTAAAGCTACTGACAGACGGGGCCGAGGAAATGCTTTTCTGACCAGTCACAGCAGCTGTGATACGCATCGCTACAGCGCACAGTCACTTCTTTGTGGAGGCACACCAACATGGTACATATATGGTACAGATCTGACCATGAATCTGGCTTAAAACAGCTGAACACACCTTAGAGCACGAAGCTTTACCAAGACCAAGGATAGTTGGCAGACAGATGATTGTAGCAGTGCCTGCCGCATGAAAACGCACCACGACACTGAAATCTCATTAGTGCAACAATATAATGCTGAAAAACAAATTACACAGATTGTGATGAGAGAGGAGGAACCCACAGTATTACTCCAACATATTACGCCGAAGTGGAACTGATGTAGCTTCCTGTGAGACTGAATAGTCCTGCTGAGGCCCAGTGGAATGAAGTTAATGAGTTCTGACTGGTATCAACATTAACTGACCATGTCGGCCAAAACATGACTCAGACCAACTTCAGTTGTTTTTGAGGGCTTATCATGGGTGGCTCGGTTGGTATTATGAACTAAAAAGGCAGTGTCAGCCTTAGTTGAACAATATGGATGATTCACTGTCACTTAGCTCATATGCCACTGCCAGTAAGTCAACACGCCAGCTGGCTCTACACAGTCTTTGTAATCATTAATTTAGAGTTTTAATCTATAACCCTGAGAGAAGTGGAGTATTCCTCACTGTTAAGTTAAAGAGTCATCCTCTAAAGTTAAGAACGAGATGCAACCAAAAGAACACAGGCTGAAGAGTGTATCTACATGGGCATTAGAGGGAAGCTTGTTTTCTGTGTAAATAAATATAAAAGAAAAAGGCCCCAGAGTGGGGGCATAACAGGGCAAGTGTGCTCCTAATATGATAAAGCTTGGCGATACCAAAGAATAGCGCAGCCTCTTCACAGTTATCAGAAGTTTGAGTGGGGAACGGTGTGCGTACATCCATCCCAGCAGAGACACCGCATGTATTACACACTGCTCGGGGCCAATCCACAATGCAAAATTGATTAATATTTGCTTTCAAAATGACACGGCTTGATGCATGGAGGCTCTCCACATGTAAATGAACACTTTAAAGGAGATGAATAGCCTCAACGGAGGATTGTAAAGTTCACGCAGCTGATTTGCATATTTATATTACAAGTTGCTGATAATAAGCAGGGCAGAAAGAAGCAAATGCAATCCGTTTGTCAATGTACATTTCCTACATTACAAAACTAGGCCTTATTAGCTTCTGTGAACTGATATGTTCAATTACTTGCCACAATGGCCACGCCGAAGATGTATTGTAGCGCATTTTGACTTTATAATACAATTTAGATGAAGGCAGAGACATGAGACAATTGATGATTCATTTAGGATGATACACCGCGCAAAGGAAATACATTTCATCTGAGCAGCGCTATGTTATTTCTCACTGAAGCGGTTTATAAAAACACAAAGGTATATACTATATTTATATGTGAATCAGAGGGTTTTAAATCGTTTTTGTGTGCTGGCAGAGAACTTATATTTTGTTCTGATGCAGTTCACCTAGGTTTTCTATAACAGCCTTTTTTTTTAAACGTTTCTCTACAGTCATCGCTTCCTTTTGGAGCGTCACAGTTTGCCTTCAGCATGGATTTCCTGTTCCTGAGGAGAGGTATAAAGACTAGACACCAGTAGAGAGAGAAACTGTCATTATTTTTTTTTTTTTTGTGAGGGGGTAAAAACAGGAAGCTTGTGATGTCCAGTAGTGTCCAGAGTGATGTCACCTTTCTGTCTTCACCAAAGTATTTTAGCAGCGTTTCCCAGTGCTCTGTTGTCTCTGTGCTGTCTCCTGTCACTATAACAGATTTTCAGTGCATCTGCCAGGAAGGTTAGTAGTTTTAAAATGTCTGTCTGATGGAGAGATCGAGACAAAAAAAAAATACCACTACATAATAATCCCATTTAGAATCAACTAATAACTTTAATGACAAATAATAACAGCTTATTAGTTGAATTAAGCTCATAGAAATTTCATGAATTTAGTTTATTCGTAATGTTTCATTGTGCTCTGCAGACAGTTGGCCAGTCCTCTACAGCAATTTTTTTGTTTGCTTTCATTTTTTCCATGTTAAATGTTATGAAAATGATTTCATGGATTGCAGTGAAGTTAGGTCAGTTTTAATAATTAAATATGTGTAAAATGAATGACATTCTCATCCGTCTAACGTGCGTGTTGGAGTTAGCGCTATAATTCGCATGCGAATTGGAAATACCGCAGCCATTTCTTGATTATTCTTTGATTATTAAATTAAACCATTTGTTTATATTCGGTTTAAAAAAGTCAGCCTTTCAACGCTAAATTAACATCTTCAATTTGTCTGACCAACGGTCCAAACTCAAAGGTATTCAGTACAAAGAGAAACAGTTCTTTTTTTTTCTTGACTGCGCCATTTCCTTTTTTTGCTTGAAGAATGACTGAAATGATTAGAGCGTTTAGCTTTAAGCACTGCTGTGCCCACTGAAGGGCCATTTATCAAACCACCGAGCACCAGTTGTTCCAGTTAATGTGCTTGATTGCTCCAAAATATTAGGCAGGTAGATGAATGTATTTGCAACTAGACCTGACGTTTTTCTTTTTTTTTTTTTTTTTTTTTAAGGAAGACAAAAACCTGTCAGTGACTCAGAGCTCAGTGGTCATTTATAGAGATAACGTGCTGCCGGTATCAGATAGCAGATATACTTCAATAGCTTCTGTGATATGAGTAATGAGAGAGAACATATGCTGCATGAAGCCACTGGATGAGAAAGATGACACTGCTGAAACATAACACAATATATGAGTAATCTAATATGTGCCATATGTTGACCAAACATATAGGGCCGCCTGTGTTTTGTGAGGTGAAAAAATGAAATCAAATATCACAAACGAGGAGAGGCCATTAAATTAAGATGATGGAGACAAACAGAAGCGTAACGCACACCATCTTCTGAGAGGGACATTTTTATGTTCAGTTGACACTCGATACGTCCCACTCCCTTGCTTTTTGAATTTTTTTTCTCATCAAGGGAATTACCTTTTTTTTTGTTGTGCTCCTTAGCTACTCATTATAGCGTGACGTTTGGCGGAGGAGCTAGCTAGCAGGACTCCAGGTGTTAAAATGCACTTGGCTCAGCCAGCAGGCCAGGCCAAGAGGAGCGTCAGCCAGCCGGACTGACCCCCTCACCCCCTCCAGTCTGTGACACCCCCAGCACAGGGACGCTGATTCCCTCACGGGCTCATGTGTGCTGCACACACTCCGGTTACAAACGGCCGCCTGCCACCGGGGGTGGACGTTCATTTAGCACATTCATTAACTTCAACAGAAATTCTCCCACATAAATCTTGAAAGTATCGAAAACATATATGAAAGAATATAAAGAAAGATCAAAAGTATGAGGCCAAAGCTACTCGAAGTCCTTGTGACACCTTCCGTGCTAAAACACTAAGCCAACATGTTCTGTACTACGCAAAAATCCACCCTTAATGTCCAATAAGAATGTTTTTTTTTCTAATGAAAAGGACATAAAAAATATAACAAGAGACAGATGCAGATTTAATTTCATTTGCCCCAATTGGAGACGTTTTCTTATGTTGTTGGTGTATTTATGAACCTAATGTTGGCAAGGACAGGCTGAGACCTTGTGCTCCAGCTGAGCCATAAATCTCCATCGTCTTAACAAGAAGTGACAGCACCCAATTTGCGGGATTTATGCTTTTCTTCGCTCAAATATGAATGAAGAACAGACATATCTGTGAAGCGATGATGATCGCGCTAAATCTAATCAGGGTGGAAAATGAATTTTAACGGGCTTGTCGTTACAATTTAACTCTCATAAGGAGCTGCCGCTACCTTCTGTCATTTTAATTCAATTCCCCCTCACGATGGTCTCTGCAGAATGCAGAAACTTCTGAGCCATAAAGAGGGCTTTAAGGGCAAGAGTTGCATGCTAGAGAGGGACAGATATGTCCTGTAATTGAATAATAAACAATGTCTAAATCGCATTATAGTCGTTCAGACTAATTAGGTTAGAGGGAAAAATCAAGTAAAGCTCATAATAATAGCATATAAAGAAATGGATTGAGAGCAGTATGCTGGTCATTGATGGGACAGGAAAGGCCGCTGAAGCTCTCTGAATGTACCACTTTCAGCCGGGCCCTGTCTACAATGGAGGTTTCACAGTCGAGCAAATGAGCATGGACAAGCTCGCTCACACATGCAAACATAACTCGCACTCTAACTGTAAATCAAAACACACTGAATGAAGTGTCAGCTTCGGGTTTCGCGTGTAAAGACCTCCTTCCCGCTCAGACTCCAGTTTAAGCTAATATTTTTACTCCTGTGAAGTCGAGTCAAAGTCGAATAAGTGGAAGAAAATCTCGTTAAAGATGAAAGAGTTCCCCTGTTAATTTTTTTTAGTTATGTCTCTCATGACAGTGGATGTGTTTTTCCCAAAAAGAAAAAAAAAAAAAAAAACGGACAGAAAACCACAAAACCATAAAATGATGTTAATGTGTTGAGGTGGAAGAAAATGTGAAGTGCTCAATCCAATCATTACGCTCGGGGAGCCGTATAAACCTGGTGGAAATAAATCAATGGGGGAATGCGCCAACTTTAATTTTAGCAAACCTATTAATTTGCTTGAGTCAAACAAAGTCAGCTGCGAGGATCTTTTCGCCGTTTCTGAAGGAGAGTAGACAACACGTAGCCTTCAGACCATGTGTGCGTACAGCAGACCTAACATGCTAGTTTTACACTCGCGTCATGGATAAGAGGACACTGGATGACCACCAGCCCGGGGTTATATTTCAGTCATTCATCTTGTGGATTGGGGCCTCCGACTCATTACTTATTTTCACAAACGCACACGAGAACACACACCTTCGCTCCTTCGCCACAGACTCACCATTTTTCCCACTGGAGGAATTAAGCGAGACATCCTGAAAGAGTGAATACCTCAGCTCTGCTCACCCAGCATGCCTTGTCGTGCATGGCGTAATCTGATAATATCAATCATAATTGTGTTAGATGTAATCCATCTGACTTTCAGTTTGTCGGGGTCAGGGTAGGAAGCAAGGCCCCACTTGCCATCAATTATCAGACATAAGAGAGTAGTGGATGGAGCTCTCTTCTATAAATAATATGGTGGGGCCCCGGCGGTGCCGATCGATGCCGTACAGTTCCACTGTCATGGCTTTAATGGCAGCTGGCTTTCTTGGCTGCGCAGATCAATAGCGTGTCTCCTCAGGGCTCAGTCTGGGCCCAGGTCATGCCTGGTGACGGGCTCGTAAATGACACCTCTGTTGTGATTGGAAAAATGCAAGCCTTTTGGGTTATTTAGTCCTACTACGTGGCACTTAGCCTTTTCTCCCACTGCGTGCGGGGAACACCTGTTAAGAGGGAGCCTTACCTTCCTCTCATGATCTGTTTTTTTTTTTTTTTTTTTTGTCCCAGAAAAGGCATCCTCACAAAAGGCATCAATCATTTTAACTCTTATATGAGAACCATCAAAGTGTCTTCCCGCCACGGCAACAGGAGTCTCATGAAGAACAGGATGTATACAGTACGTCTACATTACTCCTGGAGTGAATTCCTCACTCTAGAGATTTTTATTTCCAGTGTTTCCAGGGTGTGTAAACAAGGAAAGTGAGCCCTTTAAATTCCAAAGCGCCTGGTTTGAAGTGATGTCTAATTGAAAAACATGAAGAGGCACAGCTGCTCAGTCTGAATGTCAATGGAAGCGAGAATGACAGGCAGCACAGCGGGCAACCAGGCCAAGATTGCTTGGCCGAGACTTATAAACGAGACATATAAACAAACACACACAAACCGAGTTAACACGGAGACACATACACAAAGACAAACTAGGTGGTATCAGCTACAAAAGAAAAAAGAAAAGGAGCAGGAGACAAATAAAACCAAGAAGCTGGGCGAGATGGCTAAAGTGTTCTGCCTTCAAAGGAGCACGAGTAACAGAGGTCAAAAAAATCTGACCCTTGAAAACCGAGATGTTTATCGTAAGGACGTAATGACGGTTGCATGTACGTATTGAAACAATTAATCAATTTCCGTTGCATGTGTGTGGACTTTTAAAGTGTTCCTCCTTCCGAGCGAAACGGGGATAAATCCCCAGCATCAGGCCTAAAACAGATGAAGTGAAAATATGAAATTTGGCACGAAGAGAAAACACGCTCTCGGATGTCAGCGTCACACGTGGAAATGCTGCAACAATATCTCAGGAGGGAAAAGATATACGCGAGATAAGAGTCGTCCGTGTCACGGGGAGGCCACGGGGCTGACACAAATCTGCGTCCCTGTCCATTTTTACGGGGGAAGTGGCCCGACTGTAGCTGCTGGGGTGTGAGAAATAAACCACCATTTGTAATTAGCAGAGATAAGGGTCAGTAGCTGAGGGAGATGGGTGTCGTGTTGTATTTTTTATTTTTTTTTCGTCCTCCCTCATTCCAAAAAGAGGCTAAAATGAAAAGTGAGCATCTCATCTTTCAGAATAGAGACATTTCTGCTTCGTTTTGGCTGAAGAAACACCCTGATGTGAATGAATCAACCTCTGGCGAAGCGCTCCTCCCCGCCTGCCCGCCCGCCCGAGAGCATGTCTGACTTTGATGTTAACACAATCCCTCTCTATAAAACTGTGCCCGACCACTTTTGTTCTCCGGCGATTCATCTCTTAGACAAAATAGTATTATACAACTGCTTCACACTTGATACACTCATACAGGTACTGGATCAGCTTGATTATACAGGTGGTGCACCGCAAAAAAAAAAAAAAAAAAAAGACTGAACAAAGTCATCAGCTACTGTAAAGTTCTGCTTTGACTTGTCTGGGTTGCGTAGATGCGATGAGTGGTAATTTCCTCGACCGACTGCTTTTTCAAGTGGTACACTGCTAGGAACAAAGTACAAGCTTGACACTGTTCACAGTCAGCCGACTGCAGAAAAGAGAAACATGCAGTAAATGGCCTCGGTCGTACTAGGAGCAAGACGTAGGAACAATTCCAGTGAGCTTCTTCCAAAAGATTACTTCACTGTGAACAAGTAAAGAACTTGTGTAAATAAAGTATAAATCAGTGCTCCAGAGGCTGTGTTCATTGTCCCTGGACCTCTTTTCCAGAGAAGTAATTGAGTGTGGAGGGTCGCTGATGCTGGAAAAGAAGGGGAGTGTGTTTCTGCTCTGCTGCCGCCATCGGCCACTCAGGGCCCTCGGTCGGCCCTGGAAGTAATGGAGCTTCCTCTGGGCCGCTTTTCCCCTCAGATGGGCACGGCTGGGGGAAGATCCGCCACCCAGTGCCGGGGCTACACCCACCTCCCTCCACCCCCAGATGCCACCTCCTCCACCCTGCCCCTGCCTCTCTAGTCCTGCTGTGGCACTCGCGGGCCTGCGCCTTCAGTCAACAGACGGGGAGGCATGCGCGGGAGTCCCAGACATGGGTGGACCACCGTGATGACAACAATCAGACCCGTATATGCGGGACTGAACAGCAGTCACCCTGCCCATTTCCACATAGCAGGTCCCCCCGCAGAGGCCAAGAGACAAGCATGCTTAAATAACACGGTCATCTAATGAAGCCGGATCAGTGCGCTGTGCCAGGGGGTGGTCCGCTTTTTGATATGCCTCAGCCCTCCACCTCACTGACATTTTACACAGCCTGGGAGACAAGGCCTGGAAAAAAGAACCTGTGTCATAAAAACATTACAACAGTGCTGTGAAGCAGGCGCGCAGGACTGTTTGATGTTTTCGCAATCACATTCTTGTCAGAAAAAAAAAAAAAAAATAGATATCCTCTTGGGTCTGTAGAGTTATCAGTTACTTAACTAACTCAAGCTACAATTGTGCCAAATAATAATTTCAATAAACATGGGTAATATTCAAGTATTTGGAACAGCTTCATTGGTTTTAAAACCACGATCGGTAGGAAAACTTTGTACCATACATCCGTAGCAACGTTCTTTCTAACACTAGTTGGGAGCTACAAGGGGCTCCCTCCCACTCCGCGTGTGACGGATGGTGCGTGTGTGTGAGAAGGTTATAAAAAAAAAAAAAGTGTACTTCCACACCGTGGAACTTGTAAAACATAGCAAGGGCTACACCCTCTGCAGCCACACAGCAGGATCCAATTAGGACTCTTATCTACTAATTATGTCCCTTACACATCTGCATTCCAGAATTTAAAAAAAGGCCGCTGTCCTCTCGCCGTAACAAGCTCTCGAATTAATGAGATTGCTCTGTAATTGAACCTCTTCATGGGTCCCTTGGCAGGGAAAATACGCTAAGTTAAATTTGTATTAACAGAGCATCAATCATAGCTGATCAAACGATAAACAGCGTTGATGATCACAGGCCCAAAGTGGTTGCACCTTTTTGTAAATGCACTGTCCACCTTGGAGCAGACGAACGTACAGTCAGACGCACGGAGGTGCAGGGAGCAGGGCGGAAACCTGTCCCATGCTGGGCCACTGTGGGGTGCTGTGCTCCAGATCACCGAGTGTAATCAGATAGAGCTCACATGAATACACAAACACATCCAGTAGGAACATGTTTGTGTGTTTTAATGACACAATGACAAACTCCTAGTATGTTTAAAAAAAAAAAAAAAAAAAAAGGATTTTCAAATGCTTCTTTATAATTTTTCATAAACGTATTCCTTTAACATTTTACTCCACATTCCATCATTTGTTTTTGTACATGAGCAAATGCAGATTACAACGATAACAACAGAAACACATCATCATCAGTTCATGTGTGATCAAAGTGGAGGCAGAATAAAGTTCACATGCTGACACATGTTTGTGCCTTCGAACATGAATTTGATCTCGGGTTAAACAAAGTCACAAGTTTCAGTAGGACGGAAAAAAAAAGAGCAGAGTTCATTCAATTTCCATGAACATTTTTTTCCATGAATGTAGATTAAATCAAACAGACCTTGTGTAACTTGACCACTTTGTCCTAGTAAGAACACCGGTCGCATAAAATGTTACGTAAGGCTTTTAATATTTCAGTGAAAGTGTCAACAAATGAGTGTCTTCACAGTTCATGAGACATAACTTTTTCGGGTTCACACATTATCTCCACATTGACTTTAAATTAGTTTAAGCTTTATTTGTTAAGATCACATGATTGGTAGTATTATAGTTTCACTCTAAACACATATATATATTTATTATTGTCATTTCTGGACATAAAGACATCGTGCTGCTTTGCAAGTGGACTACGTCAAGGTTTTTTTTGAGAGCACGGTCTCAAGTGTTCTCACAGTTTAACAGGTGCTTGAGACTTAAGAGAGGGAGACGTGCTTACTGTGCCCAGGATAGCGCAGGTATGTAGAGTGGTGTCCCGATGATCGAATCTTAAGAGAACACAACAAAAAGCAGAAACATTATTCATCAACGTCCATGACATTTAATAGTACACTTTTCTGCAGACTTTGTGCTATTGTTATTAATATATTCTGACATGGTGTGTAACTAATTCAGTAAAATTAATAATATTTATTTTCTTGTTGTTTTTGTGCTCCCTTTGTCCAGTCTGAAATGTGGCTTTTGTCATTATTTTCTTTTCAGCCGCTGCTGTTTTGCTGCAACCTGGTGATTAATAATTGTTAATAGATGTGATCCCTGACCTGGACCTTGTGTCACAGATAGTCAACCGTTTCTCACAAAGGGCCGGACAAGGAACACCACCGATCTAGAGGTGAATGGAGGGGGATGAGACTTTCTTCTGAGGCTGAGCTCACTTTATTAGCATTGATTCCCTTTTTATGTATTTTGTCACCGCTAATGCTATTGATCAGAGCCGCCACCAGCCATGCCCCCTTTAAAACTTTAACATATTCCTTGTGTGTGAGCGTGTGTTTGCAATTGTATCAGATGTCCTTTCAATAAATACATCCTGTTTTACATCCTGTTTTACAATAGACGTTTTATTTTTTATGGTATTTATCTGCTTGAAAAATATTTCATATTTCCGTCAGCTGTAGGTCGTCCAGACTGTGGCTGATATCAGCTCTCTGTCCTCTCCGTGGCCCAGCCTTCTGACAGTACAGCCAGGCAGCTAAGGATCGAGCGCCCTTGTTCGCTTGTCCCCTCCATCTTAAACAGGATCCCCGCTGAGGAGGAGAATTGCAATTAGCATGCTAAAGGTACCTCAAACGCTAGACCATCTTTGAATCACCACCCGGCTCCAATCTGCACATTACCAGGGCTAGTAATGGACAGATTGGTTCAGTGTTTGTACACGATTATCAGGCATGTGGAGTTTAGGAAGCTAACGAGTGTTAAACTGAGGGTCACGGCATCAGAGGGAAACCATCTGAAATTAAACATCACATCTCACAAATTACTAGATACAAATTTTCTCTTCTGTGGCCTTAGATTTTGGGCTACTGATGTGTTGATTTCTTACTGCGAATCAAAGCAGACCAAAAATTATTTTTTTCTGTGCAGTTGCAACGGTCAAACTCTACATACAAGCCAAAGTTAATAACTTCATTAAATCTCTGTGCATGCATGTTTTTCCTATGTCACACGCTGTCTGAGGCAGTCGACGGTAGACATGAAAGTCCTTTTACTTTTAAAAGCTGCAATATCAACCTCTTTTCGTACCGCGACGCGATGCCAGATTTTTCAAACTTCTTCTAATCTGGATAATTTCCTGTAGAGGAAAACACTGCTTTGGGATTCAATGGAAACTCAAATAAAGTAAAGAAAAAAAAATAAAAAATAAGATGGGCGTTTAAGAGATTTTAAGTGTTCTGGCGTTGACATATCCTGAGTCTCCCATGTGACATCAGAGCTGCAGACCAGAGCGGGTGCGCCGAGACGGGCCGAGCCTTCCTCATCAGCTTATGGTAATGTTGTGAACAGTGTGACTGCTCCAATAGAAAGCCAGCTGACAGCTAGTGACATGGCCTGCCTGTCACCTGACACCTGCCAATAGAAGGGGGAGGGCCACGCGCACACACATTCACACGCAGACATGCACACACATACATATATACAAACACACACACACACACACACACACACACACACCTGATAATCATTGAATTATACACAGTGCGCCTCTTTCACTAACCTCCCCTCTCCCGGGACCCAGCTGTTCATGAAATACCTCCCAGTAAGACAGTGGGGACGGAGGAGAGGGGCAGCTGGGGGAGGCTGGAGGGAGGGGCTCAGGGGAGGTGGAGAAAAGGCATTAAAAAAGAAAAACAGAAGAAAAAAAAAATCACGCCTCACTGGCTCCCAATACCATGCACATTTTTAAGAGAGCCAAAGTGAAAAGATACAATTTCACTCAATGAGGCGGGCTGCAAAGGCAGGCACAAAGGAGACAAGATAGTGCAATCTAGAGGTCACTGACACTGCCTCTGCTGTAATTACTACACTTCCTTTAATACTTCTGCAATGCTCCAGCCCCCATCTCCGTCGAAACCACCCCAGCACACACACACCTATTCCATGAACATATCAGCAAGAGTTCACTATACCGTCAGAGTTCAACGCTGTCTTCCTTTTTCTCAGGACAGCTATTTTTAATGTGCTAATCTTGTTGATATTAGATAACGTAAAGCAGTTTTGTGAACTGCAGGAAAACACGTTCCCATATCTCACTTCTCACCCTGCTGGCTATCAGTAGGCGAGTAAGATACATAATAACTTCAGCTTCCTGGTAACCTAGGTGTGACTTTAAGCTTCAGCACGCAGCTATGATCAAGACTATCGCAACTGAAATGGGTAAATCAAATCCGAACACCCACTAACGCAAGTGGACATTAAAGGTGTTGCCGGCCTATAGGTTTTGTCTGGCCTCAGCTATCTGGTGTTGTTCAGTGTTTGGTCAAAGTATCTGTTTGCTGTAACTTTCCCTCACAGAGCGGGGCTGCTGCAGGATTAACCCAAACTGTGAAATCTGGGATTCCAGCACAAATTCGCATTTTTCAAATGGAGGGGAAGTCAGCGTAAATCCAAAGGGGATTCAAAGAGCATCTTTTGTCCGTACACTAAACAACACTTTGACATCTTTCAGATCAAAGTTCTGCCTCGCAAGAGAAATTCAAGGGTTGCGCAGGAATGAATCACATCAAAAGCGATGCAGTGTATTTGTCTTGGGTTAAGTTTTGATGTGTGTGCTTGTGTTGCCGTTTTAAAGGATTGCAAGCGGGGTAAGAGGAAAGGGCTGCAGTCAACAAAAAGCATTATATACCGTATCCAGCCAACCACTTAAGATATCTTTGAAGATGAATCAATCACTATATTATAGTGAAAATCCACAAGGTGCCTGGCTCATGATCGAACACTCTGCACTTCATAGCAGTCTGCAGAGCATTGATGCTCTGATTGATCGCAGAATGGAAGTGACTGGAAAGAAGAAAAGGATTACGCTTGTCAAATGCAGTCAATACACCAGGCCGGTGGTCAAATGTTTGCAGTAAATCTCAAATAGTGTCTGCAAAGCTAAAAAGGAAAAACAGGAGGGGAAAAAAAAAATTCATTTGCTCAGAGGACCATCTTCTTGCATCCACACTCAAACTGACAGGCCTGCAAATATGCAGTGGGATGAGTAGCCTGAGGCTTTAGGAGATTAGCAATGCCTTAAACATCAAAACAGCCCTTCCTATTATCTCAAGAGGGACCTGCCATCTAAATCTGAACAGATTCAACTCAAAGAACATACTGCTTCATACACAATCAATGTGCATTATGTTTCACTTCTTCGAGATTGTGTTTTGAAACTTTTTTTTTGAAACTGCTTTATTTCACAGGTTTTGGTGTGTCTCTTGACAGTGCTGGTATTAAGCACCATTTGAAGAAATTATACGCGCCAGTCAAAGCATGAAATCCCTACGTTGGCATGTGGATATTGGAAACAGGTAACAGTGATAACTGTGTATCAGCCAGAGCTCAGCAGGACTGCTATTAAGCTTAGTGTATTCAGTGGGCCAATAGCTCCAGTGTTATTTACAGAGGGTTTTTCTTTTATGGAAAAATCAAGACGTGATTGATTCAGGTTAATGTGACTGCAAGCCAGCACCAAGCAGCATTTCAGTGCTCAGGTTAACAGAAAACACTAACTTCCATAAAGTGCTATGGAGATAAATCACTGTT
Source organism: Mugil cephalus (assembly GCF_022458985.1). Classification (NCBI taxonomy): domain Eukaryota; kingdom Metazoa; phylum Chordata; class Actinopteri; order Mugiliformes; family Mugilidae; genus Mugil; species Mugil cephalus. The sequence continues at coordinate 15,896,826 of NC_061772.1, read as the reverse complement.
ATCCTGACAGCGCTGACAGCAGTTTAAGCAGCGGCAATCATCGGAAGCACCACGGGAGCCCCTGTGCTGCATTTTGCAAAATGTCATGGGGGGTTGATGGAAGGGGAGGAGACGGGTGGGCTGGCGAGGAAATTGTGTCTGTGTATGTGTGTTTGTGTGTGTGTGAGGGGGCTTCACTGGGAGAGATGGTCATATCAGCCACCTATCAGATTGCAGGCGCTTTACATAAACATCCCAGAGCAGTAAGCAAATTCTGTTGACGAATAAAGGTAATAAAACAGAAAAGGGTTGGAGGGGCGACCGGTCCCCGGTGCATTCTCCTCACACTGCGCGCTCACTCACTCACCAGCTCACCCGAGTGAGATTATGGTGTTTGCTTTTATCTGTCACAGATCAATATTTCAAACGTCCGATAAAAGAGGAAATTGAACTGGGAATAGACTGAAGTGCTGTAAAAGTACAAAGCACAATTATCAAAAAGCACTTAAACTGCCTAATAGGATACACATATTAAAAATGCTCCAATGGATGTCCCACAGCCATAATCAGAGGTGATTCTGGTCTCCCATCCCCGCTAGCCGCACTGCTGTGTTTTGCTCACAACACAGCCCCCGTTGGATGCACAGTGGTCAGTGCACTCTGGATAGTATATGGACCCCCAGAGGCTGCGCACATCGTGTTTTAACACGCCGCCATTAGGTGTGATTGGGCTCTTTCGGCCTTTATGGGATGTGCATTACGGATTTAAACTTTGCATGAGAGTGCTAACTCTCAGGATGCAAGGACATGTGAAAGGACCTTAGAAACAAACAAAAAGGAGTCCATAACCCTCTTTTGTCACTCAGTTTACTCTGTGTAATGGTCAGTCTGCTGCCAAGAACTCTACATCATGTCATGCTCACAGCACAGCCTTAGACTCTCAATGGCTCTGAGGAGCTCAGTGGATAAAGACGAAGGCCTGCAAAGTTGAGGTTGACTCTCTCTCTCAACTGCTTCACTGACAAACTTTCCACCAGCAGAAATTGCAAACAACTGCCTATCGCAACCACCTGTGTGTCGATATGCCCATGCTTGTCAGGTGGGAAGGACTTGGGACAGAGGGCAGACATGTCATAAAGAAGTAACTAGCCCAGCTTAAAAACAGAGCCAAAAGTAGCTTGTCACACCTTAACACACCTCTCAAAAGAAGTCGTCTGCCAAGCATCAGAAACTTTACTTTGGCCTTCAGCCCAGACATGCTGTACAGGTACTGAACAGCGGCCTGAGTAATTCAGGAATTTTGCTGATCAATATTAATTTTTATATTTTTATTACCTCGCCTTTTGGTTGTTAGAAACACCAGCCGCAGCACTGTGTTTTATAGATATAGCCTTCATGTTATTTATATAGAAAGATGCCTTCAAGTATCTCTAGTAGAAATTATATTTACAACGTATTATATTGGTAATATCCCTTTAAGCAGAGCGCGTTACATAATTAGACAGATGCAGGTTTCCATTATGAAGATATGGAAGGCTAGCTTTTACTGATATCCGGGAATCTTCAGATAAAGACATCCTATTACTCCTTGACGTGATATGATAGGCCGCCCTATTCTTCTCCGCCCTATCTAAATGATGCTTCATTGGAAACCTGATCAATATGCTCTCGTGATTAAGTGGAATGAGAGGCACCCATTTCATTTTCAAGCATTTTTGCAAGTCCATGGCAAGATTATCTCCCAGCGAGAGACAGAGATGCAACGGAGGCTTTTTGAACACAGGCCAGTGACGTAGCCTCTCATGTTGCCTAATCCCAACACACTTATCCAAATACACACACGCAAATACTTTCATACAAGACTCTTTAAGGAATAACATCCACAAACCCAGGACCAACACATAAACACACAGTGTCGACTGCATCATCACTGTCACAGCATAAATCATGGAACTTGGTAATCACTGGCCTGCTATAATTGCAGACAGAGCTTTTAATCGGGAATTGTAAGGCATTAGGTAAATTAGTTTTTAAAGATTTAAGATGTTTAAAGATTTCATTTGCAGATACCTCTGATTGAATGTAGCAGGGGGAATCACTGTTGATTGAAACTGATAGATGGTGGAGCAGCTCTAAAATGTGTCGATGCTGCAGAGCCGGGCTTCAACATGGAAGAGAATGCCTCGAACCTTCTCCCGGTATGTTTTTAGCATTTATTTGACGTCGACGCTGTTAACGGACCACAGTGTTGCTGCTGATGCTGTTTTCCAGTAATAATCACTTGGCGTTATTTGTGTCCACTGCTTGTAGCTGCAAAGTAAACACACAACAGTTTTATCTCCACTGGTTGTGCTGTGGGATCAGTTCATGAGCTCCTTGATTGCATTTCTTAAAAAAAAAATAAAAAAAAATAAAAATAGCTGAACATTTTGGGCAAACATACAGTGTGCATTTAAATATATGTGTACTCGAACCTCAAACTGCAAGTTGGCATTTTGCATAACCATTGATTTATTTTCCATGCAGCATATCTTTGCACCTTTTCTACCATATGTTATAACAGCTCCATTGTCTTGGTTTAACTTCCTTCCTTCCATCTGGAAGGATTGGCTATTAAATAATGGTTCTGAGATGGCGCATATTGAGTTAAATCACTTTGCGAGTCATTATTTAATACCAACACCTCGTACAATGGGATTAGGGAGGTGTTGCATAGTCTTGTGTAGGTTGCACCAGCATTGTAGTATCTGTGCTATTTTCCACTATCACAGGGTTTTCAGAGCTCTTAGCAATTGCGAGGCTTTCTTCCACAGCAGTCTAACACTGGCAGCTACTTATTTGGCAGCACTAATTAGATTAGCAACGCTAATGTTTCCCCATAGAAACAGCATGCCATCTCCAAAACAAAGGATCTAAAACCAAAGCTAGACCGGACTGGAAAAGTGGCTTCTCCACATCTAAGATACCAACACCTGCACGATAGAGACTCTTCACAGACATTCTAGAGCGAAGGCTAATTTAGTCATTTTTACGAGCTAGCACTGCGTGTAACTTTGTACCAAAGATAATCTTTCAAATCATATGTGTTGAGTCATAGGTCTTCAACAGGGGGTCCTGAACCCTTAGGAGGTCCACAGAGGTACTGTAGGGGGGTCATAAAATCTTTGGTTGATTAGATATTTTTATATATTTTTTAAGAATTTTCCCCCATGAATTTAAATTTCTTTAAATTCACATTAACATGAATCCAACCTATTTTAGTAAAGGGATAAATGGAGTCAGTTATCGTTATCTTTCAATCAGCACGTCACTCATTCAGCGATACAGGAGTTGTCTCAATAGCGCAGCGCTACTCTAGACCTGGCAATCTAAGCCTCCTGTAGGCCCCGCCCCTATCACTGCTGAGCCAATCACGAGGCCAATCACAAAGTCACATATTACACCCTGACTGTCAGGTTCTGAGAGCCTATTCAGTCCCCAGGTAAAATCCCAGAGGAAAACTGCAATATTAGCAGAAGAGAAGCTAACAGTGCAGCTCGCTCCCATCAGTGAACTACTGAGGCCAAAATGGATGGCTTTGTCACTTGAACAAAAAAAAATAAATAGAAATTTAAAAAGTTAAGATTTGAACCTGTGTATTATTTGAATAGCTTAATATTGAACACAGAATGATAATAATAATGTATATTTATAATTTGCACTGGGCTGAGTTTAACATAGAACACATATAGTAGGTAGGAGGTCCTTACTTAATCAGTTTGGTCTGAAAAATGTCAAAGACCCCTGTGTTAAGTGGATGTGGTAACAACAAATCATTTCTTCAGAAATGTGCCAGTAATCACAGCCAGAACCAATCATCCATGAAATTAAAAATGGAACAAACAAATTAATGTAAATGAAAAAAGGAGTAAGAGAAACACCTTGAATTTCTATTATATACCTTTAAGCTGGTAGACACAGATTTGACCTGGATCGGTAGCTCTCTTTTCTAGATTAGATAGACTAATACATTCTATGTCTAACTCCATATTTAAGGGACACGCCCACAGTATAGTGGTATTTAAGTCTCAAAACCTACCCTAATGGTCAAAATGTTGCTTTAGTGACCTGACTGATCGTGATTTTCCCAGCTGCCTGAATAAATACTGTTCTTACAAACTGCTTCTTCTGCTGAGCATGATGTAGTTGGCCTTATTACCTAGAGGAGATACTTGTGGTAAGCAAAAAAGGAAACAAAATGACAGGAAACAGGAGTTAGTCATATGATTATTAGGCTGGTTCAAGATGTTTCTTTTGTAGTTGATATTCAGGAAGTTAAGTGTTTTTAGGTGCGGCCACATCCGAGATTCCTTTTCAAGAACAGAAGGAATGAAGGGCGAAGAGGCCCGTGAGAGCATACATTTTTTCCCCATTGCTGTTCAGAAATCCAACGTTTTATGGGTTGACCCATTAAAAGTGAGGGCACTTGAGTCACTTGAGGGACTTCAATTAACCCCCGGGGCAGTCTGGTCTGCCGCTCAGTGACTCTGGGCACCGTCTCTCCAGGGTGTGCCTCTCGGCGTAGCCAGCTGACACTGAGCTAAACAGACTAAATCGATGCCTGTAGTGGAGAGTTCAGGCGAGGTGGTGTGTTGTCACCCACCGTGCTAGACTGGTCATCCTTGTAGCGCCCTTCAGCCTTAATTTTTTCCAAGATTCAAATCACATTTTTGATATTTGCTTTATATGATAGAAATCTGCAGAGGAAGATCTTCAGGGAAGAATTAGAGCCTTTGTGCTGGCCTCAAGGGCACCGATGTGAGGCTCAACCTAATTTGGAAAAATAGAAAGGTCTTACTGTGTTATTATCATTTGTGCTGGTGCATTTGATACAGGGCTGCCTCTGGGAGTTGAGCAAACAGACGCCAATGGCAAGTGGCGACATCTTAAAGCGATATTTCACTTTTGTGGACTGTTTTCACTTAAGAGAAGTTCAGGAGCATATAATCTCCAACATTAGCTGCCCAGGGGATTGGCCTGCTCCACCCCCCACCTACACACAGACACACACATAGACACGCAGAGGCACAAACCAAACACAGACACACTCTTAATTTGATCACGGCGCTTGCAGATACCTTGATTATCAACTGCTGTAGTTACCTTGCAGGGTAGCAGAAAGGCTACCGTGATCATTACAGCGTGCAGTTAAATTTAATTTTTATTAAAAAATATTTTTGATGAAGACAATTTTCATACTAGCATCTTGATTACAGGGAAAGGGGACTTACTATTATTTTGAACTGGGTCAGATCAGTGTGGGAACATTCAGCCCTCAGTTCAATAAATTCAAACCGCTCCATGTTATGAGACGTGGGATAGTGCAGCTTACACACACTGTCTTGGCCCCTGTGAGGATAATTCATTAACTTTCCTAATCCTCTCATGTGGTGTTGCAGCTAAAAAAAAAAAAAAAAAAAGAAGAAGAAGAAAAAAAAGATGAAAAGCTCACTGAATATCAAAAACAACGATTTCTGAGCCCCTCGCCGTGGCCCTCACACTCTTTCACAAGTGTCTCTGAAAAAGGATGCTACATGCTCCAAGCATGCACGTCCCGTGTTAATGAGCTTCGAAATACATTTTCGTGCGCCGCCGTGGGATGAGAACAGCTCAATAAAATATACACAGGAGGTCGAAACGGTAGGGAAATAAAAACCCCTTTTTGACAATGTTAAGCCTCGCAGCTGCTTTGAGGCAACTGAGGGGTTTTTATCAGCTCTTCAGATGTTGGATCATAGGGAGCAGAAAGCTTTCCAAGGGTAAGCAAAGTCAGAAGAGTCAGTACTGTACCAGCGCATGTCTCTACCGACATGATATAAACACGTGTCGCAGTGTTATGGCCATATACACTTATACGGGGGGTCTTTGTTTAGGGTCCGTACATTTATATTTATGATTTAGGAATTCACCTGAGTGGTAGTACTCTTCAAAAATATGATTCTCTTCAGATTCAGTGCTTACTATGGCCACTTCACAATTACATTATGTGGTAAAACGTAATAAACCTAATAGATGGCTTGGTCACTGGTACCTAGATAGTACATAGTATACACTTAGAGTTAGAGCATCATCTATTCCAATGCAACTTACATTAAAATAGACAAACATATCTGCTTAATCCATTCTTTGCAAGACTGCCTCGAAATTTTAGTTTTTTGGAAACGTGTACGGCATTTCAGTCTAACTTCAACCCCATGTGGAAAAATCCCAAACTTTACTGGACGTGCTTGTTACAGTTGCTAGGCTGTGGTGTGGTTAGAGATTCATATACCCACTTTAGGATTAATTAATTAACTATTGCAGGTTGAGTAAGAACAACTTCCACCTTTTAAGGAATGCAACCGCGCCAAGAAAAAAAAAAGAAAAAAAGACAACATAACAAGAGGTATCACTAAGTTAACTATTAATGACATATGATAGTGAACCAAGGGAACAGTTGAAAAATACATTCCTTGACTCTTTGTTGCGGCCCAGGGGAGTAGGAAATGAGATTATTGATGCACGCTTCTGTCTGTGTAGATAGTGTTATAAAGGAGAGGTCAAGTTACAAAAGCTGCTCTCAGACAAACGTTACAGCAGTGTTCTATCACGACCTTACTCTCAATCCATGGCGGAGGTTAATGACTCTGCACCTGGCCTAGACTCCTAACAGTGATTTTTCAGAGGCCGCTGTGTGATGTATGACATGGTGATTGTTTGGGGTGTATAAATTAAAAGAATGCCTTTTTGTCGACATTCTGGATGATGAAATAAGAGGCACTTTAGGTAATTCATCTGATATAGCTGTCCAGCCCTTTGGCGGATGATAGAATCAAAAGCACTTGAGCAGGTCGCTGTCAGAATCATCTGTCTAGTCGGTCCATTAGGTCCGAGCGAGTGTGAGGGCTTCAGCTCCCTGCCAGGACAGCATGAAACTCCACTGTCCTAAGTGGGAACATCCACCACGAAGACAAGCAGGGGCTGAAAAACGACTTTGGTTGTCCACAGTTCAGATCTGTAGTCCACCTGACAGCTATGGAGTCAACTAGGTGTCGGTGTCTTTTTGGTTTTTGGTTATATTCATCTGATGTCACTGGAAATCAACCACATTGATACCGTATCACCTCCATTTATCAAGGTGCATTTTGAGATTTCAAGACTGGCTTCTTAAATGTAAAATGCTATTGATTTACAAAGGCCAATATCCTAACTGAGTCCATATCCGGCTCTCTGAAGATGTGCGTCTGTGTTTGTTGGGAGTGGGGGGATGCTTAACATTAAAAATGATGATATTGCATCACGGTGATAAATAAGCGAGTAAATATGTGGACAGGAAGCAGGATGACGGATAGCAGCACTTGCTGCAGCCCATTAGTTGTTGACAGCTTCTGCAAGGGAAGCAGGCCGGAATCTGTGGCCTGTAATTCTGTCTCATTACCACGCTAGTCGGCACTTCCTCCCCCAGACCTTTAATTCATCGCTTATAGTTTGCCTGTCGCCGGCCTTTGTTTTATTGCAAACTAACTTGGTGCTATGATGCCTGATTTATGGCAGTCATTGAGCACCTACAAATCAGAGAATATTTTCATTGATTACCTCAAATTGTCTAATCTTTTCTATGTTCTCGGTCCCTGATTGGGGAGGGGGGGTATTTACTGATTGCCTCCTTCTAACTTAAAAATCAATCAGTGGCTACAATCAAAGTGGCTGGGTGATTCTGGGCCAATGCAGCTGCTCCTCCTCCATCAAATAATGTCCGACCCATCAAATAAATTCTAATTCTTGATGATGTTTACATTTGCAGCACTTATCTCCCATACTACGAACTGCAGTTTATTGAATGCATAAGGTCCTTATTGTGAAATTCGCTGCATTCAGATCGATTCATGCAGAGCAGGTTAAGTCAGAATGCACGTCTCTCATTGGATGAGCCTCGCTTTTAACGGTCCTATGAAATGGCACCACAACACTCTTCCTCCTTTAATTCTCAAATTTCCAACTGTATTTTTCGGCAGACGTTGAAGTCACACTGACATACTGTAAAATGCTTAAACACTATGTGTTAAATAATTATGTAAAATTAGTTCATCAGTCATGCTAATGGCATGGCTGTGGGGATGGTTGTCTGTCAGTTATTTGATTCACTTCTTTGATGCAAACTAAAATGTGCCAACAGCTGCATTGAAATTTTGTGCAGATATTCGTACTCCTAATGGTTTTACTGGTCCCTGGCAGTTCCTCCAGTATCACCGTGAATTTGATGTTTGTGTTTGATTTTACAACAAACTATCTCAACAACTACTGTATGGACACTGCAATACATCTGCTTTTATATTTTGAAGCTTTTGTTGTTTCGTAAAATTATTTTACTGCGTGTTAGTGTCACATCTTTGAAGGGTAAAGCGCATCATGTCAGGCTCAGAATCACTTCTAACATTACATAGTGACTGTCTTGATCCAGAGTCAACACGGCAAAACGCATTCACAAGCAGAAAATGGAGCCAACACGACCCCGCTGCAGTCAGATTGCATGTTTCCAGCAACACTATCTAAATCTTATTTCACTTCTGTGCAGCTGCTTTGGATCTTTGTCACTATCAGACTCATTTTCCTGACAGTGACCCCAGCTTTCACTTGCACTTTTGACATGGGCTGACTTCCTGATACAAGGTGTGCCGGATAATTATAGAATGCATTCAGGGCAGCAGAGGTGTGCTGCTGTCCGGGCTGAATCTAATGCAGTCACATCTGTTTAACTTCACCGTGTGGGATCACCTACAGGACCAGGAGGGAGAAAACAAAGCGACACAGAGAGGGAGACACTGCCGGTGAGATAGGACAGGTTTAATACTCTGGCCACTGGCATCTCGGACGGTATCGAACAACAAGGAGGAATCTGTGGAGGGGACGTGGGATCAGAGCGTGTGATATGAGCGCGTGATGACAAGTGCTGATTTATATTGAGGTGGACGTGGATGTACAGAGCCCTGAGGGTGGCTCACCTAGTCACACATTACCGTCACTGTCAGGAAGGGACAATGAGAGAGAGATAGAGGGAGAGGAAGAGGGAGAAGGACACATGTACACACAATTTGCTTCATTCAAGGGAACCGCACGGAGCGAGACTGTGCATTTTTCTAACATTATAAGTTAAGGGTCTGTAAGAGGCACACAAATATTTTCTTAATTTGCTTAAGCTAAACGCTAACGTCAGGAAGAGAGGTACAATGTTAATCATGTTACTTTAGCGTGCTAGCATGTTAGCATTACTTGCAGTTTGCACAAAATCCACACTGATGGTGATAGGAATATCTTAGCTTTTGTAAATTAGTTGTAAATTAAAGTACTGCATATACAGAAACTTTGAAATGATAAATGTACAAAATTCCAGCCTATATGTTTTCTGTATTTATTGACTATGGGAACAGAGCTAACAAAACCCATGAAAGAAAATCCACAGAGCTGAATTAATTATTTTTATTCAGTATCTCTTATGTGGCATCCTCCATTGAGCAAAGAAGTGCTGCAATTAGTTTGCTAGAACGTAGGTCTTCAACAGGGGGGCCGTAACCCCTACGGGGTCTGCCAAGGACCTGCAGGGGGGTCGCAAAATCCTTGATTGATTAGAAATTTTTTATACATTTTTCTAATTTTCACCGACAATTTTAAATTACTTAAAATACACATTAACGTGAATCCAACAATTTTAGTGAACGGATAAATGGAGGTTGTATGGCCGCTATTGCACATAAAATAAATACTTGAACCTGTGTATTATTTGAATAGCTTAATATTGGATGCAAAATGATGAAAATGATAATAATGTATGTTAATAAATAGCACTAGGCCAGTGCTAGAACACATGTGCTTCATCAGTATGTAATAGATTTTCACAATAATGTATACCATCTTTATTGGTAATTTCAATCTGAAAAAAAAGTCCAAAGGTTTTATAGCATGTTGGAATTATTAAATGAGACACTTGTGTAAGTGGTCAGAGACATTTTTCACTAGTAAAGATGTTGAGCTTTTCAACAGTTTTTAAGCCGACAGAGATGTGGGCATATCCAAAATATGCAAAAATGAATGCAAAAACTGCAAAGATAGCGTAATGCAGAGACTAGAGTCTAAGGTCTGTTTGTGTGCATGCATACTGTATGTGTGTGTGCGTGAGAGAGAGGGACATAGAGGGAAGCATGGCGTGAGAGCAGTTACCCTCAGTAATTTCATCTGCTGACATACACATTGCAGGATCATTTTAAAACTGCAGGTCTGAAATGGGAATTTTTAAACTCTGCCATTAAAATCTAAGAATTCAAATAACTTTCTTCATTGAGAAGTTTATAGATTCCACATTACAAATGACCTTGAACTGGGGAAAAAAAGAGAGATGCTAATGAAAAAGTGCTTGCTGGGATAGAGTTACGGTGTAGGTTAAAATGGTTTGAAACAGCCGATAAAGTCACAAAGTGAGAACTGGGACGGCCTGGACGCAGTCCAAGTAAATTAGTGAGGTTCAGTGTCTTTAAAGCAGCACTTTGTGGTGTACATTACGCAACATTATTAGGTGAAAAAGGCGCTTAGTTGGGAGTTAGACTCATCACATGGCACTGATAACGCTGTGGTTATACAGAGCTGCAATTACAACAATCAAGGGATCAGTTTTCTGTATCATGTTATCAGCTGAATTTCATTATTACATTTTTTCTTTGATGATATCACTGCCTGTGATCTTTCAGAGGAAAAAAGACATTATGAAGCAAAACTGTTCCGTTGCAATCAACCCCTGATGAGAAAGGCATCTTTGACTGATTAAAAAGTCCAACATACATTTTTGAGGGACTTCCTGTTTGGTCTGTCTCATATCCCTGCCTAAGCGCCCAGCCTGTTGAGTGTTTTGCAGTTGACTACTTTAAAGTCCCCTCAAATATTTACAGAGCTCCTTTTAATAACTGCATTTCCCTCGCAGTTTTTTTTTTTTTCCTCTTTCTTCTTACAATCGTTTATGCAAGCTCCAGTCTGATTTTGCTCCATGACAGATTACAGTGATAAGAAAATCTAAACATCCGCCAGGTTTATCCTTCATAGACTGTGTTTTCTGTGCCATGTATTGTCCCTGACAATTAGCCCTGAGAAATGGAGTCCTCGGTCGCAGGCCATGCCTTTATTGTATGCTGACAGACAATTCCCTCTGGGGTCACAACTCTGCAGCCACACAGAGACAATAGAAAGACTATAGAGAAGACAAAGCGCAGAAATGAGCTATGAGGAACAGCATGGCTTTTAAGTCCTTCGGGAAAATAACTCCGACAACAAGTAAAGGCAGGTAACATCAAGCTCATCCACTGTCCACCTCGCCTGAGTGGCTATCTACTGTTTTCTCCTGATATCACCTCAGCAGCAAGCAACCCCCACCCCCATCCCCACCCCCACCACCAACTCAACCCCCACCTTCAGCTGTCCACCCCCGTCAATAAATCCATCTGGGAGATCAATGCCGCAGCGAATCACTAAAAGTTATCAGCTGAAGCGCTGCCAAATCAGCAAACACAATCACTATGTAAATCCATCTTTACTTCTCCTCCACAAAGACGGGCCCGCTTTCCAGTGTAAGAGATCCCAGAGTGCGAGCCGAGCCGAACTGCTCTCTCTGAGAACTTAATGTGTGATAAAATTGGCAACTCCGGCTGGTTGCCGAACCTCAGCACATTAAAGTATATGATTCAGAACACACAGTGCATCCAACTGCAACTCTCAGCAGAGCCCTGGGAGCTTTCTCGGAGGAGCTCTATATTCTCTCTTGACTCGACAAACTCCAACACTGGCAGCACAAAACAGCTCAATAATGAACTATTAGGCATTAAGTATGATTGATTCTTAATACTTGGCATCGTATAGTGAACGGCATGCCGTGAAATACTTGTCCGTGTGGTTTCTACCATAACAACACCTATTTTGGGTGTTTTTATGTTTAATAGGAAGTTGCCATGAGCTGGTCATTTATATGCTTAGATTGAGCTCTGATGGTGACATCTGTGCTTCTGTCAGTCATGATGCTGCTGCAGCCCCCCACCTTCCACATCGCCGTGGGCTAACCCTCTCTACTCCTCCTCTCCCGCTCTCTCTCCTTCCCTCGGCCGCTCTGTCTCTCTCTCCTGGACAGCTCGGCCGCTCGGGCCTGCAGGAGAGGGACTCACCGTGATGAAATAGAGGTAGGCAGTTGTTCCTTCAGCCCCAGGGTCATTATTTAAAAAGTGACAGAGACTCCAGTGAGTGAACGTGAGAGAGGTGAGGAAGGAGGGAGGGCGGCGAAGAAAAAGGGAGAGAGTGAGAACACCACTCGGGGAAGAAGGGAGCCGGAGAGGCGCGGGGGTGAGGGGGCTCAGTTGTGCAGGTGCATTGTCCAGTGGAGGGAGAGGGTGCTGGGAGACAAATGAATCCAGCAGGCATTTGGTACACACCGGAGATTGCTTATCGATCCAGATCGCAGTATTCAGGCTGGCCTGAGAGAGGGCTGAGAATTTTCTGAGGGAGTTAATAACCTGGCAGCTCAGCTGTCTTGTCCAATTCACCAAAGGCAGAGGCCTAATCAGGGCTGGATTCCTTTTTCTGTCTGAGGAGGGGGCTGTAGCCCTCCACGCTCTCTTTCAGCTTTGCCCGCTCTCTCTGTCTCTCCCTCCGCAGCCCCTCTCACTTCCACTCCATTGGAGCTCTGAAAGTGATTGAAATGACAGCCTATAGAAAGAGGCTAATCAAATTGTTTATTATCAGTCTGAATCAATATGTATGGATTGTTAAAACATCAAAGTCAGCCCCTGGAAAAGTAATAGTCGCCGGCCGGCAGCAGCTGCTCAGCCAAGGCTGGGTCCCTGGGAGCCTCTCTCCATTTAAAGCGACTTTCACTCTTACTTAAGTCCCGATGACCTGGCGAGGTCAGCTGGCTGAAGGGGATGTACATGGTTGTTCCCTGCATAAAAACCCTCCAAACTTCCCTCCAGCTACTCCGATACAAGCCTATTCTGCCTGACTGATAAACAATCTATCAACAAAATAAATGAGCCACCGTGGCACTGAGATGAAGTCCATCGCTCACCTACTGTGCTGCAAGCAATATTGTGAACCACTGGCTCCCTTAAATTCAATATTTTGCAGGCATCTTCTTGTTTAAATTCCACCTTTTCTTCCTCTAGGAAATCAGTCTAGATTGCAAATGAGGCCCGGCCGATGAATGAGTCAGCTGAAGGAGATCAAATTGCTTTGAGATGGACATTGTAGTTGGCTTCAGACCGAGAGACAAGCTGACATAGAAGATTGATGGATAACCATTGTCCATTCATTGGCGCAGAGTGTGACACCTGATGTTTGGCTGGGGTCTCCCTCCATCCCCGACACCCCACGAATACAAGGGTTGTTGTGGCTTGATAGAATGATTAGACACTGAGTGATATCTTGTTCTGCAGCTCTCCACGTTGACCTCTTTGGTTCTGGCAAACATTAAGACAGATCACAGCCTCTAGGTCAAATGTGAGAAGATTTGGGTTGCCTCGTCGCTTTAGGATGCTCACTCAGAAATGCATAGGTCAGATACAGTCAGGTCAAAGTTAGCTGTAGCACGTACTTACATGGGATAGATGTCTTCGCTTATAGCTGGAGGACAGATTCGGTAAAAACCATGTTGTCCGTTTGCCCTTACTTTGCTTCCAATTTTTCTGTCACTCATTTTAATAGTCAGATTGCCAACTTATCGAAGTCCAGTCACCCTTTCAGACCATACACTAATCCATATCACTATATGAGAGGCCTACTAATTGGAAGTCCTCTTCACTCTTTATCATCATCTCCATTACACGGGCCACATAAAGGCACCATCATCCATCATACTCCAAATTTGTTCTGTCATTTTTTGTTTGGACACAAGATAAGGGCCAGGGGGGCGTATTGATTTTATAAAAAAACACGAAGCTGAGGCTCCAGAAGAGGAATGCTTGCCTGTTATCAATAATTGCTCTAATAACCATGACAGGAAGAGAGAAAAAAAATAATCACACAATGTCCTGGATCCTTCAGAGAGAGCGATATCAGAGAATTAACTCTGCAGCACATTTAAATTTTTATAATATTATCTCCACCTTGTAGCAGACTCTAGGAACGTAATTCACCGTAACTGGTGAGTTTGTGTGCATGCTACGCACTATTATGTGTTGTGCGTGTGTGTGTTTAGGCTCTACAAAATATTTAAGGGTTTGGCCTATTGCTGATATTAGCTAGTGGGGTTGTGGACTGAAACATGTCTTGTGTGGTTGCAAAGATTGTCAAACATCTCCTTTCCTGGACTTTCTACAAGCTTGAATTTAGACTGTTCATGGCTGTTTGTGTTTCTATTGTTTAATTTGTTCAGTCTGTGCTTAATACTATTCAGAAAAAGATAAGAATAAGCACATTACTGAGATATTATTTGAGGCAAGTTTTCTTTTCTTTTCTTGTGTTTTTATGATTTTATACACACATATAGCCAAACACACACACACACACACACACATACACACACATATATATATATATATATTACCAATCAATGACACAAATAAAATTCATGTTGCCAATGGTAGGAAGTGGATTAAAAAAACCCTGTCTTTTCTATTCTTTTTGGCCTCCCCGGGGTTAATAAAGCCTAAAAAGTTTTGTGTGGATCACTCTGAGCCAAAGACATTCATTTCAGTGTAGCCCACCCAGACTGTGAGGAGTTGAACAGAAAAAATATATGTATCCCGACTTCACCTCATGTGAAAAAAAAAATTAAAAAATTGCATTAAATCCTTAGAGGGCTTACATGAGGCTAACCGCACCAAGAACCACAGTGACCCCCACTTAAAATCCACCACGTAGACCAGGATGATCAACATGCTTGAGCTGCTCTGATTTCCCGGTGTCCAAAGTGTGATGAAGTTAACTTAAGTAAAGCTATAGCGCAGGACTCAATCAATTCAATATTAATTAACTCTGCACTGTTTGACAAACAAATTCACACAGTACTGATGGAGCTAAATAGAGCCGGGTAAATATTTCTGTAGTTCAGAAAGGTTTAAATACGGTTTTAAAGGATTTGTAGGCATATGTCATACACAACACAACAGAAATGTTCGGCTAAATCTCTGCATTGTAACTTTAAGTATTAAAATGTATTACCTCAACATCAAAAACGATGTGAAGAAAAATCCATCTGCAACTTTTACTGTAGAATCTGAAGTTCTTTTCAGATGTCACACATTTACACCTGACCTTGTTTATTTATGTATTTGGTGTCATTTCCACAACCCAACACACAATTAAATAAGTCTCCCTGGGAAAAAATTCCTAACGTTACCTTAGTTGACTTCTTTAACCGGTGCACACGGCATCATAATCCACAAATTAAATTATAGAAAACATTGATTTTGTCATCCCTACATCCTTTCCTCTGCCTCCTCTCTCGTCCCCCTTCGTCTCGCTCACTCTCCACCTGTCCAATTCTCCCCTCCACAAGGAGCCAGCTACTAGCGCTAGCTGGTGGCAGGGTTACAGTAGGGTTCTTGCCAAAGTAGTGCTGGGCACATTGCTGCATAGTAAACACCCAGGGCTCCGGCTCTTGACATGACGGGGGTCTCTAATTAAAGAGTGCAATGAGACACCCCTAGCCAAGGCTCTCCCTATCAGCCCTACACCCACAATTAAGTCCTCCATGGGATCCAAGGCACTGCATTATTGATGGAGCAGAACGTTTGATTAGAAACTCTTAACACAGCTCCGGAACAGAACAGCCAGTCCATTGTCATTAAACACCACTTACACCAAGCCAAACATACCAGTTGGACATGCTTCTTAAACATCCGGGTTATGATGGAGGTGGGGGCGAGGTGGGGCTGGCTGGATTGTATATCAGTGCTTTGTGCATTACCTCCTGCTGGCATGTGTGGAGGAGTTTTAGCCAAGTAGGATGAAAAGGTAAGGAACGTACCTGCAGGCCAGTTATTAGGGGTTTTCTTGATGACTTGCAGGACGGAGGAAAAAAGTGCATTTCACGTCCGGGAAACACGTGCAAGAGATAAAAAAAAGCAAGTGAACCGCAGCAATGTCAGCACCCCGTATGATGAGTATGTGAATGTTTGAAATTATAACAACCCCTTCACCAGGAAATATGTACTTACATCAAAGTCAGGCTGCTCTAAGTGGGGCTAAACAGTATTACCGGCCCGCAGTCAATCAACTGTTGCCCGGCACGTAGATAATGCATCACTTCATATCAAAAGCCCTGCTAATGAGAACAGGATGATGTATACAATACCAAAACATGCGTACAGATGTGTGGATGTAATGAGGTGTCACACGCAAGAGCATGCTGCCATGTGCAAGACGCAGGTGCAAGCTGTGCTTCAAATATGTATTTTTGCATTTTTACACGGGAGCCTTGCGCTCGTGTGGAAGTCGCTCTCTGCAGGAGTCTATTAGATGCATATTTTTCGCTCTTGCTCGTGTGCGCATGAGCGTCCGCCGGAGCGTAGAGGGAATACTGCGAATCCGCTTGCTTCGCCTCTGCAATAGGCCTAATTAATACACACTCAAGGGTTGATAACATTGTGGCTGAAAGTAGATCTCCTTAAGAGATACTTAATCCAGCTAAAGATTGCACTGCTCCCCTCTCTTCCGTGGCATCGCAATCAAAGGTATTGGGCGGGTCTCTAGTGGACTCATTAGCAGACTGCTCAGTGGTGGGGGTCTCGACTATAGGGTGTACTCCCCCACCCCCAAATACACACACACACACACACACACACACACACACACACACACACACACACACAGACACACTCACGCACACACAAACCTCACACATGCGCCTCCACTCAGCCGACTGACCCGAGCGTTCAGAGACACTTGTGTTATTTTGACATTCATTAAGCATCACTGATGGAAACCCCACACACACTCTCATCAGCACTGTGATTAATCACCACCTTATTGGCAAGCAACAAACTTCCTAGTCTTTGTGTGTGTGTGTGTGTGTGTGTGTGTGTGTATGTGTGTGTGTGTGTGTGGTTGAGGTCTCTTCTTACCAGGGCAGGGGTCAGATATCAGGCACGGAGGCGATCAGTAGCTACTCAGGGAAAATCATCCTGACTAATGAATGTACTGGCATCACCTTCACGCAAGTGTTGCCACCTAAACGTATCTCTGAGCAATAAATTAAACACCCAGCCAGACGAATAGGTATTTTGAGGTGTAATATGGACTCTGTCTTGTCTGTGTGCTACTCAATATTTAATTTATTTACAGGCGACAGGGGGTGTGGGAGTAGGAAAAAAACGAGAACTTATAGCGATTACCCTTGCCATGACGTTCATTCTAACTCCAGGAGCCGAGGCCTCTGTATGGAAAACTGTTGCGGTCGTTTTATTGCAAATCATCTGTATATCTACCCTTGTGCCTGATCTGAATTCATAATACATCAGGTTAGTAAGTGGGATCGAGTTAAAGAGTGCTGAGCCATGTTAAACCACTGCAGCGCAAGAGCATGCATCATGTCCGTGCATTAATAAAAGGCGACTGTGCTATCGTTATGAGCACCATACGTGCCCGAGCAGCACTTCCTGGCCGCTCTAATAGCTAACTGGTCAAGGGTGATTTATCTGATAAACTGCTTTTGTGTTCCACAAGCCTGAGAGATGGTTTAGTTTAGCCTGGTCTGCCATGATGTGCTTTATAAATACAAAAACAAATGGTTGCCTAGGGAGAAAGAAAGATGTAGCCTGTATATTTGTGGTGGGTGGGGTGGGTGTAGGTCAAATTGTATCCTCTTGTGCCTTACGGGGGGGTGGGGTGGGGGCAGACAGGAAAAGCCAGAGGTATAACTCTTCCATCACCTGCCTTCTGCCTCCCATGCATTACTCAGGATATAGCGCAAATTGCAGCCGGCATCCATTAGTTCTTTTCAGGGTTAATATTGATGTAGATATCATTCCTATCTGCTGTGTCATTTATTTGAAATACTATGTGTGAGGAGTAGCTCCGGCAGTGAATCAAATCAATTGATAGAGCAGTTAGCCTTGCAGCCCGGGCTGCCTGGGAGCTGCCGAGCGAGCATGAAATATTATGGAGATTGTTCTTTAAAGTGATCTCTTCATCATCATTTGTCTGCAGCTTGGGCGATCCTATCCCCCTCTGCTGCGTTCCTCTTGGGCACCAGCTGTCATAACTAAATCAGCCGGATAATGCAGTCGTGCGCACAGTTCCACCGCATGCCCCCGCACCACCCGCCTTCACCTCTCCCACCCCCCTCCCCCTCACCCCTCCGAACTCATACACCCGCTGCCTCCCCTCCTCCGCTCCCTTCA
Organism: Mugil cephalus; assembly: GCF_022458985.1. Lineage (NCBI taxonomy): Eukaryota > Metazoa > Chordata > Actinopteri > Mugiliformes > Mugilidae > Mugil > Mugil cephalus. The sequence continues at coordinate 15,878,461 of NC_061772.1, read as the reverse complement.
CCCTCTCTCTGCTGCAGCCACACATGTCAAGGAGCATTCGGAGAGTCGCTCATCATCGCTACTGATGGCCCTCCTCTCTGGGGCCTGCTTGTTTGTGTCACTTCCTATGTGCAGGACTGCTAGTTCACGTCGCCCTTCGTAGCAGGGGAGGGTGCGCCTGCTGTTTTAGTTCATGTTTGGCTGCTCGTGAGGCACATTACGGAGTTCAGTGACAATCCTCCTGGATGTTATGACAGCCAGTCGAGCTGCCAGTCAGCACTATGCTATAAGTGAATATGACGGAGACAGTTTTTATGGTGCTCTTCACAGTCTGTTAGCATGCGACTGGATGACTGTTTTTACTGCCCATAAATGGAGCGGCGTGCATATTTTCTGAGTCATTAGGGGGACAGTGAGGAGACACACTCAGAGGGAGATGCACGCCACTTAGGCCGGGCCGTTTACCATTGTAAAAAACCTCATCGCCGAGCCTCTCAGGGTGATGTAAACTCTTACTTGGAGAACATTTCCATGTGTCAGGGAGAGATGAGATGAGAGGGCATCTTCAATGACAGGGCCCAAAGGATACAGGGCCTCAGAGGAAAAAGCTGCATTATTCAGTGTCAGGACAACCAGATCCAAGAGCCAGTCATGCCATCTTGATCAGTGCTTCATAGGCTACTGATATTACAGTCACCAGGCTCTGGGCATGGTAACAGCAAAGGCAAGTTTTCAAATGAATCTTATGAGGATGCCGACAAAGTGCACACATTAACTTATGTCTATTTTTTTTACAACGCTTCTAATTTTCTTAACCTCTTCTCCTTTTTAGGCAAAATGTAGTTATTTCACTCCGTGAGACCTGACACGCAATTACCCCACCACCCCGGACATTAAACAGAGCATTGATATTTCACTGACAAAACAGTATCAAGTCATACATTTATACCGATTATCTCGGGACAAAATAGGCGTCTATATTGTTGAGACAATGATGTCATACACCAGCCAGTTACATTTATATTTTCTAAACAAGTCACTCCGGGCAGCCTGGCCGAGGCGGTGACATCTGCACGACTCTCAGCGAGGGGAACAATGAGGGCTCTTAGCAGAGAACAGAACCGCTATTTGTCACTGTATGTTGATAAAATTCATACAGGGGCATTGTATGGGTCTGAAAATGGATGTCCAATCCATTAATCAAAGCCAGATGGATTATGTGCTCTACGGGTTGTGTGCCATTGCTTACTCTGGGAGATACAGAGGTTTAAAAGGCCACGGCGTGTGCGGCCATACACGTGCACCCGCGTGTGTCAGTTACCAAAGAGTGACGATGGCCACCGGCTCATCAAGGAAGGGCTCAAGGAAAGGTGTGAGACAGATAGCAGCACACCAGCAAAGACTAAGACTCGCGTGTAGCTTGGCTGAAGGGTGCAAGCTTCAGTGTTCACGTATTTTTTTTTTTGCAAGTTAAGATAATTAATAGCAACGAGGAAAAAGAGGCGTGCAAGTAAGTAAGAAAACAAGACACTTAAGAGGAAATGGGATCAAGCGTGGTGAAAAGAGTGCCAGGGTTAATAAAAATAATGGTTTAAAATACCACTGAGACCACCCATCCCAAATATGTAAGCTATGCACCCAAGCCACTCTAGGATGCTGCTGGCATATGTTATGCAGATGTAACCGTCATTAAGGACCTGCATCATTGGCCTAAAACAAGTTTTAAAAAAAACAAAAAGCTGTGTATTTACAAGAATCAGGAGGTGCCTGCCAGCTTCCTGGTTGCCCCAAAGATGTAGGTCAAAATATAATTATTCGGTTTGGATGTGTAAATTAAAAGAGCACGTCTAAGTAATATGTAGCACTTTTTAAGGAACACAAGGTGCTTCATAGACCCTCATTCATGCACACACATGGGACACGGCACACTAAACACATGCTTACAGGCCACCCTAACCCACCCCTGTGTCAAAACAGAATGTGGCTGAGCACTGAGGGATCAAGTGAGGAAACAAGGAGAGGTGTCTTACATTTTTGTCAACTTTGTTTTTGGTTTGCAAGAAAGGCCTAAACACTATTATGATAATAACAGAACAGAATGAGTATACTGGACAACCACTCCTCTGCTTCATTGCACCGTGTTTGCGCTGTGACTCATATTGTAACGGCAGCTGGGTGCCATCCTCGCCCAGCTTCCCACCGCTGACTGGACAGGTAGATGCAAACGGCGGCGCTGCTTCTCTCTGCCATTTTTTCCACGGATTCAGCAGAAAGCATTTTATGGAGCATTTTTTTGTCTCACCAATTCAAACAATGTGTGTGAGCTCCATACCGTCATACACATGGCGCTGCTGTGGCTTGGCCAAGTGGACTTCTCTCTCTTTCTTCCTGTGGTTATTAATTATACAGATATTGTTCTGGCACAGGGTGGAAGAGGGCTGCTAGATAGCTTTGGAGGTCCGTCTAAAGTCAGACTCTGAAGTTTAATTTCAGCGTTGGATTTTAATATCCCTTCGCGTGGTCCAAGTGGTGCTCTGTTCTGTCTCCGTCGGCTGTGCAGCGCTGGGACACGCAGGGCCCTGGCAGCGGAGGAATAGTGTAAGTAGGACAGCCTCTCATGGCTCCCTGGGGGCAGATCTGTGCAAACTACACTACAAATTACACAGTGGGTTGCTGTGCACCCTGAGCCAGTGTAAACAACAACATCGTTTCCCCTCTTATACCATGAATCAAACTGAACTTATATGACCCATGTCTCAGTCCACACCCATACTTTGTACGCCCCCCAAACCCTTTTAATGACACACCTACGTAGTAGTGTTCAGCCCCGGGCTGGCTTCCTCTCTCCTCCCCCTCCCACTGACTTCATTCATGAAAACTCCTCCTCCGTACGCCCCACCGCTCGCACTGTGTCACACTGCAGCTGTTTCATTTTAGGAACCGGGGACTCCAGAAGTTTGCCTCGCAGCCACCAGACCGCTCTCAGAGCCAGCTGGAAACCACAGCCAATACTTGTCCGAAGTGCTCTGGCAAAGTTAAATATAGATCCCCTCAGTTGTTGTAAGAGATTTAATACATTCCTTCTTCAAAGTTAGCATTATGCTCTCTGGTTTAAAAGACCAAAGTCCCCGTGCTTGTTATTTCCCAGGCCTGTTTGTTGATCTCTCATTGGTGGAATATAACATTTCAGTAATGGTCTGCTGCAAACCAGCTGATGTGTTTAATAAACTTTACTGTGTTTCAGTCTGGGAGCTACCTCCCACTTAGTTACAGACACAGAGGAAGGCAGTGGGCCATAGCAGTGGAGAATGATTCATTAACACTGTTAATTCAGCAATGAAAACAGACACAATATATAACTAATAACCTATAATCAATAACCTGTCAGTCACAGGTTGGCGTGGTTATCATTCAGTCCCGAAACTTTTCATGCATTTATTATAATCAGTTTTATTTTAGCAGAAATGCTTTGGTGACAGTTAAATAAGAAAAATGCATTCGTGAACCATTATAGGATATAGTGTTACTGAATTTAACATTTCCTACACAGATGCCCCCTCTAATAACTGACCCTTTTTTTTCTCGTAAGTTTTGTGAATTCCTTCATAAAATATTAATAATGTTAATGTAATGCCTGCGTTTCGTCTGGTTACGTGTGCACAAGGATTTTCAACAGAGCAATCTGATACTGGAAGATTTTGATTGGTCCAAGATGTGTTGTGCAGTTATGAAAAGGTTGTCATGCCAACCCATGTGGTAAACAGGAAAATGTAGCAATCAGCTTTGTTTTCACCATCGAGGCAAAACACTGGTGAAAACATTTGGCATTCTGAGAGTCCCCCCCCCCCAAAAAAAAAAAAAATGGAAATAACTTTACTCTTTTAAATACAATGAAAGATAATTGTTAAATTGTGAATTACAAATATTATAATACTGTGGAATAAGCAGGGGGCATCGTGTATAAGGTTTTTTTTTTTAATTCCTGCCAAATCACTGGCTATGACCCTCCCCAGCGACTCTATCCGCTTTTCCCTTTGCGTAGCGCTCTACTGATAGACTCCCGAAGCTCCCGAAACCTGCAACCTGGGCGGCACACACAGGCAGACTGTACCCTCAGATACTGTTAATAGGAGGCGGGCTGGCAGAGCCCTTCACCAATATGCGTACCAGCTGCGGGCCTCGGCCTGGCAGTGTGCTCTGCCTCAGACAGAGGGGGCTCTGTGGTGGAGGTCTGTGTCACGCCATCAGAATGTGTGGCGTCGTGCTGTGGGTCCTGAGAAAAAGAGCCCGGAGCTCTGCATTATCAGCTGGGATGATAACAGCATGGAAACACTGAGGCCAACAGGAAAGACAGGCAGGGATCCTTCCCAGACCTGGCCACTGTTCTCTTTTCGCTGCCAATAACCCTCGACAGGACTGGTGTTTAGAGACTCTCTTGCCAGGCTGTTAGCAAAGAAACTGGGCCGTGCGCGCAGGTTAAGGAGACTCTGAGGGAAAATGTGAAAGCCTGTGGTCAAAACTGTGAGGATGATGTCATGAAGGCACATGTTGACTTCCTATAAACTGTTTTCTATTCACACAGATAACGACGCAAGAAAAAAGCCAGGGTTAACGTTGCTTTAAACAGATTCTCTATTGTGCGTATAAATATACTTTTAAATTATGATTTTACTATTGCAACTGCAAACCTTTCAAATGTAAAAAAAAAAAAAGACTCTTCATATTCATTACATTACTTTTTATATTGACGTTTTTGATCTTTCTCTCCCCATTAGAACGTCTCTGAATTAACAGGATCTCGTCACATGAAAAACATCTCCATCTTGCTGACCCTCTCTCTTCGTGTCGTGCACACATGATGTTACTTCCATACGTAAACACATAGCGGGAGCGGACATGTGAACACAGGGGCTGTAATTAATACCATGTACAATTTCCCCTAGCGACCCCTCCCCACCCCAACCCCCCACACATCCCCCAGCCACACATTAACTTGGAGGGAAGAGCCGAACAAAACGCCCCTCTGCTCGTCTCCCCTCCCGTCCCTTCCCTTCCTCCTCGGAGGGGAAGAGTGCAGATGTGAGGAGGGTCAAATAAATAGCCGCGATTCAGCCGCAATTTAACTCTGACATCCACTTAGCCTCAGGTTCCCTCTGCCAGCAGCCACCTGTTGCTCTTCTTTAAACACTGCCTGGAAGTCAGAGGAAGTCCTCTCATGTGGAACTGAGCCCCTCACCTCCCCCGAATATACTCCCAGGAACCGTAATGGCTTAAATAAAATTGTGTAAGGCCTTGGCAGCGTCATTCAGATCTTTTACATGATTCAGAATTATGCAGACGGAGAAGGAAAGTAAAAAGAGAAGCGGGGTGGGGGCGAAGGAGAGATACGGAGAGATTCGGCCATGTGGCCAGATGCTAAGGCCATCAGGTCTGTGTGTGAACAGAGACAAAAGGGATTTACTGTATATAAAGTGGCAGAATACAGACATCTGGTGATTTTGCACTTCAAATTTGAAAGGAGTAAAGCACACACGCTGTCTACTGGTTCAAATCTCTATTTTATTACCCTTAAGAAGTGACGTGTATTCTTCAGTGAGTACCTCAATGTGGCACACTGGGAATATGTGCACTTTGTTGGATATGCGCTGATTAATGAAGCAGAAAATATTTTGGTACAACTAGCTATGTCACATGGAAATATTCTCAATTCAACTCTTTTTTTTTCTTTTTTTTTTAAGATGAGCTTTGACTTTGGGGAACTTTGCACTGGTAACTTCAAATTACTCACAATGGTCTTTTGATCAAACCTAATTAAACACCGGCAATTACCAAAGTGAAATTAGCAACATTTAAATGCATCCATTTACTTGATTAAAGTTAGATGATGAGAGTGAGATAAGTGAAGACCAATACTGGAGCAGATGAAAGCAATAGGTCTAGATATTGGGTGTCAGGTGAAGCGCGCACAGTCTCAGAGTCACGACTCTGACAAGAGAGGGAGAGAGAGAAAAAAAAAAGGACCCACAGGTAAATAAATGAAGAGCGATGACCGTGTCACATCCTCCCGGTCGAGCTCGACTGGGTATCGTGTAAAGCTCAAAGCTTCGCCCCAGAGTGTCGTATGCTCCCACACGGGCCCCGCCACAGATGCGCGGGGCCTCTGGTTACAATACAGAGAAATCCAGCCTGCCCAGATCCAGCTCTATTACTGGGGGCCGGAACAAAGATTGAAGGGTAAGTGCCTGGCTGAAGTAAGCGTAGAAGCGTCCAGATTTATGGAGATCTCTTATGTCAGAGGCGAGCCGTCTGATGATGCAAGGCTGACAGGGCTAATTATGATGCCATTAGCAGCGCTGTTGTCTGCATATCTTTAACATGGTGAACAGGTATTTTACCAAGTGTCCTCATGTTAACCAGTACCAGGACAGAACAAGCAGCCAGGGGAAGAGAAAGCCGTCGGAGACAAGCCTATTGTGTTACCGAGCAGAGCCTGGTCTGTCCAGTCTGCTGTGGATGCGTGTGCGAGCTACCGCTACCACTAGCTGGGGAACAGTAAAGCATCTGTCACCCCTTATATATCCCCAAAGGAAATGAGAGCAGGTCCAGAGTTTCGCCGATGGTACTCACGCAGCAGATGTCATAAAACAGTCCCAGGACATTCATCCAATCAGCAGCATTTAGCAGAGCAACTCTGTCTTAGCAATAATTAGCTCCAGCGGACGTGTCTTCCTTTCTCTCCTCGCGTCTCTCTCTCTCTCTCTCTCTTTTGAGGCACTGATATGAATAATGAGGCACGGGGTTAACGGCAGGTCACACAGAGCTCCCTATCTGCCATGTTATTTATTCAGTGGAATGAGAAATTGATCACATTATTGTGTTAAGAGGGGCCTGATTCGTTATAATCAGCCCAGTATTGGCAGGCCTGGCCCGCGGGCCTCGCTATTGCATTAGGAATGCTCAGGCAGCCATAGGTCAGCCCCGCTCAGGCCATTTTACAACTTCACATCACCTCCCTGACCTTTTGATGACCACTGACAAAGACAAAAGGAAAGCAATATATGACAGGACAATATTAGCTGCTGGCTGAACACCATGCATCTTCTCTGCGGGGGCAACATGTCAAGAGACACAGGGCTGATCCTGCCATACGCAACTTTTTATGCGTCTCATCGTTAAAACCAGACAAAGTACGTGTGTGCCTGTCTGTGCCACACAGAGCACATGTAGGCCATGACCTGTGAGCCGTATTTCCGTCCAAAAGACTGACATTTATTGTGGAGGTTGTGCCAGCATTAGCAGAAAGTCAATCTTTCGGCTATTTTAAAAATGTGCGTTCTCAGTAGTGGCTGGTTTGAAACAGTTTCTTTGACCACTTGGTCCATTTCCCAAATGAATGAAAAACTGCGTAAACGACCAGGTGCACTAACCTATTTCCCCCTGTGGTTACATCATGCCAGCTCATTAATCAAATGAGTCTGCTGCTCTGTTTGCGCTAGGTCAGAAAGTATTGGCTTGTGCTTGCTGATTTAACCATAACACCCCCGCACATAAATAGGGCCTTGGAAGTGAGTTTAATCTTCAACAAGACTCCATGATGTTTTGTTCCAGTCCGTTTTACTGTAATTTATGTGAAGTTGCTATCTGTGCAGGTTGTTCACTTTCCTACATATCACTTTTGAAAAATGCCAACAGACATAATGCATTCAAAGGAATCCTTTCTTTTATGTTTTATTTGAGCCCAGACATGTCTGAGCATGAGAAGCTTTAAAATGTTGGCACATTTGTAAGCTTTATAATGGCCAATTAAGAAAACTACTCGCTCTGTATACTATACTACCAGTATCAATTATTTAAATCAGGAATTTTCACTTTAATTGATAATGTAACTTCAAACCCAAGACCAAACATTTACTTCTTTACAATGCGAGTAACATTTTTGTCTATTTACTTTTGCGTGAGTAAATGTAATCATTACAAGAATAATAAATCCAAGGGGAAAAATAAAACACTGTGGACCATTCACATACCCAGGCCTTTTAACAAGTTGCCATATTTGTTTGCAGGCGCCACGTCACGTCAGTGCATGTTCTTTTAATTTACAGCTGTTGTTTCCAAACGTAATTCTCTGCGAGTTGAGCCATTCTCCTTTTTTTTTTTTTTTTTTTTTGTTAATTTTTAATTGAAATAAAGTATCGCCACTTGAGCAAAATATTTCAGCACGGATTCCACCTCTGGAAAACACTCTTTCATCCTCTGACTCCCCCCAGATCGCTTCAGCTGTTTACAGTGAAAAACATCTGCATTGAAATTATTCCACTTCCTGAGGCTTGAATAAAATCAAGACTCCACAAAACAACAACAGGAAGAGGGCCATTTTTACAATAGCTGTGTGCACGAATTTGGTGACGCCTGTGAGCAGATAGATACAGCGTCAGCGGGAACTGGTGCAAAATACCACCTTATTTACACATTAGCAGACACAGGGGGAAATATCAACCTTAAAGCAACGTGTGTCTTTGAATCTTTAATTTAGTTAGTTTTTCCTGAGTATTTAGCACTGTTTAACAGAGTTCATTCATTCTTATCATATATAAATCAGGCACACTGGCTGACATATACATACATATATATTCTTTTAGTTGCTCCTTTTAGCTGAGTGTTTTCATTTTGGATGTTTCTTTGTGTTTCTCTGATCTACTTTTCATGCGTAAATGGAAAGAGCACTACCTAGTCAATGATTAACTGGTAGCAGACTATGCCTTGCCTTAAGCACTTCAACACAACCAAGTTGGTACCTAGATTATTTGCCTTAGCGTAGTCACGGTGAAAAAAAAACTACAGTCTTTCACAAAGATGGTGGTTTAAAAATGCACAGCTGAGAAAGCAAGCAAGACAGAATAAAACGAATATTTTTAATAGCTCGCAGTAATCTCTGTACCTGGGAATAGAAAATTAGCCTCATATTTGTTGAACAAATTACTGGCCGTGTCTAACGTGCCAAAAAAAGACACAATTTTTCTTCTCCACTTCATTTTGTCCTCGCCTCAGTTTCCTTTTCCACCAAAATGAACACAAGTCTCTGGACTTCCAGCTCCAGCGACGAGGCCGTGATGCCGAAAAAAAACTGCAAGTTCTGGTGTAAACAATTCCTGTCACTCTCCACGCTGCTTGAAACTTGTTTAAAAATGTCTCAGCGTCACCCTGAAACGTTTACACAAGGAGTTGTGCTCGCAGAATTAATCTTACGGGCTTACAATTAAGACATTGAGGAATTTCCCTCGACATGAGATGAGGCTGGCAAACTCATTCTCTCCCCTAACAGTAGCCTTGAGAAAGCATGTGTACATAAACCTCCTGTGGTTACTCAAATGTTGTAAACTGTATAACTAAAGCTTAGGCTTCATTCATAAGCTGTTTACCTTGTCGATAAATCACGGTGTCCCTCAAGCGACAAGTAGTGACAGGAGACTAAAGGGAAGAGGGATGGATTTGAATTGTAAAACCTGGGCCAAAGTAAACCTGAAAGGATAGAATCAGTTAACGCTGAAAGTTTTTGTGTTTGGATTGTTTTGATTTTAACCACAGGCTTTAAGTCAGAGACAACAAATAGAATGTGTTGGGTAAGGTATAGCCGCTCGAACTCCGACTGCTGTCCACATTCAATATTAAGTCAAATAAACATCTATAAGTCGCATTACGGCGTTTGGCACCTTAAAAGATTAATGTCACCTTAAAACATTGATGTCATTTAAGTGTGAGAAAAAAGTCTTAAATTAGTTTTTAAACATCAAAAATGTATCTTTATATATAAAAATGGTAGAGCTGAAGTGGGACGTTAAAAGACACATGTGAAATATGGAGCAGCAACCTGAACTACAAAGCAAAAACAAGATACAGCTCAACATTTAAATTTTCTCTTACCTCAGTATAAAATGAACCTGTTGCAAATGAATTCATTATTAATTTATTTATTTTACTGAAGAAAAAGTACAATATTGGCATCAAATTTACATCAAGTATTATTTCAGAACATATATATACACACACACATAATATATATATATATATATATATATATATATATATATACAGCTGCTGAAATTTTGGTTTGACTGAAACCACTTTATGTACTTCTGGGTAACTTTACATATAGTATTTAGATAATTGTATTTCACATCAACAATATGAAAAAACAAAACAAAAAATCCAATAGATGTCGTTAAGTTAAAAGTACAATATTAAAGTAGAATTATAAAAGCGTTAAGTACTACCCACATATATCTACATCACTGAACAACAAATACAGATTAATAGCTCTTGTAAGATTTCACATGTTCTCACCTTGCAGCTCCATGGTGACCCCTGAAAGTCGTTTTTTATGTGTCAGCCTAACCTGTAATGTAAGGTATTCCACATCGTGGCATTAGTATGTAAAAGAGCTTCTGCATTATGAGCTCACTCTTACAAACCCACTGATGACATTGTACTGCACTAATGCAGTTTGTATTGCCACAGTGTGTCTCACTGCTTTACACTTGTAGCTGTTTGGGCTGCAGCTTTTATTGCACTTACTCACGCACTAATGGCTCTGTTGTTGCTCACTGCATCTCAGCCTGCTGCCTTTGTGGTGACCGACACACACAAAAAAGCCTCATTTGTTGTTATTTTGCAACTTAAAAAGTGCTTCCAGTCAGATAGCGAGGAGCTGAAGCAGCAGGCTTCTCCCAGACAGACTGAGGTGTATTTACAAGCTGGTGACAGAGCCTAACAGGTTCCTCAGAAGGGGAAACTTTCCTCGCTAAGCGAGACAACAGATTATAGTCTGGCATGTTTCTCCGAACGCTGGACACCGCAGCGCCGCATTCCTCATAGCTGCTAGTAACTGTTCACTTGATACCCTCGTCAAAAGGCTAGCACGGCAGACCTGCGCCACGCGTCCTGCATGGAGGTGATGGAAGAACTTTTCAACAGGGTTTCATATCCTCGACTGAAGGTTAAATGTTCTAAAAGCCGACTGAGCTACAGTGTACGTATTTCAACATTTTTCAGGTGACACTGCGCATTATGCACTGCTATGAAGCTGATAGTGATACAAATATTTCCATGTCCAGTTATTTATGTGTGACAGAATCATATCTCTGTGCATCCTTAATGCTGTGGCTCAATTACACGTCTGAGGGGAGGCACCTGCTGCGACAGAAGCCACCGGGGTCGCGACACCGAATTGCTCGGCTACACCGTGTCGAGGGTCAATTTGTTTCTCCGAGGGTTTCCACAGTCACCTTCACTAATTCCAACTTGGATCAATGAGGCTTGACTCACCTCCACTGAAAGTCGGTCAAGTGGAAGCAACGCGACAAACGACAGTTTAGGGAAGGAAAATACCCCGACACAGGACACAAATACATATGAGTTATTATGTCTCCAATCGAAAACTCCATCAATATATTACATCTCTCCTCAAATGTAGAACTACTATTCATCCCAACAGATCCCAGGACAGGATGTCTGCAGAAAAAAATATTAAATTATTTAAAAATAATTTTACATTATTATTTTTGCTTGTGTTTTGTTGTGCGTGTACACCCGGGTTGCACATTATAGTAAAACTGTTGAACAAAATATAGGCCTTAAAAAGGATGCACAGAACACAAAGTAGATTTCAAATAAATGACTGTTTCGTGTTCATGCAGGCAATCCTTTGTGTGTGTGTATGCATTTATATATTTCACAACACGACACCAATATGACAATTATTTAAATGTTCATAAAAACATAAATATTAGATTGTCATTGCTTAGAAGAAACTTAAATATATATGATTTTACTTTTCCAGTCTAGTGGGACGCTTCAGGTGAACAATGTCTAAAATAGGACGCGTTCCAATGCCACAACGGTTCAAATGACCTCCTGCTAACAGAAATGCATGCTAACATTTCATTTATTGCCTCCAGACTTCAGAGATTAACAAGTGAAACCTCAGTGCAGCAGCAGGCCTGCGTGCCGCTGTGTGTACTTTACACCAGCAGTAATACTGTTTTCACCTGGTAATGTCGCCGCGTAGCCCACACCGAGTCTGGCAGGGCCGAGAAAAAAGATACCCAGTCCCATTTACGATGGGCCGGCCCAGTAAAGCTGGAGTCAGTCTCCAAGTGAAGGGTGGAATAAAGGAGTTTCTCAGGTTTAGAAGTCCCGGCTGAAAGCACCAAGGCCCTGATCCTCCGAGAGCTGTGCCTCTGTAGACTGCATTCACTCCGCTCAATTAATCTATAACACAGCTATTTATTTTTGCTGTGAAAACAAAGCCCTTAACTCTTATCATAGGACATGAGTTTAAAAGGAAGATATTTTATTTTAGGAAACAAAAATCTGAAAGAGCATTTCAGGGATAAATAAAAGAATGACTTAGACCATGTGAAAAACTCATACCATCTGTACAAACAAGTTGAATTCCAGTAAGTGTTTACCTGTTATTGCAACATATGGGATTACAGGAATTACTTAACAAGCAAAAGTGCTTACAAACGCTCTTTCATTATGTATGATATCACTGAGAAAGTATGTAAGTGGAAACGACTAGTTTTACATTTTTGGTCATGGAACTCTGTGGCGGCACATGGCCCCTTTGTCAGAGCGGGATTATCAGGAGCGAGCGGTCACAAAAGGAAATGCTTGTGGAGCTACAGTAACAGAAGGATAAAATCAGCCGTGTGATGATTGGGGTGACACATTTGTTTGGCTGTAATGAAAATAAGCCCATTGATGGCGCATTCAGTCATAGGCCCGAGCCCCCCCACTCCACATCCTGTCTCTTTATCCTTCATACAAGTGGCAGACAGATAGCGGCTCGGGGGATATTGCAGCAGCAGCAGCCGCTGGCAGAGAGGGGCTCAGTGTGTGTTTGTGTGTGTGCAGAACTGTCAGCCTGTCACTTTGCATATACTGCTGATGTGTATGACGGAGCCGTCTGCGCGGCTGCCTGCAGTCTGATCAATCCATGTAAGTCACAAGTGCTTTTAGCCCACGTTGTAAATGACTGGAAAGTTATGGCAGAGCAGTTCTCGCAAACTTTATTATTTTGTAATTTAGGTTAAAAGCAACACTGGGTTCAAACGACAAAGATTGGAACTATTCAGAATTTTGGATTTATAAATGTTGTTTTTGTGTAATTTGTATAAAGATGTATATAAACATCTTTTGTTAGTGAGACAGAAGGAGACACATCATGAATAATACTGTTCACTTCCAGGTTCAGCATTATGCTCTAAACACATTCCACTAAAAATATAATTCATCCTTGTGTGAACACAAGAATAAATAAATTACAGTGGAGGAAATACACCCATGGAAATCGTAGGTCACCATCTGGTACAGCTCTAACATGTGAGACACTCAAATTAAGTAAAAGTTTACATTACTCAGCAAAGTAGAGGTTTCGGGCCTTCTCACCGTCCCTACTACTGATTTTTAAGCCACGAGAGGAGCCCGCAGCCCTGATAAAAAAAATCAGGCCTGATGGTAAACCCACAGTCAACTCGCAAGTGTTTGATCTCAGGCTGTGACTCAACGGCTCTGTGTGAATCTCAGCCACTGGGCATATGAACACACACACACACATTTCCAACAGGAACCAGGATGACTTCAGACTCTCGCTCTAAATCTCCCATGCTCCACCAAAGGCAGGTCTCAGACGTGACACACACGCCTGGATTCAGATAAGCATGGACATGCACACACTGACACTGCCAAACGTCTCGGTGGCTGCGTGCAGCTGTTGCATGTAGGACTACTGAAGGGGCTCAGAGAAGATGATGGAGATAGCGGCAGGCCTTCAAGGAACTTTGATCTGCCAGGTTCTTTCTTTAAGATTAAGAAAAAATAAATGTCAGCGTTATGCAATACGTTGCTTTTCCACCTTGCTCTGAGGTGAACGTCACACCTCATCCTCCCATTCGTGGGCAAACAAGTAAAGCATGTTTAAAAGAAAGCGTTGCGTTTAAGATATTTTATCTCAGTATGGTTTTATAATGTTATTAAAATTAATTTAATACGTTCCTTTCTGCTTCCATTTAACTTCACATTTAATCACACAATACTGAAAGGGTTAAAGCATTGGAGTATATTGTAATCAGAATAGGTAATAGGACCACTGTACCTCAACACACAAAGTGGCAAGGAGGATGCCAAAGGTACAACAAAAAAACATTCGTCTCTCATAGTGCTTACAAAGACAGAGTTTGTCATGCGGCTGGCGGCTTCTCGACGTTAAGACTACACATGTCCACTTGGCATAAATGCTCATGACTGTTCATCCATAACTGAACCCCATTCCTGTAACAACATGTCACACAAAAAACAGGAAAAGGCCTCTTTCTATGACACTAAACACCTAGACAGTGTCTCCTCTTACGTAACCCCAACGCACTTGTGTCCGGTAAATCATCAGAAGGGGGATAGCAATTACCTCAACAGAAACACTATCTTTGTGGTTGAGAATAACACAGTAAGCAAGTGAAACCATTTTTGATTTCACTTTAATGATCGACTAGTAACTTCACTTCCACAAGCTACACTTAAGACTGAACTAATTTTCCCCTCAAAAACCAAATCGTGGATTTCCCTAAACACGAGCAAACCTTAGCTGTACAGGAGGCAGCTCTGTCAGACACTTTTGGAACAGTCTTATGTTAACGCGCAACTTGCTCGGTCATCTAGGTAGTATGACTGCTTGGATATTGGTTTCAGATAAATATCAAATATGAATAAAATTTCAGATGATAAGTTAGCATTTATTTTGGTTTCTGAAAACCTTTACGTGTTGTTGTACAAGGGTTTCACAGTAGAAAAGTCCTTTGACACGTACCAGTTTGGCTTTTGTTTCTATGTCGGGTTTAATTTATTATTTAAACTGAACAAGAACTGGCTAGTGATGACAGCTGGGATAGGCTTCAGCAACCCCCTAGCGACCCTAGTGAGGATAAGCAAATGAGATGAGATGAGAAGAACTGGCTAGTTAGCATTAGCATTGCTCACCATTATCAGAAAGGAAAAGAACACCTCATGCAGAAACTTGGCAGATACACTACCAGTCAAAAGTTTGGACACATTTTCTTATTGAAAGAAACATCTGACTGGTAGTGTATATAAAAAGTACAGTTTTAATGGCGATTCCTGGAATGAGACGTGCGGAGATGTTAATGTTAAACATGTTCTGTGCCGGAGCATCTCCAAACAACTAGCCCCCACCTCTCCACCCCCAAAATGTCTGTGAGCGCTCTGACATCGTGTTGGTGGTATTAGGTGTTACACAGGGGTCCATTTCCCTCTCAGTTGTCTGAGTGGAACACACCCGCTGCGGCAGGGCTCCCCCTCGGCTCCATGTGTGACAGTAATTTTACACAGCCGGGGCCCTCGGTCCCGGAGGTGGGCCATTAAAGTTCAGGTGAGGTTAATTACAGAGAATTGTTAAGCCTGCTGCTGTGCACTGGGCGGGTGGGAGGGATTTGACGCCTCCAATGCCGATTTCCGTGTGACACGGCTCTGCCGGCTCCACGGGTGTTCAGCAGCAGATTTACACACAACACCTACAAGCGCCAATCACTCACTGAAACAGCTCGAAATTAAAGCCCACAACACAGCCACATGAAAATACTACAGCTTGTTATTACACTCGACGTATAAATTACCGCACACAACATGCAATTCTCCACATGAAACACAGAAATGGAGTGTAACTGCCTTTAAATAAACAGCCGAATTTAGGGAAATTATTTTGTATTGAGAAGGCAATCTCTAATTTCTACCTAGAGGTTATATTAAACCTGAGACAAGCCAAAGCAGGAGCCGGGAAAAACAAGAGCGACTCCGAGATGCAGTCTGCTCTGTTTGAGTAAGGATGAGATTATATTGGATTAAAGGGGATTTTTGCAATGCAAATGAATGCACCTCAAATCAATAAGGCCTGTTCTACTCAATATACAAACTAATTAAGAGGTAATACAATCAAACCTGAATAAAATAGATTGCGCAGCTTCCTCAGAAAGAAATCCAATCAAACCTTTTTATGTGAAAAGATAAAATCTAAAGCGATCTTTCTTTGTACGAATAACGACCTCGGCTTTGTGTCCATTTAATAAGGAAAACTTGTCTTAAGAGGTTACGCTCAATGTGCATATTCTAATCAATATGAATTACATAGGGTTTTATCTATGTTATCTGCTCCAGACTGCTAAGCTAATTAATGTTTTATCGAGTGTTTTAACTCAATTATTTCGCAAAGTCAAAGAGGTTCAACGCGATTTTCCGCGAGCAGCCGGAACATTTTCGGCGGAGGGGAAGCAGTTGAGTTCTGCAGCCTTTAAAGGAGGCACAACTACCAGTGGACATGTTTAAAACGTAGCGATGTGTTCGGATCAGATGTTTGAATAAAAAAAAAAAAAAAAAAAAAATACACACACACACACACACTGACACGACCATTTGCGCAGAAGTGTATTTCATTTGTTTCCAGAGCACCATGCCTCCCTGACATTGTTACATTTTGTGTTGGATTTGCCGAGTATCAGGGCTAAAGTTTGGACAAGTCCCCCCCCCTTCCTCCTCCTCTTGCGCTTCATTCCAGCTGATTGCTCATTTTCTAATGTTAATGGTGCTAGGCTGGGGCTAGGGTTTCTCCCCTGTCAGCTGGCCACTGGGGCTGTGGGACGGATCTAATGGGCTCTGACAGGAGGGAACTGATCTCATTCAAAGGGGATTGGATATGTGGCATGAATGTGGTGACCCTCAATGGACATATTAATGACCGTTATCATTCACAGACTTTGTGCCATTCATAAAGCTCCTTTCTGTTGGATTCACCGGTGCTCCGCCAAATGCCATGACTTATGGATGAGCTGGCCGTATATTGTTTTCACTGCCTTTTAGGTAACACGTCAAAGTGACTCAGAGCTTTGCTCCGGTGGCTGAGGCCAGTCGAATTGTTCGAGCAGCATAGCGCTGTAAATAATAACATGGTGGGTGTTGTTTACAATTCAATTACAACCACGCACCGGTAGAGAAAAAGACAAAGACCTGAAGTCACAGGAGACATCAGTATGGAGTCACACAGTCAATATTTAGCTTCACTCCTGCTGCTATTTATGACTTAGGTGTCTCTTCACGCATTCCAAGTATTGCTTGTGCTCACTTTTCATTGTTACACCCTGATTCTGTCCAAGCTAAAACCAGAAAATATTTTCTGGTCAATTAAATCAAATTTTGAGACAAAAGCTAAAAGAATTTAAAAAAAGACTACATGATTTTATTTATGGTATAATTATCACATAATTATCCCCACCCATCACCATCACTATCTAGCTATAGGCCCATAATCTCAAGGGAAACAACACTGGGCCAAAAGAATGAGAAAGTAAGGTCACAATCAACATGTGGACGCTTTTGAATAAACAAGTCTTAAAAAGGCAGAGCGCTGCATGTGCACGAAACGGAGCAGCCACAATTAAATGTCTTGGGCAGGATGTTCATCAGAGTGTGGTTTTCCAAAAAATCCCAAACAAATCTAGCATGTCTATAAATGGCAGAACCAGTCAGAGAAAGTCATATTCAGCCCTGCAAGCATCCGGCCAGAGGTGAGGACGGACGATTTTTCATTGCACAAGGGTAACTGTTGCAAAAGCGCGCGGCCGAGTGGCTGCAGCTACCAGCTTATTCTTCTTGGTACCTGGTTTCTGTCAGAGACCTGTGCACCGAACACATGATACAATGCTTAAAGGTCCATGCATCCTGTGTTAATTAACAATTAGAGAAAACATATTCATCATCTGGCACATGAATATTTCTTTATATACATACATTAATATATATATATATAGTTATTGTTTTTTTTTTAGGAAAAATAAACAAGCAAAATTAGAGTATGCCACGAAATCAAAGCGATTCTACCATACAAATGGTTACTATTACAAATTTATCATTAACCTCTCATTTTAGGGTTACTATGATTAATTATGAGCGCGTTCCAAGCGTTTTCCATTCCCCCATTTTCCCTGCATGCTCTATTAGCAGAGCTGAGGTGCAGATACGAGCACAGCGACAGCAGCCTGGGAGGTGCGGGAAAGTGTTGCTTGACAGCTGCACAGGAAGTCACATCCCTCCACACGTCGAGGTGTCAACAGCAGTATTTTAACATTTCCAATTTTATTCTCAGATTCCTGCCAAGTGTCACCTTCAAAATAAAGTTCCGCTCGTGCATCCTCGCTGCCTCCTAATAACAATCTGCCACAGAGAGAGATGCCGCAAAAAGATGCCAGGCCCCACTCCGTTTTCTTTGTTCTTTAATTTTTTAATTGTTCTCAAAGTTTGCTGGGGGAGCACAAGATCTGTTTGAAGCATGTTTCAAAGCAAGATGCAATGTTTAGCTGAAACTTAAAAATTACTTAAAGCACGAGATTTAAAACACATGGTGCGGCAAATGCACCATTTGATCACATGTTTACTATTAAGAATGAATGAAATATGCTTGATATCGTAATAACAGTAATTAACATCTGGCAGTGGTGGAAAATAACACAGTGTATTTACTCAAGTTGGTACTTTCGCTCCGGGTATTTCTATTCCAGGAAAATCTCTACTTTTGTAAGTACTTTTAATTACAATCATGGTTACTAGTTACTGTGCAAATCTAAACATATAATTTTGAAATAATGATGCATTGCAGTCAAAATTAGCTCCACCTCAACCAGTTGCAACATTTAAATGTCACTTACTTTTGAATAATATGCTAATAACTTGATAATATAAATTGTAAATGATAATGTAGCATTAAGCTTCTACTGCTTCTAACTACTTTCTCCACTGTAGCTTGGTAACAAGGCTTTTGAACATAGAGGTATTTTTGCACACAACCGAAGTGCATCTGTTGAACAGGTGATTAGGGTTTCACGCTGAGCTTTCGTCCTGATTAAACATCCAAAAACAGATTTAACAGAAGAGCAAGGCGAGCACCAGCGACATTACAGCCGTGGTGTTTGTCACTCCGAGGCCGAGGCAGCAGCAGGACATTTTTGCCTGGCTTCCTCCACAGCCGGGAAAATCCTCCCCACATTACTGCCATTGTGAGAGCTACTTTGCTTTCACAGTCCAAAGATCAAAACAGCAGCCATGTTTCCAAGGAACAAATGTCTTACCAGCTGGGCTGGTGTGAACACAGATATAATGCTGACAGGAAGCTGAGGCAGTCACTTGTAGAGCCAATTATGGGCAGAACCGTGGGGGCAGGTTTACAAACACCGCTTTTCTTATGTCGCGCTGCTCTGAGGTATATGATTAACTTCCTCACCAAAAGTACCCAGGCAGCCTAGAGTCTGCCCTCTTTGTAGGTGGCAAAGCTGGTGAGTCGTGGCACAACACTGGACTACCGGGAAAAACAAAAAAGTGGGCAGCGCCCAAAAGGGTTCATTTTGTTGTTTTTTTTTATTACTGACTGTAGTTGCACATTCTTTGGCTTTTAATGGTTCTTCTTTAGGACATGTTTAACCGTTTGGTTAAGTTTTACAGTGTTGCTATCACTGCGAGAATGCAGGTTACAGGCCTCTCCTGAAGCCACAGAGGCTTGGTGTTCTTCATCAGAGTCGGGAGGAATTCAAATGGACCCATCCGAAGAAAATACCTTTGCTTTTCGAGGACTAATTACAGGCTGTTCCCATGAATGGAGGATGGAGGAGCAACTTAATTAACCAGTCTGTAGATTACCCTGTATTATTCCACTGCTGCCTTCCCCCAACCAAAATTATTTTCTCGAGGATCACAAGACTTTTCCTCAACAGTTGAGCTTAAAATAAAAGTGGAGAAAAAAAAGTGAGTCCCTGGTGCTCAATCTTGTTTGAATCAAAATAAGGAGCGTCCACAGTGAGTGCCTCCTCCCATGAGGCATTGTCATGGCGGCAGAGCCGGGTTACTGGCAAACAACAGTCTTTTAACTATCCATGGTCTAGCGGTCCTCCTTCACTGTCGAATTTAAAAAGTTTCTTTCACCACATCTGCCCTATTTGTGCGGCCTTTTCTTCACCTGACTTGCTCAAGAGATTTGCTTTATCTTAAAGGTCATTTCATTCAACCGGGCAACAAACAGAAGTGAATATAACTGTCCCCAATCTTTCCCTCGCAGAATTCATGCTTGAGTTGCCTCAAATAAAGAAGGTCCCTGCCAGCCAGAAGAAGGAGCTCACAATCTGGGCAGCTCTATAGAAAAGACTCCCTGTATCATACAGTCCCCCTTTACAACTCTACATTTCCATTTAATGACACCCTACATATTAACCCTGGTCAGCATCCAATTACACAGAATAAGTGAATTATCTGTGCCAGCATGCAATTTGAAAATGTTTTTCATGCAATGCGGGGACAAGGGGGTGCAAAGGGGGCCTTTTTTTTTTTTTCTCAACAATCCAGCGTTCATTAAAGGGTGAGCTTGTGAGTTATTTCGAATCCATTAACTCTCAATACAGGTGAATCCCAGCCCCTTTTCACGCAGGACCACCGAGATTCCCTGTCACAAAGTATTATAGGGGTGTAGAATGACACCAACACAACTGATTTGATGAGCTTTCCTCCCCAGGCCAGCACTCAACCAAACAAACTGGCCAGGCAACCAACAGCGCTCCATTCATATTTAATTACAGCCTGCTAACATCGCCGGCGGATAACGTTACACCCGGCAAAAGTGGAGGGAAGAACAGCTATGAAAATTAAGAAAAAATGCAGCGTGGGGTTTGTCGCTGTGGGTATATGACAGAATGCAGATCCTTAATTTACATCTTACAAAGAGGATTTCTGATTATTTTATCCAAATCAGACAAATAGAGTCAAAAGGTCAGCACCCATCTCGCATTTAATGGCATGTAAATAACACCAGGTGGTGAATATTAAGTATCAAACATGGGACACAACAGTCTGCGTCACATGACCCACCTCTGTGGGTGTAAAGTCACTGCCGGCTGTGTGTGTGTGTGTGTGTGTGTGTGTGGACAGAGAGGGGGGTGAGTGAGCAGAGATGACCAGATGAGGGGTGGCTGAGTGCAGGCAAGCCATGTCAAGTTGTTAAGTGTTGCTGTGCCCGGTCCCACTGACTCATGTCTTTCTGAGAGAGCACAGCTACATGATATAGGCTTCTCTGTATGTACTTTAACATTAGAAGATAAATAACTAAAACAGGGATCTTCAATGTTTTTCAGGCCCCCAAACTGATGGAGAGATTAAGTAGGGCCCCCTACTACTACATGTGTTCTATATTAAACGTTGCCTAGTGCTATTTATAAATATATATTATCATAGTTTTGCATTCAATATTAATCTATACAAATAATGCATAGTTTAAATATTCATTTTTTAAATTATTATTATTTCAAACAAATCACCAATCCATTGTGACCTCAGTAGTTGCCTGATCATGGGTGTGAACTGCACTATTAGCTTCTCTTGTGCTAATATTGCAGCTTGCCTCTAGAATTTCACCTGGGGACTGAATAGGCTCTAGGCAGGGGAACCTGACAGAGTCAACGTGTAATATGTGGCCTCATGACTAGCTCAGCAGCGATAGGGGTGGGGCCTCAATTTGGCGCTGTATTTCTCACGTTTCTTCAAATACCGTAAATTTTCAAACTCAGGCCACGTACCTCTATATTTGTTTGGTTTCGTCCTAATCATTTGTAAGGAGGTTTAATTATCCCATCAGCTGAGTCCGACCCCTTGTCTTTATTCTGCTGTGAATATCACAGATTTTATATAAAGATGGGAAAACCCTTTTAAGCCCCAAGTGGTCATAAGAGGAACTGCAGTTTTTGGGATTTCATTTGCGTGACCCTGGTGAGGATAAGCGGTGGTAGAAGATGAGATGAGATGAGATAAATCCTGTATTATATTTTTTGTTATCGGAGACTTGTTGGCGAATACAACCTAATTGTATGAAAACAACCTAATAACGTATTCCATTACAAAATCATTTGAATAATTGAGATAGAACCCACGGGAAGTATTTGGAACGCCCCTTCATTTTTCTGATTTCACATTATATTGTTAACATGCAGGACTTCCTAACATATCCACTTGCTAGCTAACTGACAAATCGGCAGTTGTATACTGGTATTCTCACTCCTCTATCTGTCGAGATAGACTGTCATTAAGAGTCAATATCCTCACGGTGGAAATAAGACACGATACACTCACACACTGCTCTACCTGCATGACACACACACACACACACACACACACACACACACACACACACACACACACACACACACACACACAGGACGGCTTCATTTACAGCTGAGAGCTATGACATGGATAAGACACTAAATTTGCAGAACACACACACACACACTCACAGTGCGTCACCGTGTCTTGGCGTCTCTGGCGCCTGTCACTCAGCGGGGTCCTGGAATATGCACCAGGGCCATCGACAGGCGTCTGTGTCAATGCCTGACAAACCTCAAGGCACCAGGCTGTAATTGGAACGACTGGCCTAATCCTCAGATCAAGACAGACTCATTGACAACCTAAGCGGGCGGCAATCCCAACAGCACCTTATTAGTGGAGCTGGCCTCTTGCTGGGAGCCCCGATGTCATCTCTGCCTGCCAAAAGACGCTTTCTCGGCCAGACAAGGCATTTTACAGAAATGCTCGACAATGAAAGTTTGTCTTTATGTCTGCTCTTACACTTGTACGCTTTCTCATCTGAACAGGTGGAATGAATATGCACTTTCTCCAGCACCTTTTAAAATCCAAAATAAAAGGTTGTGTGAAAATGTCTATTTCAGAATTTTACAGTGGCAGGTTGACAAGATTATTATTATTTATTTTTATTTTTTTGTATCATCACGGTGCGCAGAAACTTCATTCAAATGAAAACTGATTAATAGCAGTGACACACACACACACAGTGGCAACACACGGTTTTAAAGCACAATTGTGATGAACCTGTGTACACAGCAAAATCATGTTGATCGTTTAAACTAAGCTGCACTCACAGAAGCTATTAAAGGAATAGTTTGATATTTTTGGCCTGAGCCTAAATGTAAAAATAAGCTGAAGGAAATGGCTAGCCTGGGTCCCATTTCCCAAAATGCACAGCTATTTCCTAAAATACAAAACAAACATAGACCATTTATTTATTTATTTAGCGTAATTAAAAAAAATCAAACCTTTGATTGGGTGTTCAGATTATTTATTTTTTTTGTGCTGCAGGTGTTTTAACAGCAGTTCTAGCTGCTTCACTGGGGAAGTTAAGTACTTTCTTACTTACTTACCTGTTTACTTAATAATTACCTAAATACTGAGAAGGACTGAAATCTTTTTTGACACCTTCACTAAATGTTGTTTATTTGTGCATATGATTCAGAATACTGTTTAATCATCCTCTACTGACCTGTTAATGTGGCGTTTGACCTTTTGAGACTGGCATATGAAAGTTGAATATCAGCCCCAGCAGACTGACCCACGCGCTCAGGCCTCCTACCTTAGAGACAGCGCGGCACATGCAAGAAGTCACTCAGACTCACTTGGACCAGACACAAGCAGACTCAGCTTCGTGTGCTCCTTCAGTCTCAGCAGAAAAGAGCCACAGTGCAGTACTGGAACTGCCCCGCGTGTCCCTGCGCCTCACCTCCCAGACGAGTAATGTGCTCCCTGATGGAGGGGAGCATGTAGCAGAGGTCTGCTCTGACACCTTCTTGGCAGAACCACAGAGCCTGGCTCCGAACCCATTCCCAGAAGCCAAGATGCCCAAAAACTCCAACACAGTGTGTTCATTCGCGGTCCCTTCCGACCGGGATCTCCTGTCAATGAGCATATCAGAGGGTTTGACATGAACAGAGACATACAGTATGAGCGCTAGAGATATAACACGTACTTGGGCTGAAGCGCCTGCAGATAAGGTGTCACCGCGGTATGACAGCAGCCCTAGCAGACCGGTAGACGGAAGCTCAGGGGGAATGCGCACGTAGAGATAATTTACCCTCGTACAACTATAATGTTTCAAATTATAACATGCTGCCAAGGCGAAGGAGGAAAAAGAAATGGTCATACGATATTGCGGTTAATTACGACGACATATTCCAAAGAACACAAAGTGTACTTTTCTTTTCACGTGATAAGTAGTTCTCTGTAAAACTAAAGAGCCATCAAGTCATTCTTGCAGAGCATGACATGAGTGTTTCTGTCTATGTGTGTTTGTGTGTGTGTGTGTGTGTTTGCAGTTCCTGGCTTTTGTAAAGGCACCGGGAAGCTCGAGCCGTCCTCCCAGGCATGCCTGTGCAGTGTAACCAAGGCTGACTGGCTGACCTCAGACTGTGTGGGCCCTTTAGCAGAAGATGAAGGAGCTTTTTCATTGACACAGGAACAGGAGGTATCGCCTTCCCTTTGCAGCAGCACTCATTCATGCCAGACACAATGCGTTATTATTGGTTTTGAATTGAAATGTTAATTTTGGGAACTGGGCAACTGGGCCTGAGAGCTTGCCCTGCTCATTTCTCATTTTTCACTTGGCTGAGGTGGTCTGTTTCAACGGGGGGGGGGGTTAACCCTCAACCCTCCTTGTATTACAGCACTTTAGTTCAGCTAGGTATCGACTGGGGGCCACAAAATGCGCCATGCCAGAATGTTTCAGCTTGGACTGGATGTTGAACAGTGCACTTTCATACGAGAGATGAAAGGTTGGCGGCAGGAGGCGAAGCCTGGAAGACACCGGTCATGTACGCGCAGAGCAGCACTATCGATCCCGAGGCCATGGAAGAAAAAACAGCTCTTTCAGGCCTGGTGGTGTGAGGCAGGCGGGTCAGCACTCTGCTGTACAGCCTCACAGAAATGAGTGCATCAGCAGGCCCTGCAGATCTATATGACGGGAATTAAACAGCATAATCAAATTGTTTGCGCAACCATTTAGCATCTCATTCCCTCGCTGCCCTGGGCCAAACTGACCACTGGAGACCGGCCATCCACAGCAGTAACAAAGTAGGGCAATAACTAACAGCGATTAAAGGAATATTGATGGCCTGTGACACGCAGCATCCTGAAAAATGCTATTTGGTCAAATAGCTGCAATAATTAAGTATATGAGGGTCAGTCAATTTTATCTGCTGCTTTTATTTGGATCGATTATTTAGTAAACTGGCCAAGCCTCAGAGAACATTACTGCTGAGTGCCGTGTTGATTTCATAGCGCAGGTGCTTCTGCCAAGTCACACAGCAGCAGCAGCAGCAGCAGCAGCTCACAGAGAAGCGGAAACAAGGTGTTATAAATATAACTACGCAAATGATTCATCATATCGCCGCTCACTTTCCGCACAAGTTGACCTTGTTCCCCGATATTTCACCCCTTAAAATCTCTTCATTCTGTCCTTTCATTTCAGAACATTATGTTCTTGATAGCAGGAACCTTTGTAACTTCTCCCAAAAAGGAAAACAAGCACAAAGGCCCGGTGTAAAGTATTCTCACACCGGACTGATAAACATTAGCAGAAAGCAAAAATAATGAGTTTTGGCTGCGTAGGACCTTGGTGCTGTTAATGCGATGCAGTGGTTAAAAATAAACTAGGGCCATTTAGAGGCTTCTCTCCGAGTTGATTGATTAAACATTAACCTGCTGGATCTGGGATATTTCTTATTAATCACAGGTGGCACAGACTTAACTGAGCATGAGGAAGGCATGTGGACGAGAAGATCCACGCAGGCGGCGCACTGTAAAACACACACACACGCACTGGATTCAGGTAATCATAGCATATGCCATTTAGCGGATGCGCTAATCTGATGAGTGATGCTGTTTTAGTGCTGGGGGAGCCAGTGGGAGTCAAACATCTAACTCCGATGGTGCAGCTGAATCACACACGAGCGCACGCATACGCGCGCACACACACACACGTCCACATCTCCATATCAAACAGAACGTTGTGGGAATTGCCATGACCTAATGCATTTCTTATCTCACATTTGATTACACATTTCACTGAGGAAACCACTTTCCTCTTGCCCACAGCGAGATGTCCAGTGAGAAAACCAACCTTGACTAAGGGAGTGAGCACTTTTTTAAAGGTGTGGGTGGCGGATCTGTGATCCTGGCGCAGCAGATACAATGTACAGCAGCCCCCGAATCCCATTAATGACACACACACACAAAAAAAAACAGAACAGAATCTCTATCGGACTTTCCCCATTTTCCCACAGTCAACAACTGAGTGCGTGGAAGAGCCTACCACACTCCAGTAATGTCACTAAATATTCAGCCACTGTGAAGCAAGCAGGCCTCGCTTTGATCTCGCTCTGATGTGGGTGGTCAGTATCCACAACTACAACATTCTTCAGTTTGAGACTGGCAGAACCTTCTGAAAGTGCCTCCAAAATAACTATGTTTTTCTTGCTGTAACCCCGGGTGACTTTTTTTTTTTTTTTTTTTATGCCCGAGGAGGCTTTTATGAGAAAATTGACAAAGCAGCTATCCTTTCAGCTGTTTCCCTATGAATAATGTACACAGAAAAAAATGCTCCAGGGTCGTCCCTGCACATCAACTGTCATCGCGTGATGCGGGTGGCGGCCCTGGCGCGGGGGCATTACGGCAGCGCACAGGTGCCCTTTTCACTCCCAGGCCGAAAATGACAAATTCAATAAACTCAAGACATGTCTCCGGCGCACCTATGGAATCAAACACACCTGACAAGCGGCTGAAGGGCTTCTTCCCACTCGCTCTGACATCCCATCTCGACGTCTTCTCAATATCAATATCTCATTCAGCAGACCCGGAATATCTCTCCATCTCACTAGCACGCTTTGACACTGTGAGAAGGAATAAGAATATGTGTCAGAGGTTGTGGGACTCGAGGTAAGATTGAGATGAGGAAACTGAATCTGCAAGATGACATTAACAGAGAGTGTCCCCAACTGTGTGTGTGTTTAAGCCCCAGAGCAGACAGGCCTGGCTAGGGTTACCGGCCGTAATTCTGACGGTGAAAGGGCCACAATCAGCCTACTTAATCTCGAAGCTGTTCTTTAAAACCAAAGAAAGACGATCTGTCTCCATTCTACTGTACAAAACAAGGAGACATGTGATTCATCCTAAAATGGAAATGTACATTAAATTAAATTTGCCTTTAGGGGCACGGAGGACAACCTTGTGACTGCAGGTTTTTCTGCGACAACAAAAAAGGTGCTTGTGCTCCGTCGAAAGGCTCATTCTCATAAACTCATCCTGACCCGAAAGAACAAACCCCTGACATCAAATTTTAAGGAATTAGCATCACAATGGGCTAAATGTCCCCCTTGTAGTGAAGGCCCAGTAAAACGGCCGTGCAATTTCAGTGGTGATGATAAACTAGGAGACGCAGATAGCGGGAGCACTGTGCGTGAGACAAACCCTCACTGTACATTCATTAGCATCCCTGAAGGTTCCCATCTGACGGTGAGGGAAACAGAGCACTGTGGCCGTTCTGCAAGCATGAGTGCCTTATTAAAGAATGGCCCAGGGAGCCTCAAGTCGGGCGAGCCCGGTCCATGAAGAGCTCACATTCGGGCTCCCACCTGTTTGTCTGGGTACTCCTTTGGCACAATAGGTCATGAAATACAATATGGGCCTGCGCCTTTCTTTCTCACCACACAAAAGGCAAGGAGCGGATGAACTGCAAGATAAATGACCTTGACATTTGGATGGTCTCCAGATTGTGCCATAAAAGCAAACCATGCAAAGAAAACCCCAAAACCCTCATAAGTCAAAAGCAGCAACTTAAAAGCAGAACAAACAGGAGACGAGTGAAAAAAAAGAAAGTGTTTTTTGTTTTTTTGGCAGGCTGATATTTCCTACAAGGACCTGATTGCTCCTCTGTGATAATTGTGAAGGTGCACAGGCCTGAAAAATCCCTGTGTTTGTACCTGCGACGTGGAGGCTTTTCCTTCCAGACAGCTGTGTACACTCTGCCTCCATTTTCCACAGGAAGCACGATTAGAACCACACGGAGATAAAAGCAGCGTGACATGGCTGGAGGAAAAAGACAACACAAATCGGACTTTTACAAACAAACAAAAATAAAATTTCAGACCGTTTAGGGAAATGAAATGCTATAAGGCACTGCTAGCTCAGCATACTGACAGATAAAAGCCTGCTAAACAGTGAGCAGCATTTGGCTAAAGACCTAAGAGGAAATGAACGTTAGACGTGCTTTACACCAGAGGGGTCTGTTATGACAGAGAGAAGGCCTCTGAGCCGGCCCATCACCTGAGTGTGACTAACACCGTGGGCAGGTGTACCGCGGCTAGTTCACTATTGTTGCCCGGCGGATCTTTGATCTCCCAGCAGTAGGCCAGAACCTCAGTGGGGAGTCCAGACCGGGCCCCAGGCTACGGTTTGTATCGACTCAGGAGGGCTGACAGCACAAGGCAAGAAATGCTGAGGGGGGTGGGCTCCGGCTTCAGGAGAGCTTCATCAGCTTCATCCCAGCCCGAACCCGCACGTTCAGGGAAGGTGCTAGCGAAGACGAGCAACACATTTTCCTCCCGTCGGACAGTCAGGGCAGGGAATGACTTTTGTTTGCTTCATTCTTACTTACCCTCGTGATGGATTAGTCTGAACGCCACATGATCCACTTAAACCTGCTGCCAGTTCGGGAGAACATTAATTATTTCTCGGACAATTTAGTTTCGACGGATGACGCATCTGTACCCAGTTTTCCTTTTATCGTGTATTTGGAAAAATCATAATTTTTAATTTAGGAAAATATATGAAGGCCTTTTATTTCATTGCTGAAAATATTTAAAGCATTGAAATGCATTCACACACAAAAAAACTCAAATAAAGAAAAAAATGGACAGATAAAATAGTTAGAATTACAAAAGTGTGTGTAGGACAGAATATGTTAATTTGCAGGGGGAAACAAATGATTTTTCCTGTGGCAGCTGTGCACACAGCCCGTACTTCAGCCTGGCCCTTTAGTGAACCTTCAAGTGTACAGTAAGTGGGCAGGAGTGGCTTAAAGCTAAAGAGAGTAATGCTGATGGTTGCCATCCTCTCCAGACGCCAAATGCCACCAAGCCATTTAGCGCAAATGAGGAAAAAACAACAACAACAACAACAGGAACAAGTGTAACTCTTAAATAAAACCATTAGAGAGGATGTCACAAATAAATCTGCATATGTAGGAGCGTGCGTTTAAAATACAAGCGCATCCCAGAGAGCTCGGTGTCAGGCGTAGCTGCAGAGCGGTGGAGGAGACTCACAGCAACACAATAAATTGTGACAGTGAGCAGGGCAGACTGGGACAGCCCCTCTTAGTCTGGAGCGATTGTGTTTCAGTGTGTTCGCCCGGCTCTTCCTGTGGTGCTCTGTGTTGTGGAGCAAAAAGCCACTGCTGGGAGCCACAGTGGAAGAGATCAATTGTACACATTCCTGCCACCTGAGATTCAAGTGTTTCTGTAATACTGCACAGCTCAATCGATACTTAAGCAAGGAACCAAGAGGCAAGAGCCCGGTGCATGCTTAGTGGTGGGATGACTCACACAGAGATAAGGCATGTATATTTACTCCTGTTTATTTGGGCTCCCCACCTGTGAGCAGCCTAAATAAAATGAGGACTCATCTGGCTTTTATTTGATTTCAGTCAGAGTTTGGTTATGTTTTCTAGTATTTTGGATTCAGACATTTCCTGTAAGGAAATACTCCAGAAATTATTATTAATTTAATCAGTATATTTTTATTAATGCATTTAATAATAATAATAATAATAATAATAATAATAATAATAATGTTGCGTTTTTATATTTTTAAAATATTTATTTATGTAAATTTAATTCCAGAGATTTAAAAGGAGGCACACATAAACGAAGTACGCACATAATTAGCAAGGAATGCGGAGCAGTTTTCTTTTTCTTTCTGTCCTTTGAAGGAATCTCTCAGGAAGCCGATGTACTGCACAAACAGAGCTCGGGGAACAGATGTGACTGTTAAAAAGAAAACAGGCACTGTGGGCAAGGATCATTTAGCTTCGACGTCTTGAAATCTAAAACGTAAATATTGGGGATTTGGGCTCCGAGAAGAGGAGGGGAGAGAGCCGAGGATGCTGGACAGAAATTAACAGATCCTGTATTGCAGGATGTGCAACGATGTGTTAAATTAAATGCAGCTGTTGAAATACAAAAGGGGGAAAAATTCAGTTTGAATAAAAGAAACGAGAGGGAGAGAGAGAGAGAGAAAAAGAGAGAGAGAGGGAGGGAGGGAAAAAGCAAAAGCAAACGCCGTTTACAGCCGTCAAAAGGTTTATCCGGATAAGCGTGTGATCGTTTTGACGACTTCTTTTGAAGCTTTAAGGGAATTCATTAGACCGACCCATTCTTAATGAAAGGTGCATTTCCAACACGAGAAAAGGACTCTTCAGGAGATATATATAAAACAAGGAAAATATATCAGCTGCGCCACTAAAACAGCCTCTGTTCTCCGCGCTCACTTTTTTTTTTTAGCAATTATTTTTTCTTTTTTTTTTTTTTATTTCAATCCTGTTTATAATAAGTGCGTTAATAAATGGCACAATTGATCCCGTTTCATTCTGCGCAAAAAGCCGTGAATCAACTTGGATTCCGAGGATTAACCATTGATTGGTGATTTCAGGAGAGCGGCAACGGAAATCATGAGGTTAAAACTGCGATCATTTTGAATTAAAGAGCTGGGGAGCTCACACCATCAGTGACTGCAGCCCAGACTCAGCTTCTTTTTCTGCAGTTTGCCAGCGCACAATAACTGAAGCTCGGGATGCAAAAGCAAGACAGTTTTTATTTATTTATTTATTTTTAAATTTCTGCTCTTCTTTAAAATTATTTCCAATACTGGATCAGTGAAAACGGCTGTTAAAAAAAAAAAAAAAAAAAAGGGGAATAAACTCACACAAACACACAAGGTTTCTTTTGGAAAACTGATGTATTTGATTATTAGAGTAAAGAATTACAGTATCTTAGTTGTTAGTAGGTATTAAAGTGTAGAGAAACTGGACCCATAAAGATCTTCCAACTTTCCAAGAAAGTGCATGTAACAGTCCAAAGGTTTGTTAAACCCAATATATATTTATATTTATAAAAACACTATCATTTTGTCCCCTGGCCGTGATGGACTTCTCGTGTGAGCTTTATGTACATTTTCTTGCGAGGGAGTTTGTATTTCCACATCTGAACATATTTACAGAAGCTTCAACACATAACTTTGCACTTGACGTCAGTGAGGATGCTGGGACATAGCAGCAATGTGGAAATCCAGCTGAGAAACTAAAGGAGAATCCTTCTCATTTGATTGGCTGTCTCGGGTTCCAAAAACAAGAAATAGACCAGATCGAATGTTTCCCTCTTAGTAACTGACTTGCTCTCAACAACACCACAATACGAGCAACAAGAACAAAAAAAAAAAAAAAAAAAAAAGAGAGAGAGAGAGATTGAGGGAAAATAATATCGAAGTAAACAAAAAGAGGAAAGTACAATACACAGAGACTGTAACAACAAAACAAGTTAACACTAAAGAAATCCTTGAAATGTAGCAAACTTCAATGTTTTGTCTTCCTTAAATAAGATAAAGGTAAATAACAAACAGAAAGAAAGGAACTACCACATCATTTAGTCCCTTGCCTGACTCGCACTGTTTTGTCCCGATGAGAGGAGGGGGGGCATGAACACACAGATGTTAGACCATCTACAGAAGATCAGTGTACATTATTTACAGCAAGTCTGTTTGCTTATTACAGGGCTAATGCATCACATGAACATAGACAGTTCGGTTATAGCTACTACAGACAGAAAAATAACTTAATGCCAAGGTAAGGTTATCTAACCAGATATTCTAAGTTTCAAAAGTACAATTTTAAGCACCCATACATACCCATTCTGGCTTTAAAATAAACAAAACCTAACTGTTAATGCTTTCACTTGGTTTCAAGCAAGGTTATAATCACTAATAAATAAGCTCCTTAAAACTATAACATGTACATTGTACAAAAAAAAGCAACTTGTCTTCACACTCATGTTCGTAAAGATTCAATGGCGAGCAAAGCAGTTCAGTTGATTTGTCCCTGTCTCGGTGTATTCCTTTCTCTTCTTCTGTATGCGTGTGTGTGCGTGTGTGTGTCTACATATGTTTACAGTATGCCTTCAGGCATCTTCGTGTGTCTGGGCCCAACCGGAGGACATACACCCTAATTAGTGACAATTTCTTTATTGTCCTCCATGAAGCGCGTGAAGCGGAAGTGGGACCCATTCTCTGTGTTGGCCATTTTCTCCAGACCAGCCAGAGCAGCGTTGGGCTCCGTGCTGTGGAGCTTGTCTAGGCTGCCGGTCAGGCCACCTATGGGAGAACTACCCCCGTTCCCCACACCACCTGACATGGGCGGGAGGCCTCCATTCTGGATGACAGAGATTTCATTTGTCTTCATTGCCAGGCCATTGGAGAAGGCTGCAGCGTACTGGTTCCAGAAACTTGCCGGATCCCCGTTGCTTGCCCTCGATGCCATGTCCTTCTGGAAGAGCTCGGGAAACTTGACTGGGTTGGTGCCCAGGAAGGCCATTGGCCCATCCACAGAGAGCCTACGGCCTCGTCTGGCAGGAGCGCTGTTCCACATGTGTGTGCCCATGTGAACCTACACAGACAGAGAGGGAAGGGAGAGAGGGGAAGGGAGTAAAAGAAAGGGAGGAGAGAGACAGAGCAATGAGAGCAATGAAAATTAGTGATGTTTACAAACTTGGCCACAAGAGCTGCACATGAGATGATGCAATGGAAAAAATAATAATAATGCTTGACTGTGAATTAAAATAGCTTCACACCCTGGGTGCAACAGACTTACGCTGTGAGAGGTACCCAACGTGGTGTAAACATCTTATTTTGGCGAGACTGATACATGCTGTTTAATCTAAACTTTAATTTACTCATCTCACAAGGGGGCCACACAGCTCTGGCTAAAATTACACTGTCCAGTTTCATTGCTCCAGCCAGTATTCTATGTGACGTTTCACCTCTGCACATACCCTTATCTAAGACGGTTGTTTTTTCTCCCTCATAATTCTTGAAAAATACACTAAAAAAAAAAGAGTTAGAGTATATTTTAGCTAAAGTATTTTACAAAACTGCTTTTTTTTCTCTGTTTACTCAGCAACCAGTAGCAAGCAAGTATGTAACCATAAAAATTAAAGGTTAACATGTAATTCAAATTCCTGTCTGGGATTAAGTATTGACCCACCCAGAAAATAACTCAGAATTTTATAATAAATCCAAATAACTTCTGTAGTTCGCTCATTTTCATAATGATTCAGGCGTGTGGCATTCTTCACAGGATCTGCTATGGAAAAATACAGACTGACCCCGCTCACAATGGTAATTAATTCTGTGCATCGAATCATTCGTAGCTGGTCGCACTCTGAAACTTCCCCCCCGATACTCATATTAGTTGCGTGATTCAGGCTTTCCGCTTAAGTATGTTTTTCTCATAGAGCCGTTCCTTTCATTAATTATACCCCATTACCACCACTTGATGCCTAGTTCCTTAACACGCCATATAAAACTAAATAACAGCCCTGAGATTCATTTTTCACCACCATTCTCACGCAACTTTGTAGGAGACCGACAGTTTTCTGGGTGCTTTACCTTGAGGTTTCCTTTGGTGGTGAAAGCCCGACCACAGATGCTGCAGGCAAAGGGTTTCTCCCCTGTGTGGGTTCTCTCGTGGATCTGCAGAGCACTGGAGGAGGAGAAACACTTGCCGCAGGTGTTGCAAAAGTGTTGCTTGGGGGTCCTGCGCGGTGGAGCAGCCGAAAGTACTGGGGAAGTGGACGCAGATGATGTGACCAGGACAGGCGGGACGTCCTTGTTCTCTTGGTGCAGGCCATGGAGGAAGCCGTTGACCTCTGGTTTGTTAAGAGAGCCAACAGAGAGGAGGGAAGGGGTTGGGCTGGAGGACAGGCTGGTATTTGATGGCTCAAAGAGCTGTGAGGGCAGGTCTCTCATTTGATGGGTTAACATGTGCTGCTTAAGGTTGCCCTTGGTGGAGAAACCCCTGTTACAGGCCGTGCAAATAAATGGTCGTTCTTTGGTATGGCTTCGATAGTGAATGTCCAAGGCACTCTGACACGCAAAGGTCTTCCCACAGATGTCACAGGATGTGTTCTTGATGGTGCTACGCTCACGGAAGGGGAATATCATGCCAAGAGGGTCTTTTGAGGGAGTGACAGATGTCAGGTCCAGGGCTCCGATGTTGGAGGGGTGAGAGTGCAAGAGGGTTGCACTGGTGTGGTCCACAGAAAATGCCCTCTGGTGCCTTTCTTCGAAGCTGGGGGATTTACGTGGTTGATTTAGGTGGATGCCAGTTGGGGATGGCGCTTGCATGGAGGAGGTAGATTCTGACAGAGCGGGACTCCCGGCGCTTTGGCTTTCAACATCCCCTCCCAGAGACGAGGAGTCATTTGTGAGGCAATCACCTTCAACTAAGCCATTTGCACTAACTTTCATTTGGCTAGCTTGGAATTCCTCCATTTCACTATTATGGGCATGATCTTGGCCATTCTTCTCTTGCCCCTCCTGACTAGCCATTTCATGGGGAGCTGGGGAGTTACACAGACTATCGTGGGAAGCATCAGCTGACCGGGGTGTGTCTGGCACACTGCTATCTGGTCCTTCTTCCATTCCATCAATGTTGTCATCAGAGAAGTTGTCCAGATCATCAATGTTTCTCTCCTCAAATGAACCAGTGTCAGAGACCATGGACTCTGGGTAGCTCTCTGGCAGAGGGGTGTTGGGGATCTGCCCACCCATATGCATGCGGATATGTTGCTGAAGAACAACAGCGTTTGTGAACTTCTTCTGACAAATGGGACAGGAGTGTTGAACTCTAAGAGGAGGCATAGCCCTATGGACGCTGTAGTGGGTCTTAAGATTTCCCTTGGTGGTAAATGCCCTGCCACATATTTTACACTTGAAGGGCCTTTCCCCAGTGTGAGTGCGATAGTGCATTTTTAGAGCACTTTGGCAGCTCAGCACCCGGTGGCAGATGACACATTCGTTTGGATCTGTCACCTTCCTGTCAATGTTCTCCACCAGCTGTTGTAGCTTGGACGTCTCTGAGCCCTGGAGAGGATCCAAAATGCCGCCAAAGGGGAACTTAGCCTTGAACTGCTCGGACATAAGAGGCATGAGTGGGTTGGTCATCATGGGTGGGCTGTTAGATGTTGTATACTCAGCAGTGCTCTCTGAAGCAGAGCTCACATTTGTCATGAAGCCTGAGGAGTGACTGCTTTCTTCAGTTTTTCCATTTGAGGTAGGCAAAGTTGCACCTTCACCCTCTTCAGACACTCGATCATTACTTTTAGCTGCAGGCTCAGCAGCACCTGAGTCACTCTTTGAAGTAAAAGACGGGCTAGTTATGGCTATTGAATGATCCTCCTTTTTGATGAAATGTGGCAGGCTTGGCATGGTCGGTGGCAGCAGCATGCCGACGGAGGACGTCAGAGTGGGCAAAACAGGTTTGCTGTCCAGCCAGCTGGTGACAGGTTTTTCGGGGGGCATAGACATGCCATATGGAATGCCGGTGCTTGTTGGTATGTTATCTAAATGTTCAGGAACAGGGTAGGGATTCATCTGGATGTGTGGGTATTTTTCTTTATGACGCTGAAAATGCACCTTCAGGTTACCACGGGTAGAGAAGCGGTTGCCGCAGATATTACACTTGTATGGTCTCTCGCCAGTGTGAGAGCGCAGGTGGATTTGCAAGGCACTGTCACTGCCAAATACCTTGCCACAAAACCTGCACTTGTGTTTGAAGAAAGCGTCATCAGAGCTGCTTTTGTGCTCAAATGAAGTGACATTTGGAGGCTTGCCTTTCCTCTGCTGAGCCAAAGCTGCTAAAGAGTTGAGGTCCTCTACGGTAGTGCCAACGTTGGGCAGAGAGCTGGAGAACATGGGGTTTCCAGGTGGAGGCTGAGGTAGAAGGGGATTCACTGCAGAGCTTAACAAGCTACCTATTCCAAATGCTGGCGCTGATGACTTAGCTAGTGAGGAGTTGCTTAGCTGAGTGTGGAGGCTACTCATATGACCTGGCCTCTTGTCAGAAGACTGGGGATTGACTGTTGACGGCCCCAGTGTGGTAATGTTCTGAGATGTCTCACTGCTGCTTGGGTTGGACTGAGGTAGCTGAGCTGCTGCAGCCAGCTGCTTTAGGCTGCTAATACTGGCTGACTGACTAGCCAGGTTCTGCGCTAGGCCTGCGGCTGCAGCCAGCTGCTGGGAGAGATGTGAGCTGAGAGTGGTCAGTGGGCTGGCAGCAGGCCCCATTGTGCCTGGAGCAGAAGCTGGGGGCACCTGCATTTCTGGGGACTGGGAAGCCAGTAGCAGTATCTGGTGACGGATCTGCTCAATAAGCTGTAGCTGGTGGATCTGTTGCTGTTGTAGGGCTAAGAGCTGCTCCATCAGGGCTGGCACTGCCACCCTGGGACCCCCAGTGGAACGAGCTTCTTGGGAGAACTGAGCAACAGCCACTTTGGTGCTTTGCAGATTTTCAATTATGACATTGCTGTTGATCATGGAGAAGTTCCCCAGTTCAGTTAGGTTACTGAGCTGAGGTAGTGAGGCAGAGATAGGTGAAGTTCCTACTGCAGGGCCAGAGGTGCCCCTGCCAGAGTGGCTGCTGACTGTATTGATGGGACTCCCGCTATCTGTGTGACTGCCTTCCTCTTCATGACCACTGCTCATTCCAGAAACATCCACGTCCATGGATTCGTCTTTTTCAAGAGTGTTCGGCTCCAAGAGGTCACTGCACTCTGTTTGATCAGTGTTATTAGCTGTGTCATTCATCTGGTCATCGGGATTATGGGGAGGAGACCCAGGCGAGAATGTTCCAGCAGGGGAGGCAGGATTTTCATTCACTATCAGAACTAACTGATTTTTAGTGCAATTCTTCTGGTGTTCTTCAAGATCTGATAGTTCAAAGAACTCGGCACAACATCTGCTACAGACATGGGCGTCTGACTCCTTGCAGGGGGGGTCTTCGGAGCAAAGTTCTGTGTCCCCTGAAAAAGAGGAAACAGAGGATTAGTGATTAGAAATGTTTTGCAGCTGAAGAAGCAGCTTTATCTCCTCGCATTCCATTGTTGTTAATCTTAAGTTAATCAGTTTTACACTTATCCTTTTGATGTGCTCACAAAAACAACGATCGAAAGACAACAATAAGCTAACAGAAATGAGAAAAGACCTTATTCAACGCAGTGGATAAGACAGGATACAAAATCAATGGGAACTACTCAAATATTGCTTAAAAGTGATCTTTGAAGATGTACATCGGGGTTTCATCAACCCAACCAAAGGTAATCATTTTCTCCAGATAATCCATCAAAATATAGAATAGAGTGAAGTGAGGACATTGGGTCTTAATGAAATTTCATAGAAAGGCATTGATTTCCTATATTCCATGCCCTTCAAAGTATACTTGTCCACTCGGCGCAAATCAAGCATTTGAAGGACTTATTAGACTTTCAATTTGCTGTCAACTTTGCTCATTTTCAGCCAGCTATGGGCATCTTGGACAGGTTATCTATGTCACTAAACTAATTTGTATCCACTCAGCCTGCAATCACAGTGAGACATGAACAACAGAGCCTGTGGCACCCAGACTGCTTCATGCACACACTTAACAGAACAAAGCCAAACAAAGATTGAAAAAATGTCAGAATTGTAAAAGCAAACTGTGACTAATTTAATGAAATTATTTATCAGAGTTAGAATGCCATTTTTTAATTGAAAATAATACGAAACACATTTAATTCTTCAGTCACTGCACTTTTGTTGCATAGTTGTGAATACACTTTGACCTAAAAACATTATCAACTACAGAAAAGACAGCCATCAGTAAATTCTTCCGGGGGTGTAAAAAAATAAAAAATAAAAAATAAAATAAAATAAGAAAGAAAAGAGTGTGTTTAAAAAATAACTATAATAACTATAACTAGGGTAGGGCGGTACATGAGAATGCAAGCTTTGCAAACTTGCTAAAACTGACAAACTGGACTCACCAGTTCATAGATCAAGCAGCACAGACACTACAACTTCTGTTGTTCCATAGATGATTATCCAGAAGCAATGAGCACCTTTCAAATGCGCACAGAAACAGCTTTTCAAATTTTCCATTTTAATAAACAGGACGAGTCAGGGAGTGAAAAGGCAAGGCGACACCCTGCCCCCAGAGCCACTGCTGTGCTCCAGACTTTCCTTATTCATTTCCCTCTTTGTCACACTAAAATCTCACTATTTAACATACAAGTTGATTTACAAATTGCATTTCTCTATGAATCCCTTTCATTGTGGCTCTGGCCCCTCTACAGTTTCATCAGGGGCAAGAATTCATTTGCAAATGAAACCCAGAGAAGTGCAGCCCTGCCCCACAGAGAGACAGGATGCCTTCCCATTGTTCGCGCAGCATGGGAGCGGCGGGGATCGTCGGCACAGCCTGGCCCTGCTCATCTCAGTCGACTCAAAGCAGATCCTGTTTAATTCAGGGATTATCTCCCCCAATGTTTCTCCGCTCAGAGACATCAGATAACGCAAAGTTGCCATGACAGTAAACCCTGGCCCTCACACCACCAAACCATGCAAACAGGGAAGCCTCAACTTTAATGATAACTTTTCATGTTAAATCCCCCTCTTCCACCCGCCCGCGCACCTACACCCCGGGCGCTAATTTTGAAAAAAAGTGTTTGATTCATAGTGTGAAAAATGTGAGGATTAAATAAACACCTTTTCTCTTCTCCCAAAGCTGACTGTACACGAATCAGTGTGAAAAAATGCAATCATATGACAATGAGTGGGACGAAAATAACAGAAAATATATTAAAAGGGGAAAAAAAACTTTATCTCACAAACTTCTGGAGGATGAGGTTGTAAAAGTGTTTTCAAGATCAGATCTTCACAGAAAGTAATAAAGATACACGCAACACAAAATACACATCACGACTAGGGAAACAATTGAATGCACCGAAAATAATGGATTCACCGTTAAAAATAAAGTATGTGCATTTCTTCGATCAAAACAATTTTTCAAAAATAGATAACATCTAAATTTTATATAGAGCACATTTTATAAATTCAATAAAGGTTTTAAATAAAACTGTGTTTAAGTGTAATAACCTGGAATAATAAGAATAATAAAACTATTGCTAGAAGACAAAAATGAAGCGATAACAAGTCACATTTATTCCCCCCAAATTATGTATTTCTCTTTTTTCAATTAAGGAACCATAACAAAGCATTTTCATCAAAATTGTGCAGTGCAGCAGCGAACGGTTTGGGATGTGACAGAGGAACATGTTAATAATGCCCTCACAGAAGCAAAACACACAAACAATTTCATCAATAACTCCCGTGTTTACACGGCTCCAGATCTGATCTTTAAACTTTGCAAGACTATGTCCTACTTTACCCATAAAAAGAATCAAAACTAAATTAATGCAACGCTACAAATCCAGTGCACACATAAGACTTGTACAGCAAACAGCGCAGATGCTAGCATTAGGCTTAATTCCCAAAATAGCAAGGATTAACTTCGAATTAAAATCAAGATAAAGTCAAGCTGGTATGAAGAAGGAGTCTGTAAAACTTCTATAGAATCTCTATCAATAGCACAACATAAGCAGTGTGCAAGGCTAAAGGGCGTCAGGAAAGACAAAGAGCAGGAGGATACAGCCTCGCAGAGACTGACCAAAGTCTGAATATGAGAGACAGAAAGTGAGGATTAGTCAAAAAAAAGTTTGACGGAGAGCTTTGAGAGATCCTACATTATTTTTTCGCAGGG
The DNA here is from genome assembly GCF_022458985.1 of Mugil cephalus. NCBI lineage: Eukaryota > Metazoa > Chordata > Actinopteri > Mugiliformes > Mugilidae > Mugil > Mugil cephalus. Next base: position 15,838,653 of record NC_061772.1, on the reverse strand, counting down.
GGCCTCTGTGAGCCTCTTGACACTTGTAACTTCAGGAGGGTTTCTGCTCTCATCGTCTCCAGCCCTCAGGACTCATCCCACTGAACACTAGATGGGGTTCCACTAAAGCTGCCGTGGTCCAGGACAAGACTCAAATCTTAGAAGCTCTGCCCCGGTGACATGGTTAAAGCTTAAGGGGAGGGCGAAAAAAAAAAAAAAAAAAAAAAAGGCAAAGCAAGCCCTCCAGGCTACACCTAGACTCACACAGACCACATAAACACTGGCAAAATGACAAGCGACTGCACTTTGTGTTCGCGGGGAACAACAGTGCAAAGGGGGCTGCCCTGCCAATCTCCCCTCTAGGGGGGCCACTCTGATAGGGCATAAGGGGATGGCCGGCACATTGATAAGGCCCCGCAGTCGCACACACTCTTGAATAAAAAGCCGAGGCCTTGCTGGGCCGCCTGCAGCTCCGATCAGCGGGGTCAATGGCAAGGCAGAGAGGAACACACTGAGCCCTGAACTCTGATCACCTCCACACAGAGGGACACTGGCAAAGGTTAAAACAGCTCAACATCCCACCCTCTGTAGCTCTCACTCCGACCTCCCAGCAACAACACTCAGCATCACTGATATCCAGCTACAAACACAATGACTTTCTGTTTCACTTCCGGCTACCACAACTCTCCAGAAGACGCATTTATCCTGAGCACTGCCTGAGCTGAAAACCTTAAGACAACACAGCCCGGCTCTTACAGCCTTAAACACAAGACACATTTTCACATGTGGAATAATATTGGATAAAATAGGGATTTTTAAAATTTTTTTTCCTGCATTCTGCTGCCTGTCAGGATTGGTGACAAATGTGGCTCTTCACCAGTCTTCCTTTATTAGATTTAAAGGAAAATGCAGAAACAAACAGCACTCAGGAATTAACTAGGTTTTGCATTAATCATCAAGTTCCTTAAAATCACGTGAAATGGGCTGCAGATACCGTTTCTGAGCATGACTTTCTACTGAAACAAATAAGTGTTCAAATGAGCTGCACATGCTTTTCAGCCTGTGCTAAACATAAAGCGGCGTGAGAAAATTTGAATTGCACAAATTACATGTACAGGCCTTTATCCACCGAGTCTAGACAGCGTAACTTTTTATCCGGCTTCTTTTGCATTTATGAATTATCAAATATTTTTTTTCTAACTAAATAAAATAATCGAAATGTAAATCGGGTGACGTGTAATTCGACCACAGCGCGAAACAAATTTCCCTCCAATTATGAAACATTTTTTGAAATTACGGAAAATGTAAATATCTTTTATTTCACAACAGTGGGTCCCGAAAGTCGGTCAACAAAAATACACGCTGCAACGCAACGTCCTGTAACGAAATCCAAGGGTCATGAATGTTATCCTGCGTTCTTATCAGTTCATAGAAGTTTTTGCTTTGGGTTTTATGTTGCCTCTTGGACAAAAACGCAACAGTTTACAATTAATTGCAACTTTAGTGTATTTTGCTCGAATCTCCAGTGCACAGTCCAGTTGCTCCCACTTGTGAAGGCCACTTTGTACAAAAGTCATTTCATATTTTAGGAACAACGCTACTGTTAAAAGCGAGACTTTGAGGACAACAAATAAAAAATCTATACTACTATATATTATATATATATATTATATTTTTTTAACAAGGCGAAAGCGTGTAAATAAAAACGAACCATTCTGTAATAGTAGTGTTTATATTGGTTGAAAAAAAAATATCCATTATCTTGGAATTAAACATGACCCGGGTTATATTTGTGTGTGTGTGAGTGAGTGAGACTGGATTTCTGCTATTTGAGCAAAAAGCGTGAAGGATGAGTAAACTGAAGACATTTCATTTGAATATCCGGGAGATGTGTTAGTTCGTTTGCGCTCTTTTGAGCAATTTGCCCTTCTTTTACCCAGCTCACAGCACCGAACAACACGAATGGGGAAACGAGTCGTGACTTTTTTTTTAGATTTTTGTAAAAGAGAGGAAGACATCGCGCAACTTCGAGGCAAAGCACTGAAACGCAACGGAAGGGGGAATTTCCGCGTCCCAGGAAAAGTTGGGAGTCCCGGCAGGAGCGACAGGGTGGTCCTCCGTAGACCGAAGGGAAGGTCGGAGGGGACCGAGATCTACGCCGGCTACTGATTACAGGGGAATTTCGTTGGATTTAAAACACAATTAAAGCTGAGGCTGAGACTAAAAAGTTTTAAAAGTTTTAACACACACAATAAGCGCTAATGTGAGAAAAACTCGCCTTGGGCTTTTGTTATTATCTTGAACCTATTTATCTTCCACATGCTATAATACCCACAATGGAGACTTGAGCACAGATGAGTGAAATATAAAAGTCACCATAAATTAGTGTTCACATCGGAAAAAGGCGGATTAAAAAGAAAACCTGAGCTTTAAGTTTCGTGAAAAGTCGTCGTACAGACTTTCATCACGAACACGGTGGAATCTGCAGAGAAACCAAGAGCCAGAAGTATTAACTTTAACGGTCCGTTTTGCCCACAGACGCGAGGAAACACCGCAAAAGTGTGAGAAATTCGCGGTGGCGGGATACAAGGAGCAATAGTTTCTTAGACTCACCATTGTGCTCCGATAAAGGCAGATGAGGGTCGGATTGGAAGTGTTGCGGCTTCGCTTGTTTCCTCCGCGACATGCTGGCTGGCACATCAGCAGGCAAAGAATAAAAAAATGACTACAAAACCCTCTCAAAAATTACGTAAATCGAGCCCATCCACCGCGCATGTGCCCCGTTATGATTATCAATAATGCTCTGCGATTAATCATACGGGGGGCTTCTTTGAAAGGCGATTGGCACCTCGCCAGCCCCCCTCCTATTCAAATGAAGTCTCTTTAATCAATTAGCTCCTGATTTGCTGGGGACTCTTGTCTCTCTCTCAGCTCCCACCCAATGAGTTGATCCGGATGGGGAAGAAAGGCTGGGTTTTCCAAACTCCCTTTAGATACGGTTTAACCCCTTCTGTTAGCCAAGTCAAAGCTTATCTCGACTACTACAGGGGAATGTCAGCGTCTCGAGTCCATGCCTGCGACCGTATCTTTCACTCTCTCATTGATCAAGCAGAGATCACAGTTTTTTCTTTTCCTTTTTTCCTCTCTCTCTCTCGACTCCCGTAGATGTGGACCGACAGGACGCTCGAAACTCAAACCTCCGCGATCTCCCAGCAACTTTCTTCTCTATACAGTCGGGAAGTCCGTCCTCCGCTCTCGCATCAAGATCGTTGTAATTCAGGTCTTGTTGTGCTGCACACCGACACCTACTCTCTGAAGAGTTTCAAGCAAAGCTCCCGGTGCGCTAAAACGCAGCGTCGCTCCAGCATGTTCCGTGCGTAAATGGCACCGGTGCGCGTTCCCAAAAGTCCACGGTGCGGTCCGCCGTCCCAATCAGTTTCATTTGATTATTATTAGTGGAAAGGGGGATTACTTACTAACACGTTTTCATCACACACTGCGTTCCGCGAATAAACAAACTTTGAGGGCCCGTGCGGCACTGGGACAAATGCGGAGCCCGGCCCATCCAGGATCTGATTGGTCACCGGGCTATTCAGTCACGCTACCATTCACCTCCACCTCATGCCTCCCTCTACCCCTCCCTCCAGCTCTCTCTCTCTCGCTCTCTCTCTCTCTGATTGCGCACAGCAGATCCAAACGCTTTGTGCGCGCTTGGTCGATCAGCGGTAAAGACAGCGGAGAGTCTGTTGATCTGAACGGGGATAAATAAAGCTTTTCATAACTTTATTACTAGATATTTTTTTTTCTTCTGTGAATAGCCGTCTCTCAGTTCCGTCTTGTGGACTCGCACACGTGTCGCCTCGTGCATTTCTTTTATTATTTTTATTTTTTAAGATTTTTTTTTCTTTTATCGTCGTCATTAAGTGGGTAGTTAAACAAATATGAACGACTGCACGAGGGATTTCTGAACATTTGGATGTTTTAGGCCTGTTGATAAAATTGAATTTTTACGAATACTACATTTTTAAAAGGTACTAATAAATGAAACTGTCATAACTTTAAAGTTTTGATAAATTGAAACACAATGTCTTAATAAAGTCAGTATATATGTAGTAAAATCCGCACCCACTACACACAATAATAATAACAATAATCATAATAATAATAACAACAACAATAATAATAATAGCAATAATAATTGTTATTATTATTATTACATCATGCAGTAACCGAAGTGCGCCTTCACTTGGGATGTTGTAAGAGGGCAAGAGGTCCCACAGGAGCTTCATGTGAGCGCCTGGCTCGAGTAGATTTATTACCTGAAAAAGATAAACGAAGCTCTCAGTCGGGCTGATTTTGAGAAATGAAGATAATAATGTTACTATAGGTGATGCCTCGGATGCCATTATTTTTCACTGAATATTTAAAGAGCAGCTGCAGGCTAGATGGATCTGGTCCTCTCTTGTGTCAGCTATCTTTTAGTTTCGACTAGCCTCACTATTTACTTATTCATGAAAAAAGGAAAGAGCTGAGGGAAAATCAAATACATCTGATGGCCCTGAGTGATCGGCTTTATCAATGCGTTATGTTATGCTGGGCATTCATAGATGTCCGAAATGTTTTTAAGAAAAAAAAAATTAATAATAATAAAAAATAAAAACTGGCAAGGAAATCGAAATGTGAGACGTGACTAACCAAATCAAACAACGAGCAAATGATCATTAATAGGGGGGAACGTGTACGTGTGCGAGCCGTTAGGAAGCCCATGTCGTTACGTGCACCAAAGTTGAAATTGCTGGGAGAAGAATAAAGGGGGTCTGCAATATTGTAATGTCCCGGGCGGGAAAATCAATGGCCAGTTAATTGATGTGAGTGTTGGTGTGAGATTGTAAACAGGGTGATTTGCAGCCCAGCCGAGCGGGAGACATTTTAAATGGGATTCACTCGGGACGGTGAGGATACAGTGTTAACAGTCATGGGCTGAATGACACAGGCGGACACAGTCTGGAGATCCAACAGACATCACTCACTGCCAGCACCTGAAAAAGTTTGAAACTCCGGTTTAAAATAAATAAATAATAAATAATTAAGTAAATAAAATATACCGAATTAACTGTGCACTCTCTGTGCACTCAGAGAGGAAAAGGATTCTTAATCAGCTCTTCATCATTTAAATAACTATCATCACATGAATAACATCGATTTTTAAACAAATATTTTATATTCGCGTCTAATTTCATATGAATTAAATGATTTATTTTCCTAATAATAATCTGATTAAAATGCAAATAAAAAATAATAAGTATGAAATAAGAGCATTTTCCGAGTGAAGCGACAGAAGCGTTTGGCACGTAATAAAAAAATAAATAAACAAATAAAAATGTGCACATTTCTCTGTTACGCGCAATCAATGCCGTGCGCGCCATATCAGAGGAGGTGCGGCCCGGGTGCCATCACTCACTATTATCACTGACATGTCATGATGGATCATACAGCTCAGAAACACTGCGCGTTTGAGCGCATAATGCGATAGTTAAAGCGGAGAATCTCCCGAACCGGAGCTGTTAGTGATCCTCAGCCAGTGTATTTCTAACTAGAAAGCCCCCTTTTTTTCCTGCTTGACACCGTATTCAACACGTGGTGGGTTTCTATTCACGGTCCTGCTCCCTGCTAGACGCGATGCCTGGAGAATTACAACTAGCTGGATCGGGCCTTCATCTAGGTCAGCTGCGCGCGCGCGCCCGCGCGTGTGTGCGTGCGTGCGTGTGCTTGTGTGTGATAAGAGGAGCTCGTCGAGCCAAACGAGAAAACTTAGTGGTTTAAGGTTTACAAGGGTGCAGAGTCTCATGACTCCAGGATGTATAAGTAGACGTCTATTTCACTGATTCTCTCAGCTGCTACTACATGTGTCCCTATTACTGGTCATAATTATTTGACAGGTTTGATTTACTTGTCAGAGGTTAGAGACACAATTTAAGGCCATTTGTTAGAACTCTACATGAGTTACAAATGTGAAATTAAGAGAGGCCTTACATTTAAATAGGATGCATGAAGAAAATATTCCAACACACGGAACGGCGACTTCATAAAATATGTGTTGATGAATAAATATAAAAATCATTTCATCGACTTATTTTTCATAAACAGTGGGGGTCGAACGCTGGAGCCTTCAATGCCCATCGTTCGCACAGCAAATATCAAGAAGTGCATGGCCTTATTAATGGCAGACTGACGTCTTTCAAAGGGATTAGGAGCTTGATTAAAGGGATTGTTCTAAGCTGGCCTCACGCTCAAAGAAATAAAGAAATAAGACCACATTTTCCTTGTCTCAAGTCTCGCACACTGCAGGACTCCTAATGGCACAGATTGGTTCAGAGTGTCCGGCCCTAAGGACGCGCGTGGAAATATTTAAATTTCTAAGTGTAACCAAATCTTTCATTCTACCATTTTTTTTTTTTTTTTTTTTTTTTTTTTTAAATCATAGTAAATCAAATCACAGAACCTTAGCATGTTTTCAATAAGGCTCATAAGAAAGCCCACGAGCTGCCGCAGACACGCGTATTTGCATTATGAAGTGAGATCACTTTGTCTTGCAGATAATCAGAATGCAGCATTCGGAGCTCTGTTTTGCCACTAAAGAAATCCCATTGAAAAATCGCCTGCATTAAAATTCAGTACCTGCAGCAGCGGAGAATAGCCTCCATTAATTAAGAGATCAAACCCTCTCCATTGTCCTCCAGCGGCCCTGCCACCACTTGTCCCACACACCGTCTCCCCCCATTGTGGCCCCTGACAACTTCCTGCAGCATCACCCGATATCAATGGGCCGTGTTTGTTTTTACATTATCTCAGCTGCAGTTGCAGACACCCTCTTTCAGTCCCGCCTTGTTTGAGGGAAAACAAGCAAACATTCAAGAGTGCCGCAGAGGTGCTGGAGGTCACCGGCCCATCACACACACACACACACATATGCACACACACATATACACACACGCACACTCTGCATGTCCACACTGTGTGAATGCGAGTCTGCATATGGTGCCACTGGCACCGTCATCCTTGACACACACACACTGGAGGATTGTGTGTGTAGATGCTCAGGTACAAGTGTACAAGTGTTAAGAGATGTGTGCCAAAGGATCCCTGAAAGAGAGGCTCGACCTCCCAATTATTAGCGAGGAGGCGAGTCCAGACACTGGAAACCAGACACCACGGGCACTCACATCTGCATCCTGTTGCACAGTTTGCAAACACTGGCATTGTTTTGATAAATAACCATATATGTGTACGCACCTAATGATGACTTGATAACAATACAGACAGAAGTATATAGTACTGTAACTTACGGAGTTCTTATATTGATAATAATGGTATTTATCAGCCGTTTGATTGTGTGAAACACAAAAACAAATTCAGAATGAACCTACACAACCTTTATATCGCTTCCCTTTAATATTAAATTGCAGCTTTAAAAGGAACATATTATATATAAGTAATACATGGGTATTCAGTTTCACGTCTTTAGGTTTATTAACTTGATGCCTGTTTCTCATTATCGTGCACTCGACTTTTTTTCTTTTTTTGCTGAATAGATACTCTCAGTCACAGCGATGCATTCATCAAATCCTTCAATTGTTATGATACAAATTCACTTGATTGTATCTGATTAAACATGCTCGCTTGACTTGCATTAACGAGAAACACCACGGCACTGGACGACCACCAAGACTCCCATTTTAGCTCCTTCGTATTCTTGAAGAAAAAAAAAAAAACGCACACACACACACACACCCTGCTTTCATATGACATTGACAAATGATATTTGGATGAAGAGAGATGCTTAGATGGTTAGAAGTTTCACAGAATGGAGCCGGATTACACTGACACACACCACTAGGACTGGAGGTTACAGAGGAACCAAACACTCCAAACATCTTGAAGAAATTACACACATCATCCCCCGAAAGCTGAGTGTTTATGTATTTTTAAGAACCTGGAAGCAAAACTAAAAATTACACATGGAATTATCCCTACATTACTTCACACGCTCGTAAACACAGAACGTACAGAATATACACATGCAATGTTTGTGTCGCAGCCACAAAGCAAGCCGGGCGAGTGGTGAAACCGCACAACAAAGCAGCGTGCAGGTAACCGCCGAGCCTGCAGACATGGCACGTAAAACACACACACACGCACACACCAGAAAAAAAACAAACAAAAAAAAACTCACGTTCTTTCAGTAAATACACCCACAAAGTTGAAACATATCAAGTGGTTTATTCGCAGCGACTCTGGGCACAAGATGTTTATCAACTGCCGCCAGACAGCTGTGTTGGTCGGCCAGCAGTTAACTGCGTCTCAGACAGCCTCTTATTGCTATTGATAGTTAGCATCAGTGTCCCGGCTGAGGAATGGGGCTGCTGTGGGCAAACACAAGCTATTGATCTCCAGCTTGTCCCTGACCAGCCCGGAGCAAGAGGGAAGGGAACGGGGAACGGGAGTGGAAGCCGAGTGGAAGCTGTGCGGAAGCCGCCACAGCCCTGCTAGACTCACTGTCTGGAGGAGCTACTGGTGGAGCTGGTCGGGAACCGGTCCAAAAAGCCTCCTTTATTTTGTCGCTTTGTGTAACAACAACAACAACAGTGTGTGTTTATTAATAAAACAGAGGCCAAAATATTAATTCTCATCACGTCGTGATTGCTGTCACATTCAGAACACACAGCAAAGTCAGCTTTTAACACCAACACCTGTTTTGTAAGGAAAATGAAAGCTCTAACTTCCTTCCTCTTTTTATCCTTTAATTCTTCGTATTCTGCTTTGTCTGAAATCAATTTCCTTATCTGTGGATGTATTGATTGATGGGCCCGAATCGGGCGATTCACCCCGGTGAGCTGTATTTTCATAGTGCCATTTAAGCGCCGAAGCCAGCAGGATGCAATATATCAAATGACTACTTCGGCTCGCTCTCTGCTTCCTTTATGCTGCTCCATATTCCCAATAAAGAAGGCAGCTCTAAATATGACGCCTTTCCATACTTAATTGCTCGTTAAAACAAGCACAAACACACATTAGACTGCGCTGAGGTTTCGGCGGTTAAAAATCAGCAATCTGTCGGGAAGGACGGCGTTGCAGGCTCTATGTGAGGTCCTCTCATGTGTGTGCATGTGTGTTCTTCAGCTCCCTGTGACCACACAAGAGAGGGCTCCAAGCGTGTTTGTGTGCACGCGCGTTTGCGTATGTGTGTGTGTGCGTATGCGCGTCAGTTTTCGTAAAGTGTGTTATTTAGCTACATGGGTGACCGCATGATAAAACTTTCAGAAAAAAAAAAAAAAAAAAAAATTGAGCTGCAACAATTTGGCCCCATCTCTCAACAGGGAAACTAGAGGGGAAGTGAGACATTATTTAGTCAGAGCTGTGTTGTTGGTGCAGAGCGTCTGCGCTCGAGAGGGGACGAGGGGTGAAACTTGCCTGGAGGTGAAGGGGGGTGGGGGGGGGTGGCTTGTCATTCTTTATTTACCCCACTTGTGGAAGTCTAGTCGGATACGGGACGTCACAGGAGTCAGGTCCCTGGTGACTGGCGAAAAGACTACCTTGGGGGGGCAAAGCGCTACCACCACTTTTCCCAATTTGTTACTTTTGTTCCGAGTCTCTCCCTTCGCTCCCTCTTTGCCCCTCCTGCGCCTTTTTCGCCAAATGCAACTTCTACTTTTGCTAGAATTTCGCAATAACTTCAAGCTGCCTGCAAAATGAGGAGGAGTAAAATATACATGCGCAAATGCAAAACACTCGAAGCGCACACACTTCAGTGCACCCCTCTTGTGTGTGTGCGTATGCTGAAATCAAACAGTCGCTCTCTTAGCTCATTTAGGCTGCACGTCAGACAGACAACCAGACTCTCTCATCAAACTCCACTGCCCTTTTACGCTGCCTCCTACCTCTTGGCTCGTCTTGTTTGGCGAGTCGCTGTCTTTTAAACTCCCATCAAAATGTCTTGCGAGGGGACACGGCACAGATCTCCTTACCCCCCTTTTTTTTTCTAGGCCTGGAAAGATCCACCCACTGGCTCTGCTGGCGATACAGTACAAACAGAAGTATGATTTCTTTTTTCTGTCTCTGCACTACATGTCCGAAACCCCTGCCACAGGTAGGCTATATGCTCTCATCACTCAGGCAGACAGCTGCACGCAAACATTCACACACATGCACAAGGGCCAACACATGCACACTCACACACACATACACAGGACTCTTTTCAAAGAAGTTTGCTTTTTTTATTACTTCCTTTCCCATTCAGCGGCCTCCCCACTTCTGCAGAGTGTCCTGGGTGTGCAGTGAAAGAGCCGTGCTTATTATGTGCTCCGGGCTCTCCAAACCCAGCTTTGTTTTGTCCTGATAGCTCTCTCTCCCTCTCTCTCCTTCTCTGTCTCTCTTTAATATTCACAGTAAGAGTCTTGGCTCTCACAAGACGGCTGTTTTCCCAGTTCTCTCCCCCGCTAACAGCCAAGTGTGGCCCCTGTGAGTGTAAACACGCAGAAGGGAGGGACATCTCCTGACAAACATCTCCAAGGATGTGCCACCCTGCCCCGTGTCATTCATTCTCTATCTGGCTCTGAAACTAAACTGTTAACACTGACGTGTGAGCGCCAGAGCCCTAAAGGACTGCCAGCGGCTGCCTGGTCTACCTTCATTCCCACCACACTCACATCTGCTCTTCACACAAAAAGGGACGCAGAATAAGAGCCAATCAATGAATGTTTGCAAACTCAACAAAGTCATAAATGACGAGTTGTCCGCGGAACTTCACACGATGACTCATGGGAAAGCTAAACCACGTGCTCATCTTTATGAATCTAACACAAACCTACATAATGCGCTCCGATACGCTCTCATGTGCGGCTCGCTTTGTTCGCCTTACACTGCACTGTGTCAGCATGTCCTGTTAACGCGAGTTGTGAATGTGTCACCATGACAAATTCAGCAACATTAATTGCATTTGGCAGTTAAGGTGATTCTCACTCGGACTGTAACGTCTTCCAGCGGCCCTTTGTTTAACCAGGTGGCTAACGCGAGAGCCAACTTTCGCTGAGCGTATATCTGGGGAGACTTGCACCCACTGGAGAAAATTGTCATTACCTTGTAGCCCAGTATCTGCCAGTGACAGCACAGCACTAGCAAACAGCATGAATTAAGAGCGGAGCCTATATTTAAACAGAAGATCACTCCAAACATTGATAAGGCACCACACCGCATGGCAGTCAGACCCCTAGTGATGTTAACAGCGCTCCGCTATTATCGCAGGTGTGATCGCTCACCAGCCCACAACCACATTTACATCTTAATTACCAGCCTAATCAATGGGGTTGCACTTTGACTTCATTTGTGACATTCATGAAACCTCATTTAAGATGTAAGAATAGGCCATCGTAAGTATTGGTGGGAAGAGAAAAGCACCTATTTTCAACGCGGGATACAAAGGAGATAAAAAGGAGCGGAGTCCTGAATTCTCTCAGGCATGATCACAACGCGCTGTGGGGATGACAAAGTGAGTGCTGGGAGAAATTTATGATAATTGCACACTCCTCCCAAAATGACAAAGCAAATTGGCGAGACGTGTGGCGTATGACAGAAAACGGATGGCTTGCGGGACTTGAGCCGGGTGATTTAAATGGCAAGTGATTGAACAACAAACTCGCATTAAGACCTTATTGATGAGTTCAGTGTTTCATTTGGGATCGATAAGACGATTGGTAGAGGCTGAGGCCAATACATGCAGCAGGGAGAGACTGCGGGGTAGAGAGATGAGAGGGTATTGAACTGCTTCACCACAGAATAGAAAAGATGCTGTGTTTTGTTTGTCCAAAGGAGGACCTTGAAGTGAGTTCTTGCAAAATACAGGAGGGTGGGATAGTTTTTGTTTGACATTGAGCATAATTCAAGCTTTTGAAATATTTCCTGATTTGATGGACAACAAATGTAAGGCGTGGTTTATACTTCTGCATCAATTTGATGCCATAGCTACAGTTAGTACGTTTACATGCACGTAAAAAATATATATATATATATATATATATATATTGCCTCAATCGGACTATAACAGGAGAACTTAAGTGCATGTAAACACGTTACTCCGATTAAAATTAAAATCGGAGTTCTCATCATCCGATTAAGCGCCCAGATAATGCGATCGGAATATGATTTTCTCCAGCATGTATACGGTAACCGCAGTTTTCAATCGGATAATGCGTGTGTGCATGCTCCACAACCGCTGCGCTGGTGTGTGACCCTGGAACGAAAGCATCCAAGAAAGCCGGTCGCGGAAGAAGAAGGTAAGCGGAGCCGCTGGAAGAACCGTCTGAGGGATAGCGCGCATCTTACCTGCACCGGAAAAGTAGCGCGAACATTATGTTCGAGATTAAAAAACGTACTATTGTCCGTATGGTTGTTGTCTTAAATGCCGGTCTACTGCATGAACGACTCTTGTTTAGGTCAACCGGAAAGCGAGCTGTATTAATGTGGTATTAACCCGCTGAAAAGACATATCGCCACCTAGTGTGGAGGAGGAGGACATGTTCCCGTCAGTTATCCGATTTTCTTGCGCTGCATGTAAACTGGGGCAAGGACTGTAGTCAGAAAGTCGAATTTCGAGCATAGCTCGATTAAGCTCTGCATGTAAATGTACTGAGTGTCAGCAAAGACCCAACCTAGCCAGAAATGTAACTAGGCTTCACAGTGAAGCAAGAATAAAATTAAGGCTGGGCTTAAGAGATGAATGAACATATTTGTTTTAAGAAAATTAACAGTCAAATACGGTCACAAATTGGTGTGACGGTAATCTTGGCTACATTTAGTCAATAATTTCAAATATTTCCTTGTTACAACTAACCTGGAAGCCGGTCCAACTATTCCCTGACCACAGAACTGTTGCAGGAGAAATTTGGCCTGGAATCATTCCATTGGGAACCAACTATGCTGCTGGATTATATCAAATAGCTGGTGATGGACAGAAGAGTAAAAGTCATGTAGTCATACTCGCCACCTGAACACTGTGGATTTGTGAGACTACCCAGTTGGGTGCAGAGGTATTTTTTACTCTCTGTATCAGTTGAAAGACGTCCTGTAATAAACACCCAATGCTGTGTTTTAGACTCATGTTCTGATAAGGACTGAGTCTGGCAATGCTAAACTTTGATGGGCCTCATGCAAAAAAGCTGTTCCCCCATGAATGCAGCACGCGCTCACACGCTGGCCATGTTCAGACGTGGTAGTAACATCCATCCTGGGCTATTCAATCCAATCAAAGTGACTGAGAGCTGTAAGTATATGTGTTCTCACCTTTCACATGTGGAGGAGCACGGGACCACTTGGGATCAAATCTCAGTTTTGCCTTTCTCACAGGTCTGCTTCCGAGTATGTGAAAACGAATTAGCAATAGACCAGATTAAGCTCAAAGTAGGTGACAAATGGGTAAAATGTCCAACTTCTGCCAATCCAAAAGTCTGTAGCACAAATACCATCTTGAGCAAAGAAGCCTTTCATTTACTTGTCTAATGGTGCAACAATATCCGCTCTTAGTTGTGTTAAATAACATGAGATTTAAAATCCAAACACATTTGGAAGATGAAGGGGTACATAAACTCCTCTGATGGGGCTATTATGGTGCATCGCGCAAAATAGGTTGAGAATGTCTGTTCTGGAGTGCCGAACATAAATAAATTAGCAGTGCGAAGGCCGGCTATAAGGTGCTTTGTCACTGGCGCAGAAAGGAGAAATTCACTGGGATTACTAATCTAAACCCAGTTTAGCCGGAGCAGGCTGTATAGCTGAAAGGCCTGGTACTGTAAAGCTAGCAAATCACAGCTGTGTCATCACGCTGCCCCCACAGTGTGACAGATGACGCTAACAATGAACATTTCATCTTCAGCTGCACCGCAAGCTCCTATAAGACAGAGATGAAGTACGTGGGGCGAGATGAATTACAGCCCGGTGATTCATCATGACAGGCCAATAGGAAAAATACAAATGAACAATTAGCAAGTTTAGCCTTAATTAACCGCTCCCAGACAAAAGATGAGCTTGTAGAGCGCGTGTGTACAAGCTCGGAAAATAGTCAAAAGCGCAAGGCTAATCTTCGTGCAGTTTGTAGAATATTACTGCGTTAATTAGGGTTAATTGAATAATTTCCCTCGTTGCATACTGATTATGGATGTCAAACACAGAGGGGCTATCGTGATTAAGCTGTGAGGGTGTTCTGAATGGAGGAAGCAGGGCTGATGAGCCACGCTGAAATTCCTGCACAGATGAAATGAAAATCAGAACGTTTTTAAAATCCTTTCAAACGATGAGATATTTTAATAACGCCTGGAGCCAAACTTTTCAAAATGATGCGCCACCAAATAGGACAATTAGGAGCCGGGAAGCTCACATGTGTTCTGATTTGGGAAAACTTTGTTTCCCACACCGTCTCCTCATGAGTGATAATGCAATTTAGCAGGCAATATAATACCGTGCGAGACCTGGATGACATGCAGCCCTCGTCTCAATGCGGGCTTAAGAATTACGACCCACAAGATCTTCGTTGTTGCACTGCACGCACACACACAGGCGCGCACACACACAAGCAGATGCAACAAAAACAAATTAGGACATATCTCATAATTCAATGTCACCAAATCCAATTGCAATCAGGGAAACTCAATTTGTCTCGAGCCCTCGACATAATGGGTTGATTTGAGAAGAAGTTCTAAAAATATGACGTGTTGATAAACAGAGCATTTTTCTGTTTTGACATTGTGTAAATACTGAGGGAATGTAGTAATGTGTGTCCCTAATGCTGGTGTAAGAATAGAATGGGAAATTATACCAGAGAGAGCAGTAAATTAGATGGTAACTCTGAGGTGAAGAGTTGACTAGATGCTTCTGGGGGCAAGTCATTTAGTGAGAGTTCAAGCAGAAAGGGTGGAGTTCGGATCGTTTCAACCCCCCATTTCCTTTAATATATGTATAATTTCACAAACCGTGCTTCCTTATAAGTCTTTCCCTGTGTGTCTGCGCACACTTCCGCCATGTGTGTGTTCTCTGCAGAGAAACAGGACGATGCCATCACCCTGGCAGTTGACAGCAAATATCTGGCTAACAAATGATGATGTGAATACATGGGCTCATAAGCCTATAAATCAGACTTCCCCCCTACAAATTAATAGAGTTCACGTTTGACGGCTGAGGAGGAAAATCGTAAATTATGTTTGGCATGTGAAAATGGCATGGCAACCGGAGGGAAAACCTGTAACAAGAAATTACCTGTTTTTTCTTTTTTCTTTTAACAGTTGTTTTTTATGAATTAAAAATATTATTTATTTGAACAGAAAAAGTTGATTTAATAATTTTGAAATATTAATTCTTATCCAGATATTATTAATATTATTATTTTATTTTTTTGTAGCTGCTGTTACTGCATTACATTCCAAACAACTGTGAGAGGACTGGCACCGCAGACATATTGTTTAATGGCATGGGGATGACAGCAAAGACAAAGGAGCAAAAGTCACCAAGAAGAGGGAAAAGAATAAAAAGAGACACCAGAAAACAAGAGGGAGAAGAGGGGGACGACGGGAGGAGGGCTAAGTACTGGGGAGCATGTGTCAATGTGGGGGGCTAATGGTGGGGGTACCAAGGTTGCAAGCAATTTCTCTTTGTTATCAAGTGAAATGACTCTGCAAATATGACAATAAATCACAGAGGAAATCAATCTGAGAGGAGGCGACTGTGAGCCACTGATAATGCATCAATCAATATTTAATGTTTAGACTTTAATTAATCCACAGGCGCCAAGCATTCTTTAAGTGACAAAGGGGGAGGCGAGGGGGGAAAAAAACGAGCGGGGAGTGCTTTTGCATAGAACAGCTCTTATATCAAGCCGAGACACTGAGCTGAGCCTCATCAGTCGATTTTCCGCAGCTTCTCCCTCCTCCTTTATTACCTGTTCTCTTATTTGCCAGACTTTGAAACAGAGGAGAGCAAGACCTAAGTGTTTGGTAGAGATGCGCAAATATGGAAATATAGCAAATACCTTTAGTGAGTACATGGAGAGTTTCTTCTACATGATGACACGGCTGGATGGATCCAGCGTCTTCTGTCCATGTTCTATGTGGATCCACGGCAGGCTCTAGTAACCTGGGAACAGGCTGCCAAGGCGGAAGGTAACGTCCAGATTTGTGGGACATATGCAGATAATGGACACTTTCAGACAGTCTCAGAACAGAAGTTACTGATAAAGTTTCAGAAATGTTGACTATGATGGAAACTGACGAGTGGGCTTGAGATGCTGTCTGGCCATCAGACCGTTACCTCAGGTGGAGTGTACTTGTGTCGTTCATTTGGTGCTCTTTATAAAAGTAAAAAAAAAAAAAGTAATGGGAATATTACATGAAGCAAAGGGGCCCAAAGAGGCAAACAACAAAAGACATGAATATAAAAGGATAAAGAAATGTTCTACCATCACAAACTCCCTGGAATAGTTTATGTTGAAAAAAAACATCTATTCATAGATGTGGGAAGACAAAAGGCACTTGGCCCCCTTGGTCGGTGGCCTGGAATCAGGGCAAGAAACACAGAAAATCTTTCAACAGTAGTTTATATTTCCTAAAATGACCGGTTTGACTGTAGAAGAAGTGGACACTTTGATCGACAGTATTTTAAGTCTTCCTCTCCGCATGGCAAAAAGAGACAGCTACGTGTCCAGTGTCTGATTCTTTGCCCTCTCACTCACGGCGCTTAAAAACTTGGTAAAACTCGCACTTTTTCCGTCTTAGCAATTGTGGGAATTCAACTCCCAAGGCTGTGAGAACACTAAGACCCACCACGGTACACCAGCTGCCCAAGCCTCCTTACCTGCACACCACTGACACCGCTGCAAACGCCTGATTCGGGGGCTCTACCGAACAAAAATCCCTGTCTGAACAATACGAGCCCGGAGCCGTTATGAAGGACCGCTTAAGTGCGGAGCCATGCTTAGCCCTCGCCCTCTGATCACACTGACACATCCCACAGGTACTAATTACTGAATCTACTCCACAGAGGAGTTACGAGAGAAATAACACGGAAGACGCTTGACATTTAGATACCTGCCGTACGACTCACATGGATAATTGGGACGCGACTGAGAGGGAGGTCCACCAAGTCGGGTTTTTGTTGATAAAATGGCTTTAGGTAACCCTCGGCGTAAGGCACATCCCCACCAAAACATGACCTAAGGAGAGCGCCGAGTGGGTCAACGCAGGAGGGGGGAAAGCATTTTGAGTTTAAAAACTAGTAGTCTGTGGACAATTATTGGAGGAGTTCCTTGAGATGTGGATAAAAGGCTTAACCATAACAGGTTCTGATATTCTTGACTGAACTTATCGCGTTTGATCATTTGTGCTATTGTCCACAGATTTACAGGTCTTTTATCTTCAAAGAGGACCCATCTGGAGCTGGGTGGAATGTGCTCCTATCAAACTGAGGCGAAATGCACCTTGAACAAGACATTCCTGAAAACCGTCCATTTAAACGTCAGTTGATGTGTGTCAATAAAAGATTGAATGATAATGGCCGTGGATGTTTTTAATGACTGACCCTGCACAGTTCTGACTTGGACCGGTGTGATACTTCAAATACACCTTTTTTAACAGACAATGTGTCTTTCTACAGGAAGAAAAACCTTGTTGTTTCAACATGTATTGATCGGAAATGGGGGAACGAAAGGGGGGGAGAAGTATTTAACCGACTTTTATGACAGTTGTTAAGTCATTTCCTGCAGCAGTGGTTTATGTCTTTGCAATAACCTCCATGAATGATGTAATGAGAGATTATGATACTTCCTCCCTCTCTTTTATGATCTGTGCCTCTTCCTTCGTGGCAGCACGCTTTGTGTGTGAACTCACGAGTAAGGTTAAGCCAATATCAGTACTGTCCTGGGCCCACTGGATACTGGCCAGTGCGATATGATGCAGCTTCATCGGCGGGTGCCAGTGAGAGGAGACTGTGTGTAAAGTGCGCAGTTAAATTTGATTTTTCTTTGCACACTTTATCTGTGCTCTAATTAGTCATTGATTTATTGCGAATTATTTTAGACTGTGAATCACCCACAGTGTCATAAAAGGGAAATCATATTAAAGGAATTTCATATTTGAAATAAATGTCTTTTAAATCATTACCTGACACTAAACGAGGTAGGACAATGGTGACTGTGTCTTGCACTGAAGAAAGTGTCTCTATAAACAAATATCTAAATATGAGAAAGACAGTGTTGCCAGATATGGCTGTTTCACACCAAATTGGACAGTTTTGAATTTATTTCATGTTTTGGGACCATTTTGACGATTTTCTGATTACTTTTTCATGTTGATTTGTAACAAAACCAACGTGCTTTTACTCTTCCCAAGACAGTGTGCGTAAGTGCACTGAATGTGTTGCTTTGTAAAGAGTGGAGTAGCACTCCATAGGCCAATCACTGGACAACAGCTTCTTAGTAGCTAGACGTGGTGATTATACAAAACTACGAATCTAATATTTAAGGCAGTTTTGTGTGTGTTTTGGCAGTTTTTGGTCCGGTTTGTCTTTCTACAGGAAGAAAAAGCTGTATTGGGCAACAGTGAATATAGAATACTAAAATATCTTAAGCAATGATGCAGAGATAGCTGCTGACAACTGCACATTTCCTTCATTTGGAGCTTCACAATAAAAGCACTTAATTTAAAAAAGACAAGCTTTTTTTTATTATTATTATTAAGTAGTCACAGCTGTTTGAATTAGGGTTAGTGTTAACTCTAACCCTAACCCTAAGGGAGCAGTGAAACAAGAAGGAGCAGCCCCAGTGAGCTGTTAGCTGTTAGCCACAAGATCACCTCCAACTTATCACTTGATGTCTTAAATAAAATGCGACAAAAACAAAGAAACTTTTAAATCTCTAATCACTGCTAATAACAGCATTAATTTCTTTGCATTGACTGCTCCAATCTTAGTACAAGAGAGGTTTGAGGTGAAATCTACTTCATGCAGATTCAGTAATGATGTCTGGCATCGGTGAGTAGACTGTTTGTCTTAATAGTCGCATACACAAATATTTAAGTGGACAAGGACACACATAGAGACACTCTACACACAACATAGAGTCTGTACCTATATACAGTTGGTAGATGGGGAGTCACATGAAACATATTTACTGTCACACACAAGTTAGAAATCCAAGGGGCCTGTTGAGTTTTCCCTCTTACTTCACAATAGGCCAGTGTTTGAGAGGAGCAAGACAGTTGCCAACAGAACATATCCAATTGGCCATGGTCATTAAAAATCGAGGGACTAAAACAAGCTACACTGAAACTAAGTTATTCGTGGGGGGAAACGTCGGAGGAGCCACCGTTGATATATTAGGACGTTTCAGTGTGAAACGCAAAGTGAGTAATGAAATAATCCTGAGTGTGAAATGCAGCAAACCGTGGACAGACATGGCCATAAATTCGAGAGGCCAAGTATGACATTGGCCCAAGAAGGACGTAAAGAGTGTGAAATACGTCTTAATTCCCTCAGACATATGGGAACATGTGTAAACGTATCATCAGATGCCCCAAATGCCACAGGCTGACATGTCTGCAGACGAGGCCGCGTCTGAGAGACGGGAGGTAATAGCAGCCTGCTGTCATCTCCTGTCACTCTCAGACAGTGAAGTGACAGACGAGTAACCAGATACTTTCTGCGAAGAGAACATAAAACGCTCTCTCTGGGGTAAATATGTTTTTTGAAAAAACACTTCCACAACCCCTGGGAAGGGCCGCGCTAACAGAAATGATGAGAGTGTTGATACAATCAGTATTTAATAAACCATATACATGAATTTAATTTTTTGTCTGCTTAATTAATCTGAACGTTTTCTCAAAACTGACAAAACTGACAGTTCAGGATGGCAAACTGGCAGTTTGCAAGTCAGTCGGCGAGGTCACTAAAGGGACAGTAGGTTCTCAAGTCTATCCCAAAGATTTATCTGTGTCCATCGGCGTCAGGACTGTCTGCAAATCATTCATCTTCCGTGCAGCACTGTTGAGCCGGAGACAAGATGATAAAATAAAAGCGGATATTGCAACACAACTAATAAACTGGAACAGCTTGTTCCATTTTTGGACTGCCTGACTTTTTGGTCACTCTCAAATTTATATGTCACCAAACTTGATATGCAACAGCACGTAATAATTTTCTCCCTACAACCCTCGTTCAGTCCACACCATCCCTTCAGTGCTGGCACAATCCCAGTGTTTAAGTCTACAGTCGGGGTTAAATGCTAACTAGTTGGACACGGGCCTGACAAACAGGATTTAATGGAGCGACTCCCTGCAGACCTGTCCCGCGCTGAGCTCACGCTGCTTCCACAGAGAGGAAACGCCTTCAATTTGAGCCTTATAAAGAACAACAACGCGGCGCAGAAGGTGAAGAGAAACAGGTGAAAGTGTGCGCTGCGTCTGACAAAAGTTTCCAGCTGAGTCCGTGTGGTGATGTCACTTGTTTTAACATCCCGTTGATTAATCCCTCTGTCCGTTTCGGAGCCCAAATTTGCTTCTGCGGATTTAAGAATGCACCCAAGCAACATACAAGCTGATTGCACATAAAGTCATGGGCTTGGTAATGTTAGAGAGCGTGCGTGCAAGCATGCGCGTGTGTACACAAAAGCGTGGGTCAAGGAACTTTAGGAATGTTGTTCTACTCTGTCCTTTTGTGCAGACTTGCTCCCGTGCCAGGATGAGGGCCTCGTCTTTAATCCATACGGATTCGGTAAACACTGACGCTAAAACCGCCGCGAGCCAACGTCTAATTCCGTTGTTTTCTCCTCCAAAGAAAATGTGTATTTCTTTGGAGATGTCTTGAAGCAGATGGAAATGTGGGGGATGGATTTAATCTGACTAAGGCCCGTGCTTTGATTGGACCCCAGATTAGGATTGCAGCCTAGCATTTTCAATAATTATTCCCTAGTTGATTTAAACGCATCCTCTTAACGCGAAAAACATACGCTTGCCGTGCATGTCTGCCCGAACATCTGTAGGATCATCGCTTTTAATCTCAAAATATTTATCGAGCAAAGGGAGCGCTCAGCTGGTGGCTACATACACGGAAGGCATTCAGTTTACAGTAGCTGCAATTAATCAGCACGTAACCCACAATTCTTTCTTGAAATCTCCTCATTTAAACATAATTTCTTCTCTTTTGTTCGCCTTTATATGGCACAGGGGGCAGGATCATTACCTTAGAGCATTATACCAGTCAGCTGATTGAATTCATCTCAAAGGAAGCCAGATCTTTAACTTATCTCTCAGCTCGGCTGCTCCTCCCTGTCCCATATCAAAAGTGTATTGTTTTTCTTCTCCGTCCCACAGACAATCCAAGCGCTGGGCTTGTTTGCTAATTGATGGAAACACTGCCGGGGCATTCATCCTCAGGCTCCTCTGTTTGTAGGTGTGGAGCCACGTAGCCCTTCTTCCTGTCGTGAATTAGGCCCACTTACCCACTCAGCTTAAGCCCCATTGTTCTTTTTATCACTGACCATTTTAATAAATCTCAGGTGGTAATCTCCCCCGCGCCGCCCACCAGACGCTCTTTAAGTTGCATGTAAGAACAGTTACCTGCCACAACAATGGCCTCGTTGACTGACTTTATCTGACGACCGTGGACAAAGAAAGCAGCTGCCCCACTGGACGTAAGGTCAAGCTTGACATTACCTGCCCCCTCCTCTTTTTCTTTTTTTTTTTTTCCTCTGCTCTTTCTAGGAGGGAGTCGGAGAGGGAGAAAAGAAGGAGTGAGGGCAAGGATTTGATACAAGAGAAGGGGTGAGGGTTCGCCGTGTCTCCTTCCTCTGATTTTATCAGAAGAGTGGAGGACCTGTTCTCCTCTTATCACTGTGAAAATGACACTGTGTAATTCACCCTGAGTATGTGTGTGTCTGCATGGTTTAATAAAGGCTAAGAGCAGCAACGAGGCTATGAAAAACGGAGAAAGATTAAAAAAGCATATGTTTTAAAAGTCATTAAGAGGGACTCAGTAGAGCCTGCTGTGGACTTGATTTACACTGAGCGGTAAGCCTCTAGTGGGTGTAAATAATGTATTAATTTTTAAAGAGATTTTTTTTCTCTCTCTCTTCTTTGAACGATAAAAAAAAAAAAAACACATCTCCATCTGGTCAAGTGTGAAGTAGGACAGAGCTAGATTAGAGAATGTTCTGCGTTATCTTATCTGAGCACGGGCTTAATGTCTGCACAATCAATGCACCCCCAACAAGTGGTTCATTAAAACAGAATGGCAATGTTTAATTCCACGTATTACCAGGGCATCCGGGCACAAATACTCACGAGCAGGAACAGCACAAGGCGGAATATGGATTCGTATTGCTGTCATGGGAAGTCAATTAACCGCGTACATGGTAATACTGGGATGTTCATGAACACCGTGGAGAAAAAAAAGGGCTCGAAACACACAGAAGGAAGAATAAGAAAACAATATAGAGGAAATCAGAAACACAGAGACGTAATGTTAGACATTTTAAACATGAAACATTTTAGAAATTTTTTGTATTTTTTCTTAAATACTGTTTTAGAAACTTTTTACAGTTTTTGGATAGAAACAAATATTTTAGATTAATTTAAGCGTTATTGAGAATAGTACATATTTTTCTCTTCGCTGTGTTCCCGTTGTGATATTATTTCCGCATTTTGCCATAGAAACAAAACCACTGCATTTCTCAACATTAATGGCGCACTTGAGCAGGTGACCTGAAGAGACTCTGCAACTTCCTGCCACACTTTCACTAGCAACTTTTAAAATGAGTCGTGCAGGATTCTCTATCGATGTTGAGGTGAGGTCTTCGGAGCCTCTGTGAGCGATTCCGTTTGTCAAAAGTACTTTAAAAATACGTCTGACTTCCATCAGCAGCCCACGGCGTCTCATGACGGCCCAGCGTTTTACTGCCAATGAACTGCTCTGACACGAGACCTGCTTTATTCAGCATCCCGTCATTAATCTCTATGAGCATCGGCATCCAGCGGGACATCGGGGACAGCGGGCGCATCAGCCAACTACTTCCTGTCCCACCGGTCCATCGCTCACATGGCCCCGGCCCCAGTCATTCAGCCTCATATCTATAATTCATGAAGCTCCTCTGGCTCTGCTCTCACGCCACTGCCAGCCCCCATAAAAGAGTGCAGAGGTGTAAAGCTGTTCGGTGCCAGTATCTTGTCATGCTCGGAATCGCAATGGCTTGGTCCGGTCTTCATCCATCACTCGGACGAGGCGAGGCCTGCCATGATTTTACCCAAATATTATTAAAACTTTGAGCCTCCCGCGCCCATAAATTTGGAGCAGATCCCCGGCGATGGCACTACGTGGGGAGAATGTATGGGCTGCTGTAGGCACAGAGTAATTACACACTTAAAGGGGAAGCGTGGCTAAGCATTCAGACAACAGAGCAGAACCTATGGAGGAGAACTGAAAAAAAGATGTTCAGCTGGTTTATTACAGTTCCTGTTGTCTGTAGTTAGGTTGACGTATGTGGGTAGGGGAAACTGGGTGGGGAAATGTGAATCACTAACGCGTCTCTCCTTTCCTGCAACAAGTACCGTTGACAGGCCTTCAGACAAGAAACTACAGCCTTCCTAGTGGATAGGAGACAGTAGGAGACTGGGAGTCAGGAAAACTCAGGGCTGCTAAAATGCACAACCCTGCATGCCAGCAAACGTCCTTTTTATGGGTTTAAAAGAAAAAGATGTGTATATTATTTATTCACTGGGTCAGACCAACCTGGTCGTGGACCCATTACCAGGGACGGAGAGACCAAACAGCTGTTGTTAAATGCAAGCAGGCTGCAGTGTGACATGTTTGCAGTCTTGTCCTCTTCAGATGTTTGGCCTACAGTGATCCACTTCAAACACTTGGCTTGTGTCGCTCTCTCTCCTGCTCAAACCCTCTCTCTCGCTCTCCCATTCTCGGTCGGCCTCAGCTGAGCCGCAAGACTGATACCCTCTTCTCCTTGACCCCTTCATTCCTCTCTCCAGTGACTGCGTGCTGTTTGATTTCTGTCTTTCCCTGCTCCTGTTTCGACTCTCTCCCCTCGCCGCCACCGCCTTCCCTTCGCTGTGCTGTGCTCCCTCTATGTATTAGCATCTTTACGTGTGCGTGCTCGGTGATGAGATCTGATCCCCCATGCTGGATGATCCTCACCTGATATCCCACGTAAGGCCGATTCTTAAGCAGGTTAACTTCTAAGTCTTAAGAGGAAAGGACATACTGCTTCATTTTTTCCTCCCCCTTGAATTCAGTGCGACGCAGGCTAAGCTGGCATTAAAGTTGAGCAATGAGCCCATCAAACTAAGTCCTAAGTGACAGCATGCTTCTCTACAGGGTTCATGTTGTGTTCCTGCACAGAATACAACATCAGCGATGTGATTAGTCGGGAGCAGCCTAACAGCAAAAACTGAAATGCTGAAAAATCAGCCGCGAAATGACAAAGGACGAAATGATTGGGCATCAAAGGGACAAACTGGTCTGATTAGGCCGGGGCCACCTTCCAGGAACCAGGAGTGGGTGCTGGGTGAAGTTGGAGAAGAGCAGGCAGTGATAATTGATGGGACATCTGCTGAACTGCAGGTGTCTCCTCTCATGAGAGTTAACAGATGACTTCACCCGGTGACACCGTGCTGTTTATAGCAACAGTACACACAGTTTAAAGCGTGCGTAATACAACACTTTACACACAGACATATAATTACACAAATCAGGAAATAGGAAACGGACAAAAAAAACTTAGAAACTGTACATCTTATGAAAGATGAGCCACAGTTGCGTAGCAAGAACACGAGCTATGCAAAGCAAGACACACTATATGTACGGTCTGTGTACAGTCGAAAAAATGAAATGTACTTCCGAAAACATAAAATGCTATTAGTCAATCTACACACTGTCAAAAATAATAATTTCATGAATGACCAGAAACCAAAGCGATATCTTGAAATCATCAAACCGGCAGCACACAGGAAAATCCCACCTTCTTTATTTGAAGATGATGATGATGATGATGAGCAACAGCAATGTCCACAAAATTATAGGCAGAAAATGTTTGTTTTCACTTGATAAATTGTTTTCCCCCCAAGCGTCTTATTGGCTAATCAACTAATGGTTTTGGCTCGCCATTCAGCGCTGAATTAACAGCTCTGGATAACAGCAATTCATACCACATCAAACGCCGCTTGGTACCTTATGATGGTTGACAGATTTGACATAACATCATGAGATCTGCTCACGAATGCACTCACATCTCGTGCCCAGACAAACAGCTTTAATGCCCTCATCATGACTTCAGAGGAAAGGCATCAGCCATCCGTACATGAGAATGGACCTCGGCACAGCTACGCCGCTCTCGCAGATGAAGAAGACATTTTTTTTTTTTTTTTTTTTTTGCAAATACAGCTGGCAGGCAACTTAAAAGGGCCATTAGACTGCTCTTGTAATTGTTGAAAGATAAGAGAACAGAGAACGGGGAAAAATGCAACCAGGACAGAGACGGGAGAAAGGAGGGGTGGGTGGGGGGGTAGGAGGGCGGCAGGGTGGAGGGGCATTCTTCAAAGCAATATCAATTTTGCCATTAGTTCAATTTGAATTGATTTTCCTCCCCCAAACACTAAAAAACAGATGCTAAGATGTTTTTCTTTACAGTGTACCCAAATGTAAAGCAGCAGAAAGAGAGAGAGAGAGAGAGAGAGAGAGAGAGAGAGAGGACGGAGGGGAAAGGGGAAGAAAGATAGAGACAGACGGAAAGACAGACACCCGGAGAGGGAGAGCAAGGAGTTCAGCATCTCTTTGATTGCTATCTTGGGGCAATACTGAGCAATTACTGGCTGGAACCTTTAAAGAAGCTGATTACAGGCGGTCACAGGCTGCAGAGCAGACCTGGTCCCAGGTACCACTCAGATGTCGACTGGCCATCTCACCATCACACATCGCATCATAGCTGCCAGAGCCTTTAAGCAAAACACTCCGAGTGGTGCGGTGGAGCGGCTTGGTACCAAAAATGTCCATATCTGTGCTGTTGTCAACAGAGTTATGGCACTCTGTGGACCTCCAGGCCACACATCCTCTGGTTTCAGTCATTCAGTTTAATTCTTCTTAAGTCCCCGGAAGTCGGAAGTAGCGTGGACAGTAAGGAAAGGTGTGGGAGGGGGGGGGGGGGAGGAGAGGGATGGCGAGAAAGGAAAGAGCCTGGGAAGGGCCCGATCATTTGTTTCCAGTTTTCTCACAGCTCCAGGCCTGGCACTCCTACTTCTGTTGATTTACGACTTTTCTCAACACAACCACATCAGAGAGAGGAATAATTAGAAGGCTCTAAAACTGTGCCGTTTAGGGCTGTTGTAATGAAATTTGTTGGCCTGCAGTCGTGTATTTTTGGGGTCGGGGGAGACGAGGGGAAGACGTAGGTGAGTGTCTTAAATTACAAATAACAGAACAAGGGCGCGCGGATGCATGCGTGCTCGCACACACATGCGCTCAGATCCCACTCTCTGTTTCCCACAAACTCCGATCCAGCTTGTTCGGAGAGAAAGCTTTGCAGCTCCTTTACAAGATCATTTTATTCCTACCAACTCCTTGTTATGGTGATTAAATATATCCCCAGTGCAAGGCATCAATTACTGGGCAGTGGAGCACCACAAAGGGGCCTGGCCGGGAGCTAAGGCTGGGGAGGGGGCTTGTCTGCCTGCCTGCCTGCCTGCCTGCCTGCCTGGCTGGCTGGCTGGCTGGCTTGGCGGCTGCTGCTGTCCTGGCTGCGATGTACAAGACAGAGGAGTTCCTGGCCTCGTCAGTCCTCAGCTCAGCTCCAGAGGAGAGCAGAGAAGTGCTGTGGGGCCTGGCTAAAGGGAGCCCTGGCTGGGCGAGCAGGCAGCTGCCTCCCTGGCTCAGATGAACGGCGGAGGAGCTCTTGAGGGAAGCCAGAACACCCCCCTACCCCTCCTCCCCGCCCACCCCTCACCCCCACTCCTTCTCCCTCTCTCTCGCTCAGCTCTAAGGTTACCGCACTGACACAGGTTCTCCAAACAATACCCGCCTTCCCACAAACAACGGCGGCTCACCTCTCGCGCAGGCGGAAGCGGCAAATAAAAACGGAATCGCTAATGGCGGTGAGAAAATCTCGGGAGGTGGTCGTGACGGTTAACCCGTCAGTTTTTATTTTGTCAAATAACTTTACCTGCCTTGCAGCTGAAATGACAATGTCAGACGTCCCTGCCGACGATAAGCAAGAGAAACACAACAGAAGAATAACGGCTATTACTGCCGGCATCTACAAACAACTATAATCTGCTTCACGCATTCAGCCCCAAAGCTATTTCCATTTATCTCGGGCGCGGAGACTTCTTTCTTTTTTTTTGTGAGTGTGAGTGTGTTGCAACCCTTGACCACTACTCAGTGAGTTTCTGCAGTCTACGAGAAACCTGCTCCGTCTCGCACTTTAACACAAATAACGCACGCAGGCATCAACACCTTCAAGTGAGTCTTTGTGTTAACGCGCGTTTTAAAATGTTGAGTAATATGGACCATTTAACCGATTACAATCGAGATAAAATGCTATTATCTGATAGATATTTATAAGCTGCATATCTATGAATACTGATGAAACATCGCAAACACTTTCTGGCCAAGCTCGCCACAGCGGGCGCAGCCAGGTGACCCTGCTGACATCCCCACCAGCAAGAATGGCGGCTATGCAGGCGGCCCTTCTTTAATGGCACATTGCCTGTTATTTACTGATCCTGAGGCATGCATCATTTACTCTGAAGCTACTGGTTTTTGTCCACCTGTCACCTGACCCTCCCCCCCCACCGTTGGAGGGGGCACGGGGCTCAGGTGGCATAAAAGGTGGGTGTGGGTGTGGGGGGAAACAGAGAGGCCATCACTCATCTTCAACGGTTGTAGATCACAGACAAGTACACTGCAAAAAGTGTTCCTCTGATACAAGCACTGAGGAGCATGAAAACATGGAGACAATATAGCGCTAACGATACAGTAAGCACAAAATTAGATAAAGAGCCCAGGACTGAGGGCACGTTAGGAGATCTGAGCTCGACGAGGATGCAGTTAGGTATTAAAGAACTAGAAAGAAAAAGGCAGAAGAGCCCTGGGTTCCTGCGGTTTATTATGGGCATGTCAGAGCAAGAACTAAAGCTAGAGTTCACCCTGGAGAGGAAATGTTCTTTTAAAAAATGACCTTTTGTTATTTAATATATAAACAGAGCCAACCAGTTTTTAATCCGTAACATGGAATGATTTAAATCCGACTTAAATCTAGTACTTTAAGGCATATTTCAGCATTTATTTAATTTCAACTGCTTGGCAAAGTGCATGCGCCGCAAAATGAGTCATGTACTTGGTGAGTGCTTCAATGACAGGATGTCTGATAAGTCCGGACTGACATGACTCTCAGCAAGTCTACTCCATACAACAGCGCAACACTTCATTGGACATGTGTGGACTCTTTTTCTATATTCAGCCAGCCTTTCCCTGCTCACTTTCTAATCAGGGAAGGGGAGGGTTAAGGGGCGGCCGGCCAAGAGGACTGAAGAATCTTACTAGGATGTAATCCCGTCCAAGTGGCACTGGCTCTTTCTTCTCTCTTGTTAGGGCTCCTTTGTGAGGCTCCAGAGCTTGGGGCCCGGAAGGGAGCAGAGGATGTGCAGTGGATGTGGCAGTAAGGCCTGGGGAGAGGTGAAGGTGGGGGTTCGGGGGTAGAGCCTACAGTATACTGGAAGGAGAAGAAGGAGAAAAAAGAAAAGAAGAAGCCCCACCTAACAAAATGTTTGTACCAGCAATGGAAGTCATAACATTGTCTCTTAAAGCACCAAAAGGTATCTCAGCCATGATGAGATTTCACTTGTGTTTACATGTTTCAATACTGGTCCAGTCTTAAATGGGTTAAGAGAACATCCTGAATGACTACACAGCATAGACACAGCCTCACCTTTGATTTCTCTGGTAATAAAAATAATAAGCATTTGATTTCTCTTACATATCTATATTTCACACAAATAAAATTTAATCGTGTCTGTACTTAGACAACAACACATCAGTGGATACAGACTCGATCTTTCTCTTATGTCAGATTTATAATATTTCTTCTCTCAGAAAAAAAGTGTTAATTTAAGAATTGCTTTTAAAAGATACTTTTACACTTTAGAATAAGTGTATTATTGCTCATGCAAGATGTTTTAAACTCACATCCCGTCTGACTAACAAATTCATTGAGTTTAATTAAAATCATTTTGACATTTTTATTTAAATTACAGATAATTAAGTCACAGATAAGCAGAAAACTACTGTGACTCATTATTTTTGAAATGCTGAAAAAGATAATTTGCTATATAG
Source organism: Mugil cephalus (assembly GCF_022458985.1). Taxonomy (NCBI): domain Eukaryota; kingdom Metazoa; phylum Chordata; class Actinopteri; order Mugiliformes; family Mugilidae; genus Mugil; species Mugil cephalus. The sequence goes on along the minus strand of NC_061772.1, from coordinate 15,809,256 downwards.
CTAGGCGCAGTATTTCAGTGTAGTTGCAGTTGGACACTTCGACAGGTGCCCCCCCATCCCCCATCCCTCTCTGATGCCAAAACAGTCTTTATAATTTTTGTAAAATGTCTGTACCTTGTAGGGGCATGCGCGCCCAGCCGGTGAATATCAGTGACATTAACACAACACTGGTTTGTCATCTGGAAGTCATTAAAAACCTTGTGATCTATGACAAATGGGTATGTATCCTATTAAAATAAACACCTTGAAATCCAAAATCCATATACATGTGTTTTTTTCTTCTTCGCCGCACATCTGTCTCCGCACGCATGAACAAGTATGGAGGTCCGCGTTCGCGTCTCCTTTGAAAATGAATGGCTTATGTATCCATACCGATACATGTGTATATATCTTTTTTATTGAAGCCTGTTTGTATGACAGCAGCGCCACTGGACCATCTGTGCGCTCCCCGTGTGATAGTGCCTGTCTTTCTGCTCCTCTGAAGTGAAGCTGTCTAGTTAGACAGACAGTAAAGGGGTGGGGACGGAGCTCAGTAGGAATGCGGCCCTGTGTATTGTTTGTAAAAATAAACCATCTGTGCAAAGATATTTGAAGGGAATTTATATCAAACAGCTGCAAAAGCAAGCTTCTGTGTGTCGACTGGTGATGCAACGGGACCACACCGCAAGTCTGAATCTGATTCACTAAAATTAAAAATGGGGGGAGGGGGGGGGGGGGGGGGGGGGGGGGGGGGGTTCTGACACAGATGTGTCCTTTAAAACACTGAACAGGCTACCAGCGCGGAAGGAGAAACGGAAGACCGCTCGACTGCGGGAAGAGACTGCCCGTCCGACAGACAGGTTAAAGTGCGGAGGCATCATTATTTAGCGGGACAAAACCGAGGAAACACACACACACAAAAAAAAACCTAAAAAGTAAAGCTGAGACACTCTGTTGGCATATCACAAGGAGCAGATGTGAAGGGCCAAGGAGCCTGCTGCACGCAACTGGCCATCTGGCCAAGCTAAATATTGCCTCAGTGCACCCCCATTCTATTTGCCTTTGGCGCATTTGTATTGTCCATGGTCACACATAGGTACACTCCAATCACTGTCAACAGGGAGGGGGATTTATGGAGGTGCCATCAGGGTGATTAGTTCCACTGGTAAACAATGGCCTACCCTTGTTGTGTTTGACTCTGTGCGCTCTACAGCAGGCGTGAATGGCACGCAGCAGAACAGCACTCCCACTACTCAATGGTGTCTGTCTCTTTCTGCTAAAGTAACATCAAACAAACACTGCAAACAAAGGGGGCGACTCAACGCAGACACAGAATCAAAGGGTTGGTGTCTGCACAGAGGGACTGCAACACTTCACTGGCTCCAAAATGCCTCCTGCCCAGTATGGCCAACATTTCTGGACACAAACAACTGAGTGAAGCATAGCTGAGGAGTTGGGCCAGCTGTATCCTACAAAAGGAAAATAATTACCACTTGTTGCTTGCGGTTTGACAACCAAGACGCCATCTATAATAAAAGACAAAGGTTAGCACATTTCTATATTATTAAGTGAATTACATGTCATACTGCTCTTTTTCAGAATAAAGACTTCAGGATACACATGAGGACACGCTGTTTGGTTGTGTAATAGCTCAACAGACAGCTTTGTGTGATGTGTTCGTGTTTGTGTTGAGTTTATACCTGTACACGTGACGGAGCGGAAAGCCGGATGTTAGAGGGGGGAAGGTGTGATATTATTTAGATATGGTTATGATACCGCGCATTTTTCTGTCTGCTCCCGATGGCTGTACACATGATGAGGGTCACAGATAAATGTAAGAAATCACACGAGAGTAAGGGAGAGAGGTTCAACTCCAGCCCCCAAATTGTCTGGAAAAGGAAAAACGTTTCAGAGCAAAACCTTGAATAATTCCGATTAAGGAAAACTGAAATCAGCTTTTGGTTTTCAGGCAAAGGAAAACCTTTAGTTGACTAATCTGTGTTAAAAAAAAAACAAAAACAAAACATAATAAAGGCATCACAGCTTGTATTAGTTCATGGTGTAACACGAATTCATCATTTGTAAATACATCAGTTTGATTTAGAATTTCCTTTACATTGACGGCGTTTAGCGTTGTAGATTTGTCCTGTTTCCTAACGGATCTAGGAAAATATACCAAAGATACAACTGTCAAAGTCATGCAGGCTTTTTTTTGTGCTGTAGTAAAGTGCTGTTAGATCTTCTTGTTCCTGGGTCTCATATATTTAAATCATATTTAAAACACGTACAGTATGTGTAAGCAGGTTTTAAAAAAAAAACTTTGACCAGGAATACACTGTTCTGTCAGTTTCTCTAAAGTCCAAAAAAAAAATTCTTGACAGAAATGCATTTCCTGTGTCTGCAAAAGGGAAATTGGATTAAACGGACACGTTCTGAGCCGCCGGAGCAGTTATGCTTGTTCGATGGCCAACCGGTTGCCAGCCAAATGATCTTGTTTCATTCTTTACTCAACTATTTCTGTCATACTTTTTGTATTTGTGTGTGTGCACAACTAAGTCTAACACAAATACTGAGTCTCTTCCTTCTTCATAATCCAACTTTTGATCCCATATTATTTTATCCCAAACTTGCCAACGGTGCAGTGTACCAACAAGTGGTGCTCCTTTTTCATCACCTGAACTGGCACAGAGTTGGATGACTGGAAATCTTCATGATTCTAAGCTTCTTGTACAATGGCTCGCTCTATGTGTAGGCATTTTTACAAACAAACAATGCCGTGGGTCACGGTCAGGCTGGAAATTTGTACGCAGCTGACAGGATTCTGACAGCACGGCGCCCCCTAAACGCAGCCTCGCTACCGCTGCCCTTCTGGTGCAGGATACAGACTTATCTGAGGACATGAAAAAATGCATCCGTCATTAGTCTCACCTTGGTCTGCTTGCATCACAGACCAGGCATTCCATGTCCTCCTCTAATCATCCAAGGACCAATATCCTGCAATTAGTTCAGTTTCCACACGCTGCCCTCGGGTCGTGCTTCAGCCTGGGAAATGGGATCCAGTCCCTTCCTAAGCCTCAGCTTTGGTGCTACAGTGCAAGACACACGCTCTCAGTGCCGCCCGCCAGCCCTGATGTGGTTGTTATCTTTTGTTTGCATGGGAACCACATGTAGTGTGTACTTTCCTTTCATACAATGTTTAGCATGTTGGTTAGCGCAGACAGGATGGCAGAGTGGGCTAAAGATTAGAGACATGCTCTCGTTATGATTAAGCGCAATGTTAAAGAATCTGTTTTTTACGCATGGTACCGATACAGTAAGTGTGTAAATTCTTGTAAGTGTTCAACAAAAAACTGCTCAACTAGGACCAGTTTTGATTATGTCCTCATTGGGAAATATAAATAACTTTCTGTCATCTTCCAGAAAAAATTGTGTCTAGTCCACACATACGACTTGCATGCGTGAACAGGGTCAGTCAGTTTGTCGACGGCCACCGGACTGGGATCATATTAACGTCAAACGGCACACGGACACATTCTTACAGTTACATGTATGATAGGAAGTGTGCACACATGCATCAGCGGGACATTGCTGCTTATCCCATCCCAAGAAGTTAATAATAGGCACAGAATAGCGCTCTTTAGAATGTGCTCTTGATTGGTTTATAAATTATGCCAATTATGGCGCGGAATTCCCCCTCAGTGTCACCTTCACTAATCTGCTTCGGCCTAAGTGGAATCAAACGGGTCGGTGTCATGGAGTCAAAGACTGCCGCGAGAAAAGGTAGCGGACAGAAGCCGCGTGTGTGTGTGTGCGCTCCCCCCTCCCCCCACATGTGTGTGTGCGTGTCCGAACAGAAGATGGCTGTCAGCCTGCCAGATCATGTGAATACGACAGGCCAATTGGATTAGCAGATTACCACAAGATTTGCCCTATGACCTCTGGAGGGCACTCAGACAGTCATGTATTTGGCTAAGTGACACTGGTACAGGCTGTCGCCTTCTCCTACATATATACAGTACGCAGACACACACGCAAAACACACACGCGTGCGCGCACACACACACACATGGGTAGCAGCCCAACCTTTTCCTGCCTGGAAGGGCATAGATAAACAAGAGACTATAACTTAATGTTCCTGCTTCGGGAGGATTACAAGTATGAAGGAGATTAGCTTGTCCACCGCAACAATAAGCAGGGTTAAACCTAAGTATCTTCAAGTGCCATTTTTGTACACTTATCTTTGGATAGATAGATAGATAGATAGATAGATAGATAGATAGATAGATAGATAGATAGATAGATAGATAGATAGATAGATAGATAGATAGATAGATAGATAGATAGATAGATAGATAGATAGATAGATAGAATCCTTCATATTTAGTTATGAGTAGCTAATGATATGCAAGTTTTCATCACTTAAAGTACAACTCTCTGGGTATTAACTCTACTTATAACGAGCTTCAGGCTGTCGTGATACATATCGAGGTTCCTTCTTGAACATATTTCCTTCTATGCCGCTCATTCACTGAGGCTCGGCTCACTAGGTCACGCATGGCTACTTGCGGTTTGAAGCCAGCCTCCCCAGGAGAATAAAGCAGACCTGTGTGGACCCCGCAGCCCTAATGTGTGGACACATTTTCTGAAAAGCGGTCCGCCCGTGGCCCTCGCTGCACCTGATGACCCTCAGATCACCCCCGCCGCTCCATCATGTATTTCATTTCCCATGTCTCTTGGCCGACTGACAAATCCAGGTTATTCACACATGTTGCCGCTGTTGTTCCTAATCCATTACACAGCTCACATGTCCAGGTTTGCCAGTAGCTGTTCTCTAAACAAGCAGAAAAGACATAGCGCCGCTGTTGCCAAAAGCCTTTGAACAAAATTACTTCCTCTCACACACCACGGCTTTAATTATGTGTTGGAGAACATAAAACAGGTCGGACAATTTGTAGTGGGAAATCATATTTCCATTGAAAGGGCTCGGGACATAACCAATGATTTATAAGAGGAATGTCATAATTATTTTTCTCCACCGGGCCGAGGATCGGGTTTCAGCTAATGGGTGTCGAGCTGAAAGCACTAATTAGGTTTTGTAGTCGACTGACACCGGCAAAGAAAGAGAAGGTGCCACAATAAATAAGTTCTCACCGTGTAACTTAAAGCCTGTAATTTGAGTCGATGCTCCTGTATTAGGTTGTGGGAATTATAAACGTCTCAACAAAATGCAGATAAGTAATTGCGAGGTGTCTCCCCCTCCTCCATACTATGGCAGCGTGGAGGGGCTCTGACAAGTATGATTACTGGAATAAACCCGGCACCAACAACACCGTGGGCTGCTGTATGAAAATGAAAACAAATGACTCTGTTTTCGCATGTCTTTCTCCACGGTTGCTACTGTACGCTCCCCGTTGAATAATTGTCCTCATAAACTTGACACACATATAATATAGAGTGAATTCTTAAAGGGTGAGTTAAGTTAGCTTGTGCTGAACCAACACATCAAATTTCTGATTTAGGAACACATTCCCCTCGGAGGAATAATAGTAATATTTTCAAGGAAATTAATACCCTGTATAAAGATGGATCGTTCATACTTGTACAAACATGACATAAATCCTTTACTAACTTGGAGGCAAGTGCTGTTTTTCTTTTTCATGCCTGACATAAAAAGCTATAAAATTATGTAAACACAGGCTGTTACCTTTCTGTCTTGCATGTGCAAACAAAAAGGTCTGTTGGCCTGAGTGCATGACCTCCAAGGTTTGGAATTTTCCATCTCTCCTTTTGAAGAGACTTAAACATGACAATTAGAGAGCAGGTCACGTGACCTCCGGATCCGTGGTCATTCACGGAGGGCCGCACACGCATAAACATTCATAAATCGTTCCGTTTGGCTTCCCACAACGCGGGGGCCGTGGCGAGTGCCGGCCAGGTGGTCTCATGCGGCCGTCACCTAGTGTGACACATCCAATAATCATTAAAGATGAAGGAGTCCCTCTTCCTACGCCCCGGTCCATGGCCTTCAGCAACACACACACACACACACACAAGAGGAACCTTCCTGTAAACAAACAACACGTGGCAGCAGGACATGGCATCGACTGCTCTCTCCCTCCCTTGACACTGATGGCTTATGTCCCTCATGTATTAGTACTCTCCTCTGGCTCTGGAGAAGGAGCCAGCTGGGCGAGCCAGGATACCCGACGGTTGCCAGGACCTGAAGGAACACCTTTCAACGGCGGTCGAGGTGGAAGTGGCTGCTGCGTACAGCTTTTAACTGTCAGGCTCTACAGTAGGCTGCAACGTCAAAATATCCACATGCGGCACATGATCACGCAGGTCATCAAAACATGTCCCCGATTTTGGCACGATAAATGCGTTAGACGGCAAACATTTTAGGAATGCGACTGTGCGAGTGGAATGATGGATTCCTGTTTTTAAATCTTTACAGTCTTCATCTGTTATCAGGGAGTAAATATTTGGATTGTATTTCAACAAAGGTGATTACATGGAAATAGGAGCAAGATTTGCAGATGATGTTGTCCTCTTAGCTTCATCTTGCTGGGGCAGTTCGCAGAGTTAAGTGCACCTCCGAGTCTGGGGCCGTGGTGCTCAGTCGGAAAAGGGTGGATTGCCCACTCTGGGCCGAAGGAGGAGGTCTTGTCTCAAGTGGAGGAGTTCGGGTATCTCGGGATCTTGTTCACGGGTGAGGGTGGGATGGAGTGGGAGATCGACAGGCAGATCGAAGCTACATCTGCAGTGATGCGGAAAGATCAAGATGGTAAATACGGGCGACCAAAATGAGTTTCCTTCGCAGGGTGGCCGGTGTCAGCCTTAGAGAAGGAGCTCAGACGCACAGGAGGAGCTCAGAGTGGAACCAAGGCTCCTCTCTGTTGAGATGAGTCAGCTAAGGAGGCTAGGGCATATGGTAAGGATGCCTCCTGGACGTCTCCCGTTAGAGGTGTTCCGGGCATGTCCCACCGGAAGGACATGCCTGGACCCAGGACAAGATTGAGGGATTATATCACTCGCCTGGCCTGGGAACGCCTGAGGGTTCCTCAGGAGCTAGTGGAAGAGCTAGTAGAAAAAGGCCATCTGGACTTCCCTGCTGAGGCTGCTGCCTTTGTGACCAGACCTGGAAAAATGGGCTAAGACAGTATGGTATGGTAGTAGCAAGAAAGAATGACTGGTCAACATCAACTAGGAAAATATCAACTTTTTCAGAGTTTCTGAAAAACAAGACAACACAACCTTTCCAGAATAATGGAAAACATGTGGCTGGTAGATGAGGTTATAATAATCTACAGTATTTGTAAGGGAAACAGTAATGTGGTGCTTTTATTCCATTTTTTTTTTAACTGAATAGTACTTCCATTATGACGTCTCAGCTGCATAAAGTCTTCTTAGAATCTTGGGTTGCATTTTTTCCCACACTATCTATTGTTGTATATTGTGAGATGTAACATTAAAAAGTCTCAAAAATCATGTCAAAGTAAAAAAATAATAAAGTCTTCCTCTTATAACCCGACCCCAATGTACAAACAACAGGGGAAAACAGAAAAAATAAAAATTATATTACAAAAGAAATAATACGATCCAAGCAACTGGCTACATATGAAATAATGAATCTATCTATATGGTTTGTAAACAATATTTCAGTGTATTTTCTTATGGTATCCCCTTTTCATAAAGGCACGCTACTGCTCTTTACCTGCAATACAAAAGTCTTGTTTTTGCCAAAACAAGCTCATGCAGCAATCCAGCACAAAGTGTAGAGTGACATGCCCCATATGACCCAGAGAGAAATGAGGCCAGCGCAGCCAACACACACCTGCCTGTGTGCCACACACATACACACAACTGTTTTCCTACAGTTATCCACTCATACAAACAGCTCTCTGTAAACACGCAGGACAAGGTGGATGAGATGGGAGTGTTGGAGGGGGAAGAAGTTATATATGTGCAAATTCACAGGGAGCGACAGACACACACACACACACACACACACACACATACACGGCTCAGCTTTGTTTCAGCCCGGCTGCAGAATCCCTGGCCCCTGTCATTCATTAGTTTACAAAAGCGGTGTGAGGCAGACATGAGGTCACTGTGTTGCTTTGAAGACTGAAACACACAGGCAGTGTATTAGAAGGTAAAGAGCATCTGACTGGGACCGAGACAGAATACTTATTAACCTGGTCAATGAGTGCTGCTATTGTGTCTCCCCTCACCTCCCGAGTAAGGAGGAAGTGCACTGAACAAGACGTCGGGTGTGTGAAGGACCGGACAGGTCAGATCCTTTCCAGTGCCCTCCCGCATAATATCTCCCCGATACTCACTGAGAACACACCGCTCCGCAGCAGGCTGTGCAAATATGACCGCTGATCTCAAACCATTTGCGCGACAATGCAAAGCTATTCTTAGAATGCTTAGAATATGTGGCCCCGATGCATAGGCACAGACATGTAAGCACTTGCAGGCCATGAGCACACACACACACACACACACACAGACACACATTCGCCACGGTGGGTTGCTGAGTCAGTGTGTGAGGTTGCTGGTGTATGAAATGAGGGGAGTACCTTTCATTTCCTCCCTCTGGTTCACGTCAACTGCCAACAGGAGTATGTATGCCTCCCCCTCGGCTATTTCAGCGCGTCACGGCAGTGACTCAGAGCTAAGAGAGCAAACAGGAAGGATGTTAACTGCTGTGAAACAATCACATGCATAAAATGCAGCTCAAAGCGGGTAAGAAAAATAACAAAGAGTGTGCGGAGGAGTATAAAAAAAAAAGCCGGACAATAGAGGTGTAACTGGAGTAAAGGCTGCCGCAAATACATAGGACGGAGCACATGACATGTGTAAGTACACAAGTACTTCCATGTTTGCACACAAGCTCATGCACACGTTCACGCGCAAACACTAAGTCAAACAAAAAAAAAAAAAAAAAAGAAAAAGAAAGAAGAAAGAAGCCCTCGCACACATTCGCTGTCAGAGTCAGGTAGAAAGAGTTCAAAGGTGTGACGGAGTGTGACTGCTGGCGCGACTAGGACGGGGGAGGCGGACGGATGGAGGAGGGATGACAGTGAGAAAGACGGACAGAGAAGAAGAGGGGAGAAAGCTCGAGTCGGTCAGATGCCGTCACTCACCTCCGTCCTCACCTGGTAACTTTTCTGTCACCTCATGCCATCACCTTGTCACCCCGCGTCCGTGCCACCCTGTCACCCGGCCCCCTTAGCAACTGAGGCTGTCAGCCCCGTTGTCATGCGACCAGTTTCACCCCTGACCTCTCGCTTCTTTCATACTCGGTACAGAGAAAAGAGCCGAGGCGGCAGGAGGGAGGGCAGTTGTGTCCGGACATGCCTATCACCCTAGATCACAAGCCGCCGACATAAATGCTACAGGGGCCATAGATTTATGAGGGTGCGTAATATTGGCGGCTGCACCCCCCCCTCTCAGCACCGTTACTAACACAGGGGTAGGGTGTCTGGTCAGTTCACACACATGAGCAGGCACACACATGCAAATGCCATTAAAATTGAAATTACAGAGGCCTCTTTCTGCGAAAAGAACTGTCGCTTTTGTGCGCGTACGTGTGTTTGTGCGGCCGCTTTCACATGTATATTGTTTAGGGTTTTTACAAGAGGAGGGAGTCATTACCTGACGAAATGTGACTCACATTTGCGTCAGAAAAGCTGAAAGGGTTTTGTGGCTGGTGATGATGGCAATTTTGGAAAAGTAAAAAAAAAAAAAAGTAAAAAGAAACAGTGGTTCATTAAAGACCACATCTCAATTACTAACAACATGATTGCTGGGGTATGTCAGTGTTACCTAGGACTTTTAGTTATGTAAACAGCGTCGCCGGTTGAGTGCCAGTTTTTGCGGTCTGTGTAAATTCTGTGTTCTTACAATATTTAACGCATGGGGGACCGCGGTAACCCCGGGGTTAGAGAAGTGTGCAAATGACTGGAAATGTGCCTGTTCAAATATGGCTGAGGTGCTGTCGAATAAGGAACTAAACCCCAAACCGCTGCTGTGCTGCTCCGCGGTCGACAGTAGAGCTCTGTGGTCGCACTTGGCACTTTTTAATGTGAGAACGGATGCGATAGGGAAGAATGCCGCTGCCAAAGAAATCACCCAGTTATTACTGGACAAATAAAGCTATAAAAGCGCTTATAAGAGTAATCTATATGTCAAAAGTCGGCTTTATTGTCGGTTCTGACACACGTGCAACTCATACACACTTGTTGGTTTGAACAAGTGAAATTTGAAAATTTTTAAGACCATTATGGGTCTGAAGTATGAAAAATAAGGAAAATCAGAGACTCTGAATTACTTTCAAAATAACAAAATCTATTGTCATTCAACAGCTCAGGATATCCCTGGGGGGTGGGCTCCACTAACGAGGAATGGCAGTTTTATTGTAGTTTTATTTCTGCTTACAGCTAATAGTTATATTTCATCAATAAATAAATGCCGTCAACGCAGTGAACAAAAAGCGAATGAAGCGGTTAATGATGTAAGGATTTAAGACTTGACTAAATGTAACCTAAGACCTACAATGGGACAATTACAATTTACTACAATTTTAGCCTTTTCAATGTCTTACAGAAGAGGTTTATGTATGATTTATTTAGGCTGATGATGGGGTCTGAACAGTTTCAGGCATCTTTTATTGCTTTAAGATGAAGAGAAAAACTCAGGATGGATAGATAATAGGAATCTGATTGTCAGAAACAATGGAGTTAGAGTGGACAGTGGGTTAGAAAGTTCCCTTTAACTATTTAAACTCAATAAAAAAAAAATTTCAGTTTCTGTCCCTTGATTCATTTTATAAAAGAGTCACAAATTGTTGTCTTCTCCTTCAAATTGTTCTAAATCTTAACAAAATTTCTACACAAGAAGGTATATGTAAATATTAGAGGCTATATATATTAAATATATTAGGTTTTATTTTTTATTTCTTCTCAAGTTTTTAATGTCTGAATGGTAAGTACTAACCCAGAAATATATTCAGAGATATTAGGATGACATATATCTCTGCTCTCCCCGGCAACTTTTAGACCCTCCCATATTAATTTATTTTAAAATAAGGATAAACTCCATTGATTTATTTATTTTTCCCAAAGCAGATAGGCAAACGGTAGAAAGAGACAAGTGAGCTCCCTGACAGAGAGGAGCCAGTCTGAGTGCATCTAGGCGGCACCGCTGAACATTTTGCCATGACGGCCGCGGGCCAAGGAATGCATCATGAAAACAGAGCGCAGCAAGTCACACATGTCCAATCAGACGCCACGGAACATTACCCACAATCCTCTCGACAAATACATGCATCCGATACCATAACAACGCTCGACCAACACTCGGGAAGGGAGAGTGTGGGACTCATCCGCGGCAACACACCATAATTACAAAGAGAGCCAGGGCTGACTAAGTTTAGAAGACCCAGTAAGCAACCCGCTTCCTCCTCCCCTCTCCCCTCTTCACATGCTCCCACACTGATATTTAACAAAACATTAATCTTCTTGCCAGTGGCTCCAAAGAATACTGGTGATGTAGCTTCGGCACAGAGGCCGGGGTAATAGTAATTCCATTGTTCTGCCCTTTTATTTATGCCTTGGCTCTACCAGGCAGATGAGGTAAGTCTCTTTTTTCATGTTATTATTCAGAAGTGGTGATACATAAAGCCAGATTACACAAATGTCTCTCTGTTTCACAGCACCGCCACCTCACACCTCCCTCTCCAACGCTTAATGCGTCCCCTCCACCCCCCTCCCCCCTCCCCCCGGCCGCCCCCCCCCATCCCTCCACTGCCTTTCAATAGCACATTTCCCCTTTCTCCCCCTCTTTTCTAAATCACCCTCAGCATTTGCATGTGAATTGCTTGTATATCTTCTTTTATATGATGCACCGACAACACTGGCTTTCGAGAAAGAGAGAGGAGGGAAACTGCCCCAACAACACCCCATCGCAGCCCCCCTCCCTCCTCACCGCCGCCGCCGCCGCCACCGCCAGCCGCCTCTCCTCCCACCTCCAACACACACATCACCAACTCCCACCAAAAAAAAAAAAAAAAAAAAAACAAGATGTTACTCTAACTCCCCTCCCAGGATTGGCAAAGCAGCAGTTTCATTAAAAAGCAGGAGAACAGTGCAGGTTTTATGATATGGAGACAAGTTCTTTTGTGCTCTCCAGAGACAAGCCCTCTGTCTGTCCATGTTACTGGGGCGATAATCCTGCTGGAATTTCTCCTAAGCACTTTTACTGACATTTTCAATTATCGCCATGCCAGGGCCCGGTAAATGGCATTTAAGGGGCCCCGTCATCTCCATGTTGAATCATATTTGTGAATCAGACGGCATTAGACTTGGACTCTGTTCTGTTTGCCCGAGGCTGGGGGAGCAGCGCGGAGGTCAGGGGAGCTCCGTAGTGTGGGATAAGGCGAAGTCAGTGTGCGACCAGACTCGCAGAGGGACCGAATACGCCACTGCTCGCTTGATAGAAACCGAGGAGACACACACACACACACACACACACACAGGCTGGCTCCCCGAACCAAGCCTGCCTTGTAATTTACAACGTCAGCATGGGCCGTCCCCTTTTTTCAAATAGAGCACATGGTCCAGACTCAGAAAACCAAACAGACGGTCTGACCTCCCCAGTGCACAGTGCACGAGGTCAGACTTGTTTTCTCTTCACCTCTGACTAGATCCATTTACGCAGGCTCCAAAAGCACTCCTCATCGTTGGCTCGGGTTGCATACTTACATCCCGGTAATAATTCAGCAATAATTTCTCTTCTACCCGCTCTCCCCCGCGTTCCGTTTCAGCGAGCTCTGCTTTGTTTAAAACATGGATCAACTTCAAAGCGGTGGAAACGGACAGATTGATAGTTGAAGGCAAATGCTATTTCATAAGAGATAGAGTTTCTGATCGGATCACTCAGACGCCTGCGACCGAGGATTCAATGGCGCCAAAAAAGCTCCATTTCAGCCACATGGGCCTATTATTTAAGACCTCGCTGCTTTTTTTAAAACGGCAAACAGAGTTGAACAGGGCAGCGAGAAACAAAGCAAAGGAGCAGGAAAGGAGACTCCTCACGCTGCTTGTGTTTGTTTTCCAATCTCAAAGTGTGTCTGTTCTATAAGCGTGGGCATATTTCAGTGAGTAAAATCCCGCTTTGTGTGATCCTGCCTTTTGACACAGGCTTGAGTTACGCAGGTGAAATTTCTTGTGTACTCACCAACTCAGTAACATAGCGATTTCGATAACACAACAAACACACGCCATGCCCGACATCCCGCGGAACCGCAGACGATCCGAGAACAGCTGTTTACATGCCTCCGTGCGCCCTCTCCCCTCCGCCAAGCTGACATCATTTCTAGCATCTCCTCCTTCCTGTCTCCCCTTTGGATGGGCTCTGTTATGACAAGTTTAATTGCGGGTTGTCAAGCCATAACATTTCGGTAAATATTAGACTTGCCAAGAGCGTCAATAAGAGGAAATGGTCTTACTGTATGTTTTTCTCTCAGAAGCACAATGTGTCCCTTTGTGAGTCGAGCGCCAAGAGGCATTTTGATACCCTACTTTTGTCTCCGTGTGCCTGCTTTACATCTACGCTTATTCTCATTACGGAACTGGACCCGTATAAATCTGACGTCCTCTGACGAACCGCTACCGCTGAACTTACCAGATTAGAGCGCGCACCTGGAATAAACCACAATACATAATAGTTGGTACTGCTTTGCAGGCAATTGGAAAAATTAGGCCATTCTCCAGCCTAAAGTTCTGGTTTTAAAATACAGCAATACACGTCACAAAAGAAAAATGAATGTGGCGTGTCAAAAGTATCTGGTGTGCTTGCGTGCTTTCAATTATTAGTAACTTTCCTCCGTCGAGAATAAACGGCTGATGTTGTTTTTTTTTGTTTTTTTTTTCTTTGCATTGAGTGGTAGCGATGCTGACATCATCTCTTACGCCTGTGAACACAAAAGCCTTGTCACCGATCACAGAGATGACAACCTCGGCTATGAATGCTCATTTGTTGGTTTAATCCCTTTTTTCGCTGCGTTTAAAGACCACCTGGTCCAGTGAACACTGGATGTTTTTTTGAGCTTCAGGGGGGCGGCGATAGTGAGGAATGAATGTGTAGAGACAGAGAGAAACTATCATTTGAGTCATTAGCCCAAGTCCAGCATGCTTAACATGGGTATATACGTGTGTGTGTGTGTGTGTGTGTGTGTGTGTGCGGCCTCCATTGTGTTTTTGGAGAGTGTGTTCCAGTAAGTGACACGGAGCCTTACTCACCTGGGGGGAGGGGAGTGAGTCAGCATGTATCAGTCATAATAGTCATAGCTCGCCAGGCAGGGGCATTTGGCAGCTCGCTGCCCTAAAACCCTGATGGAATGCGTTGTCCACAGTGAGGTTAAGAATAAAGTGTACCGTTTCTGTGCTACAGTTCAAATAAAGTTTATTGTACCTCCTTTGGCAAACGAATGACAAGCAGGCCCGAGTCTTTGATATATGTGGCTTACATTCCAATTTATTTTGAAGCATTTTTGAGCCAAAAGATGAGACAAGTTAATCTGCATTGTAGTTATTTGCAGCCCCAATAGTGTGCGCTCATGTTACAGTATCTGTAACCACGACTACAAGCGGAGATCTGTGCACAGGTGTAGTGGGGTACGGACCATCCTCGATAAATCAGAGGCGCAAAAACACAACCTTACACATAAAAATCATAGTTCATAGTTTTCGGAAGGTGTTATGTTTTCACACCAGCGTGCTCACACAACTAATTGTGTCTGGCATTTTTGTAGAGTTTACTTCCTGAGAGTCTATGTGACCAAGAAGCAGCTGTTTTCCAAGGCTGAGAAATATCCACATATGAGCCAAAACATTATGACAACTCACAAATTAAGTGAACGATGACGCATGTCAAGGTCTGGGAATGTTTTCTTTGTTATACACTGGCCAAGTATTTGTGACCAGATGACTGGGTCGGAGCATCTTCCAAACATATGGCGTGCTCAGTGACAGTGGGCCAAGGAGGGACACACTATGAACCACTTAGGGGGGCGTAGTGGAACAAGTGGAACAAGCCACATGTGTGGTGGCTCCTGCTCCCGAATAAAGGCCTCGCCGTCGTACCGTGTTAGTGTAATACAGAGCTTCACAGACACTCATCAACCTGTTGTAGCAGTGTAGCAAACTATGTGGAACAACCAGAATTATAGGTCACTCTCGTGTGTGTTTGTGCAGTTATTGGTCCTTTGCCTTATGCCACAGGAAAGACTGGACCAATAAATTCTACACATAGCATCGTCACCCAAGGATGATTGCCGTTGGCTTGTTGGAAGGACCGCACACAAGAGTGTGAGCATTGTCTCTTGTGGGTCGAAGCCCCATAATCCTTCACTCTGCAAATGGACACCAATGAGACTTAATTAAATGTTTTGCAAATATGTCGGTGTCAGATACCACCGCTGACTTTCTGCAGTCTGGTTAAGTCCATTTCTGAACAGGCAAGGGCAGATATTAGGCACGCATTGACAAGACCAGAAACGTACAAGAATCAGCCTAGAAGTAAGCACTGATCACAGCGACAGCAGAAAATGGCAGAAAAAAGTTACATCTGCTGCAAAGAATCAATACTTTATTCCTCTGGAGTCCAGCAACGTCAACGCTTTTGTGGTCTGTGACGAGTTTTCATGGAGGTCCAGATGCCCTGATGGAATCTGAAAGAACCAGAATCTATTTCGTGCGTTCGCACACTGCTTACTTGTTTGCACTACAAGCATCAACATTATTCCTGTTTACACTACTAATGTACATATTTCAGCATCCTCTATAAATACACCCATCACAGCAACAGCCCTTTCCAGAGTTTACAGAGAGTCCCATCCACTTCAACTGCTCCCACAGTTTTGTCCAAACACCATAAGAGGTCCACTCTATCTTTATACCATAGATATCCTCTGAAGATCAAACCGCTGATTTGGAATAAACTAGTATTATGTGGTAAGACTTGAAAATGTACTTCAAAATTGTGAATTTGATGTAAAAACGAAAAATAAAATAGATTTCAGTATACTACATCAGCATGAAGATGTCCTACTCAATTAAAAAATGATCAGATGAATTCATTTCCCCGGTGTCGCCCGGCCTCGCTCGTCAGTAGTGCGAGTGGAAGCCCGAGAGGCCTCCTTAACGAGAGCCTGCCGGAGATATAACTCAGCGCTCCTGCCCCAATAACCGGTGAAATATGAAAATTGACAGCGCCGTCAGGGCGGCCATGCCACATGTTTACGAGTGGCTGTCTTAACTGGGCCGCCTCTGCGCTCCATAAGTCATACGCAGAGTGCTCATCATAGAGCAAGGATTTATGGGGCCTGAGTCTGCATATGACCTCCCCCATCAGCAGCCTCGCCGCAAATAGAAGGGGGGGGGGGATCATTATCTAGGCCCGGCCGCTGGAAGCTTCATAGACTCACTCAAAGCAAATTGGCTCTGGGGTCTGCCACTCCTGTAAACACAGCCTGGTGCTTGTGTGTGAAGTGAGCCGCGCTACCACCTCCAGTCGCGATCAGAGAACGCTCCTTATTAACGTTTGCTGAGTCGTCTGTATATTAACACCCGCGGAGGAGAAATCAGGTTTTATGTCATTTACAAATTTGTCAGGTACTGTGCACCGGCTCCACCACAAAAACATCACGTTTATCTTTGACCGCGAGCCACTTCACACCTCAGAGGTTTGATATGAAATGTTCGGTCAGCAGAAACCTCACACAGAAAATGGCACGCTGGATTTCCCTGTCGATGTCCTGTGAGTGTGTGTAGACAACTGTGCACGAATGGCAAAAATAACTGAATAAATATGAGTAAAACTGAGGTTAAATTTCCTGAAACCTTATGCATTACATTATTTTGGGCAGCATGTATAGCACATCCATATAGTTTGATTAGGAGTTTGATATATATATTACCTATTTATGTACTTTTGTTATTGGGGCTTTGTATTGTTATGGGTTATTATACGCAACATAAATGAGCAAATCAGGTCAACTTTCACAGTCGCGATTCGTATTCGTACTACTGTCATCCAGTGGCAGCGTTTGCAGTAAACACGATCTCCAATAATAAATCACACTGTCTCTCCGCTGTTGTACTTCCCTCGTGTTTTCCAGCATGTTCCACCATGCGGGACTCTATGGTTTGTTTGCATTTTTGCACAGAGAATGCGTGGCACGGTCAAGGGGAAAATGCTGAAGGCAAAGAGCCAGCAGGGACACCAGCTATTACAACAGGGGAGGCTGAGGATGAGTACTGTACGCTGCTGGTCATGTTGCCTCTGGGCCGAGTCCCGGGTCAGCATGACCTGGATCTGAACGAGAGCTATGACCAAAACTTGGACTCCTGGCGCACGAGAAGACAGGAAAGACTCGCAGTGTTGTTCACCGGGGAGGAGCGTGTTGGAAAACAACACATTGGGAAAAAAAAAAAAAGAAAAAAAAAAGCAAATAGTAACTTTTTTGCAGTTGACTACAGACTGTCGAACTGGACACAGGCTGAGACAGAGCGGGGACATAGAGAGCCACTGAGGCTCAGCTAGAGCCTTGTCCCGCTGCCACTGAGACTGACATCCATGCAAATCATAACAGAGATGACAGACCAGGCCACTCCGCCACCCACCCAGGCAGTCGTGTCAGCCCAGCTTGCCAGCCAGTCAGCCTGCCAGCCTGACAGACAACAAGCCACCCCACCCGAGGTTCCACCTCTGTGCCTGCATAGACAGACAGACTGGGACAAATTGGGACAATCCCCCCCCCCCCCCCCACATCCCCTCCATTACCACCCACTCTTCCTCTCCATTGCGCGCTGCAGCAGCCTCTGCTCGGGGGGCTAATTCCACGTTCAGATCACCATTTGTACTTATTATGCTGACATAATTAATCCCCTGTTGTGATCAGCGGGGGCATGAGGGCCTCTCCGCTCCATTGGCCTACCCCTGCCATGACACAACCGCCGCTCCCCCCTCTGCTTCCCTCATACAAATCTGCCGCTCGCTCCCTCCCATGTTCATCTTGTCTGGTTGGAGAGGTCTCCCTGTCTGTCTCCGTGTAATCTCCGCAGTATCTGTCTGTGTCACAGCTTGTCCCGTCGTGGCCGTAGCCTTTCCAGTGGTGGACCGACAGGTCTGCCAAGCACCCAGCGCGGACATCAGTTCATGTTTGCATACATACTCAGGAAAGTAGGGCAAAGTTCTTCGCAGTGTTCCCAAACCAGAGTGGACAATTTTGTTAAAAAAAAAGAAAAAGAGACATGTCGAACCGTTACCGTGCCTCTTAAAGTAGCAGAAGCCATGAAACAGGTATGATGCTCAAGTCAATACTAACGAGAGGGGAAGGGAGGGGCAGAAGAGGGCAACAAGGAGGGAGGAGGAGGAGGAGGAGGAGGAGGAGAGGGGCCTTCATCAAAAAACACCAGCTGGATTAATAAATCCAAGCAGTCACTATGTCCACATGTTAAAGCGTCCGGCAGATTAAAACAGAACCGTCTCAAGTTGTGAAACATATGTCGGCAAGGCTGAGCAAACACTGTCAGAATAATAATTGAAGAGATGAGCTGCTACTAATGCTTGGCCTCAAACCGCCACTCAGCGCCGGGCCAGACCAGCTCTCCCGCTGCTTCCCAGAAATCAAAAACCAAACCGATGAACTCTGATTCTGCGCAGCGGGGTCGCCATGCGAGGTCAAAGCTCGAAACAGACACCAACTTTTTTTTTTTTCATAATTGTTGTTTGAATGTGTAGGAGAATAGACAAATATACACTTCTGGGAAATTATTTCCATTTCCAAGCTTGCGCAAGCTGAGTAAATACATAGGATGGGAACAAATAAACCGTCTGAATTGATCCTGCTTTTTATTTATAATGATGTAAAACGTAAAAAGCAATGCAAAGTGGCACCAAAGTATAAAATAAATAAAATTCTGTACATAAGATCTGTCAGCGCTTCCTTCTTTTTTCCACATCTTGACACAAGCAAAGGCTTCTTGGAAACAATTCTTCTGGAGACTCACATTGTCGCTGCTACAGTAGCAATGATAACACTTCAGGTTTGAGCTTGTATATATATTAGTCACTCCTACAAACAGTAACAACAATCAGGCATTAAAGGATAGCAGGGTAACACCTGCTGGCTCTGGGAAGCCTTGTGTTTTTCTGGCCAGAGAAGAGAATGTGCAGTCAACAGGTCTGCGTGTATTACGGCGCAATCTCAACACGAGTACAAAGAAAAAGGCGCCGGAGGGAGAAACACCTGCCTCGTGGGGAATTCTGAAAAATTTTAAGGGAAAACGTGGCGCGCACAGTGGACAAAAAAAAAAAAAAAGAAGTGTGTTCTTAGCATTTCGGTCACCCACGCTGTATGATGTCAAAATTCCTAACACATTTACTCACAACAATCCTTACCCCCGCCCACACCCTCACCCGAAACCCCCCACCCCACCCCCTTTTCTTCCCCCTCCCATCAGACCTCACCCCCACCTCCCCACCTCCCACCACCCCTCATCTTTACATAAAAGTTCAGGCTGCATATTAAAAGGAGCTAAAATATTCACACTGTCAAAGGTGGTCAAAGGCTTCTGCGTTCACACAGGAGCTGACAAAGCGGAGGCACCCAGCGCTTGGCCAAAAGAGCACTGTTGAAATAAATCAGCACATACAAAGACACAGAGAGATAATGGGGCTAGAGCTGGGCCCGATCCAGAAACTGAAACACACTGCGCACCAGAACACACAGACGCATACACACGCGCACACACACACAATCTCACACACACACACACACACACAAACACACGGAGCGCCTGGCTGGGAACAAAGTCTGCGCATGGATTAATATTTATTTTTGAAGCACACATTGTTCAGGACATACAGTATCAGGAGAGCAAAAACATCATAACTCCCCCAGTGTGCAACCTTGCAGTGAATCCCATGTCTGAATCAAACAAATAACAAAATAAAAGTCCACAGATGGTTTCTCATGGGGGAGGAAACGGGATATCTCGGAAACCGTGGTCGGAGCAAGGTGGCGGAGTGTGTTCACGCGTGAGACTGTGTGTGTGCGCGCGTGTGTGTGTGTGTGTGTGTGTGTGTGTGTGTGTGTGTGTGTGTGTGTGTGTGTGTGTGTGTGTCCGTGTGGTAAAAATGATTTCAGCGACGCCAAGCTGTACGTTCAGCTTCAGAGTCTGGGTTGAGTAGACAGCGGGGCAGCGTTTCTTTGGACGCTGTTCTTCTCTGGTCGTGAAAGTCATGATCGGAAACATGGACAGAACTGCCATTAAGGTTAATGGTGGCCCTATATTTATTTTATTATTAAAAAATAAGCACATGCATGCGTTTGTTCATTTCTGCCCACAAGTAAAAGCTAAAACTCAAGTTGAATGAGTTTAACAGCTACGATTGTTTTATATTTAGGATCCGTTGTCTAGAGGATCATGCAGATAAATTAATTAAAACTACTTTTGTTAATAATATCAATATAGTGCCACTGATTGTGAGAAGTCGTGCCATATAACCACACTTCAAGTAAGAAAAAAAGGGAGATTTCAATCAACAGAAGTCATAATAAACTGTAGGTAAATTGTAAATTTTGGTATAATTGACTACGTTTCAGACGGTGATAGCAGATCTACCAGAGCCTGTGTTATCTGAAGAGAAGTCAGCACGGTTTTTCCAAAGAAAAAGAAATTTAAAACTCTATTTCAGTGGCCGTTCAGCTCACAAACTGGGGGGCTTCGCGTTTACGCAGCTTTTTTATTTGCCCCTATATCAACACGCAGAGGAAACAGAGGCCTCCCTGAACTAATTTCGCTCATGAACACTCAGTCATTTGTTGAGCACCACACAGCAGGCCCTGCTGTCTGAGGCCCAAGGATTAGGGCTCAATATTTGTAAACCTCAGTTGGCTTTAGTGCGGAAATGGGGAGTGGAGAAAAATGGGAAGCCTTGGCAAACCAAAGTGTGAAAAACTATCAAATTGTCAGCCATGACAGAAACAGTTACACACACTGGCTTCTGGCTGACACAGAAACAATACACTGTTAAATCTATGAAACACTATGGCCTTGTTTGCATGAATGTGGGTGGGTGCGAGTTTATAGGTTTTTGGTTTTTGTGAGCGACAAAAAGCAAATATATACACTTAATAAAGGAAATTGCCATTTATGATACAACAAAGTTTCCCCCAAAGTCCACTCTCATTACTTTGATGATCTAGGATGTCTCCTGTCTGTTTGTAATACTGTTGGAATAATTTACTCTGCTATTAAAGTTCTTTAGATGAAGGCCAAGCTGCTTGACTCCTCCCATAGTCTTTAACCTCTTCCTCGTCGGTGGAACACACTCCAACAATGCGCGCCATCAGCCTCACAACGGGCCCCGTAAAGTACTAAAAATCCCAGGGCCTTACATCCAGCTGTGACACACAACCCAGACCCACTCAAATCCTCTACTTTGACCTTTGTCTGAGAAGTCTCTTTCAGGCCGCGGCAGTAAATTCATAGAGCTATGAAATTAACGTGCCAGAGAAACCACCTAGTCTTTCATTCATCACGGCCACAGAAAGAAAGAGGAATAATACAGAGTGACATTTTATTTGACTTTTTTTTTTTTTTTTTTAAGTATTTCTTTTGTAATAGATTGTGTAATGATTGCACTTCATATAAACCGTTTTCTACATCCTCTTTGTTGTGAAAGGTAGAAGGTAGAGCAGACACATCTATAAAATGCACACGCGCACATCCGCGGATGCACACATACAACACATACGCGCACGTCAACGCTTTGAAAGAGGTAATTACAGGAACTTCGCAGCTCTTTTTAGTCGGGCACTATTTGGGTTGATAATGCATCAGAGCCCACTTGTCCTCTGCGGTGAAATGCATCTCCGCAGCTGGCTTTGATAAATACACAGAGTCAAGGCTGACACGAAGAAAAGTGGGCAGATGCACTTTGTACCTGAAGGTGATGTGAAGTATATGCTGCGGGGTAATTGTACCGGCAGTGAACCATAGCGCTGTCAATGAGGCGTTGTGTCTGGTTGCGGGTATTAAACATCAGTAGCACGGCCGGTCACTCTATGGGACGCTCGGCACAGCGCTTAATTACACACGTCGTGAGCGGCAAACGCTCGGAGCAGGAAATGACAGCTGACCGGCGCTCACTTCAAACGCAGAGGCGTAAAAAAAAAAAAAAAAAAAAAAAAGAAAAAAAAAGAAGCATGCATTCAATAAAAACAGACCTAAACTGTAAGCAGGTCCTAATGGCCTGTGGCTAAATGGTTCAGAGGGAGAGGTTGCTGCAATGAGGCCCGCAGGCAGGACACAAAACTAATGAGAGTTTGAGGAAAAAAAAGAAAAAAAAAAAAGATGATATTTGAGAGTAGAAGCTGTTTGAAAATAATTCTGGAGGATTTTAAGCTGGATATCTTTTAACCTATTAAAACGACCGTACTGTGTAAAACGGACTCATAAAATGTATGATACTTTCTGAAGGTAAAACAGTTGTACACCTTCGGGTCAGAGATGACTGCTGTCTCAACAGAAAAACAGAGCCACACAGAGGCTGGTGCCCCCACCTCCCACCTCCCACCTCCCGCGCCCCCACAGTAATGTCTGCGACCCCTTTGAGGAGGTGCTGCTAAGCAGAACACTCCCACGGGGGGGCAGGTGGACAATTTGTTTACAGCCTTTATGGCCTGTTCCAGCGCTGACGGGAAGTTGAGACAAAAACAAGATTACAACTTACTTTGCTCTTGACTCCTCATTCTGGGAAGTGATATATATGTGTGCATGTCTGTGAGACCCGTCGACTGGCATATCTCAACACTCAACAACCCAGCTACGACTTTCATGTGACATTTAAACTCGGTCCGAGCCAGGCGGTAACTGTGGCTGGCTGAGACCACTAACCATAACACAACAAGTTATTAATCATTTATAAAGATCAGTGGGGTTGAATTAAAAGTCTGTGCCTCTGATTAAAAAAATAAAGTTTTCTTATGGATGTGTTTGGGTGGTTGTTTTTTCCTTAACATTTCTGTAAAAACAATAAATCCACTGTTTTTAATATATTAATTACGTCTCTGGGTAAGAGTGAGGCTGAGGGACCAGAAGGCCATTTGTTGATATCACTGTATGCAGTGGACGGAGTGGGTGTGACGGGAGATCTGAGAAACACTTGACTGGGTGGATGCTGCCGCGCCGGCCTCGATGATCACATTTAGTCACATTTAGTCTCGATGACCCGTACCTCGCCACACACAAACACACTCATGCTTAGGCTCTCACACACACACACACACACACACACACACACACACACACACACACACACACACACAACTTTCACGCATATCAACAAATAAAACATTTGGAGGGGAAAGGCTCTTTTTCTGCACACACACAGAAAGACACACACACACACAGAGTCACACACACACACAGAGTCACACACACACACACATTGAGCTCCACCTACAATTGCCTTCCCAAACACAAAAGCCCCGCTGCGCTGACAACTCAACTGGAAGAGAGCTTAAACTTTGACCCTTTGGGTCAACTCATTAACACAAACACTCCTCACCGGGATGCAAATTGACCAACTTATGAATAATGTGACACACATACTTTATGTATGATTGATAATAAGCTGCACACACACACACACACATTAAAAAAATAAAGAAAAGAAAAACAAAACAAAAAAAATCTAAATGTAAAGTCTTTCAAACCGGGCCTTTCACTTCCACCCATTACAGATCAGTTGTCACTCTCTGAAGAAACCCTTGGCACTTAAATGTTAAAGGTGACATATTTAATGAGCTGCTTCCATCATAATATTGATAATTATTTAAACATCCTCTGCTGACGATTCAAACCCCGTTTCCACCGCCCGCTTGCGGCTGGCAGCTGGCACTCAGTGCCAAAAGGTGACGCGAAAAACGCTGCAGAACGCCGACTGGTCAGAGAGGACGATCGGCAGGACGGACGGCCACGTGTGCTGCAACACGAGACGTCGTCAAAGCTGCAATTTTGAAATAACAACAGTGTCCGCAGCTTCTTTGATTCATTCAAGTCAGACTTGAAAAGAAAATGTCAGCTCACAAATGACGTTGGCCAGTTGCAGGAGGTTCAGACATTCCTCTGTGTGGTTGCAGAACACAGGATCCAGTGAGAGCGGTTTCATTTAGCGATAATTAGCTTGAGAATCCTGTCTTAGTTAAGGGGGTATAACTGCAGTGGATTGACAGAGAAAAGTATAGAGTACTAAAGTTGAGTCGAGCCGCGCCGTGCGGTGGAGATGTTGCTTCCGTAAACAGGCAACAGAAACTAATGCGGATGCTGTCTTCGCAGTTCTCATGAGGAGCAGAGAAGTTACAGAACCTCATAATTTGAAGCGCCTTAAGTGCGCGGATAATGTAAGGTCAATGTCGGGAGTGAGGTGGCAGGCAGACCTTATGTTTAGCTGCATGTAATTGGACAGAAGTGTAGGAGGCAGGTGTGCTGCCATTGTTCACGCTGATGGGATTATTTGCACCTCTGAGTGCTGAAAAAACAGGTATCATCAAAAGGCAGTCATCTAAATTTACAATAGCTGGATTTAGGTTTTCCTCTCTCTTCTCTCTCTCTCTCTTCAGGTTCTGTAATTACAGCTGCTCTATAATTAGGGGCAGAGCCTTCAGGACCAGGGTGACTACTGTCTACTTTAAAAGGGTTTGGCAAAGTACAAGACTTCAAAATGGGGGATGGGAGAAAGTACAGCATTCGTGTAAAAAAAAAAATGAAGTCACAAGTGTTATACATTACGCTGTTTTGATACACAGTAAGCTCTGGGAACACCTTACGATGGTAAAGGGCTGGGCAGCTTGGCCAAAAATGTACTACAGTATCTTTCAAAATTCTGATGTATTTTTTTTTTTTTTTCATGTGGCAACATTTTCTACTGGTTGAGAAAGGAATGAATGCAGGAGACGACTACGGATGGACTAATTTACTGTGATGGTGAGTAAATATTGTAGAATAATCCCACACTAACAGCAAAACAGGGTTGCATGGCCCCCATATTAGCACTGCCTGCTGATGTGGAAATGCAGGGACATTTACAGCTCGGAGATTAAAAAAAAATTTTAAAAAATGAAGTCTATCAAGATGAAGTGAAGAAACAGGGACAATTACTGTTTCATTTATTTCAACATATTTCAACATATTAAAACTACTATGTCCGTAATGTCTGTAATCTCAATAGCAGCGTGACTGAATACCGTAATAGTTGTAGTCTGTGCGCAACATTTTTTTGTCTCATTCATAAAAAGCTAAAATTGGGGACATTTTCGAGGACAGCTTTAGCCGGGGCACAGATCATCCAAAACGTGGACTGTCCCCAGAAATTGGGGAATCTGGTCACCATAAAAAAAACACAAAAACACAAACAACCGACACAGCAGCTTTTTATGGCACAAGTCCCTTGTTCTGCGCCTTAATTTTTTGGACCTTTCCATCTTCACCACGCCTCGCAGTGACGCAATCGCACCATGTGTGTTTTAGAAGCAAAAGTCTTGCAGCACGGCGTTCCGTACGTTGTGTAATCAAATACGCCGGTATGCTGGTATATTAAAAATTCATATCATAACAAAAAAATATCTGTATTTGGTATGAACCAGTAAACCGCCCAGCCCTACAGCGGTATAATCCCTACAAAGCCTTTGCACAAAGTAGCAGTTTTAGCTGGCCTTACTCATATTACTTTTATGATTTCCAAAGTGTTATTACATTAGAAGGAACCGCCAGCCCATAGTCCGCCACCACTGCTGCTTAGTGGTGTGGTCTTACACCATCATTTTGACGGATGGACTTTATGGAGAAAGGTATTATTAGCTGGAGACCTGACGGTACAGTGTGCACATAAACAGAGAGCGCAGGATTAAGGACAGATTTGCTGGGCTGTGTCTGAGTGAACTCTGGGTGTGTGTTTGTGTGCATGATAAATACGCTAAGTGGTAAGACTACATCATGCTGCTCCAGCCACTTCAGGAGTCCCGTCTGACTGAATGTCCCCCTAAGCAGGAAATGGAACAGGAGGACATTAATATCAGAGTCACTTCTCATTATCATGTGTACTGTATAATAAAGAAATAAAAGGCTCGGTTTTGTACTTTCGTCTTTGTGTTGTGATGTTCTGAAAATAATAAATGGGGCCGTAGCTTCAGAAGGATGACGTTGGCTGACGTGCAGTTTTTATGGGCTGGAATTGTTTCAGCCGCCTGACAAGAAAAACAGAAACTTTGTAAATGAGGACAAGTATAGTGTTAATGACACAGCATTAAAAAAAAAAAGTGTAGGTGGCCAAGGAGAGGAGAAAGACACTGGGATTAGGTGTAGCACGCCAGCCGACTATTTGTGTGACAACAAAGATAAAGATAAATATCTTCCACAACATTACACTGACATTAGACTTTATTGGTTTGCTCTTGTGTCAGATAATAATATGGCAGGTGTTCTCTGTGGACAAAGCTCTTGGCAAACGTTGCTATGCTAATTCCACCGCAAATTGGTTTATCCAATTTGTTTTTTTAATCTCATATACAGTACATGGTGTAATGTAGATGCAGTCTAATGTGGGTTATCATACTAAGGCTGTTTACAGACCCACTAATCCCGATGCAACGCCGTGATCTAATTTAGTGGTCTGTCCAATGTGAACGAAGCACAGACTCTTCTTGGTATCCCCGTGTGATCAGAGACGAACACAGACAGAAGAAAGAAAAGAACTACTTTCTGTGTTTTCTGAGTAGTGACAGTCTGCAGAAGGGCAAGCACAAAGCAAACGCACTGTCACAGACCGCAACCTGGAAGCAGCACACCGCACAACATTGTTGGTCCTTAAAAAAAACACGTTCAAGATGGAGGTGTCCACTAAGCTGCGAGACAAACACGTCAGTTCTAATAAAAAGTCACCAAAGTGAGAAAAAGTCTGCAACAGCGTAGATTCTACAAAGTTCCCTGGCACCTAGCACGATTCTGCTGGCTGTGTCTGGGGCTTTAGGTCTTTATCTCAAATTCCCTTCATCTCTCTAATTGAATCTAACTGCTCATGCTCAGCCTCTAAGTAAATTCAGCGCTGAGGAAAACTTAAGAGGAAAGTTACTGCCATGAAGCTGACGAATAGTCCTAACAGAACACATTTCAGCTCCCAGCCGTGCCATCAAGCCAGAAATATAACATGGCAGAAAAAAGAAACATATGCTTAAGTGAGAAGCATTTGCTCATGACCTTCCCTGCCAGGGTGCTCTGCAGCTAAGCTGCAGGGATTTGCACCAGCTCAACATTTACACCATATGGATGCTTTATTACAGAGTAATGATGTCTCTCTCTGTCTCCCTCACCTCTCCGTCTAACTAGAGATGATTTGGAAAACCAAACAGCCTTATGTGTAACCAGGTGATTAGAGCGACTTAAGGGGGATTTAATAGAATTCTACAGAGGAATGTGGAAGAATATTTCTGCCGGCTTTATGTGAAACGCTGTCAGACGCGGCACACGACATACGAGCCCTCATTACATCAAAAACTTATTCTAAGAACCACCTCCAAACTCAACACATAAACCAGCATCAAAAAAATAATATCTAAGGTCTATGTGACTTGCGTTGTGGTCATTAAATATGTGTAAATGAAAATAAGACGGCAATACATTTGCACACACATTTTTCTGCTTTTGCAATAGCAATAATTGGATTTATATTGAAATGAGAGCTGGGCTGCTTATTGATCTTAGCTACTGCATATTAGCAGTGAATAATCAATAAAGTCGGTCCAAGGCTTATTAAAGTGGAATAAGCTGGGATGGCCTTTTTTCATTTGTCAGCCAATGACTGTTAATCTCATAACTCTTCATGCTAATGCATTGTTCCTAATAGGAGCATATCACTATTGACACTAGGTCAAATTACAGCAGTTGCATTGATTAGTTTATGGAAATGTATGTTGTTGTTTGTGCAACAACACTCAAGGCTAACTGTCAAAGTCCACACTGAATTATATCCAATCAACCAAGTAAATACTATAGTCATTGTTAATTCCACTTCGGCACCGTTTTTCTCTACTCCCAAATGACACGATAAAGAGCCAGAGTGAAGTATAATATTGTGAAAATCTTCCACTGAGACACAACTGGTGCCTGTGTGAATCAACTTGAATCCGCAACAAAAAGAGTGAACGTTACTGAAAACAAGAATTTATGGAAATGTTGTCAGGCCTAAGCCAAATTATAGCCGGACTTTACCTCTTTTTATCAGCCTCTTAGAATTTCAGTCTGAGGGAATTAATTATAAGGGGGTCGATTTGCAAATGAATGCGATTTCGGTTGTGAAAATATAACTGTGGGCCTAGTTTGGGACATTGGGACAAACAGCTCTGGAAAACAAGAAAGAGAGCATCTTAATTTATTAGCGATCTGCAACATTTTTCACCTAGAAGCCAAGGCAACTGGTCTGTCGAGACTGAAATGAAATTAGTGCTCTTCTTGAGCAGGAGAAACAAAAGCGTCTCCCTGAGCAAGTGAGGTCCCAGTCTGGCACAGTGAGGTCAGCAGGCTGAGGCCTATAGCCAACCCTAAGCCGAGCTGCAGCGCTGTGTGCAAATCAACTGCCTTTCTCCCATTTCATTTCTCATGCGCGGCGTTTGTGCTCCTCTTTTCATGAATGTAGGACCCTATCTTTGGCCCTCCCCTCTGAAAGGGCCTTCCTAGTGACGAAGGTGACCTGCCACTGAGAAAAAGGAGGACCTGCCATGAACTGAGTGTCAGCCATTAAATATGATTTCGCCCCTGAATGGCACGCAAACACATTCAACCACTGAAACTCATTAAGCCCGCATAATCTCTCTTTTCTTAAGCATAACAATGATTTCAGCTGGGAAATGCAATGGTTTTGGGGAGCTGAGCCATTGATTTGAGTTGCATTCAAAGTAATAAATCAAGTCCAACTTCACATCCTGGGCCCATTTGCCTAATTCAGCGCCTCTCACCATACTGGTCAATTAGTTTAGAGCGAATATATTCAATACACGGAGCAATTCACTGACAAGGCATAATAAATCCCGTGGCTTGGAGACTGTCCAAAATAACCTCTTGCTGCTATTTTGCCCCTTTGTTAAGGCTGAAAAAGTAACAAAAAAGTGTCAAAAGTACTTTAACAACCACACTTTGCATCAGTGAAACTATAATTAAAGGTTTAAATAATAATAATGATAATATAAAAATACATTTTCTGATTTACAAACCAACATCCACGCAGTTAACTTTCATGTTGTTATGGAAGTTTATCCAGCTTAAGCTCAAATGAGGTCATTGGCAGGGAGAGGGGCGGAAGTGCGAAGGTGCCAACTCCGGTCTGACAAACTGCCTGTTTGGTTCAACCCCCGTGCTCCCTTACACCTGTCTTCCCCATCTCGCCCTGAGAGACACAAATCTAAAGGGGTGTATTTTTTTCTAAATTATTATTTTTATTTCTTCCTAACGACGTTTCCGACCAATTTCCATTGACGTCGCTTCAAAAAGCTTCCAGGGGGAAGGTAGTGGGCCAGCCCGCTAAATTACAGCCGTGTGGACCGGGAGAGGTAGGAGCAGCTGTGAGGAGGGCTCTCAGTAGTCAGACCATTGTAATCTGCATTAACCACATTGCAAGGGAGTGCAAGGGGTCAAAGTCTTTAAGTGCCTGCAGGGATGGGTGCTTGTGGATTACAACGTATCGCTCCAAGTGGTTGAAATAATTGTGCAGTTCCATTTGCTCACTACCTGTTGTTCCCCTACGATGGTGAACATGGTCTTTCTGAAGACAGCCTACATTATTATTATTATTATTATTAGTAGTAGTATTATTTTTATTATCTGGGTGTGAAGAATGGGAGGGCCGGGACAAGTTACAGGTCTTGTCGCTAGCAGAGAAGTCCAAAATAAGACAAAAATAAAGTTTACCCGTCATATTTCAAATTACTTTCACGAAACAATCGGGCTCGTATCAGCTGGAGGACGGGGTCAACGGGATCAATGCATGAGTATATCCCTGGTAATGCCGAAGAGATTAAGTGCATTTCCTGGAAGGTGTGCTGGAATAGCACTGGCATAAGTTGTATCCCAAGATGATCCGCTCTCCGCTCGTCTTTGACCGGGCATTAAAACAGCGAGGAAGAGGCGAAGAGGCGCTCGTACCGGCTGGCCTCCGACAGCAGTTTAATTTTTTTTGCGCATTTCAATATGTTTTTCTCGTGCCCCGTCATTTATCAGACCGAAACGGAGTGAAAATAATTTCCAAGAATTAATGAACTAGAGTCTTGCTTTCCAGTGAGACTATGAATTATTTATGGCTACATTTCAAAGTGATTGAAATTGCGAATTAATCCCATTAACCTCTCTGATGGCAAGAATAAAAGCATATGTCTTGACGAATGTTTGCCGGGCTCAAATTTAGTGCTATTGAGAGCGGCTTTTCCCAGGCAAAGCCCGGGCAGACAGATTGTATGACGTGTCGCACGGTGCTTATATAGATCCTCGCGGTCTCTGTCTGAGTCCGCGGAGGAATGACAGAAAGCTCAATGGAGGCGTCTGTCTCTCAGCTAGACACCCTGTCCCTGTCCTCTCCCCCGTATACCTCGGAGCCCGTGATGAATGCACACAAGGCCCTCTCTCTCCCCCACATACATCTGACATTATTAACACAATATAAAATGTGATGGAGCGCTCTGCCACACCACTGCCCACCCCCCCCCCCCCAACACCCACCCACCCACCCACCAACCCCCGATCCAGCACAGCACAGCCACGTTGTGATTTATTCCCACAACCATGAAAAAGTAAGCGTGCTATTAAAATCACAGGTGTTTGGAGGCCACACGGCTCGCGGCGCGCGATCGATAGTGTCACTCTTTTACACGGCTCATTTTGAGGCCGGCGCGGCATCATATGCCATTAGTGAGGCCTTGATCTATTGGGGAGCAAACCTCTGTCTGGCACTGAAGCTATGGGCGTGCATAGATGCAAGCTAACAAGGTATTTGCACACGCGCACGCACACACGCACACACTCCCTCGCAGAGCATGTGTTTACATTGTCTCCACCTGGCACTCACACATAATCCAGGAGAGCTAATGTAGGAGATAATGTACTGTAAATGGCAGCGGCTCTGATTGATACCTGCACTTAGAACAATTACTGGTGTAAAAACTTTGAGAAAAGACAAAAGTTTGCGCTACTTACCGTAGGGTTACCTACCGTGGCCCGGGAAAGTGATTTGTTAGTGTTTGTTGAGCGTGTGTTCCCAAGGCTATAAAGTGTGACACCGGCAACAAATAAGGACTAATGTTCTGGTTCCAAATGAATACTTAGCACAACCTGTAAAAGAATGTGCTGTCTCTGCCCTTTCACAGGCACAGAGATTATCAACAAATTATTTGGTGCTATTCCTAAGCGCTGCAAACCCTTTCTCGGGCCGAGGAAAACAAATCATCGGCCAATTTCTAGCGGAGTGTCCGCTAAATGCACAAGAATACATTTGCTGGAAATTTGGTGATTCTGTTAACAAAGCATTTCATTTTTCCTGAATAATTTAGAACTGACTTTCCTGATGAGCTGATTGCATCTATAAAGGAATAAAGAAAAAGACAACTTGCATGTTGTTATTTCTTGTGGGTTATTTCTGCGCAGACATTAACGTGTTTTTATTTCCGTGCTAATTCAGACATGTTCTGGAAAGGAATGCAAAACATTTCTAAAAAGGAAGACCATTGTTTCTGCGGTAATTCCCTGACAAGGTAAAACAGGAGATTATGGGAAAGCACGGACAGGGCGGCGATCCTCCTAAACTTTCTCGTCGCTGAGGGTGCAAGTTGGGAAGACAAAACGTCTATTCGAAGCAACCCCAGTGGAAATGCAGACCAGCCTTTATCTGAAAGCAAAACATTTGCATACGGTTGTACAATGAACATGAATATTCTGCTCTATTTATCGTCGCTTCCAATTTTTTTTTTAAAGATGGAAAAAAAAAAATCACAGAATGAAGAAACGCAAAAAGTCAGTCCTGAAAATGCCATTTTTTTCCCCCTTATTCACTTTTTTTCCCTCTCTTTCATTCTCCGCGCAACTGCCATGAAAATGAACTATTAATCTGTTTCCCAAAGGAATTCCTCAAGCCACGCAGGCCTGACAGGCGCAATACGACGGTTGTTGTGCGGTCAACAAACAATTTTCCTGGGCTTCACTGCCTTTCAAAGGCACTTTTTCATTGGGCCCTGATCATGTGAAAAATGTCGTTGTCAAAGGTTCCTCTGCTTTTCTTCCCACACAAAGATGTCAGATGGAGAGAGTTAGAATTTCCAAACATGTTAATCCGCATGAGCGTAAACTCAACCCCTTCCTCCGCAGCGCTTGAGAGCTCATTCAGCGCGCTGGAAATTTCCTGTGCTTGAGCAACACAAGTGTGCCTTTGAGCTGAGATGCAATATGTCCTTAAAGTGAAAGAATGCGGGATTATGGAATTACGCAATTCAATCGGACAATTCATGCATGCAGAGCGGCCTGTTTCTCAACCCTGGATTGATTTCATAAAGCAAAATGACACCTGTTGTGCAAAAACTGGAAATCCTTAATTGTTGTGAAACGAGCGTCGGTTAAGTTAAGAGCACAATGCAGAAGTGTTATGTCAGACGTGTTGCTGCAGGGTCCATGATGATGATGATATGAGCTGAAAAATAAACTGATTTAAATGAGCTTCTGTGACCGGCTCGAAGATTAGAAGTGTAAAGTGACTGGTGGGGGTGAGGGATGAGGGGTGAGGGGGCTGTTCTACCACCCCACCCCCTTAATAAGACCATCTCCTACCAGGTCGACGGGGGTAAAAGGTGGACCACCTCATTACAGCCACCTACTCTCCGCCTCTTCCTGCCTGCCACCCCGGCACTCCCCAAACCCACCCCGTCATCCCACCCCTTTCCTCCACTCCAGCCTCTTATCACCGATCTATCCTGTCATCACACACACATCCCCCCTGTCACACCGCCGTCTGATTGATGAGGCCACTTTTGATAATGGCATCAGGAACCGGGGCGTCTGCCTTGTCATTAGATACAATCAGAGCTGTCTTATTACAGCTGAGGAAGACCCCAGGCAGACAGACGGGTTCCTCCGCGCGCAGATATAGCCGCAGATAATGAAGCTCCGCGAACGGTGTACTCTAATATACCTGGCTGAGTTAATCCATCCATCACGTGCGCCAAAGTTCAGCGAGCTCCTTCAAATCACATAAACTTCTGCTGTCAAGGCGACGGCTGCACTTCCTCGTAGGAGGGGCGGAAGTCACCGAGACGAGAGACGGCGCTCCTCGTACTGTAAAATTGGACTTATGCAGACTTTATGTCGGTTAAGGCTGACGGCCTGTTATTGTTGCACCGTGTTCATGAAGATAATCCAGTAATGAGATCATTTACTTAAAATAAACTATAAATAACAGGAAATAAAAAAAAAAAATGGATACCAATTTTATAGTGTTACTTTGATCTAGCTGGAGGAATTGAAACACATTTAGTATTCAATAGTGCAACTACTCTCATCTAAGAAAACACATGGCCTCAGAGTGTTTTAAAAATGATTTTACGAATTAAGCTGTTTGACAAACTGGTTCAGTATACGCTGTAATTATGAAAATTAAACTGGACTTTATAAAGGAGTTGGCAAAATGTTTTTGTACCTTTTTTTTCTAAGATATAAGTAACTTAATAACATATTAATGACACCTTTAAAAATGCATGTAAAACAAATGCATCAGTGCTTGCACGCTGTGTAAGATAAATATGAACTTATAACTATTAGCCAACTAATAAGTTGAAATGCATTGTGTCATGAAGTTTTCAAATAAAATAAAGAGCAATTATGTTGTGATGTGTTCGCTTTAAAACTGCTGAGTGAAAGTGTGCCACCATGTCAAATTCACCACTCTATTAAAAAAAAAACAAAAAAAACATGCATTTAAAAAATATAGCTGAACACGTTACGCGATGAAACCTGTTCACTAAACGTACGGCTCAACTTAAATTTATTACCAGAAACACGTTGCCAGCAAATGAGTAATAATGGTTTGTGTTATCTGTGAGGTTTCTATTAATTCGGGACAAAGGTGAGGTAACGATCAAAAGACAGCGGAGAGAGGGGCCCTGCGAGCCAGGATAAGAACCATACAACGC
Source organism: Mugil cephalus (assembly GCF_022458985.1). NCBI lineage: Eukaryota > Metazoa > Chordata > Actinopteri > Mugiliformes > Mugilidae > Mugil > Mugil cephalus. Next base: position 15,774,983 of record NC_061772.1, on the reverse strand, counting down.
TCACAAAGGCTGGGGCTCGCCACTGAAAGAAGAACTATGGTTTGAATTATGGATAGATCTGAATGGTGTCTCTTCTCTACAGATGGCTGCACACATGAGAATCCCAAGGCCTGTATAATTGTATTGCTAATAAGGAGTAAAGCCAATTAGGCATTTAAGTGTGCTGTAATCACTTGGACGGGGAGAGATGAAGAGAGGACCCATGGAGGAGACGGAAAATCAGGCCAAAGGACAAATGAATGCCTCCCCTAGTTCCCTCCCACACTGACAAATATAATTGGACATAAACTGTGTGTTTGCCACTGAAAAGTCCCCGTGGAGGGAGAAAATTTGTATTTTCACAGCTCCTGCTCCGATGTCTGATTCATTAATTTTGTGTTGTCCAAGGGGTCTTTATGGCAAAGAGGAGAAAGGGCTGATGTCAGTGCTGCGTAGCAACCGCACAGAGGAAAATATGTATAAGAAACCACGGCCCGTAACGAGCCCGACAAGGGCGTCATAAACAAACAGTGAAGTCTCCTTTCACGACCCTTGCAAACTTGAGCTGATGTTCAATCTGATCCTGACACTCTCCAAAACTCCTAACGTTAGAGTTTGCATCAAAAAAACAACAAAAAAAACAACAACATCTAACTCATTATACGCCTGCTTTCTGTGCAGTCCATTCTATTGTAATGGCTTGGCTTCAAACTAACCAATCAGCATTTTTCTCATTACCAGACAATAATGAGGCATTTTAAGGCAGCAACTCCGAATCCTGTCACACATCTTAGTAATGGGACGTCGAACTGGTTGTATCTGTAAAAGCTGAGAGAGAAAAAAAAAAAACAAGCAAGGAGGTGGGAGCATTTCAGTCAGTGAGCTATCCAGCTAGAAACAAACCACACAGTTTCTCAATCAGCAAGCAGCGCCTCAAAGAAATGGTAGAAGACACGTCGATGACACGCTGTTTGTTCAGCAGAGATAAAGTAATGGCTGGAAATTAGTTCTGTTGAACGGATGCATACAAAATACTTAGATTAAACTAGAGTTTAGAAACATATTGAACCAACAGGTGAAATTTAATTTTGAAAGTTGACCATGACAACGCACTGATTCTTAGTTAATCACTAACTTCCTCTAACTTGTGTCTCAACATGTGAGATTACTTCAGACCGCATCGACGTCCTCAGCACTGCACTGAATCGCTCAAATATACCAATATAAATTAAGGATAATGAATTAGAAGTGAAGTATTTCCAGTTTTTCTGCTACCCACAGGGTAGTACAGAAAGCCTGTCACACACATGCATTAATTATTAACTTAAAAAGGTCAGAAGGTTAGGGTCACCACCTACAACAAAATACTCTCCTCTGAAAATAGTCATATAGTTTAGTTAAAGCTGCACAAAAAACACTGAGATTGACTTTCTGGGTGAAACTTTTTTTTTTTTTTTGCACAAAACTGGTTTTGCTGGTTGCTTATCTCTAAAGTAAAATAGTAAGTAGCAAGTAAAACTTTTCCAGCCATTCGTCCAGCTTCTGGTTGGCGATGTCTGACTTTTTGTTTAGTGCTATGTTATTATTAAAGCGGCTGAAACGTGAAACAGTTTAATTAAATGTATTTAAGGAGCAAACTCAAAAATGTGTACGACAAAATCGAACGCGCCGTTGCGTGGAGACTGCTGAGTTTGCCGGTGTAGCCAGCGGCGCAGACAGGCCATACAACCCTCCAGACAAGCTGCCTGTCACAACATTTGTTTGCCAGATTACATTCCTTTCTGCCACTGAGAGTGGCAATAAAATGGGTGAAATTCTCCAAGCAGCATTGCTCCGGTCTCTCCAACTGCAATATGTCTGTAGTCAAATATGTTTAGAGGTGGGACCGTCGGCAACAAAGCCGTATGCCGGGCCCTTTTTTCCATGTTCTGGAACTTTTTTAGACTCGAGCAGGCCGGGAGGACAAAAGACTGGGACGTCTATGAGGACTATCAATACATTTAAACAGGGGCATGCATTTCTCATAAAGTGGCTCCAAAAGCAGAGCGAGCCAATGGGAGAGGGGCCGCTTGATCAACCCATAAAGGGAACCTCAGTTATGAACCAGAGAAAGAAAAAGAGGAAGAAAGAATTGGGCAAAAGGGGGAGAGGAAAAAAAAAAAACTGAAAGAAAAGGTCATGAGTGGCAGTTGATTTGAGGAGTTTCTGCGACCCCACAAAGGGCCATGACATCATCAGGTATTGAAGTGAGAGAGGAGGAGAAGGGGTTCTTTAAAAAGCTGGCCGCTTACCGAGGCCGTAATTACATTTGCGCTAAACATGCCCAAGTGCTCCGGTGCTGTGTGTGTGTGTGTGTGTGTGTTGGGGGGGGAATCATTTTCAGGGGTGGGGGTTGGAGGGGCTGAATTAATCAGCTCTGTTTGCTGTGGGGACTCTTTCTAACAAAAATCTTTCTCACCACAAGCTACTGCTCCGCAAGCACTGTGCTCCCCGCGCGCCTCGTCCTGTGAAGAGTGAATTTCCCTAAAGAGCATTTGTCTTCCGGACTAGCAGCTCTTTCAATGGTGAGTGCAGAAAACGCAGACTGTCCTAACGTCAGGAATTAAATAAAAAATGTTTTACTCCGTCTAACGCCGCCCCTGTCGACCCCTCCAACTCAGAGCCCTTCCATAGCACGGGGGAGCATATAAAGCCTTTGCAGTGCATGGTGGGTAGGCATGGCGTGAAGTGTACAGGGAAGGAATGCTATTAAGTAAGTTATGCACATAATGAATCTGAGCAATGCTTGGGAAAACTTCAGCAACATTTATTCCTCTTTCAGTTTAGCCTATTTCTCAGTGAAAAGAGCAGAGCAAGTGGTGAATACAGTAAATCACTCTTTAGTTCTGCCAGAGCTGTTTTCACTGGAGGCCAGTGGCCCTAAAAGACTTCATCTATTTACAACGGCATAGTGAGTCCAATCTCGTGTCAAGTTTTTTAAATAGGCTGAAAATATACAATGCTTCCACTGTTCATTGTGTCAATTTTGCCACTGCAGAGACAGGCCAAAACAAAACTGTCACGTCGAGGCGGATTGACAGAATTTTAAGTAGCGATATAAATCATGCTTGTGCGCTCGTGGTGACTGCGGTGTGATGTGAGGGTGACAAATTCACCAGTTGTATGATATTTGCGGGCTCGCGGCTTTTCCCTCTCCGCCGCTGACACGCTACCGCCCAGCATGACGTGTCATCACCATCCTGACAGACCCACACAGTGGCTGCGCTGCGGCACACTCAGCCAGCAAATCCAATTAGCCTTCCCACGACGACAGGGCTCCGCCGTCGGGATGACACGCTGTAATATGATGAAATGATACACAAACGCTTCTGATTCAGTCTGAGCCCTCGGGAATGCCACTGCCAAGAATCATACCGCAACATGCTAATTCGAAGCTGACAGTGTATTCAGTGGATGCAGTTTGATCCGTCGTCTGCCAGCTGACTGAATTGAAGAGTCTTATTTCAATATTGGATGAAAAATATCTGTTTCAGTTCAATTGAATTTTATTTACATGCTGTCAGTAACAATACTAATTGAGGCTTTACAAAATCCAGTCTGAGCCAGCATGGAGGCAGGGAATGAAGTCAAGGAAAAACTCCCCTTTAACAGGAAGAAACCTTGAGCAGAACCCAGCTTGTATGGAGGGACCCATGTGCCGAAGGCAAGTCGGTCGGGTAGAGGAACAGACAGAAAAAATGAAGACAATGTATTTTGGTAGCATCACACCACTCATAATGAATTGCATGTGTGCCTGGTATTTGAATTTTGCTCCCTAGGTTGTGGCAAATTAAACCTACAGTACAGTTTGGTCGCATTAGGAACAGTGTAAAACATAGTTTCCAATCAAAAGCATGACACAGTTTGATATTTGCATTACCCCGTCTGGAGGCGTGGGGTCGAATCCCACTTCTGACACAGAGTCTCTCCAATTTCCCCACTGTGGGACAAATAAAGGCTTTCAAAAATGTTCAAATTTATATTTACAATTCACCTTTTGGAACAATAAGGATCTGGAAGTGTTTGAATTGATGCAACCAATCAGTGCGTTTACATACACAGCTTAATCAAGCTATGCAAGAAAATCGAATAACTGATGGGAACATGTCCTCCTCCTCCACACTAGGTGGCGATATGCGTCTTTTCAGCAGGTGAATACCATGTTAATACGGCCCCCTTTCCTATTGATCTATTGCGTCATATAATAAACAAGAGTTGTTCATGCAGCGAACCGGCATTTCAAACAACAACATGGATATTTTAGTCCGTAATGTGCGTGCTACTTATGGTGCAGATAAATGTGCATCCTCAGGTGTGTCTTCACGTGTATGTTTACCTTCTTTTCATACGAGGCGTTCTTGAATCTTTTGTTAAAGTATCATTAAAGTCCAGAGAAAAACGATTTACAATCACATTATCTGGGTGTCTTGCTTGTATAAGGAGAACTCTGATTTTAGTCATAGTAACGTATTTACATGCACTTAAGTTGTCCAGTTAAAGTCGTATCCAGGCAATAATTCGTTATTTTTCACATAATGATAATTAGGTTTCTACTAAGGCTTTGTTCAGACTGCGTTTCACATCATTAGTACAGACTGTCTCCAATAATGTCACATGCTATGATTAGATTTGTGCATGGGGTGCTGTGGTAACAACCTAGCCTAGCCACAAGGGTTTGAATCGTCTTGCTCCGCTTCCTTCCAGCCCTTCCTGCACAGAAGCCTCCTCCCAAAGTGTCAGCAGACTATATATTTAGTTGTCCGTCAACAGACTGTTTCCCCTGTTCACCTCCACAGCGCTCAGCTAGTAGCAGCGTAGATTGAGCTCAGCACCTACGTCAGCCTGGATTTGATGACATTGTGTTGTGTTTTGCGAGTGAGTGATACAAAATAAATACTGTGACAGTTCCAGAGTCCGACTGGACTGAGGCAGATTTGTAGAGGCCTGACTGGAATCACTACATTTCAGACTGAATTCAATGTGGTTTAGCTCCAGTTAGCAAAAAATCTGATTTCACGAGGTGAAATGTTTTCTGTCCACAGTTTGTAAAATCAATCAGAATACACCCTGGATGTGCCAGTACACACATTTCTAAGCATCCAGTATGAAAACAGCCCTGACCTTTTTAATTTATTTATTTATTTTTTTTGTTTAGTCGTTTAACAATTAATGTAGTGATTTATGGACTTAGTGTTACATCAGCTGATATCAAGCTCGGAATGAATACAATATAATTTAACAGACAAAATCTGAATATAATTGTAAGGGACACGCTTTAAGTTAAAAAGTTAATGAAATAACAAATATTGTCTGTATCATCCAGATGATATTGCACTTCCAATAATGTTTGAGTGGCCGGAGTCCCCAAAGACATTCTTTGGACTTTAGTTTTGCAGCCAGCAATGATTCTCTACTCGATGGAATGGATCTTTCTATCCTCCAGCACTTTTCCATTTTCTCCTTGCCATGATCTATTTTATGGATGTTCCTCCATGATGGCCGCATGTTGCCATCGATGCTTTCCTTTCTTTATTTCTCCAAGGACTAAGAACACCTGTCTGTTTTAATCACTAAGTCCTTCGCAGCAGGAATGCCATCCCTGAATGGACACCAAGCTGCAATCTGACATTGATAGAAACAACATAGTATAGATCTCCGTTTGGCAACAACAAAGAACTAGCAAAGAGATCAACAAGAGACTCTGGCTGTTCTCCTGAAGGTTGTCTCTTCGCAGCCTGACGCCCTCATGACTCATTAATATCATAAAGGAAAGGGTCTGCGATGACTAACTGCGTGTACATAAAACTTGGATGAATGAAATCATATTTTCACGAGTCACTCCAATTAAGCAAACCGTCATATGCAGGATGACACAGCCACAGGATTTTCCCAGAAGCTGAGCTAGTCATCAACAACATATTGCTACCAATATGGAAGCAAAAAACGCAGAAATGGAAAAGTCTGCTTAAGTAAAACTGCTGAATGAAAACATGTGTCTGACGATTCATTGCTGCTTTTAAGACTTTTTTGCTTTGCAAGATCTTTTTTTTTTTTCATTATCCTTCACATGCTACCTATCTCTTTTCCTTCAGATAGAAAAAAAATCATGTTTTTCTATCTAGAATGACATCATCTCAGGAAGTGACATTCTGGGAATTTACTCCCAGCAGACTATAATGTGCCTGTTTGTCCAAATGGGCAATAGCCTTGACGGCTATGAAATAATCTACCAGTAAGGTTAACAAACAACACTGCTGTCACTGCAAAGAAAAAAAAAAAACGGATCAACACTCACCCTGACTGAAGAAGAGCCAAAGCCAGCAGTAGTCATCAGTAAGCTGCCCCTCAATGGAATTTTTCTCTGAATGTAAATAATGGCCAAAGTTTGCTCAGTGATGAACAGATCGTTTTATCAGTTTTTCATGGAAAACAATTTGTCCTTGAATGCACAAAGTTTGTACCCATGAAAGGTCCCTTTCACAAATTCACATGACCCCCCCCCCCCCCCCCCCCCCACCAACACCACACCACCACCACCACCTCCTCCACCTCCCCAGCACCACCACCACCACCACCACCTCCGCTTAGCGAGAGATAAGGACGGGTGATTAATCAATATCTAACCCTACAGAAACACAGGTGCACACATACAGAGCGAGGTATTATCATAGTGGCCTGTTGTAATCACACCCACTTACATGCCACATCAGAAAAAGTAATCTGATCATCACCGTCATTTCTGTAGAACTTTCACCCATGTTTTGAATTATTTTTTTTATTTACCGAACGTCCTAATCCGTAACTGTGCCAAAGTTGATGTTTTTGTCTGATATCAGCAAGACGTAACCTGCACTGATAATACAATCAATACTAAAAGCTTTTACCCAACAACTCCTATTCTTATCACAGTTAGAATAGCTACAAATCCTTCGCTTAAATCATACATATCATGTTACTATTTGCCGGCTTTGGCCATTAATATTGATGCCTGGCGTGAAAAAAAAAGAAGGAAATAAAAATTAAACTTGGGCCTTGGCTTGAAGAATTGGCATGGCTGTTTATCCCTGCAAAAGCCAGTGGAGGTAGCCTTCTTAGCAGCAATAAAAGGTAGGATTATCGCCCGGCTTGTAAAGACTGCCAACCTATTTGGGAAAAGTGTAAAAAGCGACAGGAACCACAGCTGATAGTTAAGTCAAGGCAGGTGTTTGGGAAAATTACAGCTGCTGCACACAGAATGGGTGATCTGTCAGGAGTGTCTGCTTTGTTAAGTGTACCGTGGATCAGTAAGACTTCCTTTAACCTTAATGGCCCACTGTATACAGTGTATGGGCTTAGCATGGGGTTCTAATCTTTACGCTGCACTTTCTTTTAAACACACACGACTGCTGTTTGATTGCAATCAGTTTCATCCAAAATGGATTTTTCAAGGATTACCGTATAGATTACTATGAATATTTATGCAGCCAATGATGATCCAGTGGGACGACGTCAGAGATCTGCTGACATTCCATAGCACCACCTGCAGGTGAATGTTTGGTGGGAATCTTTTGTTATATTTACATTTAATTATCTATCGGTAAATGTTAGCAGGGTAACAAGCACGAATTGCTAAGATGGTAAGCATGACTGAGGTCTCACTAGTGTCAATGTGAGCATGTTAGAATAACGTTAGTTAGCTGAACATATAGCACTGTTAGCATCGTTTGATTAGATTGTTTGGTAAGATGCCTGGGTGCTGCAACAAACAGCTGGTACATATCTTCATGGTGAAGGCATACGTTTTAACAATCCCAGTAGATGTTAATAGGATGAGGTACAGTAGCGAGGTGATGAAAAGGATTCTTCCTGACCAAGAAGACAAAACCCCCAAAGAGGAGCAGAGCAGTTTCACAGAGACGGTGGTTGCTGAGGTGCAGGGAAGGAACCCCTCAGAGTTCAAAGATGACAAGTTTCCCACAGAGAAACACCAAGCAACTCAATTCAACTGGTCTTTTTCTTTCTCTTTGGAACAAAATTCTGTGAATATGTATGTTGTGAAATAAGATTGTGCTTCATTAGCTTTAAAAAAAAAGATTTGCATATCTTACAGCTCCTCTATTTTACATGGCCCGGATATTTAAGAGGCGTCCAATGGGATTACTCTCCAGCTGTGGAGCTTGTTTGTCCAGCAAACATGCTCCTGTGCTCACTGGCCAGCGACTCTGGCCACTGGTCACTTCTGCCTCCAAATCTGCTTATAGATTTCCATTGCTGTGTGGCCTGATGCAGGTCAGGAGGTCACCCTCGTGCATGGCATGCTGGGAGTGATTGTTCTCCAAAGGCCTTGGATGTGGAATCTATCATCATTAATGCACCAGTCCTTTCTGGTTAACTGGCTGCCCAAACATGATGGAGAATAAACGGAGGTCTTTTGAATTGGCTGCTTTTGAAAGGAGATCAAATTCGTCATTTCATCTAATAATTGGGCCAAAGAGGAAAATGCCAAAGAGGCCAAAAGGTCAGAGTGAAAACGCATGATTGGAGTCTAAATTTATAGTCAATAATATTAAATTGCAAAATTAGCATTATTAATGCTATATTAACAGCTTTAGTAAATAACGTGGGGTTAAAGTCCAAGACATAAAACTCCACGGTGTGATGGATAAATGTGTGATTTCTAAAACAATATACAAGAACCATCTGCCATATGACTATCCTGTAGAAAGACCACCAGTGTGCCGGGCCATACGTTAGCTGTTTTCAAGTTGCTTGACAACAGCTGTGAATTCTCACATTGATGAATACGGTCAAACATATGCATCCACGGAAATGTTTACTCAAAGATTGTGAACCTGGGTTAGATATTGCGACCCAGGACTAACATTAGCGTCCTCCATCACCCGGTCATGCACTTCTTTTAGCTTACTGCTATTAAAACTGTCCACATGATATAGGTGAGAGAAGCCAGCTGCTAATGTTAGCGTGAGGTCTCTCTTCCCCCATCCGCACTCCAAGGCAAACGATTCTCCAATTTTATCATTGTTTCAGTTTAACCTCTGACCCCGCATGGGAAACTAAATAATGAATTCCATATTTCCCTTTGGTGGAAATCAGCAGGATTGGCTCTTGGTGACCATCAGTCACAGCCAGCTGAGCAGAGTGGTCGACCACTGGCTCTCACACGGTGTTTTGAGGGGGGTGAGGAGGCGTGCAAGTGGAAAAAAAGTGGAATTAATGATAAATTAACTATAAACTATAGCGACGACAAAGATTAAAACAGTCGCTGCAGACATGTTCGATTTTTGGCACAAGAGCACCTGAAGGTTTTGTTTCATGTTAGCTCTTTCAGTTGTGGTGCAAAGCAGAGGTTGAACGTATGAAAATATTTTTTTAGTAAATTAGCGTCAACGTCATTTGTGCAGGAAGTGAAAAAAACAAAACAAAAGGCATATTAATTAGATGTGGTGGGGTGCATATTTGCAGCAATAGCTCTCTTTGATGTAGGTAGAAATCACTGGTGGGTTCCTACATAGAAATCACTCAAAGTGCAGCTGTGGTTGACAACCCCTGAGTAAAGAGAACAGAAAGAAAGAAAAGCGAAGAAGAAAAACCGTGGAGGATAGGACATCAGACCTGTTGTGTGCAGCAGAGAGAGGTGGGAATGGCAAGTGTGTGCATTACATCTGAAATGACACCACTTTCATTAGTTAAAAAAAAAAAAAAAAAAAAACTTTTTGAAACTATCATCCCAGATAAGAACCGTGTGAAAAATCGATGTGGGAGCTCAGTTGTCAGTATGACGATGTGCTGACTAACTCTCGGAGGAGCGAGGCAGAGTGGGAAGAGGGTTTTAAGGACGCCCACTGGAGATAAGAAACCATTCACATGGGAACAGAGGTAGCCCCCCTCTCCCCCACCCTTTTTTTTTTCCTAAAGTCACCAAATCTTTAGAGGAACAGAGTTGAGTATTTGCCTTCCTCCTGATTGAGACTGGGATGACAGCTCGGGGCCCTATGGAGAGCACTGTTGACAGTGGGAAAAGGGGAACGGGACGAGCCCAGTAATCTCCTCCTAAGCCTTGCCTATTTATCACGGAGGTAATGATAAGAATCAGATTTAAAGGTGAACCCTGAGATGGGTCAGAGCCTCACACAGGCGGTAACGCGATCTGCAGGAGAGCGCTGATAACCCAGGACAATACGGGGGACGCCTGTCAGATAAATAAAACAAACGGTGCAGAGCTATAAAAGGGGGCCCACGTGGCGTCTGCTTCACGGAACAATTTCAGCCTCACTAAGAATAGGAAGAGAGTGATGGCCGGCGAGGGGAAGCGAGGGATGCTAAGGAAGAGATAAAGGAAGCAAAAGAGATGACTTATTTCAAAGGAGCCGGGAGACAGAGCACTGGAGTGGGGAAAAAGACAAGGCAGTCAGGTATGGTAGGGTGAACATCATTGACGCGCAATGTCAACAAGAGTTTGCACTCACACTCCAGCGTGTTGCTTTACAATCATTAAAGACTAAATTAAGAAGAGTTTTACTCACTAAGTGCAAAGCCTTAATGAACCGGGGCATTTTAAAGAGGCCAATAGAAATTACCAGTGAGTAAAACTGATCTCATAATAACCACAGTTATGAAGCACTCGGTTATGAAACATTACAGCTGCGCTTGTCGCCGAGTTCGATTTACAACCTCAATCACGCGCTGGAGAGCTGCACCGTTCCCACTAATTATAACGGCTTAGATTAAACGTCTACTCAAGTTGAAAGACACTCCCTATTCTTAGTGAGAGGCACGATTTAAAAATCAGATTGTGCCATCGATATGGCTCTCTGATTAAACAAAAATAATGGGGCTTATTATATTAACCGTAAAAAAGAGATGACGCACTTGTTTGTTTCGCATTAAATTTTACTTCCTGGGACCATCTACGGTAAAAAAGACAGAGTACAGTAAAGCTGTGTTAAAAAGCCACAGTGTGTGGTTTTCATTACAACCACCAGTGGAGTTCACCGCTCCACCGTCCACCAGAGACACAGATCTAATCAGTGCAGAATAAAAAAAAAAAAAAAACCTGCAGACGTGCACCTCGCCCCCCGGAACGAACGCTTCGCGCCGCGTCCTATTTCCAGCCGCCGCGTTAGCGCCCGGCTGCTGGTGGGCGTCTTGAGCGGATCGCCCTCTGCTCGATGTGTCGCCTGGTGAGGTCACTCAGTGGCCTCGGGAACCCTCGGGCACTTCCCCTCTGAGGAACAACAGAGCTTTGACCTCTGGGAATCTTCCCTCTCTGCAACACGTGTGAGGTCATGTTTTCCAGACCCTGCGCATGGTCTCATGTTTTTTGTCCTGCGCTGTATCAACACGGCCCCCGCAGTTATGAAAATATAAAGCGAGGCAGAGGAGAAGCATATCCTGTGCCATCTAGCGAACAATGGTGGAAAACATGCCGCTGATACTGTACAGGTCGGCCACTTGCGAGATAAAATGCCGGCTATGTGTAGGATGTGTTTGTCCCTCATAAAAAGTCAATAGGATTCAGAGGTGGACGGCCGCCACCCACGCAGTGAATTAATGACCGGTGCTGCTGAGCACAGATGACTGATGACTTGAACAGGGAGCTCTGGAGACCTATTGCTACTGCCACCTTAGTGTCTCCTGTGGGTCTGAGTCACAGGATCGACACCAGGGTATCACCTCTGAGTTACACGAGATGAAGATGATGCCGTGATGATTCACACACTCTCGTTTTCTGATTACAAGCCCAGTTTAAAATAAAACAGCTGTAAGAAATTAAAACTGTTCACTGTATACCACGTACATAAAAGATAATATCATTGAGATACTGTGTTTTGGTGCGTGTGCGGCACCACATGTTCTTTTTTTTTTTTTTTGTGGGTGTTTTTCTCCTCCTTCCTTAAGGGGAATGAAGCTGTTGTGGAAACTTTCGCACAGGAAGTGCATGGCGAAATTACTATTTCCTGCTTTTAACAATGCCCCAAAATGTATTTCTGTAGTGGGCAAAAAAAAAAAAAAAAAAAAAAGAGTCATCCAGATTCTTTGGAAAGCTTAAATAAGATTATATTAGTCCACTTAAGAGTATGTGAAAAGCCAAGAAAATCTAAACACCGGTGTGTGACTGTGATGACTCACTAGATCACACAGCTATGATGCTATGCTGTTTATATCCCCTATGAGGTAATGTCTTCCTCATATGATCTAAACACACAATTATGATGCCAGCCGTGTACAATCAGGACGTCTAAAATGCTCCATCGGTATGAGTTGTGTATGAATCACGCACTGCTGAACAATGGATGGATTCAAGGACAATTTCTCCCTTAAAAACAAATGAATTATGTTTTACATATGCTTCTATAGCGACTTTATATTTAACAGAAAACTGAATTCTTTTGATGAATTTGTATTTTTTATCCTGTTTCAGATCATAGCCCGTGATATAAATAACGCCACATGGTCAGACCCAACAACAAAAACACAAATTCATGTGTGAGCTACACCCCGGGGCAACCTTTACACATTGTTTTAATGTCTGTTTTTTCTCATTTTTTTTTTTTTTTCCATTAGATGAAGCACAGTAACTCACTGCATGCAGTAGGCTGACATCTCGCTGTTTAGTAACGACAACAACAGTAAACAGATTCACACCAACCCCCTCCTCACATTCCACGAGTTTTGATTCCCATGTGTGCTGGAAACTCAAGTGAGCTCCGTGCCACATAATTGCACGTGCACACTCGCCAACATGTACACATATGTCCCCGGTCTGCCGTTGTTCTTCTTTTCTGTCAGTTGAAAGAAGTTATTTCTCCAATCCAGCAAGAGTTCCCTTTCTTATAACATCAGGGTTTTCCCCTTTGCTCTCCGTCTCACTTTCTCCTTTCTTCTCAGTCCTCTTTCTTTGACTCTCCCAGCCTCTTGTATGCTAGTGTCTGCAGCTGTATTTTTAATCAAGTGAAGGATCCATAGAGAAATGGGCATTTCTTTCAGAGCATTACATTCTTCCCCCTCCTGTCTGCGCTCATGCATCACTGGTTAGCTTAGAAATACAGCCGGCACAAAAGCAGCAGCTGACATGTGGAGCTTAATGGTAATAATGGCCATTTTTAAGCCCAATCAATCACATTTAGTGGACATCTCCATTTTTTGCCCGTGAAAAGGTATAAATAATAATAATGATAATAAAAAAAAAAAAAAGAAAAACGGGAGAGGAAAGCGTGGTTGGGGTGGGTGGCTTGGGGACGGGGGGGGGGGGGGCCCGAAACACCTCGGTAAATATTTTAACTGCTTATTAAGATTTGGAGCACACCACAAAAGGAGCATCTGTGCTCCACAGAGCAGAGTGAATGGAGAGACCCAGATGGTTTTTAGAACTAAACAGTGAAAACTGATCCATGGTCTGGGCAAAGTAAAGCCCATTTATTTAACTATTTATTTATTGTGTGAACGGGGTCCGCACGAGTGTCTGAGACCTGGCCGAGTGCAGGCGCAGTTGCTTTTCCTACACGGGAGGACTGTGTGTGCTTTTGATTGTGCAAATGGATCCGCAACACTGAAATCTCAACGATGCACCAAAAAAAAGTCCTGAGAGGACAGAATTCTTTGGACAGCCTATAAAATGTGCAATGAATACCTCAGTTTGTTTATCTTCGCAAGGTTCAGATATTTCAATGTCTCTTCGCCTCTGCTTTTATGAGTCTCCACGACTTGCGGTGCGATTCTTAGACACGCAACACAGAGGGCAAGAGGAGGGGGTGAGTCAGGTTGTCTTTGCACAACAATGCACTTAATTTATGATCACGTCTGTGGCCATTTTCTTGCCACGGGGAAAAGAAATGCACGTCAAAACACTAAAGCAAAAAAGTACTAATACTAAGTGCGCTGGGAATGACTTGCTGAAAGTTCAAATTACTCCCACTTTGGCTCTGTCCTTCAGAATAATTAAGGTAAATGTAATAAGAGAGAGCAGAGAACATAGCTTTTCACAAGATAATATGGAAAATTTTACAGCTTTCATCCCTTCCTAATCCTCCCTGCTCTTTTATCTTGTTGGCTTTTTATTGGCTGTGCAGCTCCTGGGAACTTTACCCTAATAAAAAACAATCCTGCGGAATTTTCCACAGAATTTATGCAGTATGCAAAAAGATGGGTATGTGCTTTCCTCACTGGACAGCACACATTTCTGTTTTGGTTTTTAATCAGAGTAAATAAGTGTGTGGGAGGCCTGTAGTCTGCGTGGTTTTAGTGATAATCACAGAGAATCCACTTGTAGACAGCAGCATGGTGAGGGTGATGAGGGTCCTGGCCGTGTTACTGAGACTTAAAGAAAAGAAATTAGATAAATAAAAAAAAATGCAGGTATAATAAATAAATAACTCTGGACAACTGATTAACTGTGCTATTTTAAGGACTTTAAAAATAACTGCACTTAACCGAGAATCCGTATTAAGTGCACATTCGGTAAAATGAACAATGCCATCTGTACTTTGTTTGATTTAGTTCTTCAGAGGTCACACTCGAATCTTTGTCCAGGTAATACAATACATTTCAGCTGCAACAGCTCTGTTCATTTTCAAAATCAAACTCATAAAAGCATCATATAAGCAATAACCGAAGAGAGCCCTCGTAGAAATTTACATATTAATCCAATGTTAAAAATCCCCCTCCATTAAAACTTTTACAGGCTAAAATAAAACAGAAAATGCTTCATGACAAAATGAATCTGTCCTCTGCCAAGACTTTGTTCTGAGGAGGCTGCATTTCTATACGCATAAATCCACCGCGGCCCCAGCGTGGCGAGTTGTAACGCAGGCACCGGCGTGAAGGAACGACTCCCGGCCCACATATTCCACCCGTCACTCTCCGTCTCGTGCTGTCTGTTGTCGCCAGGGGGCAAGGAGCCTGATATAGTCACTTGAACTTCCTCAACATGAACTCTGAGTTACACGTCAGCTGCGGGGTGACAGTGAATTTAGCCTGGAAGATAAGGAAATGACACACAGGGGCTCCCTGGTAGGATTCAGGGGATATTTGCCAGCTTTCCTCTGTTCTTTTCCCCGTAGAAAGTGAGGCTTTTATGTTCCCGCGAGCAGTAAAATACGTTTGTGTGCACATACAAAAAATGACAAGTAGTTAGTCGGTAGTTACTTGATATTTGCAGCCACGGCAGCTGAATAAAGAAGGACGTGCCCACTAGAGAAACTCAAACCTTTAAAGAGAAAAAAATGAATGTATTGTTTAGAGATAGGCAAGTAAACAACAACAACAAAAAAAAAAACCTAAACAGAAAAAAGAAATAAAACGTATTCAAGTCAGCGGTTTTGTAGCCTCATAAAGTAGCCACTGAATATATTTTCGTACAGGACAGGGAGCGCAGATATCTTGAGCGTTCCAGACTAGTTGCGATGTCACTGCTCAGATTTTGGCAGCTTTTAGCTCACCTAACATCTGAGCTAAAAGGTTATCTTTAAGAAGATAAATGAAACGCATCCTTCTACGTCAAACAGTGAAATAAATCACTGTACACGGTGAAGCTCGAACATCTAAGAGATGTAACACGGACTAAAACATGTTTGAGTTGAGCTTTGATTTATAATCAGCACGGCAACTTCCATCCATAAGTCAAAAAGTCACCTGTCTTTTAGCTTCAATCTTCTTATTTAATGTTTTATTTATAAGGGCACAATATCTCTGATCCTCATACACGTCCTCTACGGTGACACATTGATTTCACATTGCCGCGGATTGATACATGTGCCAGTGTCAAACTGAATGCTAGTCTGAGCTATAACCGGACATTAGTGGTGTTAACTGGGTAACTGGAGCTGACCAGCAGAGCTGCAGGATATTGACTGCGGGTCAGAGCTTGTGGCTTGTGAGCAGGAGTCCGGCGCCCACCTGGGGTTAAGATAGTGAGACCCCATGTGCCTCGGTGCTGTGTAAATAATCCAATTATAGCTGCTCAGCATCAGATTGATGTGAAACGGATTCATTCATCATGTGAACTGACAGGCCCGGCTAGGCGGCTGCGTCCAGCCACTTCCAAGTTTCCCCTTTCTCCTCTTCTCCCCTCAAACACGCCCACAATGCTTTTTGACAAGTCATGAGGAGAACCAAAGGGCCCAGATGCTGCTCTTGTTTGATAATGACCTACTGACCAAACCAGGGTCTGTGGAAAACCACCGCTATTAGCATTTAACCAGACGCTTGAACCGCTCATTTCAGTCTTAACTTGTGTGTGTTAATTAACCACACAAGCGTTTGTAGTTTGTCTTTCTTGAAACTGAACAGTTATTAGGGCCGAATATCACGAATAGTCATCTCAGTTATGTTGACCAACCGCAACCTTATTATGTTTTAAAGTCACCAGCCAAATAAGAAGACATCCAGTTTTACAACTGAAACGGCATCTTTAGATTAAACGGAAGATACCAAAATATACCCAATATACGGGCAGTGGATAACCAGGTGAGTCAAGAATACACAATTAAGCAGAGTGTCAACTTCTGAACACTGTGCTAGAAAGTAAACTGTAATTTAACATGCTGGTGTTTACAAGCTTAGTGGCACTCGCGTCTAAAAATAAGGCACCATTGCACTTTTAGCACATCATCATGTTTGCCTAAGGGTCTGTGAGCATAGTGTGTGACTGACAGCTTGTATAGTCTCACTGTTTGAAATTGGCTACCATACCTTTTTATGTCGTGTGCATGCAGCAGCACAACAGAGGGATCGCTTTCACCTGTTCATATGTATAGTATATCCACATCAGTTGTGTTCAATGATAAAAAAACAAAAAAGTAAATAAAACTGCTTTCTCACACGTTAAATTGGGATTATATTCATTGATGAGACCAAAGTATGGAGTGGCACAAACATTATTAATTCATAGGGGTCTTTTTGAATCGTGAATGTGCAGTAGGCTGAATTACAGTCCAACAATCACACACACACTTTTACATAGACCACATATTAGACACACTGACATGAAAATTAGAATATGACCCATTTACATTTAATAAACTTTCCCCTGCTGCGTCCTGAGGGTAACTCATATTCCACTACTAATACAATATTTTTACCACGTCAGTTAAATAATTCTATGTTTCGGTTTGTGTGGTATTATACAACACATTCATTCCCAGTTGGAATAATTCATGTTGTCAGTTATGTGGGCACTTTGCAAAAGCTGGTTTTGTACATTTTATGAAACTGTGAACCATCAATCAAGGCGGTGGAGGACGTGCTCTGCTATCAGAGATCTGGCTGGCCGTGTACAGCAGCCTCCGAAAGTCACTGAAGTCTTTTTTCTTCCGCCCCCGAGCAGACGCCTGTAGCCTCTCAAACAGCTGTCTGCCATTGTGGCGTATCGCGCTAATCTGATTATAACACCCCGCAACAATCAACAACAACAAAAAGGGCTCTGATATACATAATTGTAATCAAATTTGACAACGATGTCAAATAAAGGGGTCCGCATAAATCAGGAGGGCGTCGGGCTCCGGCGAGAGAGGCTGCAGGACCTTCGAGGGGCTTCAAACAGGGCGGGTGAAAAAGTAATGTTTGGTTAGTGACCGTGGCTTCCTCAGAGGGACTTCTGCATAACATCCAAGTCCCTAACACACACACACACACACACGCACACACAACAGTATCTGCTGTGGGATTGGAGCGTGTAATGAGAGCAAAAATAAAGAGGCCCTTAAAGTGTGGCCCCAGCACCCACAAAGACTTCCTCAGTGTGGTGAATAATAGGGGCCGACTGTGTAACCATTCCCCTCCCCGTCCCACCCCCCACAAGTGTGTTATTAATGTAACAGTGCCATGCAGGGGCTGTGACATGTCCTCACACTGCCAAACACATATTTAGCCTCAGATAAACTGGTTATAAAATTACTCCACAAAAAAAAAAAAAAAAAGATCACTACCATTTGTGTTGACATTGGTGTACAACCATTTTTGTTTTGCACAAAACAACACGGAGGACATTAAAATGTATCTCTACCGCACCATGAGCGGCGTGGCATTGTCCTGCGGCTGTTAGGGCGCCGTTCTGCCCCTTTTTATTGTTTGTCATTTTTCTGGAGCTGACAGCGACCTCGCGGTCGTGTAAATCACATCTCTTAAAGCGCTGACGGAAACACAGGCTGGTGTCACAGCTTGATTAGCGCGGTGATGGGGGCAGAAAGGAATATGGGCAGTGAAACCTGTGGATTCTCGGAGATATCTCCTCCCAGAGCCTCATGGACCATTAACTGCCTATCAAAGGCCCAACAGGCTCCCCTCTCTGATCTGCTATCAGTGTAATAGGGAGACATTCAGTCACACACAGTTCTCTGACAAAAGTGGTCAACGTTTCAGACCTTGATATCATTGAAGATGGAATTTCAAATGTTCCAATTCTGTGACATCAGCTTAGTGAGAAATATTTAATCAATATTGGAAACCGAGTAGAAAACCCCTCCA
This sequence comes from Mugil cephalus, assembly GCF_022458985.1. NCBI lineage: Eukaryota > Metazoa > Chordata > Actinopteri > Mugiliformes > Mugilidae > Mugil > Mugil cephalus. The sequence continues at coordinate 15,756,503 of NC_061772.1, read as the reverse complement.
TGATAAAACAAATGTACTGTATGTTCTCCGCGTATCTAACTCTCACTGGGCCTGGTGTTTGTCTGTTGGAGCAGCCCTGCTGGTGTGTACGTTGAAAAAGAATGCGTACATTGTCATAAATCGTATTTGCCATTCTCAGGACCAGAACAACAGCCCATTGGTAGCTCTTACAGCAGTATCCTGCATTTCATACAATTACCATGTTTATTGGATTTTTAGTTTCGCAGTGACAAAAGGGCCATCTGCCTGCAGTCAAGCTTTAAGATCAGCTGGGAAACATACTGGGGAATGGATCAAAGCCCCCAGACTCCTCCCATCAAGCTCCGGTTCAAGAAGATTCAGAGCTAGTTGTCACCCATTCAAGCACTTCTATATAATCATTGTGTAAATAGATGAAAAATACAGAAAATACACTTACCTTGTGTCCAAAAGGTATTATGATGTGAATTTTAAAGACAAATTCCATGAAAATGTTTGCAAAAATGTCCTCAATTGCTAAAAATTAAAACAAGTTCTTGGAATAGTTGGCAACTAGTCAGCAAATAGTCAGCTCACGTGATCAGCTGTGTCAAGTCAAACATATGAATAGTCCATCGGTTTTTTATGATCCTAGCTACGTGTATTAGAATCATTACATGTCCATGTCTTTGTGTCACATTATATAATAAAACACGGCCGATGCTAGCTCAAAGGGTAATTATTGTGAGTTAAGCGTAATTTTTTATTTTTTTTTGTTCTCTAGGACATTAGACGTACTATCGTTTGACACGCAGTTAATGACGTCACTGCCGTCGCATCATTACGTGTCAGACTGCCGTGGCACCCATGGTTATCCCATTATAATTTACACATTACTAAAACGTGATGATTTCGTAAACAAATATGTGTGATGTCCATGAAATGAAAAATAAAATTGTAATGGCCATTAATGGCGGTGCTGCTAGACACACAATGCATGATGGGATATCTACCACCCATTGAGTGCCCATTGGACGGTTACTACTTTTTGCAATGTTTGATGGGAAATGTTGAGTCCCCTATGTAGGGCATGGGATTTGATCACTAAGGTTTCAGACATCTCTATGAAATGGCGTAACTATGTTGGGGTTAGGGTGTGATTTTGGACACAGCCCATCTCCACGATTTTTCGAATTGATTCATTTGGATCAATAAAGAATCGGAACTGAGGAGGTCTGGACATACAGACATTTAACGTGTTTCTATTTCCAGACCTCAGGCAGCCGGCGGGAACTTTTTGGCTGGAATTCGGCCAAAGTTTCAGTCGCCATCGTTGAAAGTGAAGCTGGAAGTAGAAACAACTGGCAAAAAAGATGCAGCGCCATCTAATGGTTGTTACAGAACAAGACAGACTGGTGAGCGCACAAGTAGAAATGTCACAGGTAACATAGCCTTTACAGCTAAAAAACTTTTAAAATTTTAATTTTAATTGACAATTCTATGGAAGAAATGTATTCTTAAATTTGTGTGTCGGGTCTGTTGTGCGATCCTTGTGTGCCTGAAAACCTCGGCGAAGCTACTACAAGATTGAATCATGTCTTAGAAAACAATGTCTTTACAAACAATAAGATATAGGTTGTTTTTCAAGGTGCCTGGTTTCCCACCTCAGTCGTGTTGTGTAATAGAGCACCTGAGCTTCAGACGCCAAATCACCAATCTAGCACAAACACAGCCTTGGGTGAGTGAGGAATGATGACAGAATGAATCCTTCTGATGCGTTGTTTACCCAGTAGATAGGTAGGAAACTGCACTTATCAATTGTTCTATTACCTCACATGCAATGATCTGGATAACAGTATTTTAACGCTCATCTCAGCAGGGGTCTGTCTAAGAAACACGTTAAGACAACAAGTACGAAATCAATGATAAGAACCCTTGAAAAGTTTTCGGGAGCTGTCAGGAAAGCTAAGTCCATTTGGAGTTGTTCTAAGCGTTTGTTTCATCCCTCTTAGAGCCCCGGATGGGTGGAGTTTAACATCAAGCAATTTAGCAAGTACTTTTTATGTTTTCCTCTGAGATTTTTGCATTTTCCCACATCATTAATCTAATAGTCAAGGCATCGTGAGGCTTTGTAAACATTTTTTTTTTTAAATTAGCAACTGTTGACATGTGCATAACTATCGCGTTTGCCGTGATAAACGTTCACCGTTACAAGTTAATGCGGAAAATGAACGCCGCTTCCCGTCCCAACTGGCTCATCTGTGTCACCGCGGTGCCCCCTCGACACACAGAGGTGAGAGGCCTGTTAAAAGACGCTCCGCTGGGAACAAGGAGAGTGGAGAGACTGCCTCTTTCCCTCTCTCACTGGGATCGTATTTCTGAGGGTTATCAAGCGGCTCATTTAAATGAGGGCTGGTCACAGCAGGAACCAGCTGAACAAAGTTACTATTACCAGCGCCTCTCCTGTGCTGCTCTCACTCTCCCCTAATTGGGTTTGACTGCATTTGTTTAAATCCACAGTGGAAGAAAGAGAAAGGAGGGTGGAGGGTGGGCTGCAGTGAAACTGAAGTGTGTCAGTTTGTCCAGACACGGTGGCACTTTAGAAAAAAGGGGCTAGCACTCCCTGGGCTTATTAAACAAAGGTTGGAGGAGGGAGGGGGGGGGGGCCTTGGCGGGTCACAGAACAGGCCTAGTCAGTCAGTGACTGGAACAAGCCAATCCCGGTCTCCGCTTGCACATGCACAATCACCTCTGGTGGTCCCAGCTCATTTCCTCAGTCAGCAGGGGCACTGACACACTGCGTACAGCAGAGCATGGACACCCACATAGGCATGTAACACATGAACATGTACACAAACACCTCTAATCCATAACCACTCCCACAGTTAGGAAGGCACCAGTGCCGAGCTCCGAGGTACGTATGATTACCCCACAGCTCCCCGTGACGAGAAAACAACTTTGATTTGAAGCGTAACAACGTTTGACACCAGTCAAGAGAAAGTTAGAGGGCATTCGCGGCTCAATATGTTTGAATCAGCAGCTTTTCTTCCTCCAAGGACAACACTGACCCTTTCACATACACTAAAACCGAGGCCCCGCAATTCAACACAGTTACCCACTCTGACATACTGCAAAGTCAGATGATGCCGACCATCAACCAACGGCATTCTGAGGTAACCGGGGACAAAGCCGATCAAATGCTGTTTAAATGTCAGCCGTCCGTACTTCCTGATTCACATAAACAAAGACAAATGATAACTTTAATGGCCCGCTACTTCTTCAAGCATGTTTCTTCCCCTCTTGACCACACTTTGCCTCGCATCACGCTAAAAAGGGATTCCTTGTAAATTTTATTGCAGCAGTGTCAAAAAGACTCCCATCGAAGAAGCAGTAAATATTCTAACAACGTCTAGATGCAAGGCCATTCCTGCTGGCTCCAGGCACTGAATTAGGCCGGCCTGTTTCTAGTTAGACAGTCATTAAAGAGATCTTACAGCCACAGCAAATGGTTTCCTGTCCTGAGTGCTTAACTCCTGTAGTAGGAAATGTCCTAGGCCGTAAAGGGTGAACCAAACTTCCTGAACATTTTTTAAAGTTACCACAGAGGGCATGCGGCGTGCTCTGCCCATTCGACGTGGCCAATCAAACAGGACCCGCCTTGACCCCAACATGGCACTGACCGTTTAAACAGGTGGTGTCCATTTATTGGCCCGGCGTTGTGTTTAATATGGGAATGACAGGCTTATTCACTCGCCGGGGAAATACTCAATCTGGTATGAAAAAATAACACTTGGGAAAAAGGAAAAATAAACAATGGAAGCTTCACTGCTGTGAAAATATCATTCATCAAGGCAGAGATAGATATTTTTAAGGGTTTTGTCTTAGGGTCAAGCTACTCTAGGTGAAATTTCCAATTGGTGTTGGGGGCATTCTGCCTTATTAACACGTTTTACAGTAGCGTATAAAGAGAGTGCTCAATTACTTATATGGAAATCTCTCTCCCCACCTCTCGCCCTAGACACTGACGGCGTTGAGACCCGAGAGGCAGAGCACCTGCTGAAACCGCTCTACAGGTGACTCGCTTTCTTTGAAAAAAAAAAAAAAATGGGTTTCCTGTTCCCACCTGCACACAGTCTGGCCTTCAAGTAGAGTTAAAACCTGGCCAGGCAGACAGTACGCATCATCTATTAGTCATGTGGAAACACATTCAGCTTAGCGGGATGTATAATGCAGCGCAAAGGAGGGGTTTATGGCACTATGGTGTGTTGGGCCATGCATATGGCTCCATGCCTGAGGCACCAGGTAGAGACAAAGAGCGAAAATATGATATTGCAGCGTCAGTGGGATGGGTGACTAATATCCTAGGAGATGAGTACTTACATGACTGTTATGAATCAATGCACTCAAGAGTCGATAAAAGTACTGTAAATGTCAAGTTAATAGCTGGCTACTGAGGGCACATAAGTTTTAAAAGGAAAAGATGAACAATACCCGCATTGTAAAAGATGTGGGGTTGTTGGCGGGTCAGCTTCCTTGAGTCCATTAGCTATCTTTACACCGTGTCGAGACGCCACGGTTACGAATACACATGTTCCTTCAGGGAGGTGAAGTGCAAAATGACTGTCGTTGTTTGAGCCGTGGCTCGAACTGAATAACTCATTCGCACAACAGCAATTCTGCAATGAATAATGTAACTGACAAAAAAAAAAAATGTAACCAAAGAAAAACTTATTTAAGTAGTAATTTAAATATACAAGCACATGTATGCACATATGCTGTGGGCGCAGGTTTGGTCAGACTGCGGCAGTGTCAATAGAAGCAGATATGTAACTCCAGAGCAGTGTGTTGGTAATGATGCTGTCCAGTCATTAATCATGGCTCTAGAGAAAACAGAGAGTTCACTCATGGCAGAATCGGCCTGGCCCTGGGACGGAGATTAGAGGCCTAATGAAAGCAAAACAAAGCTGGACATGTGAAATTTATTGGCACATTTAGAAAAGCAGCCCCAGAAGGACACTGCCACCAATAATCATTTCAGAATCCCAGTCAAGTGCCGTTTCCTCGGCCAGACGCAATCTGGAGAGGGGATATTTGTGGAGTGGCTGAACAAACACAGATTTGCTGGTATCTCCATCTTTCCCAGCAGCTGGGAAGGCGGAGGGAAGGCAAGTCGCTGGTGTGCTGGCTGACGCCCCGCCTCATTGCAGCTGACTTCTGGGAACAACACTCTCTGTCCTCCTGGCTCCTCCTATGACCCAGTGTGCTGTAGCATGTAGCAGCTCACTATCTGCCACCTCCCAGCACCTTCCTATTTGAGCCCCGCATCCCTCTGGCTGCCTGCAGTTAGAGGTGGGACTATAGATTTGCATTCAATCCATGTAGCTGCTGAAGCAAACATCTTCTTTTTTTAAAAAAAAAAAAAAAAAAAAGAAATTTAAACAGGAAGGAACAACTGTCTTCAAGTGTTATTTGACAATAACCTCATGGAACCTTCAGTTTTAACACTTCGCCAAAGACACAACATGTCTCATAATATTATCAACACGATACAAGGAAGTGGTAAAAGGCAGCGCGGAAGAAAACTACATTCGCAAAATGAAACTCTCGTGCAATGCCAAGGTTTTATAAATCTGTCCAAAATAAGAGGGCATGAATCAAGATAGAAATGAAGATATTTGGCTTAATGGCAAGTTGCCTAATGTGTACCACATGGAGGAGCTCTGGAAGGAAGAGGAAATGGTACTTAAAATGACCATTGTTCTAATTCAGAGCCAATCTGGAGATAATGACACCAACATCAATAGCAGACAGTCGATTCGCGGATAACATCTTTCTTTTTTTTTTTTTTTTTTTTGCCCCCCTTTCGTCGAGCTGTTATCATCAGGCCGGGGATTAACCGCTTTGACGCGGGGGTTACGACCTTGGCGCCTCGATTGTTTATGATTTTAGTCCTCGAAGATGTGGCTGTGAATCTTTACGTTTAATGAATTCGGGAGAGCTGCATTCACGCACGGCTTGTGTAAACAGGTGAGAAGATATTACGTGGCTTCACTTCACCCAGCAGCTGACCGTGGGCCAGAGTGACAGTGCTGTTATGTCAAAATAAACGGAAAACATAATACCGGTGCACAAAGGAGCTAACGCTTGGATGCGAACCTCTGAGTATCCAGGTCTTCACTTTCCATCTGTGACGTGCCCCGTTCCCGTAATTACAAGGCACACTTTGTCCAATCACTTCATTAGTTCACTACTCAACAGTGTGATACACGTGTTCTTTGTGCCCTTCTTTAGTTGATGGTCAGTTGCTGCGCCTTTCTTTGTTTCACTCCGTACACTGAGCCGTGCTCCATGGTAACCGCCAATTAGGGATGATTCCTGCTCGTGCCCTTTGCCCTTAGCAATTTGCCATTTTCATCCCCATTCTCCTAGCGCTGTAATGCTACACCGCCCCTCCGAGCGCGGTTTAAATTATTCACCTCGCTAAAATAGGCCTCTGGGTGCAAGGAGCCCGACTGACCTCCAACCCACACCGCTCGAAAATCTAT